>NW_026844264.1:15933213-16590713 GCF_029955315.1 Cylas formicarius | reverse complement strand
TAGTTTGTCTTAATTATTCTTCTAAAATATTGAAAATTCTAGGATAAATTTCTCCGAATCAAGTTATGTTTACGAAGGTGCGTTAAATATGTAACGGAAAAAATATTAATTATGATCATTGCTTCCTAGAAAACAGGCCCCAGTTGATTTACATAATAGTCGCCACCGTCGCTCCGAGTAAACACCTATCTTGAAGAAACAACGTAGATCAAAAGCATTATTCGAACGAAGTTACAATCGAGGTAATTTAAAATCAACACAGCGTTTCAGGCAAGCTCCACAAGCGAAAAATCACTGTAGTCAACTTATTACTTCAATTTCACTTTGAGAATTTTGAATCGATGCAATATTTCAGGAAAATTTTTATTGATGTTGCTGTAAATATACCCTTGAACACTTGAGACATGGCCGTCAGAACTGACAAATGTCAAAATTCAAGCTGTGCGACAAAATTTCCGAAAACATCCGATCCGTGGGAAACGAAACTGTGTTGGTAAAATGACACTTTCCGCCCGCTAGATCGTAAATAATTAAGTTTTTTGAGCAAGGAAGTATGAAAAAGCAACAAACGAGTAATTAAAGAAGTTTATCTAGGACCATTAGTTTTTAGATATATTTTTACAAAACAACACCAATACATTTACTGAGTGACATGTTTCATGCAAACATCAAAATACTAGAAAAAATATACTATCTCTGATAACTATCTACTAACTATCTATCTATCTAACTATCTATGATAACAGATGCTGATAGGGAAATACGAAACAATGTTTAAAGTTTCGTCTGGTTGAGATTAATTAGAAAATGCGGTATTTAGTTTAACACACTGTATAATGAGAATAAAAAGCTCTGGGTAGGCGTAGCGATACCGAACTTACTACTCAAATTTATTTTCTTTTTTTATAAGTGTAAATACCAATTACAGTAATTCTATATTGATGCTCTAATTATTTGTTATACTCTTACTTAAATTAATTAGGCAAAAAATTTCCCTTGATGAATAATTCAGATGTTATTAAGCGCTGGTTGAAATGTTTTGAAATTTAATAAAACATATTTTTATATGCTTATTATATTCTAAAATTACCAATTATGCACTGATGTTGTCATTTTAAAACGTCAGCTTCACTAACCAATGTTGCGAACCACTTTGAGCCTTTCTAGGACTTTAGTGACGAGTGGGAAGCAATCGAATGTGTTTTATATATTGAAAATACTGATGGTATTGAGGGTTGAGGGTTATCAGTTCTGGTAGTCACGTCACATGTCACTCAGTGTATATGGTCTGCCGTGTCCGCCGCAACAGCGTTTATTAAAATTATTTATGCAAATTGTACCTTCACTCTTTTTAACTTGACAGTTGGATTAAACTGTTGGGTTGTTTATCAATTCGAGTTAATTATCAATGAGATTCTTAATTAATATGAATGAAAGAACATATGAATATTTTTTAGACGTTATGAAATTTGAATAGTTAATTACAGACCAAATAAACAACACTAATTATTTTAACGCAACGATACTTGTATTATATGCTTTTGATTTGTGTATATCTAATATCTGCCCATTATATTAATATACAACAAGAGAGCCCGCCTTGTTGTGTGCTTTAGCAGTTAAAATTATTATTCAGGTGCAAAGAAGTTGAAAATAAATATGTAAACGTCTATTTAATTGCTTCAAGAGACTTAAAAATATGTGATAATTTCCATAATAATAATCTAATAATAATTTGCGCTCCAAATAAAATGATGTTTTTACAATTATTTTAATAAACATTTTCATTAACGTCATCCATTCGTTTTGTCAACTTTTTTTGTCATGTTCCCTCAGGTATTAGTCTCAATATTTTGCTTGAACGCGCATTGTAATTAAATCTGACTCATGTCGTGCTACTAGTCTTAGACCAGCTATTTTCATAACAGAATCGACATTTAATAATTAGGTTTCGATAGTAATTACAAGTTGTCGCAAATCTAAAACAGATCTTGTTATAATAAAACAATATACGTTGTACTTATTTGCATGTATACAAACTAATAGCAATATATTACGGAACCAATATTCGTTGTTCTTGTAACCAACATAAATTTCAAACAAGGAGAGATATAACTATACTAGATTTAGGATTCTACTAAACAGTTTCTCCCTGCCAAACGTGTGAAGGTGCTGCCGAATTGGGACGGCAAACAGCTGCTGGTTACCTTCTGTCTACTGACCACATCAAACACCCCCTATAGGCTTTTGTTTAATAACAGTATGCGTGCCGACACACGCGCCATTCTTTCCTGATGCCGGACAAGTCACAAAGTGAAGAATATCGAGGAGGGTTGGTTTTTGCACTACCTATTTTGACGATATAGGGGTTTTGAATTTTTTTCGGTGTTACGATGGCGGGAATAAAATGGAAAAAATTCTATAATAAAATCAAAGAGGACATAAACGTAAAAGTAAACTACGAGTAAATGAGACTGTTTAGAGGTTAGCAACGTTGCCTTCGACCACAGTAAACAGTAAAAATACCCTGGCTAGTTAAAGCCATCTTTCTGAGAAATAGGGACACTAAGAAGAGAAACTCACTACCAAATTATCGGGGTAAAAAATCCTAAGAGAAATAATTATTTTGTACGAATTTCACGGTTTTAATCTCCTTGACAGTCAAACGTCGACGGTCGAAATATCCAACATTTATTATTATAACCACAACTGGACTGGAAGTACCATATCAAAACGCGGCGTTGCCACTTGCAGCATATTATCGTGGAAAATAAGAAGGCTAGAGAAAATTGAGAAATATCGACAAAACAGCGAGATTCAGGAAGTCAAAACAGAGGTCAGAGAGCACAACAGCAATTTTACGATAGTGTAAAAAAAATGCAGATATAGCAGGCTGCTAATAGACTGGGATAAAAAGGCCAAAAATCACGCCCGACGTTATTAGAACTACTATGGGTCTTTAAAAAGAAGGAAATTCTTAGTACGAGGACAAAACCTCAGGGAAGCAAGATTTACACCTATCTATTAAAAGAGAGGATAGTCAGAAGAGAATAAAAGGAAACACTAATATTGTCTACAGCTACGACGAAATAATAGATAGAAAAAAATTACCACCTCAGTTTTTGAACGAGACCAGTTATCCTCTACGAAAAAGGTTAAATAGTGCACCATCTACAACAACAACACAAAGACAGAATCAGATGGAACTGAAGATCAGCAATCGTTGAAATTTATCGAGAGTACCGGTAGCGGAATCCAGAAAACACAGAACACTTTAACTCAGGAAAGACAGGAGTAAAAAGGACGTGCTCAAGGAAAGGACTCCGTTCCAATGACAAGATTTACCATCAAAGAAATCATCGCCTGCTCCTACCACCAGAGGAAGTTCGAAAGATAGTGCTAATAAATTCACTTACGAAATTCGCTGGCTGTAACAAGAGAATAAGTAAACAATTTTTTATTTTTACGTTATTGTTGGCCCTACATTGCTAACCTAGTCTTTGTTTCTATTATTTGTTATTATTTAAGTAACGATGGGATTTTTATTTGTTTTAATTTTTGTCGATAATCAAACTATTCCTAAATTGTATCACAGTTACATTTTGAGTGTCAGTCGGTTACATATGCATATTTTTAAAAAAATATTTTGGTCTCATTCTGCTGCAGAGAAATGAAAAAAATGCCAGTTGCATTTTTCAATGTAGCAGCCCATTTTATACATCTCAAACAAATCTTAATAACAGAACAGTTTGATGTATTTTGTATGCCAGAGACTTTACAGAGTCACAGGGTAATTAATTTGTCTGTCCAAATACCAGGCTACACACTAACACAAAAAGATCGACAGGCGATTTTTGACAGAAGGTTTATGGGGAGGGGTATGGCAATGGATACCATTTCAAATGACAGCATAGAAAAAATTTGGTTTAGTTTGTAAGTTAAGTAAGATATACGGGCTACGACTTGAACAATTTAATTTCCTCCCAGTCCCTTTTTGCATTATGTTATAAATATTGTTTTTGTCTATGTTTCTTTACCTTTGAAGATGCAAATAAATGTATTATTTTTATTATTACGTTTAAATATGGGAATAGTATTTTATGCAACTAGTGCCTAAAAAATTTTAGCAACGTACTTCATACTACACTTTTTTTTACAACCATTAGTTTTTGGCTATATTTTTACACAATACAAATACATTCAGTGATTGACGTGACAAATAGAGAACCATATCACAATACCTGCATTTGAACTTACCAAAAACATCCGATTCCTCTGAAACCTGTGATTAAAATACGAAACGCCTGAAGTGAATGGCGACAGTATCTTAGAATGGCACTTTCGCGTGCCTAACCAGTGCAGAAATGACTGTTAGGGTTAGGAAGTAGAAACATATAGGATGAATATCTAATTTAATATTTTCAATGCTTTTGTTATATTCTATTGTACATAAAAGTCTAGTATTATTATTATATAAATTGTTTGGAGTTTATATTTATATTTGTCAATCTTCAGTGACATAAAATTTTTGGAAAATTTTTGACTGTTGTGATAAAAATGACATCAAATCACTTATAAACTGGAAACTGTAGCAGTCTCCTCTTTTTTTAAATATTTGTGGTTTCAAGAACTTTTGGGTTTTCTCGAATATCTTCGGTGTAACTCAGAGTTTAAAAGTTAAATTAATTTTTAACAATCCTCCTATTTTCTTAATTGTGAGAGGCCAATAGGGGCGAAGTACGATATAGTTAATATGACTGCATGCAGAGAAATTAGTTTTTATTTTTAAGTGAAACCCGTGCAACGGACAAAAAGGCAAATGAAGAGATCAAATTTGCTCATAACTGAATGCTAATGTTTTTTTGAGGAAGTCAGTGGTGTGCAACTCAATGTCTATGAACAAATAATATTTTGGTTAATTAGGTCGTCACTGCATTGGTTACATCGAGAACTTTTTTTGTGAAAAATAAAATATCTATCTAAAACAAAATATCTAGTTTTCAGTTACCAACCAGTGTGTTAGAAGACTGTTCTTTTTATTTTTACTCTTTTAATCAAATAAAGTAACATCCTAACACCAAGATAAATAATTAACGATTCTTATTTAAATAAAAACACTACCCACTATTACTAATTTTTAACAAAATTGTCTGTTGATAAATTAGAAACAAACTGTGTGAAAAAAAGTAGAACATAGAAACTAGATAAGTCGTTGAAAGTGTCCACCTTAAAGGACCCACCAGTGTTTTTATAGTCAACTCTTCTACAGATAGACAATTACTTAAGTAGGAAATAATAATGATAATAAAAATCAAGAAAATAAATTTCCTTAGAAATGATTGGAAATTGTAAGAATAGTTTTTATTTTAAGAGAAATCAGTGGCGTACCATTAATATCTGCCAAAATAGACATGTGAAATTCCATACGCCCGGTGCTGACGAATTTTTAAAAAAATGTGGTACACTAAATGATGCCTCTTGATACAAGTACATGTACAAATTTAATTAAAATACCTAAAGTGGTATTACAGACATTAAAAAAAAATATTTTATTTTTGATAAATTTACCACCCTGTCACTCAAAAGTTAAAACGTTTAGGACATATATTCATGTGAAGTTTTCTTTTTAAATTCGACCCAAAATTCGCGCTTTTAATTAGTGACATTCAATTAAAAAACACAGTGTATATAACCTATACCTAAACGATCGATCGATTTAACGAATTTTATATCTAAACTGAAAGTCATTGTTATATATTTGGGGTTGATAAGGTGCTATCCGATAATAACCAGGTCCACCGGTACTTTTCAACTGATATCTAGTATGTCCGAAATATGGAAAACTGTGAAGGGCAGAGAAACGGTTAAATTGCATTACATAACATTTCTTGACAAACGCAAAACAAAAATTAAACAGGAATTTGACAAAATATATACAAAACATCCGAATTTGTCAATAAGACATTCCGGCTCACATTTAAAGAATTTTTCAAGGAAGGCACAAATTTTAAAATTCCAGAGCGAGAGATCTAATAAAGATAACTCTGTTTTTCTTGCAAATAAAACGGTTTGACGTGCTGTTTAATATAGACAAGGTGTTAGTGAACACTTAAAAGCTACTACCTTACAACTACCTGACACATTGGGCATTACGCAGAAGAGTCTTATCATAATCCGATATCTTTAACAGTAAGATGAAGATAGCAGTTTCGCTATTGGGACAAAACAAAGGACGGTGTTACAGACGCTGTGTTCGCTTGACTAGTCTTCAGGCTAAAACTTAACGCTTGTTTCTATGAATTTCATATGACAATATACTTATTTGCGGAAACTTGGTAATGCTGCAGAAATATCTTTGGTATAATATACTCTACTAAACTAAAAAGATGCATATACGTATTTTCATTAAATGGAAATTCTTTATTTGTTATAATAATAATGTTATATATTAATAGGCATTGTGACTAGATGTATGGAAATTTACCTACAAATATTTCTGAAAATTTTGAAGATAATATAAACATATCACTTACTGCTATTTTTGGAAAAAAGTGTTTCCCCATGTTAATATGTTTAATTTGATAGGAGGTCCTAGCGGTTAGACAGGTCCAGGTTAACCCAATCATATTTAACAGTGTTCCGGATTCTGCACATAGGTACAAGAAATGAAAGTTAGGCTAAGTCGCCTACTTAAAAATTACAGCATGTTAAATTCAAATATTCAATAATATAATTAAATAAACACATGAAAAATAAGAAAGTGTAGTTAATGTTATGTATTAGATTTTGCCAAAGTGGACTTTTCCATTATATAGCCGCCATATTAAAATTTGTTGGCATTGCCAATTATATAAGTCTAAACTAAGAGAGACTAAACATTTTAATTTTTTTTTTAATTTTAATAACTTCTAAAATATTTATCCTCATTAATGAATTATTATCATAATGTTCTAGGAAAACATAGAGGAATTAACGGATGGGATTTTGGATGGGTTGTATTGCTTTCTTTGTGTGTGTGCGGCTGATATTTAAGCCCTATAATTTTTTTTTCGGTAGTAGCCTCTTCCATCACAAGTTTTATTTGTTAAGAGTCGACCACACACATACACGTGTTTGCTGCAACCTTTGTGTAGCGCATGTATTTGATATTTTTATACAACGAATCCTTATCCATCTGTATAAATCACTTCTGCTCTAAATAGCACCAAATAAATTTTAATGTAATTTTGCCTAAAACATAATATTTCAGTATTCGCAAGCCATTAATTTGTATACGCGATATTGTACGTTTAACATTACACAATACTTAACACTCATGCGCTTAGTCGTATATCATTAAAGTAAATCAAATTATAAGACCACCTTGTGCGTAAGAATTCCATTTGTGTAATTCAATTTCTATCACACGAGTAGTAACGAAACAACATTTATTTTGTCGCACCTTCCGTTTTCGCATAAATAACGCACAATCGGCGAAAAATGTAAGAAAATAAATAATTTAGCAAGCAGTCATATAATCAATTAATATTAAGATTAACGTTTTTTTGTTATGTTGCAATGTGTTACGTTATGAATTGGATAGCAATACACTGCGTCAGTAGTTTTCATACCTAGACTTTGAGGCGATCATCACCTCTTTGCCTATATTTCAAAAATATCAAACCACCAGAACTATAACTATGACTGTGTTCGATCCTAAACATTTCGAATTAACAGAGCGCCATAAGACTATAAAGTTAATTTTATGTTAGACATCTGCTTTTGAAGGCGACAGTTGTGGTTACCTATTTTTGGATGTTGGACAAAAAATAGCTCAAACCATCTCTGTAGTGCTCCCAGATATGCAATTTCCTATAATATTCTGAATTTCGTTCCCTAAGCTTATCCTGCATAGTGTTCTTCTGGATACGAGCAAAAGAAAAAGACAATTAAAATGTTAATTCTAGTATTTGTTATTATTAGTTCTATTTCGTGGTCAGTTTTTTATAAACGAAAATTTAAAAAAAAAGTAAATAGAAAATATTAGTAAAATTAATTGTGGCTAGAGAATCCTCAAGAAATTACATTAATTAAAATATAATTTATTATTTGTGTCAAATGAATTATAAAAAATATATTCTGAAAAAATAATGGAAACAACTTAACAAGGCGACATTAGAGAAAATGGAAAAAAAGAAAAATATCCCAAAATCAATTTTAAGAGTGTTTTTTCATTCATTATGGTATTTGTGTCACAATATATTTACATACAGAACGCGAAGGTGTAGCCAATTTAGATTTATAATATAATCTTAAAATACCAGGAATGGCGATAATAATAAATAAATAAATAAATAATAAAAATAATAATAAAGGACTACTGATACTAGACGCACTATGAAGATCTTAATCAAACTTTTGATTATTTTATTGATTATTGCTTAAAAGGTTATGTCAGTTAACTTAGTTTGATTTTCACATGTAGTAGCCTGGTACTGTGTACGGGGTGGCCGGTTTAAGAGGGGCATATATCTTATCTTCAAATCTATGAGCGTTATAAAAAAAGTTTTGAAAATAAAAGTTGATTCCGGTAAAATTGACTTTAATTTTTTTGGGATATTTTAATTGTCACTCAATTACACACAGGGTGGTCAAATAAAGTTATATATTCTTAAATAGAATACCCTATATTTATTACATTTTGTAATACCCCTTTAAAAGATGAATCCAACGATATATATATATATATATATATATATATATATATATATATATATATATATATATATATATATTCTCACGTATTGATTCACGGATGGAAAAATGTGATGACACTATATTCCGGGATATCATCCGTTCGCTCGTTGAACTCCGACTGGAATCCTGCAGACGTTTCGCCAAAATTTCACTTGGCATCTTCATTGCTCGCGCTCCAAAAACACTTCGAACAGTGTTTTCGGAGCGCGAGCATTGAAGATGCCAAGTGAGATTTTGGCGAAACGTCTGCAGGATTCCAGTCGGAGTTCAACGAGCGAACGTATTATATCCCGGAATATAGTGTCATCATATATATATATATATATATATATATATATATTTATTAAATACGCGGTGTTGCAATGTATCGTAAAATGTTCCTTCTCACAAATTTTTTAGACGAATCTAGAGAATATTAATGCAATGCAAACAATTCTTTTCAAAAATAAAATTAATTAAGTAATTTTATATTAAATTTTCTACATGTCCGTCATTTTGAATAATGCAAGTGGTATATATTACCTCCAAATGATTTATGGCATTTAATATATAAATTGTGGCATTTCGTAAGTTAATTGTATCCCGAATTTGTTGTTGTAATATATATATATATATATATATATATATATATATATATATATATATATATATATATATATATATATATATATATATATATATATATATATATATATATATATATATATATATATATATATATATATATATATATATATATATATATATATATATATATATATATATATATATATATATATATATATATATATATATATATATATATATATATATCCAATAATGCAAAACTATGCAAGGAGTTTGATTTAAAAAAAATGAGAGAAGTATCATTTTTGAATATTGTCTGGGAAAAAGTATTATTTTCTTTACGCAGAAGAATGCTTTAAATGCTAATATGCAACGTAACAAAAACCTTTCCGAAATAATCTGAATCCGCTAATAAAGGTGCATTAGAGACCGATATATAGATATATCCTTGGATTGGACTTCTAAAGGGGTATTTAGAATAAAATATAAATATAAAAAATGTAACTTTATTTGACCACCATTTAAATAATACAAAAAAAATAAAGATCATTTTATGAGAAACAATTTTTGTAATCAAACTTGAGATAAGGCCCCTGTTAAACCTGCCACCCTGATGTAGTTTTCCACTTTTGAGATAAACGGCGTACTTGCAACCGCACTAAGAAACAACACAACAATCATTGCGAAGTTTAAAGCCAAGTAAAAACCTATTAATAGGTGATTAGGATAAGATGATCGTCCCACGCGGCCCAGCAACGACGCGACGGCTTCATATCAGAAATCTATTTTGTAATGGAATTTCACTTGTGTAATCTAATTTCGATCAAACAGGTCGGATATAACAGAAACCTATTCTATCACACCTTACCTTTAAGCACACAATCCTTTTTTTATGTATAGAATTTCCGTTTGATAAAGCTGGCACCCCAGTTTATTTAAATTCCAACTGAAAGGGTTTCCTTATACACGTATGAATACTTTTACTGTGTTGTCAAAAACGTGCACAATCAATCCTATTTGTTTACGATACGATCGACAGTTGGAAAAATGTATCGATGTGCATAGGTAAGCCTGGTGGGTAAACATTTACATTACAGGAAGTGTCACTTTGTTTCTTTTTTCCGGTTTTGAAATGAAAATTTATTAATTGAATCGACCAAGAAAAAATGCTAGGAAATATTTTCGGGTTTTTTATATGGTCAAGAGTTCTATTGTGATTTTTTTGGAAAACCCGGTTTTTGCAAAAATATTTCCGGAAATAAATATTAATAACTATCCGAAAAAAAAATAAAATATATAAATATATAAAAAATATATAGGGGCTTCCATTTAAAGAATACTTATTTTTAAAATGTATGTCTTATTATGCTAAATATTGTAGATTGCCACATTATTGTTCCACCACGTATATAGATACACAAAAAATGAGTCAGAAATCAGAATTATTAGTTTCTTTAACAAATTTCATTTAGAACACTATCGTTTGGCTTTCATATTTTTTAATTGCGATTCTCTGGGGATGTTCATAGTTACAAATTGTTCACCTAAAGTATTTAGACAAATTATCTGATTAAATTAAATTCAATTGAAATTATTGATTTTTAATACACGCATTATAAGACTTAGTTTTATAAAAATTAATTTATAGTCTTTGTGTGTTTCTTGTGCTCGAGTGACGCATTGTTTTTCTATCGTGCTCCTGCGGACCACTATAGAACTTTCGCAAAATCGATCTCATTTTATTGTGCATACACCCTGTATAAAACGTTTTTTACTTATCGCCGAAGTTCATAGTCACAACAAACTTTGATAAATCTAAAAAAAAGTAATAACGATTTCCATCTATATTATTCCAAGTATCTCGCGCATCCTGTATGATAGGCGAAACTTGAAACTCTCTCTCTCTACTCAATATTCGAGACTGTTTAAACCAAATTATCCTACGTTTTATAGTTTTTCAATTATGACTAATAATTTATCCACGAAAATGGTCTTTTAGATATTTTTTACCATAATCGGCACACCCTGTACATATCTGAAAAAATTCCGGAAATGGAGGTTATATCAATTGCATCATGGCGCCCTGACAGCCCCCTGGAATAGTGATTTTCATATGGATTTTTTCAAATTTCTCGAGCAGTAGGTGTGATAGACGAAAACAACAAATACAAAAATTGTAGCTCTTGATGCGACCTATTACACTGTTTGAACCCATTAGCCATATTTTTTACTATTTTTAATTTACAATTGACAATTTTCAGTCTTTTAGATTTTTGACTATAATTTAAAAACCCTGTATACAATCGAAAAAATGCTTGAAACAAATGTCATAGCACTGAATTCTGCGCGTCTGCTAGTTAAAGAATTTTGCCGATCGGGTGAATGGTTATGGAGAAAAACATGTTTTTCTGGAAGCTAAAATTACCAAAAAAAAATTTCAAAAATAAAAAAAAAATACTTTGCTGCATTTAATTGCGCTCGACTTCAATAGCTTAAATATGGGTCAGAACTTCTACTTGTCTGCCAAATCTGAAGTCGGTAGCTGCAAATTTAGTGCACCTATTACGTTTTTTAATACTGCACGGAATATCGCGAACACGCTGTACAATAAAAAAACATTAAATAGAAAAGTTTTATTTGTGTATACGAGCTTTATTTCCATGTAAAAGAAACTGATATCTAAAGCAGTCCTTTAGTTATCGCCAATTTTCAATAATAGAGGGACCCATTTTTCATTTTTTTTTAATTTACGGCGCACCCTGTATTTTTTTGAAAAATTGTCAAGAATAAAAGTTTATGCGGCCAAATCTTCTAAGTCTTCTCGTTCAAGAATTTTTTCGGGTGCATAAACAATTTTCGAGAAATGATCCTTTCCTCAGACCCTTGCAAACGCAGTTTTGAATTTTTTTAAAACACTTCCCGAGCCCCCAACCAATAGATCAATAGGTTCCGTTAGGGGAGCAAGCGCTATTTGCCTGCCAAATTTGAAGTCGATAGCTTCAAATTTCGGACACTTATCTTGTTTCATAGCAACCTCCAAAAAACAGTCGAAAATTGTTCCTGTTAGGATATATTGAGTTTATACCCAGTTATTGGTCAGATTTTGTCAGTTGGAATTGGATCTATACTTGGTCTGATTAATTGCTGTAAACTGTAAATCATATATGATACATGAGCATCGTGAGCATCCCAGAAGAACTGACCACTAAGTAAATCTAGGAACCATTCCGTAATGACTTCCAGAAAATAATTTCACCTGGTCAAAATTGGTTGCACATGAATTGTGGAAAAGCGAAATATTGATCGCTAGATATTAGACATGCCCCTTATATTAGTCATAATGCAAGTAAATCCTCATGTAACTCAACGATACCTTTACCTAGACCTATTAGAAATGAAATTTTTATTTTAAGCGCTTCGAATCGTCAATGTCATGACAGGATTAGCAGAGATATATTAATGTTCGAGATTTCCGTAGATAATTAGGCAATATGAACAACTATAATTTTTTCGGAATTCCAAACGTGGAGAAGTAAACTAAGGAGAAAAGAAACAAATTTGCTTCTTGACGCTGCCGATATTCAAGTATAATAATCTTTATCAAGGAAAATCTGGAAAAATAATTTTTAAAACGAACAATATTCGATTTCCGGTCTACTTAACCATATTATTCTCCACTCACAATCATTTTTAAAATAACAATGGAACCAATTTAAAGGGAGAAGAGGTGTTCTAAGAACTTTGTGTCGACCGCTTCGCCTAAATATTAACAATAATAATTACAGTTTGGTCTGCGAGTCGCGATAATAGTTATAAATAACCCTTTGATATGATCCCGTGGAGCATAACAAGTAGCACAATAACCGCGTAATGCACGTGTTGTATGGAGAATAGTAATTTAGATCCGCCATCTTACAAGGAGTGGTTGTAAATAGTGTAGTGCGTCATAACTAACCGGATGTCTGTTCCGGTTCGTGCTCATCTCAAATGGTCCATTACCTGTTTATGCATATTGGGTTTCATTGACGAGCCTAATCTTCAGGATGCGATGGCACCTTAACAGAAATTAATGCGGCCAGTCCTTTAATATGGGGCCCGTTTGCACGTGTCTTTGATAAGTTAAATTATAGACATTCGATTGTAGCGCTGATGTGGCCTAAAACAATTAACATTGGATTTAAAGGAAACTCGATAAACTGTGATAGTTATATAGTGAACGGTCAAGGCTAAGGGCACTGGTTGCCGATTTTGGTTAATTAATACATCCATACATAAAAAATTCACTCTTTCTATCAGGTTGCTACCATGTTAAACGTGGCTTAAATTAAATGGGAACGTCTATATAATTCTTACATTTTTATACTTTACTAAAGAACTAAAGTTGATTTCAAACTTTCCTTACCATTTTTGAAATAATAGTTCATTTTTAAAAAAATTGAACCCTGGAAGAAATATTGATTCCTAATTGAACAGAAGACGGAACTTGTACAGATGTTCCTGGAGGGGTTCAGGCATGCTACCTTAGAGCAATGTAATTTTGATAAGCCGAATAAGCTATTCCAAAAAATAAGTGAAGTGAATACAACTTAGTAAGCTTTTTTAATGATGTAATGTATTGTTATTCTTTACTTGTTTTATTTAAATTCTATGTGAAATATGAACACGAGTTCCTTCATGTTTCTCTGTACCTATTCCGTACTCTCTTAGAAATAAAAATTAGTGGCTGTTATTCTTACATAACATTAATATCTAAACCTTGTTCGGCACAATTTAAACACGATTTGTGATAAGCTTCAAAATAAGCGAGAATATTAAACTGGAAAATTTCTTGGTGATTTTCATGTACATCCACGTTTACTCAATTCTTCTATTGAAGGTTGCAACGTATGGTGACTGTCCCCCATCACATTAAAATATTTCGCTCAATTTTACTTTTAACGCTTGACAACTTATACGAATAGCAAAAGTACATTTCGAAAGTCAACAATCAAAGACATCTTTGTGAAGAACGTAACAATTTAAAACCTAGTTTATCGTCTAATTTTATAATTAAAGGATTGTACTAACAAAGCGGAAGCCGGAAGAAGAGTCAGATAGTTTGCAGGGAAATCAAAGTTTAACAGAAATCAGACAATTAAAAAAATAATGGTCTGGAATACTTGAATAAAGAAGAGTCCATTTTTTTTTTTACATAAAGTCGGAAAAGAAAAGTATCCTCTTCTGTTAAATTAAACAAGGCAAGTATGAACATTTCTTCCCTGAAGGCATTCAGAAATTGTTTTTATTATTGCGAAACATGAACTTTATTTCTTGAATAGAATCTAAAAATTGAACCATATACTATAAACTTTATAAATACTCTGCTGTTATAGGTGAGCTCACATTTATATTTAATACGTACCTTGAAAGGGATGAATGGAAATTAGCTCATATAAGCTCCATTTATAAGAAAGAAAACAATAGGAGGATAAGTGTAACTGTATGGACGTTTATTGAAAAACTGTATAGAAAGCAAAATTAAAGATGCAGAAGAGCAGAGTGGTTTCTGTGCGGGACGATCCTGTGTCGATAACATTTTCTGCCTAAAAAACTACTTGATGTACATAGACGAAGAGAAACAGTTCTATCATAACACCAAAAGCTTATCAGAAATTGGAAAAGAAACTTCTCAAGAATTTTTGGTAAATAAAAGCCTGAGACAGGAATGTTGTATCTCTCCCACATTATTTAAAATTTACATAGATAGAGCCGTAAAAGAGTGGAAACGAAAATGCATTAAAACGGGCGTAATGATGAGTTCATCTACAGTCTATTATTTGCAAATGATCAAGTAATATTGGCAGAACATGAGGACGATATAAAATATAGGTTTAGAAAGATTGCAGAAGGATACAAGAAATGGGGCCTGGAAATAAATATGGAGAAAATCCAATATATTGGAATAAACGGACAAGATTTACACACGGATGTGGGAACTATTAAACATACAAACCATTATAAGTACTTAGGAGTGATTATAACATCGGAGGGAAGAGACGAAGTGGACGTACCAAACAAGATGAATAAAGGAAAATTTTTATCAAAAAACTAAGAGGAGAATGTTTAATCCTTTGTGCAAAGTACAATTACGTATGGGTCAGAGGTCTGGAAAATATCAAAGGCTATGAAATGATGTATTGAAGAGGGTGCTGTAAAACCACATTAATGGACAAAATCAAAAATGACGAAATTTTGAACAGAATGAATGTAGAAAAGAGACTATTAGAAACTATTGAAGGAAAACGACTAATGTGGTTTGGACATATGAGTCGAATGAGCGAAGACAGAATACCAAATACCAAAAATTATGAGTGGAGGCCACCACAAAGAAGCAAAACAGGCAGACCACCTAAAAGCTGGGACGCAGGAATTGATGAAGATATGTAAAAAACAAGTCTCATGGAGCATATATACAGCGATCGGGAGGCCAGGAGGTTGGGATGCGGTAAACGGCCAAGGCTGGTAGCCAAACCGCTTTTATATATATAAACGGCAATCCTACATTCTTGACAATATTTTGTAGCGATTGAGCATCTTTATTGACGTCGCAATGTCAAATTTGTAATAAATTGTTTAGTTTTTACCAATTTGTAACAGTTTTCCAGTGAAAATAACATAATCAAGATGGAAGTACTATCAAAGGGCATTTATAAACAACCATACAAGTGTCATTCCTTGCAATTCAGCTGTGGGAATGCATTTTTATCATATTTGCCAACCCACTGTTAAACCAGCTGAACGAAGAATTCCAATTTAAATCTGACATTGAAGAATTTAATTAATTCATAATAAATAATAAACAATTAAAAAAAAACCTGTTTTAAGCAAAAATTCAAATAATTTTTTTCAGCATGTAATGAATCGGTAGAAAACTAATTGGGTCACGACGTTTCTTTTCCTTCCGATCCCTCTCTGGCCTTCGATCTTGCCTTCGATCTTGCCTTCGATCAGCAGATGCAAGCATTGATATTTCGTGTTTCCCATTATATTTTTCCAGATTTGCCGTTTTACTCTTCTTAATCAATTCAAACAGTTCACTTTGTTTGTTGACACGTCTTAGTACCTCTTCGTTTGTTAGCTTAGCCGTCCAAGGTATTGTTAGGATTCTGCGATGCAGCCACATCTCGAGGGCCTTCAATTTATTGATTGTATTCCCCGTTAGTTAGTATCCAAAAACGTATAGTAGACAATATCAAACGTAGCATTTAGCGAATCTGAGTCTTAGGTTAAGGTCAACCTTTCCAAACCTTCAGAATGCCTTTCGAGCCTTTTATTTCCTCATCTGATGTTCATTCTTCGCAAAGCAAGATGCCCAGGTACTTAAACTTAACTAAAACTCTTAAACTCTTTTTATTGACTTAAATGTCGCTGACGTTAAATGTAACGTTTTCAAAACATATCTAGGTTTTTAGACATAATCATTAACTTCATAACGTATCGTCAGCACAGCGGATATTGTTGATTCACGCTCCTGAAAAATCACCTCCGAATACAAGTTAAACAGGAGCGGAGACAGCACACATCCCTGCCGCACTCCCCTTCCAATCTGTATTGTTGCCTAGTTTGATTTGCGCAGTTTGGTTCCAATATAATTTTTCAATGCACCTGATGTCTTTTTGGTCTGTTGAGAAACTGCCTTAATTTGTGGTATTGTACGCGATCAAATGCCTTCTCGTAATATATGAAACATCCTTTCTCTGATAGTAACAGTTTAGGACAAGTACTTGTGTTGCGACTAAGGCAAATTGCGAGTCGCTTATGTCTCTTTTACATTTCCTGTAAATTCCATGGTGTATGATTTTAAGATATATTTTCAAGGTGTGGCTCATCAAGCTAATAAGCCTATGATCTTCACATTTTCTTGCGCTGATCTTCTTGGGCAGAGGTATAAAAGTAGAGCACAACCACTGCTTGGGGTAGCGTTAATAGTGTTAAATATTTTGTGTAGTGCTGTGATGCCTCCTTCATCTAGGATTTTAAGTATTTCTGAAGGGACTTTGTCTGGGCGAACAGCTTTGTTACTTTTGAGTTACGTATGGCAAATTCAACTCGTCCTTAGTGATCGATGAACCGGTTAGTTAGAGAGTTGTTAGTACCGGTTGCGGGATTGTCGTCGTGGAAAAGTTCTTCAATATACTTTTCCCAAACACCGTTCTTTGCTTCGCTGTCGAGTACTATCGGACTGTCATTATTTACTGCTATATTTGGTTTCGTATACCTACATATGCCAGCATAATAATATATATAATGAGTTTTTCAATATCCTTGTACTCTTGCTGTCTGTTCTGTTCTTGTGCTTTCGACGTTCATCCAGTAACAATAATATCCCATCCTAATCTATTTTGCATTGAGTCCAATATCTTTGTCTAGGAGGGTGTTGGCTCTCCTCGTATGCTCGATGTTATTGTTTCTATTTGTGTGTTTGTCTCGTTAGACATTTCAAATTCTATTACTGAGTTCCTTAATTTTTCTAGTGCCACTCGTCGATGTGTGGTTGACTTCTTTTGTCTCGACAGAGAGATTTTCAAGAAGACAACCAATAGTACATGGTCAGAAGACACATCCGCCCCAGGATATCTAACGGTTCTATTAACGGTTAAGCTGTCTCTTTGGTTGATCAGGATAAAATCTATTTAGATTCGCACTACATCGTGTGGTCGATCCGCAGGAGACTTGCATGTATAAAGTCGGCGAGGGTGCAGTCGAAACCATGTATTTTTTACTTTCGTGTTTTCCTCCTGACAACTAACTTCTCAAATGTATACTTTCCTATTTTGGCATTGAAGTCACTTTTTAGTCAATTTAGCAATTCCGTGTGTCAATTCCTTATATACTATACCTATATTATATTAAGAATACATTCACTGAATGAAGTGTGATATGACCGTCAGAATACCGTCAGTATTTAAAATCTACCGCAAATATTTGATGGTTCCTAAAGCCGTGACTAAAGTACTGGAAACGCCCGAAGTAACTAAAAACAGTGTTTAACGAAGCTGAAGGTTTAAAGTGACACTTTGCTGAAGCCTTATCAGCGCATGATTGTGTATTGCAGGGTAAGAAAATAGTACACATCCACTGAACTGATCAACATCAAACTTCCAAATCCAAAAGCTATCAAACCAGTTGCAAAATCCAATGTGCCTCGGAATTTTAGAATAGGGAGCAGAAAAAATATATATCTTTTTAAAAGAAGCGAAAGAGAGAGGCAGCGGAACTTGCATATCGTCGGCTTAATTTCTCTCAGACAATTCCAAAAAAACAAAATAAAAAACGGATTCATGTTTGCCGTGTATAAAATGAATTATATTAAAACCTTTACTTCGACTATTGTCCGGACTGCCATATTATATTCAGACACCCTGTACTGTGATGCAATGTCCTGAAAGTGCAACGTGACATCAAATTCGTTGGACATTGAAAAGCTCAAACCGATGTTTAAAATAAAAATTAATTGAGTTGGTAGTTATTAAGATATTTAACGGAGACAAAATGTCATGGTTTTCTGTACGGTGCACGCACGTAGATAAACAATGTTACCAGAGATTTTACCTTTACTGGCATGCATTCAAAATTAAAAGAAAAAGTCTATTGTTGATTTTACAAAAACCTCACGCCTAACAAACCGATTTATCTAGGACGTTTTTTATGTGCCATCGAAAAACATTTCGACATCAGTGGTTTGATGTTACAAATGAGCAAGGTAGCGGATAAAAAAGGATTTAATTACGATTTCAGATATGATATTATACAGAAGTCGATTAAAAGGTCAAACTCATGAATGACACGAGTAAATTAGCGGTTCTCTTGACTGCTGACATTTTGATACTGATCGCTTATCGCCCACTGTTAAAGAATATTTTTTTTATTTTCCTAATGAAATCTTTACTCGGGAATTTGTTCTTAATTACATATTTTTTAATTAGCAGATTCATTAAGGTTTAATTAGGATAAAATGTTTCCTTTGGCGAATTTTTACACTTGACATTAGTTATTGTAAAATAAATTTGATTTTACAATGAACGCGTTGCAGAAGATTTAAAATTTAATTGCTATTTAATATTAGGCATTCATAATGATAATTAAGGCGAATATTTCCTAATAGGTACACTTTAAGGGCACTTCCACTTCGAACATTTCTAGTAAGTCGCTCGGGCTAGATCAAATCTTTGAAAAAAGTGCAGTTGTTGCACAATATACAATTTTGCGCTGATTATTTGGAGCGCTCAAATCGTAGCCTTCCACTATTGTAGTTATTCAACCAAGACAATTAAACTAAGGACCTCAAAGGGATAGATTACTTTGATCTAGATTTTTTTGCCAGTGTTGATTGTGATCATTTCTGCTCATTCCCACAACGAAATTGAAAATTGATTGAATTAAAGTTTTTAGCACACTATTGGTAGTATTAACAAAACAATGGAAGCCTCCACTAATGCCATCTTTCTTATAGCAATGCTAGAAGCCAAAACATTTCAACACATCTAATATTTTTTATTGATATTGATAACGTACTATCACACCAAACTATTTGTCTTAACGTGAGTTTTTTTTTCAGTGGTAACTGTCCCATAAAAAAATGCTTTTTTGTCTTCGAAGTTATGCACTACAGCCTTTATTCACTGAATAATCAAGATGCAATGTTTTTAAACATAAAATGTTAATAAAAAATAATGGAATTATTTAAAGCTTTCTACATGTAATACTGGTTGGTTATGCTAAAAGTAAGTATAGAGGAGTGCTTTCAATAGAACTGAAAATAATATAGCTATACCCTCTTGTATATATTTTATTGTTATTGTAGGATTGCTTAAACATTAGGTCTACTATTACTACAAACTTGAATTTATTCTATCAATCTATATTCCAGCGGCAAAGTTAAGTTCGCTGAATACTTCAGACGGGCCACTAAGTTTTCCACCTATTTTCGTTCAAGACACTGACTATTCTCTTTGACGACAACATAATTCGAAATAAATACTGGGATGCCGCATCCTATCTCTAACGCCAATAACAAACTTCAATTTTACCTGCATAAGTCAATATTAAGTTCTATCTTTTAAAGAGCACGTGCCGCATATGACCTTGTAAATATTACCAAATCACTTTGCTTATCATCGAGGACAAACTCACCAGATAAGTGATGACGAAGAACACTTTTCAATCAACAATTTTTATTTTTCAATTCTGTGCGTAATCATATTATCGCAAAATGAGTAACAGCAAAACGAGTTTTGGAATTTAAGAATCTAGGGCTCATATTTCGCTCCACATCTGAGTTCCTTGCAGATGTGTTAGTGTCATCCTTAAAACATATTTAAATTCCAAAATAATAACAGCGTCTATTTTGCCAAAGGCAGCTATGAAGATAAATAATGGTTTCACTTTCGCTATCGGTTCACAATTCGACTTGCTAATTAACACGTTGCCCATTATCCGAACAATATAGTCCATTAGTAGTCTACTTCATGTTCGAGACTTCGAAGTTTGATATATTGTTTTGCAATAAGCATAATAGAAAATTTAGATCACGATCAGAGCTGCGACGGTACAAAATGACACGTCCATTAGCGTATCTTGGTTATCTCAAGGAACTGGAAAGTGCTAAAGCAACTTGTTACCCAGAGGTTATAAATAAAGTAAAAAATACACAAATAACAAAAATATGTTATTTGCAGTAATTTAATTTGGTTTGGTTTAATTTTGGGGTAAATATGTTTTGCTATTTAATACCTTTACTTTTAATACCTCTATAACTTTGTTTTTGTATAATGTGCTTTGTATTCTTGTAAAACAAAGCATTAATTAACTTTTCAAATACATTTTATCGATTAAATAAAACAAGATCTTTCAGCAATGAAATCTCAGAGATGGCCAATGGCGTGGCATATTATCGGTTTTCTAAAGTTGGGAAAATCTGGTTTAAAGATTGGCCCCTCAAAAATTATTTAAAGAAAACTACAATCTCAATCATCTTCAACAATAAGACCGAAACCAGCGATTAAAGTTCACAACAGACATGACATTACGCCTACCGATGGTAGCAATCTCTTCTGACTACATACAGAGTGAGTAAGAAAAAGAAAGGGAGAAGGAATTAAAAGTTGTGCAATTCTTACTAAGCAAAAATAAATAATGGAATAAGATATTTATTGAGATTTCACTAAGACAGTAATTTTTTATGTTACGCCAATGACAATCCTCAATAATATGTTATATATGAAATACATATACATATTTAAGACAGCAGGTTCAAACGCACCTTAGGGGGAATACGAAACGGAATCGCATTTATAACCTCTCCCAGCCCCCTCTTTATGTCCAAAAATGGCCTATTATTATTGTAATTTTTCCTTTTGATTCGACATATTTAACTTCGCTGTTTCTATTATCGCGTAACTGGTTTTAGGCCCACCTAAAATGGACCTAAAGGGGACAAAAAGGAGTTAGGAGCGACACTTGTGCGGTTACGTTTTGTTTGATCGCATAAATCTGCTAAACAGGTCGCAAAATGGACGGTTCAGTACTTATTAGGTGGAAACCCAATGGGAATATTAAGTCTCGTAAATAAGACACTTTTTCACGATAGAATAACCACTGAAGTGATACTTGTCAGATGATAAATAATACCAGCTAAATGTAACAATCGTTGATTAATCAGGCAAGTTCAAACTCAAACGTGAACCTCCTATACTGGTGGTAAAAAATGCAGATTCCCTTTGATGATGGCAATGAATATTTTTTTTCACAAGGTGCAACACCGACTTTCGTACTCTTATGTATGTGTGGAAAAATTACATTTTAAATAGATACCAACTTAATTTCACTTTTTACCCAAGGGTGAGTAACTTTTGCAATATTTATTTAAAATTAACAAACTCAACTCATATGATAATCCTAGTGTATAGTTAAGTCGGCACTATAGGGGAAACTTTTGTAGTCCTAGTCTTTTTTATAAAAAAAAAATTCTGCACGGTCTAAACCTTAAAATACAACCATCACACCGCATACAAAGTTTGTCGCTATTCTATTGAAAAAGTGTTAACATTTCGATTTGCATTTCAGTAGTTATATACTATAGCATTTTCTTTTTGAAATTAAAGGAAAGACAAATTCACTAATACGTAATAACATTCACAACAGCAGCAATGTCCAAAGTATTTCAATTTTTTCGTCACTAGTTAACAGTGCTACTGTTACTTATATTTTACAAAGTCTAATTAACTATTTGACATTTTCCGTCAGTATATCTTGGTGCATCCGGAATTGTAATTTCTAGTTGATTTACGAGATTCTGTAAAAAAATCTTAATTTAAGAGAAAATAGGTACTCCTAAAGTACTATTTAACAACCAGCTCTGCTATAAGACATTTCTAACTTTACATTTCTTACACTTAAAACTAGAGAAAGAGGATATCTGTCTATAAATATTAACATTTGTTACTGAATCGTCTCCAATTAGTGTTTTTAATTTAATATAGTTAAAAATTTATTTATTAATTATTATTATTGTTATGATTAAAGATGCAATACTATATGCGTTTCTTTGAAGGTCATAGATAATAACAAATGTTGAAGAAATAACATATTTTGTTTTGTTCATTATTTACATAATGAAAATAAAAATAATAAGGTAATGGAAATTAACGAGTAACCGATTCATTTTTCGTCGCCCTTAGTACTGCGGCTTTTCCTGGTAATCAATATTAAACTTCAAACCGTTTTTCTTTAATAAAATCCTACATTTTATCTTTACATCTGCTTTTATTAGTTTACTTGAAGTGTGTTTTCAGGGCTCAAATCCCATGAGTCATGTTTACATTTTCGCATTTATAATTTATTTATAATAGTATTTGCTGAGGTGTAATTACAAAATAAGTGCACAATGCACTTCCAAACAAACCCGAAAGGCTGCTTTCGTAAATTATTGGAGCTTATCTAAACGAACCTTCCATCAACGGTTGAGTCACCATTATTATGTTATCAATATCCCATAATGAATAAGTGATGTTTTGAATAAGCAGGCGATATTGACAATATCTTATATTTATTATTATGTCCAAAATTTACCTGTTCTCGGTAGCGACGTTACTTTCAAATTTGAGAATAATTGTTTTTTTAATGGATATATATATATATATATATATATATATATATATATATATATATATATATATATATATATATATATATATATATATATATATATATATATATATATATAAGTTTAAAAATAATGAAAAACTAAATTAAAAAAAATTACTTACAAAATATTAATTTTCAATCCCAATCCTTTGCAGCAACTTTTTAAAATAAAACTACCTGGTTGTGTTGATTAAAAAATACATGGAGAACGCACGAGCTTTAAAGCGAACTTCATAAAGCTAAATAGACACAAGGAAAAGTAAAGTCGTCATTTGAAGTAGCGTTTTTATACAATTTAAAATCAATCTTCCACAGATTTGTTATGATTGTTGTATGTATGTATGTTTAGGTACCCTTCTTACTAGTAGTCTAAATATTTGTCTCCGAGCACAAATAATCACGCCTCAAAACATAGAACAAACAATTATATCAAAAATCCCTATTCCGTAACTAATTCATCCAAAATACGCAGCTAGAATCTAATGCGGATCATGCTATCAACTCTGTAAAAAAACTACTTATTAAATCAAGTCGGAGGGAATACTTTGCCCAGGTGTGTTGATACTTGCCGACCTGGTTTTTAACCAGGTGCTCTATATAAAAGTATACCACTACAGGGCACCCTTTCGCCGCTTTTTTCTTTCCGTATAATTTTTAAAATCTCTACTGGCATTCAACCGAATGGGGACAAAACAAAAGACTTACCTTACCCAAAACGCTTCTGGAACGTAATTAATATATTTTTGTTATTTAAATGTAGTAATACGGTTGGCATCAAAATTTGCTATTGTGTTTTCTTTATAAATTTAGATAGAGTAACCGTATGTACAGACTGGGGGCAAATTTGTTGTCTTTCTTTTTGGCAGAATTCTTTATACAAAATAGTAACAATTTCGATAGTGATTTTAGTTGATACTCAAATACAATATTTAAAAAATCCAAATTACTTTCGATTGTAATAGTTTTATTCTTTTGCGATCTAAATTTGTGTTACTAGTTCATGTATCGGTCTCTCTCTCTCTGTACTTGTGCCAAAATCACTGGCAAAAGTTTACATAGAGCGTCTTGAAATTATAAATTTCCTTACTCAAAAATTAACTATCTGGCTTTGCTAATTGACATTTATGGCTGGTATCCAAATATGAAAAAAGAGGTCTATTTTCAAAAATGTTTCATGCATTCATGGCCATTAATAGAATCCAACATTCAGTTTTCCATAGATTTTCGCACTCTCTGCGTACAACTTTTATGGTTTACTTTTTATGAACGTTTCGTAATGCCTGTGGATCATTTTAATAGTTGTGCATATGCAAAAAAATCGTTACTTTTGTTTTTACGAAAGCCGGTGCTTTTAAATGACGATGTATAAAAATAACAAAATGTAAATACGATTAAGGGCTGGTGATATAGTGCGCCAAAAGTGTGTATAAAGTTTACAAATAACATTTTAGAAAGTCTTTATCGAACAGTCACGGTTTGTTACTGTCTTCGATTACCCAAAGGTGCACTCATTAAATGTATTTTTGTTAGTAGGATTTGCAGACAGATCATCTAATTCGTTTAAGAACTTATCAGATAGTATGTTGTATAAACGATTGGAGCTATATCCAAATATTGTTAGGTTTTACCAAAGAAATTAAATATAAATAAAGTTTCTCTTTTCTCAAAAAGAATATATACATATAGGTCAACTGCCTGAACAATACTCAGGCAGACCTATTTTTGGACAGTACCAGATTTTGCGTGCCTTCTCATTCAACCAGTTTTTCGAACAGTTTATAAGAGTATAGAAAGTAGTGTCAAAATGATTTTCTAAGAAAAAATCGCCAAAAAAAGTGGCAGCCGAAGCGGAACCAGCAAATTTTGTACTCTTATCTCGTACCATTGGTAAGTTATATCGTTTCAGAACATCTATTTAGTATCCACACCAAGTACTTAGCCACTTCTCTACACTGTATTCTAAATTGTTTTAAAATTTATTGACAGAAATATCGTCTCAGGATCTGACTGCTGCAGTTGTCATAAAGATTCGGTTAAGAAAAAGTGACAAAAAATGTATAATAATTTTCGTTGTCTCTGCATCTGACTGCTGCGGTTGTCATATAAATTCGGTTAAAAAAACAATTAAAGAAACGAAAAATTGACAAAAAGTGTATAAAAATTTTTGTACGAAAATGGATCCAAGGCAGTTAAAAATTGTCTGCAAACGTCTGCAGAAGACTTGGAGTTCTTGCACAATTTAGTGAACTGCAAAATATGTAAAAAGTATTTGAAAATGTGAAGAGCCATTCTACCAGAAGAAAATGTGTCCTTAACACTGCGATTTTTAGCAACATGTAATTACTTGGAACAAATAAAAATAAAAAGATATTTTCATTGTCATAAACCAATTCAATTTTACATAATATTTTTATTGGTATAGATCTACTCACCCAAAATTTAGTGATAACTCCATCTACAAGTTGTAATTTTAGGTTGAAAAAATCTTAGTAACTAAATAAACGCATATTTAGTAGCTTTTGCAAAAGAGGTTTCATAATTTTAATTCTAATTACCAAAATTAAAATTAAAATTTCGGACCTGTCCCCAAATAAGAAAGTGCAAACCTTAGTGTACACTACAAGCGCAGCAGTGACCAGAAGTGACCAGACAAGTGAACAGAAAGAAAATGTTCAGTGATATTTAACTAGCGCTGCTGTTTACCCGCAATGCAAGTAACTTAACAACAGTTGCCTAGGCAAATTTTCTTGCAAGTGGACTTGAAGTTATAGTCCACTACAAAGAACAGGTAACACCTAAGTATTTTTGACTACAAATTAAAAGTTCAAGTTATCACTGCATATTTAATCCCATTGAACATGTTTGGCACCAACTGAAATCTGCCATTCGTCGTGACAATGTTTTTCCCGTGTGAACTCTAATGTCCTCAAACTTATAGAAACCGAAGTTTTTAACATCCCTCCACAAAGTTGGGAAAATTCTGTTAAACATATAGAAAAAGCAGAACAATCGTATATCCATATTGCAAATAATATAGAACAAATAATAGTTAGAACAGGCGATGATAACGATAGTGATACTGATATATTATGTGAATAATTTTAAGTAATTTAAGTAAGTAATAAAAATAATTTGTAATTTTATTTTAGATTTAAACATAAATACATATATAAATAAATATTGTTTAGTATCTTTCTTAACAAAACCCCAAATAATTAAATTCTAAGCAAAGTACGGACCTGTTCGGCCATATTTCATTCTTACAGCTTCCCGGGGTCTTTCCTTAATTCGTATCAGTTAGTCACTTTCTTATATCTATGAACACACTTTACCTTCTATTTCTAAGCTTATTTCGTCAGTACGCAATAATAATTGCCAACTATAATGCGTGTGGCCTCTACTAATTTATTTGTGTGTAAGTCACCTCGTCAGACATCGCTCTTTGCCGCACACCTTGCGTAATGTTTCAAAACAAAACGTTGAAAATACTGCCCGGTGTATCTTGGGTAGGTAATCCCCAAACGAAAACGAAATCCCTGCGCAACCGACAACCCAATTTAACAGATGTGCCGTGAACCTAAAAGAAAACATCTGTGGACGTCGGCTGTTTTATGAGACGGTGACGATTTCAATATTTAATTACCTTTTACGTGACTCATCGTCAAATCGCGAGGAATTATTCTTTTATTTATTAACCATGATTACAGTTTATTCAAATGTGCATAGTAATTTGACTAACCACTTTCATTTTTGATCTTTAGAATATTTTATTCGTAATATATTTTATTGTACAGTAAACGGTTCAACTTTTTTCGGAAGAAGAATTTTTTACCAATAGCATCTAGGTTTGAAAATAACATTTTTTACAAAAGTGATAATGGGATAGTGGATAGGGGAAAATTACTGTTAAGCATTGTTTGCAAAAGTTTCAAATTTTATCGATGGCTTGCCACATAAAAACTGAGTCAGAGAAGGATTTATCGGCTTCTTACTTCAATGGACAGGGTTATTACTCTGTTCAAGTAAATTCTGTAATCTATAAACAATTTTGTACTTAATAAAACAAATTTTCAGATGCAAGCAAGCGATATAATCTCACACTTAAAGATGTTATTATAGGTTTTTTTCTAACGCATTGGAGCATTGTTTTAGCGTACAACTAAATACAAACTGAAATTAAAACTAAAACATAAATTTCATATTAGTACTACATAATAGAGCTTTAGAAGACCAGTTTTTTAATAGAACCTGAGGAAGTTTTATTGAAAGGTGTGGAAAATGAGCATGTATTAGTTTGAATGGATAACAGATGCTAATATGAATGAAATTAGAATTGGCAATTCAGATGCTCATACTTATAGGTAAAGGTAATTAAACTTTTGGCTTACTAACTTAATAATATAAAAATAAAAACAAATAAAATTAAGTTTTACATCTTCATCGTGATTAACGCATCTGTAATGTGGGTGGTTGGAACGAAATGCTGAAACTAAGTTTGTGCAAGTTAGTAGAAATTCCTGCTTACAAACAGAACCTTGCATTTTTTATTGTATGCGGTTGAAAACTGTTTTTGCGTTCCATATACCCCTTGAATAACTTTAATTTCAAGAAATTTTACTTGGATAATAGATGATGACATATTATGATTGCATTCTAAACACTTAAATTAACGAAGGCGTTAATACCGCCGTGAACAGCTCCTTGAAGTGTTCGTTACGTGAATTTTACGCGAATTTCCATAAAATTACCAACTCAAATTAGCAGCACAGTACCTAGAGGCTTATTAGTAACCCATACCTATGTAATGAAATGACACAATCGTACCATCTTCGAGTGCAACGTTGCGCGTAGGGATTTTGCGGGCAACCTTAGCCTGGAGGTTTAGATATATAAAAATGTACCCGAAATCTAATCGTTGTAGGAAAAGTACAGAATGAAATATTTTGATAGTCACCCGCTTATACCTAAGCACTAGCTCCGCTTGTGCCAAATCAAACTAGTGCCTAAAATGGCGTTTATGAAATTTGTAAAATAATGTAAAGTAAAGCTAATCATTTTTATTATGTCACTAAGTAATTCGTAAGAAATCATTTTTTTAGGCCGGTATGTTGGTTCCTTTAAAATTATTTGTATATTAAACGTTTGTAACGTTGAAAGTACATCAGTAAAATTTAGAGCTTTTTGCGGCAATGCAAAAAATATCTATCTATGAACTCACCATATTCTCTGATATATGTTATATGCAACCATATACATCAAACATTTTCGGAGAAAACATAATTAACAATCTCTACAAAATGAAAGTAAATATAAAAAACATTCCTGTACTCCAGATAATACCAGACCAGTCTGGTTTCATCTGTACAAAATATATTTTTCTCCGGGAAACCCGTTAAGAAAAACCGATAAAAAACAATTGTCGCTTTCCTTGTCAAAATGGCCAATATTCTAGTAATCAAGGTAGCGTAAGTATTTTTCCAATGAAAAATTTAGAAAATGGCCCTGGTCGTTTAAAAACTATGTTCCTTAAATGCTTTTTCGGGTACATCCTGTAAGTCACGAATAATATCCATGTGTGACGTCCGACATTCGCATATCTGCACATGTCAACGTGTGGTGGCTGAGGGTAACAGCGATCAGGCAGCCAGGTGTGGCGAGGGTAGCGGGGTGAAAAACTACCCTGTCGTCGCAGGGGTGCCTCTTTCTCCGTTCCGGAACGTCCTAACGGTCGTTCGAAAGCGCAGCTGTCAGATTTGAAGCGCGTGCCGTCGGACAATATTTTAAACCGCGTTGCCAATTTTATGTACATTTAAATAATTTAGGAAAATTCAGAGGAAGCACTACGAACTATTAATATGTTATATTTTGTTTTAATTTTTTTGTAACACGCATTTCAGGGAGTTCACGATTAGCTATATTATAAAAGTTATAAAAGTTAAAAGCTAGTTATAGAAATGGCGAGAGATTTCTGACATGAAAGGAGTTTCAAAAAACACGCGCTAATTCCGGGCTCGGCTAGTCACCCAAAAAAGGTAAAAATGTTTATATTAACGTAGTTTCGGAAATGATTAGTTTTCAATATATGTGGCGTTGAATACTTTAAAACATCTGTTCTCATCTCATCTGGAAATGCTATTCCCTAAGTTGGGTTAACATTTTTATATTTATTTAACATCCAGTATCTTGAAAACATTCATATAATTTTTTTTTCCTTTTTTTGGATTACGAATCTTTAGCCGAGCGTTGGCGTATGTTTTTGAAACACCCTGTATGTAAGTTAGCGTTCGATATATACATACAATTAAACATCTTCGCTATTCTGATTTCACTGTATAAATTTAATCGTAACGAATTATGTTTATGTATCCGTACAACAAGTTTTAAGAAAATTCTCTCATTTTTGCGATATTCGAGAAAATTTATTACTTACCTCTTAATATTGAGAAAAGAAGTTACTGTTATGGTCTGTTCATGGATATAAGAAAGTGACCAATTGCTTTTGAAAGGGATTATCCAAGGGTGGTCATTAACATACAATGCAACAAGATTATTACCTGAAGTTTCGGAATTTAATTTCAGGTAAAATTGTGGTCCGTAATAGAAAATAATTTTATACCTACCTGTGTTTAATATTCTTTGGTTTGATATACTACTTAGTGTAAGTTTATTAGTAATCATTCTTATTTCGTGTGTAATACAGCGTGTGTTGAATCGTGTGCGAATTATGCAAAATATGTGCGAGTCTAGTGTATCTCAGGAGATGCTCCCACCCAAATGTAGAAAACACTATTCTATTGAGACTAAGGAAGTTATAAACAATGTTTATTTGACTCTCATTGAACGTGGTGCAAGCAAGCAAGAAGAAACGGCCACATTGACGAAAATTCCAACATCAACTGTATGGAAAATTGTGAATAATAATAAAAAAGAAGCGATGCTGACATTTTCTCGAGTTGCCAGTTTTAATGGAATCTTTTAGAATTCGGAAATGGCGAGTGCAATATCTAGAAAAAATTAGGATTTTACAGAGAACAGCAATGTCCAATTATTTACTTGGATGAAACCTGATTCGACACTTATGATACCCCGAAAAAGGGTTGGGTTGACTCAACTGATAAGTGTAAAACAAACGCGCCATCAAAAAGAGGTAAAAGAATAACTATTTTGTATGATGGCTCTAAAGATGGTTGGATTCCAAATGGACTTTGTCTGCGAAAAATACTAAAGTTTCTTCTCTGGATTACCATGAAGACACTACCACTGACTTATTTATAAGTTGGTATAAAAACAAACTAGTTCCAAACATTCCTCCTAATAGCGTCATTGTAATGGACAATGAAAGTTATCACAGTAGACAGTTGACTAAAACCCCTTCCTCATGTGACACAAAAGCAACAATCCAAAACTACATGTATAATAACGACATTTATTTTCACGAAGATTATACGAAAAAGCAATTAATTGAGGTTCTATAAAGCTTGAACATACAAAAGGAATACGTCTGTGATAATTGTGCAAAAAATCTAGGGCATACAGTTTTAAGGCTTCCATCTTACCACTGTATATTTAATTCCATTGAATATGTTTGGCACCAACTGAAATCTGCCATTCGTCGTAACAATGTTTCTCCCCGTATTAACTCCAATGTCCTCAAACTTATAGAAACCGAAGTTTTTAACTTCTGTTAAACATATAGAAAAAGCAGACCAGTGGTATATCCATATTGCAAATAATATAGAACAAATAATAATTAGAACAGGCGATGATAGCGATAGTGATACTGATATAGTATGTGAATAATTTTAAATAAATTAAGTAGGTAATAAAAATAATTTGTAATTTTATTTTCGATTTAAACATAAATCCTTACATAAATAAATAAATATTGTTTAGTATCTTTCCTGTTCGGCCATATTTCATTCCTACAGCTTGCCCGGGTTTTTCCTTAATTCGTACCAGTTAGTCACTTTCTTATATCTATGAATAGACTTTACCTATACTTTTACCTTTTAATTTGGTGGAATGGTATATCAATCTTCATATCATTGTTTATTAACGATTTTCATTGTAGATTACTATTACCGTTCTTCTGAATGCGCGATATAATTATCGCAATTATTTATCAAGTTTGCTGTATGATGGATTTGAAATATTCCAAAAAATAATACTTTATTGTTAAGTTCTTATTGTGTGCAGATATCTGCTATATTAATAATCAAACTAAGAAAATAGAAGTTGATATGTCGTCATCTTGGAACAAAACGTTTTTAAGCGCACCAAATATACAACATCAAAATAGGATAGGCTAATAAAGGTATACGCTTGTCTGGCAGTGGTTATTGTATACATACTGTCAGCACGTTAACACATAAATAAAGTCACTTTCTACGCCGGACAGCGGACACAAAGCATGGACAAAAGCTAGTCAACGGCAACGTATTAATATAAGTTAGATACGTTATCAAAAAAAAAACTCCTTAATTGCGCGGAACGAGATTTTGCAAGCGGCCGGTTAAAGAGTTTACTATCCTATTTTATCATTAAAGTCTCCTTTAAGCAGGACAAAAACTGGCGACCCGGCGTAGAGTTGCGCCAACCACATTACGCAACATCGTTGTGAAATCTGGTGCAGGGCATTTGCGATACAATCGATACGTATAAAAAAAAAGCCACCGATCGAGCGAGCTAGGCATCCACCGCCAAGAATAAGCCACCTAACAGTTTAACAATACCGTTTTTACCAGACTCCGAACAGAAGCACACCTGCCTTGCCCCTACTACACGTTTAAGCTGCTCTATTGGATCTCGCCGCGCTCGAATATTTTCATTGGTCGATAGGCACGTGGATACTTCGGGAGTGGGGACACACTTAATAACTAGGTAGTCGGTGTTTCCTGATTCAGAGTTGGACGAGAACTCGTTCGTTGTGTTAGATATGTTAAGAGATTGAGCCAAACGAGCCGTTCGCAGTTTTACGAATTTGTCGTGCGTTTTGTGTTGTTTTACGGACTTTACGCATTTATTTTGGATTAAGTGTTTAATACTTTAAGTGAAGTGAATTATGCCTATTACAATAATGGCCAAGAACTATTCGCATTGTCCGTTGAAAAAGCGGCCGATTATTTTCAAAGAAGACGAAATCCCCGAGGAGCCCGAAAATTTATCGACGAAACCTGAGGACTTGAGCCGGGCAGGACGATTGGCTTCGGTCTCACCGCCGTCATCCCCGAATTCGTCACCGGCACCTCTGTCGCCGGTTTCATCGATATCCATTGCTTCACCCCCGTCTTCGCCGCCGATATCTTCACCCTCACCGACTGTTTTTTATCCGACTCAACCGATCAAGGTTGAATCTCGCCTGCCTTACCCAACTCCAATAAGCCCGGAGTACGCGCCTCAAACTTGGCATAGAAGTGTGGCGCCTATTTATCATCCGACGGCCTACCATTATATGCCGTATACTCACTACCCCCATGAGAATTTATACATGGCACCTACGTCTCCATACAGTGACAGTTCCCTTTCACCCCCGCATCATTCGCATCACGTTCAACAGCCTTTGCAACCGTTAGCGTTTAGGCCGACGGTTTATTCGTCAATGGACCAGAGTTCTCTGAGTCCCAACAGCTCCACAAATTCACCACCTCCTGTCTCGGTGCCGGCAGAAGATCTCTCCGAAAAACGACGCCAGGGTGTGAGACACCAGTGTCCGGATTGCGGCAAGAGTTACTCCACTTTCGCCGGATTGTCGAAACATCGGCAGTTTCACTGCGCGGCGGGCGACGGTCCGAAAAAGTCCTTCAGTTGTAAATACTGCGAAAAGGTATACGTCTCGTTGGGCGCCCTGAAAATGCACATAAGAACGCACACTTTGCCTTGCAAATGTACCATCTGCGGCAAAGCATTTTCGAGGCCGTGGCTCCTCCAAGGCCATATCCGCACCCACACAGGTGAGAAACCCTTTTCGTGCACGTATTGCAACAGGGCATTCGCCGACAGGTCGAATCTCCGCGCTCATCTACAGACCCATTCGGACGTTAAGAAATATTCTTGTACGTCATGCAGCAAGACCTTCTCGAGGATGTCTCTTTTGACGAAACACACGGAAGGCGGTTGTACCGGTTCGAGTCCTACGTTATTACATAACGACAAAATGTACTAGATTTTTAGTTTTGTCTTTTAAACTTAAGTTTTTTACGTTGTTCCGCGCGCACGCACATCTCAGAACATTCCTCGTATTCGGTTCCTTTTTTGCTACTCATTATTTATTTTGTCGGATATAGTGCCTTTGTAAAGACTGAATTGCCGAAATTTGTACAAATCTATTGATATAAATGTACAGTTAGTTATAAGCAAAATTTTACATATGTAACATTTATATGTATGTACAAAAAAGTGTTTCTCGAAAATTGTTTGTACTCGCCTAAGCCATGTGAACTTTTCATAAATTGTGGAAATCGTTCGCATTACTATCTAGTCAAACGAAGTCTGGTTGACTTCTATTATGTTATCCTTATGCCATTGTATAGTGCCTTACTTAGATTCTTTAAGCATATACAGAATTTATATAATTATTTAATAAAAATCGTTAATAATTATACTTATAGTCGTTTAATTGAGTATTCCTAGTATTTGGTCATCACAAATTTAAAAAGAATATTTTAGATAGGAAAATGCTGGAAAACCTGAAGATGACAGGGAATTTTTAATTATTTTCAAAATGAGGAAAAAGTACTACAAGGCATTAAATCATGAATTTATTTTTTTTTATTTATTTATTTTTTAAATCATGTCATTGTATGGGAAAATTTTAATTAAAAAAAGTGACCCAATACAAAACGCATATTCCGTTAAGCATATTATCGCATGTCAGAATTTACGAAAAAAAATCCTTTACAAGAAAACCCTTTGTCACACCAACCTAACATGCACTAACCCTTACCTGCTCTAAAGTTGGCGTAAAATTACCTTTATGAACAATTTGAATGTTTAGAGGAATTAAGACAAGTGTGACCCCAACAATGCACAAAAATAAAAAAACTCTTTCTTTTTATATTAATGTAAGTTAAAAGGCGACTAAAAAAATTCTTGTGCATAACATATGGCATTTAAATAACTCACGTACGATTAAAATCAAGCAGATTGACACAAACCCGCTAATAGAAATTCCCAGCCAGGTTTATTGAAATTATTAATCTTTAAATAAAGCCAGCATTACGATTGCAAATGTATAAAACGTTAGACAATAAACCGTCCACTAATTAACGACGATGAGTCATCTCGTTTAATTCATGTATATTCCGTGGGTAATAGAAACTAAGTCGTAGGCAGGTTGTTGTATACAAATACCTGCCACAAAAGAGAAGAGACAAAAAACTGTGTAATTGAAATACAATCGGATATTGTCTAGAAAGACCGTGAAAACTGTATGAAATTACTGCTATCTCCGTGTGAGGCATATCGAATATGGTCTATTGAAAAATCAACTACAATAACTCTAGAGTCATTCTTGTAAATGAACTTCGTATGCAGATCGAAAAATACACCTAACAATGGTGTACTGTTCTGGTTATTTAACAGGGATTTTATCCTAATAGGGCATATGTAAATCGCGGAGCTTCGGAAAGGTGTGCCTCCTTTTTCCGCGTTGCAGTTTAACATTGTTCGCTTATGTCGGAATAGACAAATGAACAACTCTGCCGATTAGAGAGACCTACAAGGTTTTGCATCGGAGTGGGGAGACGCTGGGGTTTTACTGACACCAACCGAATCTATTTCGTTTATCTTTTTTAACTTTCGGATTGTAAAGGGCGCTCTTAGAGGCAAATCGGATCACGATCTACAGCAGATACGTATAATTCCATTCACCGATACCAATAATTACGGATTTCGAGATATAACACACTTACAAAAAGTTTTCGATGTCACATCGTGTAACCAACAATCGAGCCTAACAATAGTAATTGGCCATTGTCGCAGCCTTGACTGACTTTTGTACACAATGAACATGAGGAGCAAGTGTCATATTTCGAAGAAAGTATAAGCATCGTGACGAAACTGCATCACATGCAGGGTGTGCCTTTTAAGGTGTGCATCTCCTTTAGCACCATCTATCAAACCGCTGAGACGGTTACACGGTATCTTTGAGATTGGATCGAAGTGACTACCTTGGATATTATACATATGTTACGTGTTCCGAACGTATATTAAATTTAGATATGGAAACATACTGTATATGGGCTGTTTACATTAAATAAAGAGAAATACATTTTACCGGAATACGAAGTCGACAAAACTTACCAATTTAAATCAGATAGATAGTTTTTATTTCATAAAATAATACTTATGCCTATCACATATTTCAGGTTAAATATTTTCATGTTAGCTCCTCCCACCAATTTACTTAATTTTTAAATGAAAGAAAATTAAAAAAATAATAATTTTCGTGATTTTTGGTTATTTTTGGACTAACTATATGGTATTTTGAACAATACATTCCAAATTCAACATTCATGTTGGTAGGGCTGCTTCATTTAAGTGAAAACTAAAATTAATGGGAACTACGTAGTCCGCACTAGCACAAACATCTGTCGTACAATATTCCAAAAAATAAAATTCTCATCAAAATACTCAACAACAATTGCGCAAATTATGGGGTTTATTAAACAAATCAGTATTAATACCATAAATACTGTAAATAAAAAGAATAGGGAAGGAGGATGTGTTTTATTGAAAAAAATGATATGAAAAGTGCAACCTAACAGAGTTATACATATCAAGTTTCCATTTTTTTTATAAATAAAACTATTATTATTTAAATAAAGTTAAACGTATTGGCCCAAAAATATAAAATGATGAATAAAAATAAACAATAATTCATATGCCAATATATTCACACAAAGAACCTGTCATTAACGGGTTGAGTAATCTTTTGGACTTTTGATGCTTTGGTTTCATGGTTTGGAATACTAAGCCATACAAAAAAAGGCATGAAATTAAAATATGAATTGTAAATATGAAGTGATGATAGAGATTGATTTTTAAATATTTAAAATTTAGATTTTTATTTGTTAGGATCTCTGCAGTAAAAGACGATGCTGGTCCTGCATTTTTTCATTTTCATTATCTTTTGTTTCATGGAAAATACAGTTTGCTAATTGGCCTGTACTTTTTAACATTTTCTTTAATGGTCGCTATAAACTTCTCTTAATTTTCACTTTTGTCGGATTGAGATTCAATTCAATCAGAACAGGTATTTTTTAGACCAAATTTCAGATAATTCTGTCTGTTTTTTTATTTCTCGTTTATTGATTTCACAGCGATCAGGTACCAATCAAGCAATCGTCCCTCTTGTTTTTCAGATCCTTGATGTGTCTAACCTGACCCTGTTGTCGAAATGTTTACTTGATTGTAATCCTTCACTGGGCCGAGTTTCGGTTAAATACATGATGTCATATTTCTCTGCAATTGCCTCAGTACTGCTCGTCTTTATTAGAGAGTAAGAAGTGCTCTTAATAGTATATTAGGCAACAAGTGCGGTAAATAGCATTTGACTCACGAGTTTATTTGACAAGAGCCGAGCGAGTATTTAATAAACGAGTGACTTTAAAAGTTTACCGAACGTGTTGCATACTGTACTTTTCCTACCACCGTTAGTTTTTGGGTACATTGGCACATGACCGTCAGAATTGACAAACGTCAAAATTCAAAGCGTGGGAAATATCTCCGAAAACATCCGATTGCACCCAAACCCGTGCGGTATAATCCCGGAAACGTCGGAAGTGGTTCGGGTCCGTGGGAAACGAAACTGACGTGGTAAAGTGACGCTTCCCGCATGCTAGATCGGTGTGTAATTAGGTATTTTACAGACGGGAGTAGAAAAACATGAAAGGAATGCGACAATTAAATTTTCATCCTTGCAAATCTATTTTTCGTCAGCTTATATTATCACTTTGCGGCTGCTGGGAAGTTTTCTTAATTTTGATGGAATAACTTGAATATAAGTATTTTAGCATTTTATTTTAGTTTAATATGTGAGTATCGCTAGGAATTAGTATATTATGCAACAAGTGCGGTAAACAGCATTGACTCACTCAACCATTAGTTTTTGGGTAAATTTTCGCAAACAACCCGAATACATTCACTGACATGTCCGTCAGAATTGACAAACGTCACGTTCAAGGCGTGGGTAATATCTCCGAAAACATTCAATTCCAAATCCGTGCGGTAAAATGCCGGAAATGTCCGAAGTGGCTCGGATCCGTGGGAAACCAAACTGACGTGGTAAAGTGACGCTTTCCGCACTCTAGATCGGTGTGTAATAAGGCATTTTACAGACGGGAGTAGAACAAAACATTTTTCCATTATCTCTTGGATACGTATCGGGTCTCATGAGTCCATCAAAAAAATCTCATTCTAAAATGCTGCAATACTGATTTATTATCATAAATTATATTCAAACATCAATTATTATTATATTGTATTATAATATTATATTATTATTATTATATTCATTATCATTATCACTTATATTCTATATGTTGTATCACTGCAGGGCAACGTCATCATTGGATAACGCATCAACTTATTCAAAGTCATGGTCGACGGCATTATAATTTTCTCCTTCCGACATCACTTTTTCTAGAAAAATCCTTATTGCACTTGTTGGCCCATTATTGTCAGGGATTTTTCAACTTAGTACTACAACTACAGGCTGTAGTGCAACTATATGATGCATGCTCCGCCGATAGACTTGTTGCTATCAAGCATGTTTCAACCTGTAAAAGATTGTACATTAAGAAATAACAAATTGAAACATTTTAACATGTTCATTTTGCTTGCTGGATCGACTAACGCGAAGTGTTCATAAAAAAGCAATATTTTTCAATTTTTTTTTAATAGATTTATTTGACCTGAACTAATATTTTCTGAAACCATATCAGAATGCTGGGTGAATTAAAAAAAACACAGAAGTTAGTTGTTAGTGTCAAGAAATGGCGGAATAGACATCCATCAGAGCTTTTAAATTAATACCAAACACAAATACTCACACACGTTCCTATTCTTAGGCAATGCATTGACTTTTTGTGACAAGTCATATTTTCTTAAAACATATAGAAGGCGCAACAGTTATTTTGAAATGAAAACATACCTCGCAGAATGTTTTTTGCGTCAATAGGTAACACAGTCCCATTTCGTGCTCGGCAAAACATCATTTAGAAGCAAGGTGTCCATGACAGGTTATTGTAATGTTAATTAGACAATGAACTATACAAAAATTATGCATGCGTTTCGTCGGTGTATAACAGTGGTTATAGTAAAATTAGAGGTAATCGTTACCATACAATGAACCACTTTTCAACGCAATCTAATAAATTAAGTCTTTATTTTAAATCTGACCTTTTAACATTAGAGAGCAAACGATTCAAAAAGAAAAACTTTCGAACGCAGCTCTAGGTGCATTAATTGATATTAACATTAATTTTAATAACAAAACGGGTCCGGAAGGTGGCACCACAATGGATATTTTAACCGATTCAATGTTAATTGGCGTCGGCGTTATTTTACTTACGCAATTTTAATCACTCGGCGTACCACCCGTGCCGACATTTAGGCATGCTTACTCCTTCGGACGGTTTAGGAAAAGTTGTCATCGTTTCGTTCAAAGGACAACTTTTTCTATTTATAACTTACAACATAACTTGCAGTATAAGTAGAAAAATCAAACTTGTTTTAAGGAAGACTTCGTCGCCGAAATAGCTAGGTGCCCCAGTAAGGGCAACGAAATGTGGTAACGGGAACGGGACGGTTCTAGAAATACATAAAAAATTAAGCAATTATTTATCGAATATTAATTGTTATCTTGCCTTTTAAAACTCGGTTTCTACAAAATAGTCTAAATGAATACTGTTTTAAGGATTAGAAAAAATCATTTTCTGTGTTAAACATTCTGTGCTTTATTTCTATAAAGAACGAACATTTTCGGAAATAAATGTCGAAAACTCCAAAAAGGCCTTTTAAATTTCTACGACCGTCCGTTTCCCTAATACCGTACCTCCTTGCTCTTTCCGACTGTTTTCTTTTAATTTAAAACATTTCAGAGTTTCATGGACATGATTTTATTTATGACTTTTAATACAATCACCGGCATTAGGTAAAATATATATGCGAACTCTTAATAAAATTATCGTAAGCGTTTTTGTAGTAATATCATTACAATACAATAAAATAGGATTTTTATTTGTAATGACGTCATTTTGGTTTATCCTTGTTTAATATATTTCTAACAGCGATGACAACAAAGTTTTGAATAAAACGATTTATGTAAAATACATTGGTTTGTCAACTTGTCGTCCAAAATGGAAATCAAATTCTATCGGTCAGAAAAACATTCTGCTGTCATAAAACAAGTAATTTAAATGTGGATTTTCGATTTTAAATTATAAATATTATAGAATGAACATTTAATCATTTGAATCAAATTTGAATATTTAATCCAGATTACGTTTTATGTCATCAAATCGTATTTGTTAAAGAGATAAATAATATGCATTTGAATTTTTTTTTCATGATATCCGTGATAATAAAAAAGGTTTCAATATTGCACACTTAATTTGGTACAGCCGGTACAGGAACACAGATAATTATTAATAAACACTATCCAATGACGTTATCGGTTTCGAGGCGAGAAAGATTCTGCCTCTCAGGCCTCTGGATGTTGTAGTTTATCAAGAATGTGGGTAATTAATAAATGCCTCGAGGTTTGAAAGAGTTAAAACCCAATAACTACATCTGTAAAAAGATTTGATCATTTAAAGTAAAGGGCTAAAAATGACTACTTACTGTATTAGTAATGGTTTCCAATCACAACATTCTTTCTTAATGAACCGAGTTTTTAATGTTCCTTTCACAGTTTGTAAACAGTAGTTGAAAACTATGTCTTTTTTGTTGTGCCCACTTGTATTAGTTAGGCCTTATATCACAGTTATTGCAGTGGCAGTGTGTTTGTTAAAAAATCAAAAAATAATTCCAAAATCAAAAAATATATAAGGTTTTCAATTTCACAATTATAAACTGGTTTTTGACTAATTTCTAAACCGTAATGAACTTTTATGGGTTAAATGGGTATGTAAAATATTATGTGCACAAAAATTAACTTACAGAACAAATTTAGAAAAAATGTGTGTATTTTTATTAATAGATACGGCGGCGAGAGAAATCGTTAGCATATTTCCAACCAAACAAAGTGTATGAAATATAAGAAAATCGTTGGAAAAATTAATTGTTTTCGGATATTTACTAAGTAGTCCTATGTAAAGCGAAATCAGATTCTTGCAAATATTTTAGGTATTATGATCGAGTAATCTATCGTTTAATATTTGGAAAGACCAAAATATATGCTTTGTGTAATAAATTTTTATAAAATAGCCCAATTTAATTTAACGGACATGAGTTTTACCTAACAATAACAAATAAATTCAGTGCAGTAAAAATATCTCGTCGCCCCAAGAATAAAAATCAAATAGCAGCAACAGGAAAAGAAATAATTAATAGCACTTAATCAAGTTTTATTGAGTAACGTAAGTGATATCGCGGTAAGCGACTTCAATATTCATATACAAACGTTGCAAAAATATGCCCAGCCAGGTGTACATCTGGCCGAAGAATAATTAATGGCAAGTACTTTGCAAGTAATACAATATTAATACTACCAGTAACGCGTGGTTTGAATATATTTACAACAAAATCCGCTATGAAGAGGCTTAATGATGTACGATGTAGTCTCTTGTGTTTTTAATATTTTTACAATATTCCAAAAAAATATTTTTAGATTTTAGTTACAATGTTCTTGAACGTGAAAACTTTTTCTTTCTCTTAATTGAATTAGTAATTAGTAAGTAGTAATTTTAATTAATTATGATCTTAATATACTACAATAGCATGATGCAAGGGTGAAGAAGGCAGTAGGGATTAGGGATCAACACAGGTATGCAGCCAATTTGACAATTTTAACCGTCGACGATGGCCAGTGGCGATCGTGCTTAAAGGTATAGATGTAACTCGAACCCGTGAAAGGTGTCTAAAAGGATCTTAATATTAGTTACCGAGCATGACTAGTTAAAAACATAGTAAGATTTATATGAACCTGCAATATCATGAAGTAGGAGTAAAGAAGACGACAGAGCAAATCTGAAAACCTTAGGCACCATAAGCAATGGCTAGTAGCGATCTGTTTGAAGAATTAGAAGACGTACTTGAGGATCTGACTCCATTCGATTCTGAAGCATAAGTGCAGTATACAACAACAGACACACACTAAAAATACAAAAGTTAAATTTTAAAGGGTTATGTGAGATCCATAAAAGTTTACTATATTCTCAGAATTTTCAAATTTACCACCATCGTTTATTAATTGTAACCAAATATGGTTTGATAAGCCAGAAACTTCCTATTTACTATGGTGCTATATAGAATTTAATATCTCGAATGTAACGAAAAAAATTGCTTCCTCCCGGATCAAGAATTTCGTTTTGAGAAACAGAGAAAATGACAGCTGCTTAACTGACCTAATTGCTACAGGCATATAAAAGATATTCAGCTACTTATACAAATCTGATATCCCTAAAATGATTAATTTTTGTTAACCTGCTTGAAATACAAGGTTACCTTCAGGGTTTAAACGTAAAGAAGAATTGTAAGTATGAGACAATGGGCTGTTTAATCTATTCATTTAAAAGAAAAATCAGTTAAAATAGTGATCTTGTCATCAGAAACGCTGAATGTTTGAATTTTTTGGCGTTAGGTGTTAATAGCAGCATAACACTACCCATCGTGCCGGTTCAGTAATGAATGGTAACCTGGTATACTAAACAATAAGATTGGCAAGAATAGTTTATTTATAATATAAGCTATTGTGCAATATGGAAAGTAAGTTTTGATCTTTGCGAGAAATAAATGTAGTGATTTTTTATTTGAAACAATAACCCAGCAAATGCGACAAAATCCCTGGCCTCATAGGTAATAATTTAAAAACCTACAATACTCAAACGTAAGGAAAATATATTACAAAATTAATACTTATACAATACCAATCTTTTTACTCTGAAAAGAACGTAAATTAGAAGGTAACGAACGCCTTTGTTAATTCTAGAAACAAAAATATTTCTTATAAAATCGGGCGAAAACGGATGTGTTCGAGCCAGAATTGTAAGACTGATAAAAAAGGAGCGAAATATAAAGATATTTGTAAATAATTTCATTATTCATAAATGAAAATGGAATACAAAATTTTATTATCTTTAAGGATACTGATAAGGAGGAGGGAAGAAATTAGGTGCAAATACTCTGAAAAACGTTCTTTTGTTATTTAATAGTAGAATGCAGTTCGTCATAATAGAGACCTATGTGACCTGCAATATACCTTAAGGGGCTATTTTCGGTATGCTTTTTACTTTACGCATAAATGATATCTTCATTTGAAGTTCTTCTGGCGAAATTATCAGTATTTAATAGCAGCTCTCACTGAGAAACGCTCATACATTTAAATAGAATATTTCATTTTTTTAATGTGAAAAAACTTTTGCATTTGGACAGAACTACGTTTCTCCCCTCCACATTATATGAATCGCTCCTTCCAAATTACATGGACCATAGTTGTAGATTGTTCAAAGGTAGTGTGCAATATTTCGGTATTTGCTTGGGTCCCTATCTCCCCTAAAAATATACAAGAAAAATTGTAAGTACAAAGGACCTTAAAATGCTATATTATGCATTATGGTTCATGTACGGTATAGCGATATGTGTTGATCTTGTACAGAAATTGTTCATAAAATTATGTTTAAGATTTGATTCAATTGTTCTAGCAATCCGGGTAAGGAAATAAATATAGTTTATTGCAGAAACAGAAATATAATAGCCTCATGCACAAATTTTTTATAGTACAGAGAAACTACTAAACTATGAGTCACTTACCTTTTTCTAAGAAAGAAAAGAAGGAAATGCATATAATAAGGTTTGAGACATGCCTATTAATATATAGCATGACCAGAAATATACTGTTTTTACAAGCGACCCCGTGATTAACTTTGCCCACTGTTTATTACTCCAAAACGCAGCCCCTTATAGAACATCCTGCTGAGCATACCCGTACCCGTAACTATTCCACTACCGTTCTACTAACAAGTGGGATATAAGTATGTTTTCGATCTTTTTAGCGGATCAATTCTTGAAACATGTACACAGTAACAATTTATTACTTTCAATTTCATTACATTTCTACATAGTATCATTATTAATACACAAAATATTAAAAAAAGGGCAATGCTTAACTCCGCCACTAATCGTTCTTGATAAATATTTTCTTCTTTTATTACTCATTTTTCACAGTTAGGCCAGCTTTTTACTGATATTTTAGCGACCTCTTGCAGAACTACGTTTATGGGGCTATCACTAAATTTTGGTGCAGTGTTATTTCTTCTTATATGCGCTTTCATCTCAATCGTGTTAAATATACAATAATACGGGGGTCATCTCAAGATTTGATGTCCGTTTTATTGTGCTGTCGAACCGCGAATGTAATCTATAGTCTTAAAAAGACTCATGTTTACAAATCGAAGAACTATAAAGAAGACACAAAAATACAAGAAGAAGAATGTTGTTCATCGACTGGCACCCAAGACAAAAATTATTATTTTCAAACTAACCTCTAAGATAAATAGAGTGCAGGTACATACACTTACCCTTTGAACTATCTAGTGAAAACAGTCACGCAGGGTCAAAGTTTGAGATTTAGGTACATAAATACTGAGTCACTGGAAGGATCACATTTAAATACCTCCGTAATATATACGAACATTAGATTAAACTCTTAAGAACGATACATGTCAACTGATGTTAAAATAAACGCTTCTACTTAATACCCCGCAGCATCAATGCTTAATCAAATTTAAAAAGTGTCCACAAATATTCGTTACGGTCTATCTCAGGCAAGACCTATTTAATGCAGAATAAACAATAAAGCACAACATTTTGGGTCGTACAATACATAGTTAGTACTGGCACTCTAGTAATGTCTTGGAGATATAATTGGTCTTCAACTAGTATACTGGCAGGTATAATAATTAAAAATGTCTTTTTCATGCACGTAATTTTTCGTTGATTCATAAATTATTATTATAAACGTAATATTTCTAAACATTTGTTTATTTTCACGATTTGTTTAATTATAGTAAATGGCGGTCCGCCTATAGCATAGTGCGAAAACGATCATAGTTTAACCGCTTAGCAGAAAAGTATAAGTTTATAACTTAAAAACTCGAAAACTTGTATTATAAGAAACTTCTTAGACAACGAAATGTACGCCCGTATTTTCCAAAATCACTCCTTCTCTGCGTTCAAAGAAACATCGAAAATTATGTAAAAACGAACTTTCTTTTTGTGTTTGCTTGCCTTCTCTGCAGCAGACAAATGGTTAGATGCTGCAGTATCGACGTATTATAGCGCCGAGGGTTTTATTTAAATTTAAAATTAGATTTCCTATTCCACAATACTTAGAAAACGACCGGGAATTGCTGGGGACTACAGTGAATAAATTTTTATCCCGCGATGTTATCTATGTAGATACTTTATGTAATCAAACTTTAAAGACGTCCATTGTTTTTTAAACGCCACCATTAATTTCGAAATGTGTCCTGAATATATTTCGGATTTAATCACACATTTGGACAGTACCGACTATGAACATACCATGGCATACCTCTAAGTGATTAATCTTAGATAATTAAGTATTTTATTATTTATTGTCTTTAAAAAATGTCACCTACTAAAAATTTAAATAAGGTTATGTAACCTGTTCCTGGTTGACTATCACCCACACGGCCATCTAGGTAAGCAACGAAAATAAAATATTGAGTTCGATATTTATATCTACAACACGGAACCAAAAACTATTAATGGTCTCTGCGCATGTAACGCATTTGTCATGTAGCATTTTTTTAATGATTAAATAATATAACAAAATATGATCCAGCGATCTACCCTTTTGGTCGATTCCTGGTAAGAATATATTCCTTAAACATGCACGTTTGGACTAATCACATTGTCCAGTTTGTTCCTCAACACTTCTACAGTTTTATCATTTTTAATGTGTTTTGATACTTAAAAAACTGAACTTCATTTTTTAAGACCATAAAATGAAAAATGCAAACAACCAAGCAACTATACCATGCTTCTATACCTTGATTGAATGCCATAATTGCACTAGGAGACTTGGAACTAAATATTTATTTATGGTTATTTATGGTCAGTGACAATAGCTGACTAATTTGAAATTTTACCGCCACCATTTAGAAATAACCTAGAGTACAAGAAGTTCTGGCTAGTATCTTTCTCCCCGAAAAGTATCCCATGGGGAATATAAGATGCTTTTTTGTTTACTTATTACTGAGTGTGGTTGCATATTGCTGAGCAGATCATCCGTGCTGTCTTAATCAAATTAGTTGAGTTAATTATATCGGTAATATATATATTTTTTACAGGATGATTTGAATTTTATTTTTGGTTTCTCAAAATTAACTCTGCAATTAGATGTTACATACCCAAGTAGCGTATTTCTAACTTACGACCATATCTTTACGTTGCATTTGTTTACCATTTCGGTTTCTTTTATGTAAGTTAAGTGTTAACGTCGGTTACATTAGATATGCTGAATAATAAACGTGTTTAACAACGACTTTAAACGTCTTTGGCCCAACAATTTTTGGCTGCAAATTATTTAACGCTTTAGTATTGGAAAAATATTTGTTCCTTTCTATTGCATTGGTTATGGTATAATTTTCTGGCCGCGTTATTACGTTAATCTTGACTAAACTTATACGAACTAACCAATACCTTACTTGTACCTGGTATTTTTATTTCATGAATTTCCTGTATGCGTAGGTTTATTGCGATATTTTACAAATATTAGATATAAAATAGTTGGTTTCGTTAACAAATGGGTGCCGTTATAGATTTCTTCAAGTCTTCAACATTGACGGAAAAGTCCTGCTGATCGGAAATGCAAACACTACTAAACTGACTAAATGTAACTAAATGTAACTAATGTAAAGGTTGATAACCGAAAATTTTCATGGGTTTCCAAATAAAGTCAGTGTAATGCAAGCTTCAGGTGTACAGGAAGAAATAGGCAATACAGAAGCCTGAAAGAAAGTTTTGCTTGCATTCCACAAAACATTTCCACATATAAATAAAATTATATGGACTTTAACTTCAGATATTGCTACAACTAACACTCGTGCAGGTAAGATTATGCTAGTATGTGCCCTTTAAACGCACTAGATACGAGGTTAGCGCCAAAATTTCCCGGCCTGACATAGATGCAGCTCCAGTATCACGATAAAACTTTGTCTTCTTTTAAATATATATCTTAGTAGGCTGCGAAAAAAAGTTTAAGTCATGCGTCAAATAGTTTTTTATTGACAACATTTTAAACAAGACGTGTCCGAAAAAATGTCGCAAATAACGCAAATTGAGTATAGAGCAGTTATAAAGTTTTTGACAAAAGAAGGGTTAGCACCTAAAATTATTAAAGAAAGGCTGGATGGTGTCTACGGCCAAAGTTCTCTTTCGTATTTTGTAGTACAACAATGGGCAAAACGGTTTCGAATGAAGCAGGAGTCCGTTGAAGATGATTCAAGAACTGGTCAACCAGTGAAGGTCATAACGGAAGATATTGTTGCGATTGTGGGAGAGGTGGTATTGAGTGATCGACGTCTAAAGGTCAAAGAAATTACTAAGCTTTCTGATACAAGTGTTCGTCAAATCCTGCATGATCATTTAGGTATGCATAAGGTTAGTGCAAGATGGGTTCCTAAAAACCTTTCGGCTATTCAAAAACAACACCATGTCGAGTGTGCGCGGTCTTTTTTGTGATAGAAACTATTGTGACGGGAGATGAAACTATGGTTCTCTATTATGATCTTCTATCGAAAAAAGAATCAATGGAGTGACGTCGTAAGGGTGAAGCACCTCCAAGAAAATTCAGAGTCTGCCAGTCAACAGAAAAGGTGATGGCCACGATATTTTGGGATTGTGAAAGAATTCTTTTGATAGATTTTAAAGAAACTAATACCACTGTCAATGGTAAATATCACGCAACATTATTACATAAACTGCGTTCATACGTGTAAAACGTCGAGGAAAACTGGCCAGAGGCGTGCGTCTTTTGCACGATAATGCACCTGTCCATATACTGCTGGTGTTGCACAAGCTGCCATTTTAGAGTGTGGGTTCCAACAGATAGATCATCCTCCCTATAGTCAAGATATGGCCCCCAGCGACTATTAATTGTTTGGACATTTGAAAAAGGACTTACGGCGGTTTAACAACGAAGTTGAGTTAAAAGAGGCTGTTTTATCTCATCTTGCAGACAAACGAAGAGAATATTTTTTTAAAGGGATTGAGTTGTTAATAAAGAGATGTAATAAATGTATTGAATTTGAGGGGGAATATATTGAAAGATAATAAAAAATTGTTACTCTACAGGCCGAGAAATTTTGGCGCTGCCCTCGTACACTATATGAAATGTGTATTACTCTGGTCGTCTACCCGTTGTTGAAATCGAAGTAATTCAAACGGCTGGAGGTTGCCATTTGGGTCGGAATTTAAATTCTGATGCTAACCATGCCATAGTAAAAATTAGGTACATTTATTGAGTACTCGATCTTTTGGATGAATGACCCCACGTCATACAATAGCGTTTTATTTTCAGATCGTTATGATTATTTGCAATCATTTGACTACTTTTTTTACCACTAAATTAAAATTTTTCCAAAAAGTTTGCTTCTTTAAAAATATTTATTTTTGCAAAATAAATAAAAGTGATTTTCTTAAATTGTTGACCATGTTTATCAGTTAAATTCGTTTGTTTCAAAAAACATCTTGGTTCTCCATAAACTTTAATGAGAAATTATTACAGTTTCAGTTGATTTGCTAACTAATCTTTTGGTGTTTTAATTTAGGCAAAATTCCGCAGCCGACGTGGTGGCGATTTGCTCCCTTTAGGTGTAATATTAGGTAATTAAGTACGTCGGCTGCCGACTTTGAGTAGCCTATGACGACGTCAGTGCTACGTCAAAATGCTTGATGGGTCGTTTTATTTAATACCCAGGAAATTGGGGTAAATTTTGGCTTTAAGCAGAAATTGTTACTGTTATTTGACTTGTAATTCAACTTACATAATTAAGGAGGCTAGTAATTTAATTAAAGCACTTGGCACCCAATTTCATATTATAGAAAAAACCATCGCAACTGGACCCAACTCCACTAAGCCAGGTCGATCATAGCCCTGTTGTCCTGTAGCCCTGTTACGTCTCTCAGTGCACTGATTGAAAAAATTGAGCTTGAAAGAATATTGCTTTAATTTATAACTATTATTGTTTGAACAATATAAACATTTTCATATAACATATTGATAAAAATCTCTTTTTGAAAAGAGCATACATTTTTTCCCGTAACATAAATTGTATAATAATAAGCGTCGAGCTACATATAAATAAGAGAAAGATTTCCGCATCAAAATGAAAATGAAAGAAGAATGAATGAATATCGCTTTTATTTTTTAAAATTTATATAATAAGCGTTGAACCAAATATAAATAAGACAGAAATCAAAATGGAAAAAAGGTAATTTACAGATTAGAAGGGCATATCCGCGTTACAGAGTATATTATTGTCCCAATCCACATGACACCGCAGTTATTAGAATCCCGTTACGGAAACTTCCAAAATATTTTTAACCAAAAAAATGCCCCACGTCTAGTTTTTAGAGTGTCTGAAGTTACTTTTACTTATAAAAAAAAAATAAACAAAAGTAGAAGCAGAAGTTGGACGGTATGGTATCGCTTCTTCTGCGCTTTTTTCGGTGGTCTTGGAAGTGGTGCTTCATTCTTATACCAACTTATCGGGCGGGCAACATGTTATATCACGTAAGCTAAAAGACGAAAGAATATTGTGCGTAACCAATATCAATCAGCAAGAAAAAGAAAAGAGAGAGATTACCATCCATATTTTTACATTTGGCAGATCAACTAAAGTAATATATCAAAAAAGAAAATATAGTGAGCGTTATTCCCGTGACTTGGCTTTTGCAACAGCCACAGATATTTTTTAAAACAATGAGAAACGCACAATCATTTTCCAATTTACCTTTATGAATGCACCTTTATGAGGTTCAAAATATCAAGAGGGCAATTTTTAATCAATTAGGAATTCGCTCTCGGTGCTATTCGCGAACACACTGCGTTTCACTTTCATTTCTTAAACTTGGGACTTTTTAAAATCGCGAGCACAAACAGAATATCATCGCATTTAATTAGATACCATTTTGAAACAAAATATGGTTTAACGATTGGTATTTGCCATTAATGTATAGTATTCCTAGAGCGACTGTTTTATAGAACAAACGTCTCTATATAGTGAGCAGCAGATTTTTCTACAGGTCATGTAAGAGTTAGAACATAATAAAATTAGATTGGTTTTGATGATACACTGTTTTTCAACGGTGCCTATATTCTACACGTAATTTCGATATGGCCTGAAATAAGACCGAAATGAACATTAACCCGATCATATTTAACATTTGTCACACTCTCCTTCTATGTCCAAATCAATTTATTTATTCAAATATAATCACATAAACACGTCGTGTGGCGGCGGCATTACAGTATAATAGGTGCTTATGAGTCATCTCAGTCATTAAGGACTAGAGTTGCGTTATGGCATCCTTTGTAGTCCTAATGCAAGTGTAACTGAAGTAATTCGCGTCGTTAAAAAAAGATATTTTATAAGAATTGGTCACATCATCATCGTGGTCACAATTTCTTAAGGAGTCGAATACAAAAATATTTGCATTTTTTGTTCTTTTTCTACTTTATCCAATTTTATTATTTAGGTGTTTCCAGCAACTAAAAGAATATTAGGAGTTATTACCAACAAAAGAATCTCCAAATTGAGTAACTAGAATTAAATGGATGGCAGGTTTAAATTTGCAAATGCATTGGAAATTTTTCATTTATCCTGACCAAATAATTGAGTTGTCGGTTCGTATCTCTCCTTTATCAAACTTGAGAAAAATTGGCCAATTTTGAAACGTTTGAACAGGGACTAAATCATAGTGACCCATTTCCGCGAACAATCATAAGCGGAGGTTGTTTCTTTACATATTTCACACATGGGAGATTAAAAAAGAGCGACGTTAAAATTACGGCACTCGTTTTCAAAGATTGCTGGCTAGATGAATAGGTGCTAATCAGGTTGGCCAAGAAATTGCACGGTTTAATGGAAAACCGCACTAACTAGTAAATTGTGCGGTTCATATAACTGATAGTTTTGCAAAAGCGATTTAATTTCGTTCATTCAGTATTACTATACATAAATACCAAATACCACTACATAAAAACATTTGCTTCATTTAATAGGAATGATTATCGAGAGCATTCTTTTTCTATTTATATGCAACCATAATTTTGGTGGTAAGTTTCTTGTAGCAATTCCTAATTCCTTAATTCTTAAGGTATCAACTTTGATTTTCATTTGCGAGTTTGGCAATATTATTTTTATGTAATTATTAAACATTTTAATATTGTATTAGTGGTGTGAAATGTGAAATTGATAAAATTTTATCCAGTTTAAAACCAGCGTGTTGAGTTTGCCCAGCAAGATACAAGTAAGAACATTGTCATTAAAAACTAGGCTGTTTCTATAAAACAATCTAGTGCAGCGTTTCTCAACATTTTTCGGTTCGCAAACCAGTAAAGTTTGTAAAAAAAATTCGCGGAAAAGTGATATTTGTTAACAACAAAATTTTAGAAGTTATTAAAGAGCTACTGCATAAGTTAAATATAACATTTTTTGGATCATCTACTTATAATTATATTTAAGTTTTCGGGGATAGAAAAAATTATCCGAGGACAAGTAATATTTTTCTGCGAACCACTGGTTGTCCAACTAGCGGTTGAGACTAGTTGATTAGTGAACTAACTAGCTAACTAGGATCAAAATCTATATTTATATCGATTTTTAGCTGTTTTATGATTTTTTCTAATCTTATTTGGTTATAATGTTCTTAATCTTAAAAAGTAGCTCATTTTGATTATTTTTAAATTATTCTGAATTTTTAGGTTTTTCCATAAACTGCTGAAAAATTTTCTTCGCCCCTGCTGGGGTGAAAGTCAGTATGAATTCGAAATATAACGCTCACACTGAATATACAGGAATTCGGGAACTTTATTGATATGTAAAAATTAGATTACAAAAGATGTGGGGGACAACTTATGTATTTTGCTCTTTTCAAATTATTAGGAAATTTTAGTCATATCTATTTGATGTTAATATTAACGTTTTCAAAAGTGAACTGCTTGGTTAATAAGACTTAATACGTCGTCAAACACGGAAGTAGATGAATAAAATGCTTATACATCCATCCATTTCGTTGTCTATTTTTGACGAAGATGATGGATTTGCGACGTTTGTTGAAATTAAAAAATTAGTTGGGCGGCGGCAAACAAGAAAGATCTTTCTAAAGTAAGGTTTATTATGACCAGTAAATTAATTTTGCACTGGGTTAACTTTTCGTTGTCTAAGTTTCGGAATTTTATTTTATTATTTTATTTGTTGCTTAAAATTCGTTTTTTTTTCTTTCTTTTTCATGAAAACTGTTGCGAAGTAGGACTGGTGTGATCTTCTCTAAGACACATATTTTTTGACTTTTTCTTTAAATTCTTATTTTCGAAAAACAATCAAATATATGAAACTTATTCTCTAGTAATTGCTTCATTATGGTTTTTATTTTTTCAAATAATTTCACATGAAAATTGTGAAACAATTCATCCGAAACGCTCTTTGCTGCTCAAAAGTTTAATCATCTTTGCTTCAAGAGGTTTTTTAAAGAAACCAAGGGCCCGCAAGGTACCAAATTCACATTTGAGTATTGATAATTTTTTTAACGTAGCGCTCTGTATATTGTTATAAGATTTCTATTGCTTTTATTTTATATTACCAATCCAATATCAGTAAGTAACACTTGACCAATAGTCTTTCTTTAATTAAATCTCTTTTCCAACCTTTGCAGTTAAAAAAGTAAAGCAATTGATGACGTCTGATCTAATTCCCGTAATATGCACCCAATAGTAGAATGGATACGCCTTCTGTGGAAAAGGAGAGAAAATCATTTTACTTTAAATTTTCTTATTTATTATATATTACAAAGTATTAAAAATATGTATATATGACATATTTAATAAGCGTTATAGGTTTTTGTAAGCATTTTTTTAGCAAAATTAAAAATTGGAAAAACTTTTATGTTTAGGTTAATAAAAAAGAATTTCAAAACGAATTCAAAGCAAAATTTTAAAATAGGGCGTTCTATTTTAAAAAATCTGTTTTATTCGTCACGCTCTTTCGAGCCAACCTATATAGTTTTAAATAATTGTAAATTGTGCGTCCTAATATTCTTCACAACTTTTTTGAACTTCTGTCATTGATTCACCCTGTAAAGCCCCATAATTTTTTCAAATGCGAAAGTGTACCTTTTTTTCTGTTAATAAATATAAATTTTTATAATTATTTTTTTATTATATATTTTTTTAATCAGGCCCCAGCAAAGAAAAATTAAATTGAATACTATTCTGATAACTCATATATTTCATATTCTCTCAAACCGTTTTTTGTAAGTTTAGATTTGGTTAAAATTTTTGAGAGTTACCCCCATACTTACTCGATAAAGACCTACGCGATATCGACGCTTCACCTATAAACATCTAAGCACAAACAATTAATGTATTGCGTAATGAATTTGCCGTCACGAATTCAGGGTCGATCTGTGCCCAATCAACATCTTCTCATTTTCGATCGCCCAATACATGAGTAACACAATAATTCCGAATGTAATTGGAAATCTGATTTACGCCGTATGCGTAGCAATCAACATGGGGTGTTTAGCATAGATAGGGATCGTCACGTACCTCGTAATTTGCATATTTTATTTGCTGAATCTTATCAGTTACATTATTGTTAAAGACGACATTGTGCTTATTCTTGGAGCAACCCGCTTGTGTCAGGTTCAAGCGAGCTAGGTTATTAAACTGGAGACATTTTCGTACATATGGTTAGGATTGCAATGGCAGGCCGGGATTCAGAGATATTCATTTACGATCACCATCGTTTCAAACAATTTTACAAGTGAAACATTAAAGCAGCTGGATCAAAATTAACCCGTTTTGCAATCTCTTTCTGTGTTATTAATAAACCACTATTCTGAAAAACTAAAGAGTATTCTTATTTACTAGATCGTACTACTTAAGGAACGCTTGAGTTCAACCCTGTTTTCATAAAGGAAATTGGCAATAACCCTACTTTCATGTATTATTAATTTCAATGCAAATATTTGCTTTCGAATTGATAAAGCCATTCAAGTTTAGGTTCATGGCCAAACCGTCCAAAGAGAAAAAGTTCGTTATCATTTCGCCATATCCGGTTAAGTCAACAAGGTGGGCATTTTTTCAGATTGACGAATGTACATGCAATATGCTAATATCGTAAAGGTGACTTCGGGAATTGCTTTTCAGTATAATTCTTTTTGATCACGGGAACCTAATATTACCAACATTTATTATTAATTATCGCAAAAGTCAAAATAGCAAGCGCCAGAATTTATAAGAAATTTAAAATTTTTGTAATGTAAGTGTGTAAATAATAGGATATTTAATTTAAGTATTTAAAGTATCCGAATTCCAAAAAGATGAAAGTTTTGTTTTTTCTTGAGTGTTATATAATTCTCGATCTCTTTCTCTTATATAATTTAACTTTAATTAAAGATAGATGATTAGAGTATATTGGGCAACAAGTGCGGTAAACTGCATTTGACTCACGAGTTTGTTTGACACGAGCGGAGCGAGTATTTAATAAACGAGTGTGTTAAAAAGTATACTATACTTTTTCTACGACCGTTAGTTTTTGGGTACATTTTCGCAAAACAAGAATACATTCACTGACATGACCGTCAGAATTGACAAACGTCAAAATTGAAAGCGCGGGAAATATCTCCGAAAACATCCGATTGCTCACAAATCCGCGCGTTAAAATCCTGAAACGGTCCGAAGTGGCTCGGATTCGTAGAAAACGAAACTGACGTGGTTAAGTGACGTTTCCCACACGCTAGATCGGTGCGTAATTAGGTATTTTGCAGACGGGAGTAGAAAATAGTATATTTGCAACAAGTGCGGTAAACGGCATTTGACTGACGAGTTTATTTGACACGAGCGGAGCGTAGCGGAGCGAGTGTCTAATAAAGGAGTGACTTAAAAATTTACCGAACGTGTTGCACACTATAAGGGAGTAGAAAAATATATTTCATAGTATTGAGGTAATTATCTTTAAGCGGGGTTTAGTTAAGTAACTCTCGGAATATAAAGCTGTGTAATATTGTTTAATGAAGGAAGATAAATTTGTATTTTTTTCAATTATCCCATATTTTTACGGGTTTTCAAGTAAATTCTTCTACTTTCTACTATAAAACACTGCTTATAATGAATGGGCTCGCCCTTCCTCGGACCAGGGAGCTGCTTAGACTGACCAGAAGGGAGTGTAGAGCACTAACAGGGGCCTACACAGGACATTGCATGCTTAGGAGGCATCTTTGCTTGCTAGGCATTGGAGACGACCCGGAGTGTAGGTGGTGCATGGATGGGGAGGAGACCCCGTATCATCTGCTCACCGAGTGCCCTGCCTTGACATGGGCAAGACTGGGAGTCTTCCGGACTCAGTGCACGGTATTGGGCTAAAGGAGTTGCTGGACGCCCTCTAGAGCGGCCTGGGGGCACAACGGGCCGATCTGGTGGCCTAAGTGCTTGGACGCTCGCGATGGCGCCTCCCTTTAATACCAATACCAATACCAATACTATAAAACACTCAATTATGCACTGATAAGGATGTCAGCTTTCTTGACCAGTGAGGTGAGCGACCTCATACGTTTCCGGTACTTTGGCCACGTGGGGCGCTACCCGAAGTTTTCGCTAGATTGTTGCAACTGATGTTATTTTAACATTTATCATTTTTCGTGGTCACGTCACACGTCACTCAGTGAATATATTCGTTTTTGTTTATCAGAGGTGATTGCAAAAAATTAAATTTTGTCACATTAGTATGACATAATCAAAAGTCATATTATATATTTATTCTCCCTCTCATTGGTCATTATATCAACTGCCAGCTAGCAGCAGCATATGCAATCAAATATTTTTTTCACTAAATATTACTTATCACTTTGCTACAACCAAATCTTTACTGGCATTTTCTTCCTGCAAAAATTAGTAGAATAAAAGTAATTATAGTAATTCTGAACTTCTAAAGATGAAAGCCATATCTTTCTGCTGCTATATTGTAAACTTGCAATATAACGAGTAATGTAATAACTTTTAAAATCTGAAAAACAGTGGAACTTCCTATCAAACATTGTAATGATATATGATCAGACACTTGACATATTCCCCTGTGGAAAATTAATGCGGATTTGTGCGGATAACACACAGGAAATTTCTCGATTGAAATAGAATTATTTGAATACATTACTCGACCGTTACTGATATCTTATCGCTAAGCTTACCCGCAATTGCATATCTTTACGGCGTTAGCTACTTCGAAAAACCTATATACAAGTCGTCAATGATATGCGCGATTCCCAAGAAAAGACCCTTCCGTGCATACATTTAGGAATCACCGCATCATTTGTACACATATGGTATCGACATCGATTGAGCTGAGAAAAAATCTGACCGGCATTAGTTTATTTTGCAAGAATTTCGTGCAAAGAAGCGGCCAACAGAACTGAAGCAAAACATCAGATAACGAATGCCCATAAATGCTCCACGAAGTTTTCTGACAAATACCTTAAGAGTACACTTCCTCGGTTGCTTTACGTATTTGCCTCTAAAACGGAGAAACCATTTTTGTACATATATGTTTATGTTATCGTGGACATTAAATTGGAGGAACGACTAACAAGTATTTAGTGTTCTTTGCAAGATAACAAAAAACGTTTCATATGGGATTTGTTTATATTTTGCAATATAATATAACAACGCATAACTAAACGGTGTTATAACGAAAGAAGTGGTTAACATATCAGAATATTTAGATTGAGATGTATGATTATCATTTTTTCATATTCCCTATGAAGATTTACTGAGGCTAACGATCTAGGTGTGATTTGATAGGTCATTAAGAATTTATCAACTAAATCTTTTCACTTTCTAGCAACTCGTGAAATATATTTGTGTTCCTAGCTTTGGAACATTGAACTAAAAATTTGCTGGTAGTATTTTATCCGACTCTTCAGCAGTATAGTCATATCATATTATCATCTCACGTTAACGTTGAAAGGTCCACAACATATTTTTAAGAACTTGTTCATGGAAACTAAATTTGCAAAATTTTAAATAAGAACAAAAATTAATATTATGTACTATAAAATTAATCTAATTTTTGTATAATCTACTTAGTGTTTATTGACTGTTTTGACCAACTAAGCCTAATACTGAAATTAACTTTAGATGCAATCATAGAATGTTTAGAAACATATCTTCAAGGGAGATTTGGATAATGGTATTATATGATTGACATCAACTTTAAAAATTCCAATTACATGTTTATGAATGAGTTATGATGGTAATATAAGTTTTGGTTTATGTTTCTTAACATTGCGAAAAGCTGTATATATAACAAGAACTATGTCCTATTATATATCTTTAACGCCTACAACTAGTAATTTGCAAATTATAATTGCAACAAATACTTCCTTACCTTGTTTGAGTAATATTTTACAACTTAAAATTAAAATTCTGACCACTCCGGGTTCGTCTTCACTCTCATGTATCGAAGGCGAAATCCCCGGCTACTGAATTTTAAATACCCTATAAAGAGCTTTTGTGTTGCACTAAATTAAACTATTCAGCGGCGGTCAAGGTACCTATCTATAACCTGATCGCGAGATTAAACCGACGATAAAATCCGATACCACACCGTCTCATGAATACTAAGAAGGGTAAACTCTGTTTTGGCACATAGCACATAAATAATTTAGAATCCACCTGCCTCCGAGAATTCTTCTTGCTTCGAATGCGGCGGCCTTGAAACAGGTGGATCACATCATGCTAGAATCAGATGCGATTTCTCTAGAGTTAAGTTTAATTATTTGATTTGATACATACTACCTTTTTATATTTTGAATTTAAAATACCGGAAATATATTATTACTATTTTTAATTCTCCGGTGAAAGTAAGTAGGTTTGTGAAACCTAAACATTACATTTTTTTAAAACTATTTGAGTTTTGTCCCAATAGAATCTAATTTTCATGCTTATAAGCATTTAAGTAGCGAAACTTACAATCAACCCACACACACACACACACACAGTAAGCCCAAAAATGTATTCTAATCAAACAACTTTTAGGGGCTATAATGTGATTAATTAAAAAACGTCATATTTTATAACTTATAAATGAATGAACATTTTATTAACCTAAGAGTTTAGGCCAAACGATGAAGGCGAATAATGAAGAAACCTTCTTACATATATTCAACAAATTTGTTAAACGCCGCTTTAGTGATAAGTTTGAATTGACACAAGCAGAGCGCAACGGAGCTAGTATTAATAAACGAGTATCTAAGAAGTTTATCAACATGTTCACTGATTAACGTGTGCCTTTACTGTCAAAACTGACAAACGTGATACACAATGGCTAAATTCTAGCGAAAAGATCCGATCGCTCCCAAAATGTTTTACCTAATACCTAAAAGCCAGAGTGCGCAATTTTCTCATCCAAAAACCAAAAAAACATTTTCTTGAAATTGCAAACCTACTAAGATTAGAGCGATATGGTCTGGTAAAATTGCCTTCACATACCATTTTTAACTTAATTTGTTGTGCTTGCTTGTTTTTCTTTAAAATTTTAGTAGTTGTACGTTTCCAAAGTAGAGAAAAACGTTAATTCTCTATTTGAATTGCTGGAAACTTTTTTTACTTGAAAAATGAAAAAAGGCACCATTTTCATTGCGTTCAGTCTATGCACGCAAAAGTCTAACGACCATAAAGCGCTGGAACGTGGGTTTAAAATCCAGAACCATATTTGGTCGCGTATATATTACTGCGTGACTTCAGGTTTATCATCCATCTGACTAGAAATGCGCACTTTACTTTTAAATGTCTTAACCACCTGTTTCAATGTTTTGCGGCGACATTGTGATGAGTAATACTCGTACAGTGATTATAACTGAAACGGCATATGGCGCAATCTAAAACTTCCCTAAAGTGGCAATATCTTTAAAACTTATCTTACTCTGACAATAACCGTGTTTTATTCAGTGTTATAAATATTCAATAGTAAATTATTTGCAGAACTGAACAGTCTGTCACAGGACTGACCTTCCTAGAGATCACACACTACCTATCATTATTATTCTGGGTTAAAGCATGATTTTAAACCATTTCAAATAATTCGATTTGCATTCTTACATTACATTACATTAATAACAATAATAATAAATACATAAATAGGTATTACACATTAAATATAATTTTTTCTGATAAACATACCACTTTTATTTTGTTCTATTAAAGAAAAATTGCTACCCTTAAGATTAAATCTGATTTGTATAATCTATTACAGGTATAGAGGTATACCCCTTACCTACATAAAAAGTACAACAAATCAATCAGAGAGTATACCAAAAAAAGTTTACCAGATGATGTTAAAATTTTGATGGCCCCCAAATTATTTTTGTACTTCCAGTTTTATCATACGTAATAATGAGATCAATAAAGTTAAGTATCACCTGCCGAATCCCGTAAAGAATCGTTAAAATGTCAATTTTTTTCCAACATGTCGGACGTACTTATAATTCCACCTTCCTCATAACTTGAACAGGAATTTCGCGAAACTACTAGATGCAGTAAATTTTCGATTCGGCACGGAATAAGTCCATCGACTTACATTATGTCGCGCGATGGTGCCAAGATGCATCTAAATCCCGTATTTATTGCACGATAATCGCTTTATTCATTCCAACCACCTACAGGACATTATTTTTTATATTTAGTATGTTTAATAACCTAGGCAGGGTTGGATTCAGTAAAAATGAACTCACGAAAAGCGTAAAATTCAACAAATAATCTCTGACATTGTGCTTGATCACACGTAAAAATATTTGCGGTTACATCAAAGAAGAACCCAGAAAAATATTCTATTGGCAGATTAGTCGACATGTTTGGATAACAAAAAGGGATTTGGTTGAGTTTGGCTTCTCTGTCAAGTAGATGTAACCAACAACCATATGGAGTTAGTTTTGGTTATTACCCCAATTTATAACGAAGTACGAGGTCCGATCTTCGAATGTCGGGTAATGATTTGTAGTCTCAAATGATGGGTGCAATCAGTTTGGTGTAAAGTGGGCTGTAAAGAGTTCCATAGTGCAACAAATCTATAGCCGCGTAGAGGCTTGGAACAAAACACAATTGCATTGTTGTTGACTTGTGTGAACAATAGCAAGTACCGCTATTTTTCACATTTTAAAAAACAACGATTTTGCGGTGTAGTTTCAGCCTTACATTTGTATTTAATAAATGTAGTACATCCTGAATCAAAGCAACCAGGAGTCAATGCTTTAAGTTTTACCGTTAAATATTAACATTCAGTTGCTAATCAAGCCATATTCCTCAATGAACTACTAAGCGCGGAAGGAGGCAAAGTCACACGACTTGGTAGGAAGAAAGTCAACGAAATCGTGCCGTATTTTGCGAGATGAGGGAAATTAATAGTAGCAAAATAATTCTTTCAAAAAGCTACAGGCTATCACGAGACTATTGACGTTCATTAAAGTTAATATCTAATTCGTTTAAAACACTGTAATTTCGCCTTTCAAACTGGCAATTACCTATCTCTTTACGATGCTTATTTGTGTTGGTTAATATCTTTCGCGAATATTAATGGTAATAAATCAATTACGAAATTAAGTAATAGAAATATCGCATTTTCAGGCAAATCATTTACAGAGGAATTTTAATTTAGATCTTAATTTCACACGAGATATTACGAGTGTTGTTTAGTTTACGGCGGAGGGATATTATTCACTAAATTGTGCGGTTACAACTACCCGATTAAACCACAGAACATCCTCAGTAAAAGTACACCAAAAGCGAAGATTAATTAGAATAACAAATAAAATCAACAAAATTTTATTTCCACAAAACATTTTCTCAAAGAAAACATGTTTATCCTTGATTGAATATTAAAAATAATTTAAGAAACCAAACCATAGTTTTAATATTATCAAATTGCATGGATGATGTGGACAAATCTATTATTTATTAAAAATAAATTACCTAGTTCCAATAAATCTTATTTGACTTTGCTCACTTTAAAAAGGCAATACAGTTAGATCAACAAAAACAAAAATTACTTTTCTTCTTTAAACTACAAAATAATAGTTTAATGCAAAATATAATAGAAAATTTGAATTGACAAAGCATCCTTTGAAAATGGTTTATTCCGTTCTAGTTCTACTCATTTTAACTCAACGATTGTTTTGAATTTTAGCGTATTTCTGATTATCTAGCTGTGATTCTTTATAATCTTTATCCGACTTCGTTTAACTTCTGCAATTTAGAAATTAGAAAAAGTAATTAACTACAACAATACGTAGTCTCTTAATGCGAGAGAATTTTAAAACGTAATGCAATGACAGGGATCATTAAACAGGCTGGATAACTTAAAGGTTATATCGTAGAGTTCAGATAAATTGCAATTATAGTTTTCCGACATTTCAATTTTTAATTAGGGTCCTACCAAGTTGCCTACAATAGAAAGATGAGTCTCGTGAATGAGAGTAATGTGACAGCGACATTACTACAGGTACAATAATAAATAAAGTAATTATTATCCATCAATATAACTAAAAAGTTGGGCACGTAATTAAGATATTGAGATATTAAGATCATGTAAATAAAAACTTATATAGTTACGCAGTAAGAATAGTATGAAAATAGATAAATTGTAATAAATATGATTATTATTAAAATTAAGTGGAGATGTGCTGATCATACAGCGCGCTTGAGCGACAATAGGTGGACGGTCCAAAAGATTGATAGAATGCAGACCCCGAGAAAATAAGAGAAATCGGGGTAGACCCCCAACAAGATAGGAAGGACCTGAAAAACAACGGTGGAAAACTGAAAGCAGAAGGCGCAAAACAGAACAACGTGGAAGAAGATGGAGGAGACTTTGGTCCAACAGTGCATGCAAAAGGTTTTCGGATGATGATGATGATGATACCAGCTTCCCACTTTCTTTCTTCTATTTCACTCTTCTCAACCTCCCTAATTTTAAGAGCAGTGTTGTGTCTTGCTGCAATTCCTTTTACTTGCGTCATATGTTTCCCAAGAAGGCGTGGGTATTTTTTCGTATTTTCTTGAGTGATTGCTCTTTTAAATAAAGCGAGTTGTAATATTCTTCTGATGACAATCTTTTCATCCTCATTTGTTGAAGTTACTTTTCTGCCTGTACTTCTCCTTGGTGGCCTGATAGGGCCGCGTTTATTCTTGTGCAGGACTCCAACTTCAATCATATTCAAAAACATTTCCAACTCCAAATGTTGACTTTTGGTGGCGAACAACTTTAAAGACCTTGAGAATAACAACAAATTCAGAAACAGGTAGGCTACCCACAAATCCGTCTGCCACTCTCGGGACTCTTGACAATCATCAAAGATACAATATTATGCCTATGAAATACGCCCAACACTACTAAGTTTTACAGTTTAAAACAAACAGAAAATCATTGATGGCCGCAAATAAGCATGCCCAGTTTTATGTAAATCATTTTAGTTCTTCTGTCAAATAGATTTATTTTTATCATGAAACTGATTCCAGATAGAAAAAGACAGAAGGAACAAAAAAGTTTAATTTTTAAGTGCTTGATCTTAAAAAATAATTTAATTAATAAAAATCTTCAACAAATCAGTTGACAAGTTAGTAATGAATAAAAACCCGATTTTTTTCTATAAACTTTAACACCAAATATCTCTAACACGAAGCAAGTTAGGACACATGTTGATATGAAAGAACAAATACTGTGGCTGCTAAAATCTTTATACTGAATTCTGAAACGCCCTGTAGTATAAACCAATGAGTCAGAAAACTTTGATGTCCTATAAGTCAATTTATAGTCCCGCGTTATCTAAGTTTCGATATCAGATGCTTCCTGTTTTACTAAATATGTTATCTAATTAATGTTGAGCGAATGTCTATATTCAGTGACAGAGAACAAGACCAATTTATAATGTTGGGACATTGCAAACGCATAAATTCCGTTAAAGGTGATTTGTTCAACTTCAGGATGCCTCTTTATAATGAGGAAATATATCTTAAAACAAACATCAAACGCTTTATTTAGTCTAGCTTAAGGAGTATAATAATATTCAAAACAGGTCTACGCTGATTCTTGTTTCTCGTCGAGCTTTCGATGTCGTATCAGTTGGTTGCTTGTTCGGAATAAAATTTAAATCGCAAGGTTCAAAGGAAACTGTACACGATACTTCCACGTTTTCGTCTGTCAACAAAATTCAATTTGCAGATGTGGAAAAATAAATATTTTTGGAAAACCAAATTCCCTGATTTTGAAATTTCCTTTCTAACATATTTATTTAATACATATATAAAAGTTATACCAAAGGTGTAGTGTGGAAAATGAGATTCTTCGAAATGCAATTATTTTGCCTAGACGGTGTCCCAGTTTTTGAACTACTACTATCAACTTTTGATTTGCTGTTTTTTTTTCTCGAAAACTAGTAATAATTACAGACGAAGTACTAATAATAAAATACTACCTTAGTTTTTTATAAAGAATCTAAAAAACACAAAAATAGAAAAAAAAACATTTAAAATTTCAATGTTGAGACACCTTGTATACAGAACAAGTGAATACCGAAGAATCGCATTACGAATCCAACAACTTTTGTATAACTTTACGTATAACGACGTAAATACTAAAATTACAGAATTAGGTTATTTAAAAATATTTGGTAGTCAACCCTGTATCGTTAATGGTTTAAACGTTACGCATTGAAAAAGTGGCCATCCTGTATTTCACCTTAGAGAGATATTGTTCATCTCTCTTTCGTTTTGCCGTCTCATTGAGTATCCCAAGGTGCCTTCCCCTATATGAAGAACGTGTTCCGAAATAAATTGAGCTTCTAGCATTTAGTCCACTGCTCTCTTCTGGTGCATCTGGTGAGAAGATGAATTGGAGTTTCCTATTCTTCTAATCTATTATAGCTGCAGGTATCTTCTTAGATGGCATGTCCTGTTGGGACTTTCACCAGCGTTCGTAGTCAGGTGCGATTGAAACTGAGGTCTCACTTTTGGTACTAAGGCGTATCTCGCAATTAATTCCCTCGACTGCCTCAGTCTCGGCAAACTTTCCCAAGTCATTAATTCACTTCGTTCTGTAGCACATTGCTATTCCAACGGAAAGCTCCGGTTCAAGATATGGCGTTGCCCCTAATACTTACATGAGGGGATGCCCAGACAAGATTGACCGAATTACATTCCCCTCTTGTCAATTTTTCTCTGCAGTCAAGTATGTATCAAGAGCTTCCCCCAAATCATCAAATTTTGTAAATTCTTGAACATATTACGACAGCAACGATGTAAAAAAAAACTCGAGCATAGATCTATTAATAAATTCTTTGAGGTTATCTATACTCGCAAAAAATTTGACTAACGCTGGTACCCGGTTATTAGTTTTTTTCTTCGGATTTATAGTAAGCCATTTGCACCTAAATATTTTCCGTAACAAGTTACAAGTTACCGGACAGGTTCAAGTTTAATGAACCCAATTCGCAAAAAAAGTATCCTACACAATCGGAATATACAATCGAACCTACACTTCAACGTATTTGTTCGTTTTTTATTTTATGGTAAAGATTAAAAGCAGGTTTTCGAAGATAAATAACGCTATTTATGAATTGTATAGTACAACACAAAAGCGTTATTTTGGGGAAGTGTATGAAAATATTAATGCAATAATTCCATTGTATGTAAATTGCGTTTGCGCACCCATCGATACTCATCGGCCAGGTACAATGTGTAGGTTAACAATCCTCATCCGCTTTTTACTACGTCTGAGACTTTCTGGTTCGTGCCACAAAGAAGACTGAAACGCATTATACCGAAGATTGAAAGGACACAAATTACCTAACAGTCAATATTTCGGTGAGTTAAAAACATACTGCCATATTGAATATTAAAAACAACAGGAAAAATTTATTCTATTTATTTTCTAATTTCTAAATATTTCCAAAAAAATCGCTTCGACTCCGTCGAGTAATATAGGAATTCTTCAGATTTAGAATGAATTATAATCAACGTGACTTCAATATAAGAATGACAGTTAACATTTAACAGTTTTTTTTTAACTTAAAGATATAATTTTGATTTAGGGGCTGGTTAAAGGTCTATCGTGAACAAGATGTAGGATAGTTCTAAAAATCCTGTTCTAGTTTTTTTTTGTTCATGCTGATAATAATCTGATTTAAAAAGAAAAAAAGTTTAATGTAGTAGGCATACGTTTAGTGCTTTTTACCACAACCCAATTTCCCAATTTTTGAGTATGGTAGACTGATGAATCTGCAATACTATTTTAGCAACATAAACATTTGTCACAAATTTCTTCAATTTTAGAAATAATCAGCCAATTAGAATAAGTCTTGACAATGGTACCCTTACTACCGAAGAATAGAGAATTCGAAATCTATCTATAAACGATAAGAGCAAATGCTGGGGTTCTATATGAAGATTAGACTAATTCTTCTCTCAAATTAGTAACGCGAATATCTTTTCAAGATTAAAAATCAAAAATCTCTTTTTTCAAACAGAAAAGTTTCCATTACAATCTGGATTAGCAGCGAGATATTAATGCAAAAGGCAAATAAAATGTGGAAGGAGTATGGGAGATTTTTCAAAGATAACTGGGACGTATGTTCTTGGAGTGAAATGGGGCATCAACTTTAAAGATGACATACGAAAAATTTCTGAATTCCTGTTCAGTTGCAGTCAAGCTCTGAAGAAGCCAACACAACACGACACAATCACGAAACTGGACATAAAATTTTATTCGATAAAACTAAAATTCTTGCATGTAATCAATTCTTCTACCAATGAAAAATCCGAGAATTTATAGAAATCTATAAGCAACCTAGCAATCTTAACCGCGACTCCAATATGGGAATCAGTCATCCCAGACGGTGTTTATGCCCCTCATTTAGCTCCGCCCCCTTCAAACAATATAAAAGCACAGAGTAAAATACGAATCAGTATCAATCAAGCTCTGAAGAAGCCAACAGGATGATTGGCGAAACGTTAGCTAGTTCGACTCAACAAAAACCGACGCAGAAGGAATCCAGAAATTTTATAAAAAGTATTACAGTAGCATGTGGAAGTTTCTTTGAAAAATTATGAAGTTAACCTGTTACCCAGCAACGAGAATCCAAAAGTGTTCGACGTGTGCGGAAGAAGAGTAGTTTTATATGGATGTTCAACTATCAACCGAATTATTAATTAATTGAATTATTAATTGTATCATATATTATTGTTATCAAATTTAATTTAAATTACACACGTCTGCAAATAAAATTCTGACCAGTTAATATTTGGAAGAATTGAAAATGTCATATTTGAATTGCTTGGGCCGAATTTATAAATATTCTTATGGATCCTTAAAGCACCCGTGTGCAATAATTTTTACCAGATGTTAACTCCTTTTTTTTATATAAAGCTTTTGTAACTTGCGTCCTAGGAATAAAAAAACCCTCGCAACTACTTTTCTATTTAAAATGTGCTTCCTCAAAAACGTCGATTCAGCGGCGAACATGACCATTACGTACTTTGTCCAAAATACAAATGGCTAAATAATTCGCATGTGCCGGGCGACATGGTCGTTAGTCAGAAAAGCATTTACATACATGTTAATGAGAGAGATTCAATCGATAAAGCCGTAATAATATGCAGATATAGTCTGACACTTCACAATGTTTATATCACATAACGATCAAAGAAATATCCGACTACGTATGGTGTGTGCAAGCAGGTAAATGTATCTCCATAACTCACACACGTGTTGCTATTAAATTTAGATATTCCGAGAAACATAAATTTCTGAAATGTCTCGAAGAAATTCATTGCACTCGCGAATAAACCTATATCGGCGCGTCCAATCGTTTTGGGCTATTCTTAAGGATATCAATGTTGTAAAAATTCTATTGCTGCTAAAAAGATCAAAGTTGTGTCAAATTCCATAGTCAGTCCTTCATCAGGCATAGGTAATGCAAGTGATACATTTTTGGGGAAAAGTTAAATTTACTAGATAGTCAACATCGCAAATATGACAAGACTCTCCCGCATGGCAACCTGAAACAGAATAACGAATTAAAACTATTATTAGTTTTACTGTAAGACAGTTTTTGGCAAAGGAATTGCTGGCTTGCCTCATTGATTTGCAAAATTTCTTTTAGTTTCTAATTATTACTATTTAGCAAATCAACATTAAAACAAATAAATATATCTAAGTCGGTTGCGAATTTTTGTAATTTGTGCATTTACTAAGCATGTTTATTTGGACACTTTTTTTACAATTATAAGTTACTAATTACAAAGAACGAAAACATATCCATTACATCTTAAATAACAAGTTCGTTCCCGAAAATGCCTTAAATGATGATGATGCCATGATAAATCTGGCATCGCCGTGCAGGTAAAGCAGAGAGCAAAACGTAACCACAGAATGCAAAGAACGAATATATTGAAAATAATGAAAAAATAGTGAAATAATTTTGAATTATTTTTTACTCTTATTAAGTAATGTTTATGGTGAAAAATCTTTACTGAACCGAGAATCCAAAATCGCGTGCACTCTATGTTATTTGCTTTGATGAAAAAAAAAAAAACACTGGCATTGAATTTAATAAAATATTTCTAAAATGATATATCTAAAAGCTCGAGCGATGCGTAATATAAAAGAACAGATCAGATAAAATCTGAATTTTAGACTTCCCATTTTTGTCCTGGTGCATTTACACTCGATATTGTAACAGTGACAATATTTTCTGATCTGATTCTGTTATCTTTGTGGGCAGTGTAATAAAAATTAATTGTTTGCTGTCTTCTCAAGTTTGTACTCAAACCTATTGACAAACAGCAAGAGAAAGTACCATTACAAATCATCTAATATCTTGAATATTATGAAACGAAATAAATTTTTGCAAGTGGCTCTTACAATAATTATTTAAATTTGTCGTAAAAATTCGTAGAAACAGCAATAGAATTTCTGAAACGTAAAAAAATATAAATTCAAATTAATCCAATGCCTGTCTTGTAAATAATTGTCTTATAAAAGAAAATTGTAATAATTGCACCGATTTTTGGCACAAATTTTTCTACTTATTTTTTGTTTGTGATGTACCAGTCACTATTCTGTTCGTATAATCGAAGTGGATATGCTGGTTTATCCTACTGCTAATAGTATAGCATTAAAAAAAAATGACCGAACGATCCGATACGAGGCCTGAAAGGTTCCCAGGCAATAGGGAAGAACAACCTGTAGTTCGGACTAAAATAAGAATTTGAAATTTCACGAAGCAAGGTCAGCAACCTTGAAAAATGCACCGCGACACCTGTAACCTGAACATCTAATCAATTCCGTTCGGGCTATAGAACTTTTGCTTTCTTCTTCGATTTAGTCGGAAATTCGTGAATGGCGATGCATTAAAGGCAATTTGGTGCGCTGATTATATTATTTTACGGTTTTACACGAAAGTTGCCTGAAATTAAAATTACTTTTGTCATTTACTTCGACATACCTCGTACAACTCAACATTTTCTTCATTATCTTCTTTCCTTAAATCACTTCGAAGTATTTGGTGTACTCTTTTTTTATCTTTGAAATTTTTTGCCTTTAAATTATAACCACTAATATTTGCATGTAATTTGAAGGCGCCCAGTATAAGGAGACATCATGAGCCCATAATTTAATATAATGTTTCCAAAACTTACTTATTTAATTAGTGGTGATAGACATATCACATTGGACTTTTGCCAACAAGTAAGTTCTCCAAGACGCAACTATGTATATCAATCTCAATTTGCTACATACATTTTTAAATTAAATCTCAAGAACTCTCGATAATAACAAAGTTGTGACTGCGATATTTGTGGATTTAAAAAAAGGTAGACAGATATAGTTATTATCGATGGTAGATGTCAATAAAGTTGTATACTATGGTTTCCTGAATTTAACTTACTTTTATTAAATACATGTCAGTATATTAACTAGGATGATACAGTAATAAACTCTCGAATGATTATGGGGTGGCACAAGATTCTGTGCTTGGCCCATTACAATAATCATTATAAGTTCTCAGTTAAAGATGTGGCAATCTTATGGCAAGATATTATGTGTTTGTCGAAAATACCGCACTTTATAAGGGTAGCGATCAGTATGAATTGAGAGAACAGGTAAATAAGCATTTGCAAATTTATAGCAAGCTCCGATGTTACAAGAAATTAAAATTTAAAAAAATATATTGGGAAAATTACGTACGTGTGTAAACAAAAAAAACCAAATAGTTGAAATAAAAATTTATGAAAGTGAGTAACAAAAAGTAGAGTTTTAAAAATTTCTTGGGGCTTGTTATGGATGAGTCACTAAAGTGGGAAAAGCAGCTGGATAAAATAGTAGAAAAAACATATATCACAATTCCAGTTATTTATAATTCTAGATTATATTTTACATATTTTATTGGCGCATGCAATGCAAGTATTATAAAATAGAACACTAAAAATTTTACAGTTAGAACAATATAAGGCAATCCAAAAATAGCTAATGGTATTTGTATTGGTATTAAAGGGGAGTGCCCTCGCGGGCGTCCAAGCACTTAGGCCACCAGATGGGCCCGTTGTGCCCCCAGGCCGCTCTAGAGGGCGTCCAGAATGCCGCCCCTCCTATAGAAGGTCAGCAACTCCTTTAGCCCAATACCGTGCACTGAGTCCGGATCAATCAGGGCCGTTCCGAAGACTCCCAATTTTGCCCATGTCAAGGCAGGGCACTCGGTGAGCAGATGGTACGGGGTCTCCTCCCCTTCCATGCACCACCTACAGTCCGGATCGTCTCCAATGCTTAGCAAGCAAAGATGCCTCCTAAGCCTGCAATGTCCTGTGTAGGCCCCTGTTAGTGCTCTACACTCCCTTCTGCTCAGTCTAAGCAGCTCCCTGATCCGAGGAAGGGCGGGCCCATCCATCATAAGCCTCGCCTGCCTCATTCCTGGAGCAACTCTCCAGCCCCATGCGGCCCGGTCTCTCGCTCAGGCTTCGAGAGCTCCCCGCCACACACACGGGGCGATCCCCAAGCGGGGCTCTGGCCCTATATGCCTATGCGAGGAGCCCTCTCTGGCTAAGGCGTCCGCTGCCTCATTGCCCCGGATACCGATGTGACCCGGGACCCAGACCAACGTGACCTTTCTCTCCTCAGCCACCCTCCTCAGTACCCCTTTGCATTCCTTTATCAACAAGGAGCGCGTACGCACTGACTTCAGCGCGATGAGTGCAGCCCTACTATCCGAGCAGAAGAAGACTCTCCTGCTTCCGTGGTTGAGCCGAAGCACCTCTCTGGCCGCCATCAATAAAGCGAAAATTTCCGCCTGACACACAGTGCAGTACTGACCCAGAGGGATCGACAAGCTCGATCCCGTTGTCTCGCAGTACGCTCCAGGTCCGGCCAGATCTCCCATTCTGGACCCGTCCGTGTACCAGACAAGTCCATCCCAGGAGCCGACTCTGCCCTCTCTCCAATCTTCCCTTGATGGAAAGAGAAAGGTCATCTCGGGGATTATGACGTCACTCGGCATGCCCATGACCCCGCGATCCCCGCGACAGCCCTCTAAAATGTCGTATGACCCCGATTGAAGGTTCCCTCCCTCCAGAGCCCGCAGCTCGCCAGCCTCACAGCTGTCCTGGCCGCTTCCATCTGCACCCGATCCGGCCAGAGAGGGCAACCCCACCAGAGCCTCTAGGGCCCTCGTGGGCGCCGTTCTCATGGCGCCCGTTATGCAGAGGCAAGCCACTCTCTGCAGTTTGTCAAGAACTAGCCTTGCTCCCGCTCTTTTGGTCCCCAGCCACCATGCCACTGCCCCATGTGTGAGCATAGGCACCACCATGGTACCGTAGATCCACTGCATGATCTTCTGCCCCAGGCCTCAAGTGCCCCCTACCGCTCTCCGGCACGCCCACAGAGCTCCAAAGGCCGACCTGGTCCTTGATCTTATATGTTCCTGGAAGGTCAACTTAGAGTCCAACCATACGCCCAAGTACTTGACACTTCCGCTTGCAGAAACAGGCACCCCATCCATCGAAATGTTGAGGTTGCAATCCATCTTCCTTTTTCTAGTGAAGATGACCATCTCCACCTTGCCAGGATTGACAGCCAACTTGCTGTCCAGGCACCATTGTGAGAATCTTGCCAATGCCCCGTTCAGGAGCCCCTGCATCCTCCTCACGTCCGTCCACTGTGTCATTATCACAAGGTCGTCTGCATATACCTGAGCATAGACCCCGTGTTCTTCCCTCAGACTATGCAATATCTCGTTCACCACTAGGCACCACAGGAACGGGGACAAGATCCCGCCCTGTGGACAACCCCGTAATGAACCGATGGAGACCTGCTCCCCACCCAGTCTTGCCTCGACCCTCCGGTCGGTTAGCATTGAGCGGATCCACCTTACAATGGCCGTCCCCACTCCAGTACTCTCCACCGCCCTGCAGATCCAGTACAGGGCCGTGTTATTGAATGCCCCTTCGATGTCAGCGAACACGCACACCGACAGCCTTCCCGAGCCCATACCCTCCTCCAACCTGGAAATCAGATGGTGAAGAGCTGAGCCCAGAGACCCGCCACTTCGGTACGCATGCTGAGCTGGCTCTAAAGGGGCTTCCAGCTCCACCCAGTCCCTCAGATACCGGTCCACCAGACTCTCCAGAGTCTTCATAATGAATGGTGAGGCAAACGGGCCGGTACGACTTCGGGTCCGTGTAGTCACTCTTCCCTACCTTGGGAATAAACACTACCCTGCTGTGTCTCCACAGCTCGGGCACGTACCCCCTCGCAATGTAGGCCCTGAACAGGAGACCTCCGTCCCTTTGCAGCAGAGCCAGAAATACTCCATCCCCGCCCGCCGACTTGAAGGGGCCAAGGCTGTCAATAGCCCACCTCAGTCTACTATGGGTAACCACCCTCCTTGCCGTGGCGTAGTCGCATCCAAGACGACCCCCGGCTTCAATATTTCCTCCTGTGTCCGGATCAGCGGACCCTGGGAAGTGCGTGTTCAGCAAATGTTGTAGTGTGTCCGCTGGTCCCGCTGTGTAGCCACCGCCGGTCCTGCGGACCACTTCCAGTCTTCCCGCAGGGTCACTTCTGAGTACCCTAAGGAGCCTAGCCGCGTGCGGGGTATTCATTACTCCGTCGCAGTAGCCCGCCCAGGTCCCCCTCTGTGATGCCCGTAGTTCTTTTTTGTACTGTCTGCGGACCTCCCTATAAAGATCCCAGTCCGCACCTTGGCTGCTGCTCCTCGCTGTATTGAACAGCCTCCGCACTTTCCTCCTGAGACGCTCCAGGGAAGAGCTCCACCAAGGAGTCCTCCCCGCTCTATGCTCCTCTGTCTCAGGGCAGCTATTCTCGAACGCCAGTATCATTGTCCGGTGTTTCCTTGGTAAGCCCCCTAGGCGCCAAACGAGCTCCTCTCTATAGAGTTCCCAGTTTGTTGCCCGGGGGTTCCTAAATCTAACGGGTTCCCGAACACCCATCTCCAACCCAAAGGTGATATATCTATGGTCCGACATAGAGTCCTCCCCACAGACACACCACTCAGTTATTTCCGGGAGCAGAGCCCTGGTACAAAGTGTTAAGTCTATGACCGAGCTCCGATCCGTCTTGAAAAACGTGGGTTCTACCCCTCTGTTGGCCACCTGCAGCCCTGCGGAGGCCATGAACTCCACGAGGTCTCCCCCCTTCTATCCGTTGCCGCGCTGCCCCACAAAACGTGGTGAGCATTGCTGTCGCAACCAATCAAAAGAGGAAGATTCGCCTCCTCACAGTAGGAGACCAAGTCACTAATCTTCTGCCGAGGACAGCTGCGGTCGCCTGGAAAGTACGGAGTGCGGGATCTGACCAGAATCGGAACCAGGTCCCTGGACGCCTTGTCCCTTAAGAAAAAGGCCTCCAGCCTCATGGTTAGTATACAGGCCCTGGGACCGCCCTCTAAGGAGTCGACACTATGCAGCATCGATCCTTCCAGAGATAAGCCCCTAACCCTTGATTTTACAATCCAGGGCTCTTGGATTAGTACAATGGATGTACCGCCCTCCGAAATTTTCCTGTATAAGTGGGCCGTTGCAGCCCTGCTGTGTTGCAGGTTAATCTGTAATATCCCCGTGAAGATGTTATTACGGGAATACCACCTGCAGGTCACGATGCTAGCCTCAGCCCGAATCCGAGCCCGAGGTAGCACCTCCCTCCGCTTCCGCTTCCTGACTGGTGGACCCTGATGGGATTGCCCGGTCAACTTCCATCCGAGATACCTCCTCGGTTCTCGCTTCCTCGGAGGGCCCTCCGGAGGTCTCCTCCACAGAAGCCGTGGGCGCCGCCTCTCCGACAGGCCCCCCAACCTCCATGGACGAGCCCTCTTCGTGTGAGCCCACCTCATCCCCCTTAACCTGAGTCGCCAGGCAGTAGAGATTTCTCGTCCACGCCCACCAACAACCTTGTGCCCCTTGCATCCTCCGTCCTCTGCCAGACCCTCCAGGCACGGCAATCTAGGCCATTCTGAGCTGCCAGGCAGCGGACTAGTGCCTCGTTTGAGACACCCGTCCCCAGGCCCGGAATCCAGATCGCCGCCCTTTTCAGTCTCAATCCTTCCGGATCGACCTCCACCAGGTTTGCGCGCCCCAGGGCCTGACGTTTATCAGCTCCCTGCGAACCCACTCCCTGGTTTCTTCATCCATCATATCGATCAGGATTGGGCTCCTCCACAGCCTAACCGAGCGAATCCGGGGAGGGGTGTATTGCCCTCCCTGCATGATATACCCTGGGGCCCCTCCTCCTTCTCCTTTACACATTTCATTTCTGGTTCCATAAAGGTCCCACGAATAGCTAGGGAAACAAACGGTCCACCTCTGCAGAGCCCCGCATGCAGAGGTAAGGCTTCCTTCCCCGAGGTGCGCCCGGTGCCTCGGGGTTGGGATCGGTAGAGACTGATCTAATGGTAGTCGGAAAACAAAATACACTTCTTATGAACACAAACGACACACACAAGAACAAGTAGTACCAATATGAATTTATACAGTCCCATGCAATGTGCAGCTAAATCATTTAATAGAATTCTAAATAATGTAAAGTTTAGTCATAGTTAGAAACATTCTCTTTCAATTTTGAAAATAAACCTAAAAAAATAAATCCATGATATCTTGCTATGCAGAATTAGAAAAATCTGTTTTTCTTGTAAATAATTATTTTGCTACATTTCTTCTAATAATTTTGTGTATATTGATTTCATTTAAAAGTCTAGGGTTAATCTACTTAGTCTAGTTGATAATTATTAATATATTTGTTATGCTCTTGATCCCAGTTGTTATATTTAGAGATTTACATTTAGGTTGAATTAGTTAAGGTACATTCGAAACCAACAAAATTTTAGAGAAAAAGTATTCTATATAATAATAATAATAAATATGATTATTATTATTAACGTCTTTATTCAACATGATATTACAAAGAAAAAAAAAGAAACAATGGAAAATATAACAAATGCATACATGGTGAAGGTGAAGCGTCGCCCTAAGGGACGTTTTTAAGCTTAATTACATTTACAATTACAATTAACATAATTACACAATTTAAAAAAAAACATAAAAAAAATAAAAATAAGCTAGAAAAAAAGGCTTCAGATGTTAAGGACCAAACTTTTGTTCCAGAAGTGGAACCGATCTTTGATTCACGTAACGTTAAGATTCCGCAGTTTTTGATTTTTGCAAGGAAGCAAGGACAAATAATTGAAGCAAATTGATTAGATTCTTTACCATTGCATAGGTGGGGAGGAAGAAACTAGTGTGTTTCGTATACGCAAAGTGTGTCAAAAGGAAAACGGTACAACAACCTAAAAATGTAACCCAACGCGCAATCCATTGCGCAATGATGGGGGCACTAAAGCAATTAGCAAACACGCCGATGATAAATAACATATTTTTTTCGCAACAATTTTCCGCATGATCTCGATTGTAAATAATATCCGCCGACAAAGCGTTAAGAATATTATTCAATACAATTTTTTCACCAATATATTACTAATGCAACGTTCCGAGATAAGTTTATTACAGTTAGCACTTAAATCAGGCCACAGCAACACCCGCCGCCGTCGTATCGCAATATCGAATAATATATTTCGCCTATTCGTCTTGGTTATCTTTCTCTTAAAATAACCAGTTAATTTGCGGCGCTCGGTCCCAATCGGCTGCGTCTACTATTTTTTCAGTGTCCCTCACCCACTCGCGGAATCGAGCCATACAGAGTGTTTATCTTTATTGATCACCGTTAAGTTGCAACTGGAATATTTAAATTTTAAACAAAAAAGTTAAGGTCAAATCATAGTCACATTACTTTTCTGATATTTTTTTGTTTGAGGAAGTTCCCTCCAATCACAATAAAATAGCAGGTTGACATACGCTTTCTGGTGATTAAAGCGTTAACATTTTTCACAAATTTAATGATAGGCTCATATTTCATCGTTGATGGACACCAATTAAGAGATCTGTTATACTCCTACTTTAAAATAGGACATTATGCACGGAACATAAAATTTCACTTTAAGAGCTTACCCACAGTCGCGAGTCACTTCGGACATTTCCGGTACTTTAGTCACGGCTTTGCGAGCGGTCAGATGTTTCCGGCAGATTTTAGCCACTGATGCTATTTTGATATTTGTCAGTTTTTAGGTTCCTTTGCCCGCCACCGAAATGGTCCGTAGAATAGCGTATATCAAAAGCAATATAATCAGATTTAGATACTTAATAATTATAAACTATGCATGCAAGATTTTTGTTAAAAAATATATCAAGCTTAAAATATGTGGTTACAGTGCAGTACAGGATACAATTTGGATATTTCCACATAATAATTGCATACGTATGAAGTTACTTTTCTTAAATTTCATTTATATTTAGCAAAACAAAATGTAGCTATCATTCTGAAGAGTAATTTTAGCATTTAACAACATTTAAGAAAGAAGGAGACAAAAAAATTACAGTAATTTACCTAACAATGCAAGTTTAAAAAAGCTAAAATCAATTTTCAATAAATTTCTCCAGTCACTTGTTTATTAAGCTGTGCTCCGCTCGTGCTTAATAAAATTAGTGGCTAAAATAGCATTTATCATACTTATTAAATGTTTAAAAAATAACAAAAGGCTACACTCCATAATGACAATGGCGATATAAACAGATTTAGATACTTATAAACTATCCATGTAAGATTTTTGTTCAAAAATTTATCAAGCTTAAAATATGTGGCTACAGTGAAGTACAGGATATACTTTGGATATTCAAACATAATAATTGCATTTTTAGATAGATCAATGTAATAGTGTAGAATGTTAAGTTAGCCATTGCATATGTATGAAGTTTCTTTTCTTAAATTTCATTTATCTTTAGCAAAACTGCTGTGCGATCATTCTAACGAGAAATTTTTGTCATTTAACAGCATTTAAGAAACTAAGGAAACCAAAAAATTACCCTTAAAAATGCTTTTACTGTGAAATCACCATGTCACTTTCAACATTGCAAATAATAACTTGTAATAAAAAAAAATAATAATAAAAATAAGGTACACCAATAACCAAACTTCTCAAAATAGCCAGTCTATGTGGTTGAACGGATTTGGAAAGCCCTATATAGAGTGGTCGTACTGGAGTGTTTCAACAGTATATTTCTACACTGGCTAGACCAAAACCACATGGCGATATTTTCACAAGAAGGATATAGGGCATTCTCCAATTTTGGTCCATTTAAAAAATTGCAATTGGCGTTTTAATTTATGAAAATTTCTGACTTGTTCTCTTGTTGTTGTATTTTTTGTTTATGAGTGCGATTCTAGTAGCTGTCGATGCCAATCAAGGCCAACACAATAATTTACCTAACAATGAAAGTTTAAAAAAGCTAAGATCATTTCTCAATAACTTGAATGAAAAATGGGAAGTCTAAGAATTATAAACTATTTTAATTTTTAATTATTAATTTTAATATTCTAGATTACTCAAGAAACACCCTGTATATATTTTGTGAAGTATCAACAAAGTTAAGGAAACTTTCATATAATAAACGAAATACAATAACTATACGCATACAAAATTATAAAAGTTAATCCAATCATGAAATTGACCACTTAATAAAACAAGCTATTAATATTAATTTCAAACGTTAATTAGAATAGGCTATTATTTTAACATAAATGCGTTTTCGTTTGACAATATGTAACACTTAATTTAATTAAAACTTTGGTTTGGCGTGCGAAAGGATCCAATGAAGAATATGTGTTGTCTTTATTGACATTGACAGCCTATTTATACTTATATTCGCAATTTTTCATGATGGATTCCAACAACCATAACTTTCATTTTTATTTTTTATTGTATTTTTGAAAAGTAATATTTATTTGTTTGTCTTTTTTGTATCTCCATTAAAATAAATGCGTGCTAATTTATTGCCGTGACTAAAATGGCCGCCATCAAATTTTTTGCTTAATATAATGTTAAACTATCATTGTTCTGGACATCTTTAGTGAACTTCTGGAAAAAGCTGTTCCAAGAGAAATGATATGACAAATTTGAACCAACCAAAATTTTTAACAATCTCGATGTCGAAAAATTAAGATTTAACATTGCCTTCTCTTTATTCATTTGTGAAGATTTGTTTATAACATATGGGTTTTTTTTGGATTTTGTTTTCACTTCTTATTTACAGTTTTGAAATTCTTATAAAAATGGAAGTATGGTTTGGACAAAATCATTGCTCGTATTCGGAAAATCCAATCCCATCTCCATGGTGTGACTCCCAGTATATTATTAATTTCATAGTTATATTTCGATAAATAAAAAATTGACAATGCCAGATACGCGCGGCTAAGTGCTTTAGGATTTATTTGGTCCAGTGGTACCCATAATTCATGTCGCGAGCAGCGGTTACATAAATCACACTTTGCTAAAACTAGAAAATTCAAACACGTTTCTAAATAAATGCGGTACAGTGGATATTCTGCCATTTCTTGCTAAATGATTACTGGAGAATGACGCTTATAAAAAATTTGAAGATAAAATCGATGTTGCCTATTTAGCTCATGCAGGTGAATTGGTTTTCTGTTGAAAATGTTTGTGACCATTCACTCGCATCTTTGTTTCGTAGAGAATTGCTGCAACTGAAAAGAAAAAAAATCTAAATAATGTGAGCTAATTTCAATATGTTAAATTGTTTTTCTCATAAATTACCTAAAATAAAAAAAATACCTATTCGAGTTTAGACAGACATTTTTTTTTATGGAATAGCTCGTATATTTAGATAACGGTTAAATTCAAGTCCACGGTGAATTCAAATAGCAAGTTATATGGTTTTGAACAACCTGTCAAGGGAATACTAAAACTTGATTTGTAGCCTGAACAAACTAAAAAAGAATTAATAAATTACTATTGCGATGCTAATTCTAACCCAATTCCAGACGCAAATATTCTCATATAGAAGAAATTATTTTAATGGTTCGTTTACTTTCATTTTATTTAACTTTTTTCTTGCGTCCACAAAAGTTTTTCGACTTTTGTTCTAATTTTATATTCTGGTTAGAGTTATCTTTTTCCGTTTGCCATGTTAACTTAATTAAAGTTCACTGAGGAAATCATAAGAAAGATTTCAATTTGTAATAATAATTTATTAAGGAATGGTTTTATTTAAAGAGCTCCGTTTTTAAATATTGTAGAAATCGGCTTTTGAAATTTCCTAGGAAAATCTTTTTTTTAAGATCATTTGAGACACCATTATATAAAGTACATATATACTTTCATAATAGCCACCCTGCAAAAAGCAGGTGTTATAGTTCCTTTATATCTTATATCATTTTGTAAATATATGGTGGAGTATTAAAGGAAATTATTATTCATATTGAGCTAGTTCAATAACCTGAAATTGAGGCTCACAGTTCTTTCAGTGCCATAGATGAACCATATTCAAAACCTTAAAAAAAAATTAAAAGACCAATGAAGAAAATCTTTTTCAGACTGTGGTTTATCGATTCATCATTTTAATTGCCGTTCATGGCCAAGTGTTTCGAGGCATCCTTTAGTCGCGATAACAATGATCCTGTGCTATATACTTACTATATAGTAGATGCAGTTATTGTAATATAATTTAAATATTTTTCGTAGCCATTGTTTTTGTTTACGATGTCAGAAAACAATAAGGTCAAGATGACAAACAATACGTCGGCCTCAGGTGAAATTGAGGAAGTGATGTATTTGGGATACGAATCTTTTTCGGGTTAGTGGTTCGAGACAATATTGTTCTGTGACGATACTAAGTTTAGATAGGCAATTTTATGTATAGCAGACCAATAACTGCTGTATCCACTATATTTTTTAATATAATATAATCACATAAAAATCAATAGACTTTAAGACTCGATTGCTAGTATTAATTTGCTGATATGTTGTTTATAAGCGCTGTCCATTTGTCAAAAAAAATTTCTTTTTTATCAAAAGTGATTCAAAACAAGTAAAGTCTTGTCCCAGTTGTCCAAAAACCTCGAAAAATGGAAGAAAAAAATGATTTGCTGCAGCAAGAGGTTTGCGAGTAGAAGATTGAGTAAGGTTGCAGCTTAATGTAGTTCCACCTATTTTACTTCTTTACCAGACAAGGAAATAAGCTTGCCTCCGTTGAGTACGCATAACATGATAGTGGCACTAAAACTGAAAACTATCAGTGATGGAAATCCAGCCAAGTACAGTTTTATTCTGTATTGTTTGGACTTGCAGAAGTTTTATCGAACATGCAAAACATTCTCAGATAAAAAGCATCAATCAGCATTCGACATTTCATGCAAATCCAGCACATTATAATAGTAAATCAGTTAAGACAGGATCAAAGAGGAGCAGAAAGTCTTTTAAAAGATAATTTTCAATGCAATGGAAAAAAAAGATTAAAATAGTGTTAGGTATGATAGCGCGGAAGGAAATATTTATATTTATATATAATTTATAAAAATAATACCAGCAACTGCAACCAACGGGAGAAAAAAAATAGACAGGCAAATTTTGAAGGAATCGTGATAATTAAAAGTTCGGAATTATTGTATGAATAATAGGATTTACGGAAAGAGGAACACGTCAGGAATCATTTGTCGAAAAATAATAATTACTAAAAACCATATTAGTTATGGTTGCACATATGAAAATATTCCTCCACTAAAACCGACCTGTTAAAGTTTGTTTTATTATTTGGAATATTTGATTATTTTATTATAAAGTGGCGAAATTTAGTTTTTTATGAACACCTCTCAATTTCAACTCTTAACCTCTCATATTCATTCAAAAGAAACATTTTTCTCTTTTTTGAATCGCATCGTTGCAATCTTCTAACTAAGATCTATTCCCAACGGTGTCAGAGGTCGAAAGGGAGAAAAACTCAGCAGGTTATCAACTAAATGTTCGTTTAATAAAAGGGGTAACATCAATTAAATGACTTTTTTATACTGCCCCATCCCTTACTTTGATTATATTTGTTCACATACATATGAAACGTAATCGCCAATCGGTTTTGAGTGTTACTTGATATTTTCACATCGGTGCACACAAAAACAATTTGGTGCATTGTTGTAGTGCCCCACACTTGGAGGAAAAATGCATATTTTTTTGTGTACCCCGACGGTAGGTAGATTTAAGGTGCACGAAATACGGCGCTCTAACTTTTTTTGTTAAAGTTCGTTAGTGATAGGCCTAACTCTCCGACTACATTTCAATCTCACGCTCTTTGCGTCCATTTAGTTTTTAGATGTATCGTTCTCTATATGGAGTTAAAATTAGCTACTCGTACAAGAATCAACATCATTTTTAAATTAAAACTTGATTTCTAAAATTATTTTATTATTTTTACGATTTCATAATAGCGAACAACATCCAATTCAACAACATTGTATTAATTTCAATTTTTTAAATTTTAATTAGTAAATGTAACATGTACATTTTAATCTATATGTTAGAAATATGCAGTATTACACGAAACCAATGGTATATTTGGAATTTTTCTATTGGAACACGTAGCGCGAGCTTTTCAAAATACGGTAGACGGTACAAAGTGAAAATCAATATTTTAGAAATATTTTCACAAATTTCGGAACTCAAAACCATTTTTTTTGGAATTTCAAATAAAAAATTCGGAGATCGACACGCACACCTTCCGAGCACCCTGTATAATGTATCTCCATAACAGTAATTTACCTTTTTGAATTGAAATAAAGTAACTTTTGTTTGGTTAATTTTAAAACATTAAAACTATATTAACTTTGCGGCAACTTTGACGATTTATATAAAGTGCAAAACACCTTATTAAAATATTCAGCCTAGTGCATCTAAGTAGTTAGGTCCATATTTTCTTAAATTAAGATTTACCGAAGAAAAGTTAGGTTCGAGAAACTTGAAAAAATCGGATTTTTCTTAAAAGAAACAACTTTTTCAAATGACATTTTTCGATATTTTCAAAAACATATATATTTTTTTAAAATCTTAAAACCGTTTAAAAACTTTCGATAATTGATTAATTTATTTTTTAAGCATAAACTATCACCAGGTTCAAAATTTCCCCCCTTTCTTAAATGATAAATTCGCTAGAATTATAAAAATGGGATTTTTCTGTTTTTATAAAATTACTTTTAATGATTTTTAACTTTACTTTTTAATCACCCCGCATTTGTTTATTTTTAAAACATCAGTACAGACCATTAAAGTAGATCCCGTTCTATAAGGAAATTAACCCCAAATATACAATTAAGATAGTCGGAGAAATCGATAGATATATTTAGATATAGATAGAGATAGATATATGCAAACGCAATTTTTGACATTAAATTCAAAATATGGTCAAAATACGGTATTTTTCGAGGACTTCCAAAATGCTTTAATTCACAATTTAAAATAAGAAGTTGTTAATTGTCCGCGGAAATGCAAACATCTTGTGTATTAACGGGCCACCCAGTGTAACTGCAAAATTTACGAGTTTGCAATGTTCCGTATTAGGAAATGAAACTATCTTTTGCGAATTCAGAAAGTGCCATCAGGTCAAACAATCTCGTATCGACAAAAAAATTACTGACCAGTCATCTCATCATAAACCGCTCAAAACAATATAATTTCGAATACTTGAAACATTCCATCCATTATTATTCTATTTCTTCTATAGTGTTTTTGGTGTCGGGCGTACATTGGCCCTTTCTTTTTACCGTTCCATCCAATTTTTTTTTACTTAACATCAATTCAAACAAGTCTTTTTAATTCTGGTCGTGTGTAATAAAAATTCTCAAAGAAGAGCATACTAATTTGTAAAATTCTTAGTTCCGCACACGACATCCTTTCACATTCCACCTTAAAATTATTCAACCTAGTCGGCGTTTTCCAAAAGAAGTAATTCACTAAAATCTGCAATTTATCAGATTCCTTGAAAAATTTATAGAGTTTAAGAGACAATTCAACAAATTTTGGGCCCGTAAACCTTTTATGGCGCGGTACTTGCAAGACTTAATCTTAATCTAAAGCGTGTGGTTTCTCATTTTGTTGTCTTTCGCGCGAAGAGACAAGACAATGCGACCCGATGCGGAAAATCATTTAAGGAGAATCGTCGATATTTTTTTTCGCCGGAAAGTGTTGACCAATGAATTTTAATCAGGAAAAGAGACGTGTTCTTCGAAATGTTCGTTGTTGAAGCACATTCTTCTTTCTCGAGAGAAAAAAAATCGGTTTAGGAACGATATAACTAATGATAACGCTGGATGTTGCCTTCTACCGTGCAACATGCCCTTAATTTATACTGTATCGCAACTTAATTACTCACTCTATTTGCAAGAAACAACGAACGGAGGACAAACAATCTAAACTCGAATTAAGTAGATAAACATAAAAATTGTAGTTAGAACATAATTAGGAAACTAAGCCTTTAGCAAATATTAAAATAAAGAGACAGGATAACTCTATTAATTTTTTAGACTCAAGTATTACGAAAACGCAAAACAAATTAGATTTTTCCATTTATCATAAACCTTCACCCACGGACACAGTCATACATAACAGCTGAAATCACCCTTATACACACAAAATGGCTGCATTTCACTCTTTTATACACAGACTTCTTAATACGCCACTCTCAACAAAGAACTTAATATCACTAAACAAATTGCACTGAACAACGGCTACAATCCTTCTATTATAGATAAAATTATAAATAAAAAACAAATCCAGACAATAGTAAACTCTTTTTATCTGAAACCTAATACAGAACAAGAACAATTTAAAACAATTACATACATAGGAGAACCTAGTGAAAAAGTTTCAAAACATTTGTCAAAATGTGGTTTAAAAATAGCTTTCAGAACTAACAACACAATAGGAAAATGTTTAAAAAACAATAAAACGAAATGTCCAAAATCTCAACAATCAGGTGTCTACAGGTTGAAATGCGGATCTTGTCCTAAAATTTATACGCATTAAAGCAATAACGAACGTAAAAGATCATTTAAAAACAATAGTCTAGATTCTAATTATGTTACACACTTAAACACAGAAAACACATTTTGAACGACAATTTTGATATTTTATATACAGCCACAAAAAGTAGAAAATTAAATTTATTGGAAGCTATGGAGATTAACAAAATGAGACATTCAAATGTATTGCTTAACGATCAATTTGATTCAAATACCTATCCTTTATTGAACTTAAATTCTCAGAACAACATTAATTAGGGTTTTATGGTCATTTTTCGGTATATATAATACCAGGTAGTTCGTAAATATTACATTTGATAAAGACACGGTGTTGTCGAAACAATTGTCATGTAAAAATATATAATTTCGTGAAAATCTGAACTTTTAGTTCTTATTTATTTTGATAAATCTGATCACTCGAGGTTAACAAGACCATCTCAAAATAAATCCATAAATTCTCAAAACATCAAGCAATATTTTTAGTTCTTCGTTGATTTTTTAAATTATGTACTACCAGATGATTTATTATTTATAATCCTAAGGGCATAATTGCTATGAGGGTTTTTCTAGAGAATTTCTCAAAATAATCGGAGCAAAAGATAACCCGTACATTGATTTTGCCTGTTATCATTTAAAATGTTCTATTTTAAGTTTATTATGAAATCTTGCCATAATAATGTTTAAAATCAAAGAAATTGAGAAAGAAAGGAAATGTCCTATAATACTCTCCACTCTAATCAACAAAAGTAATAATTCTTCTAAGAAGCATAGAAAGTGATTACTTACTAAACTTGGTAAATATTAATTGATTTGTTACTCGAAGCAGAAAAAACAAGATTGCTTTAGAAAAATCGTCGGTGAGCTTTTCAAGTTCGTAGCAAATAGCTCGAATCACCTTTTCATTTTAAAAAGAACGTGCTTGATTGTGAATACACCCTGTATAAAGTGTCCTTCACATCTCCTCGAATTTCAAAGTTACGGCACACTTCGGTAAATATTAAAATTTATACTGGTAATTGCAACTTAAAATTATAATTTTTCAAATATCTTGCAACCCCTGTATTATAGACTCGACACATTTTACAATACTGTTCATATCAAATTATCACATCTTTAAAAGTTTTTCACGCATCGCCAATAATTCACCCACAAAGGCGGAAATTTCTAGGATCTATTAGAATTTCTTGCCCACAAACAACGTACCCTGTATATAATTCTAACAATGTTCGAAATAGAGAATATAGCCCTGGATCTCCTTAGTTTCCTGGTATCCTAATTTTTCCAATGGAGTAAAGGGTTTTCAAAAAACTACTTGTATTCTGAAACCATGGAATACGTGGTAATATTAAATGATATCATCGCGTCTAGATTGAGGGCGAGAAATAGTGATTTTCATTTGGATTATTTCAAATATCTCGAACAGCGTATGTGACAGACGAAAACCGTAAATACAAAATTGTAGGGCTTGATACGGCCTATAAGACTGTTTGAACGGATTAGCTATTGTTTGTACGAATTTTGATTTAACGTTAATAATTTACTCTCTAAAAGAACAACTTTCCGGGTCTTTTAGATTTTTGTCTATAACTAAAACACCTTGTATATAATCGAAAAAATGCGTATTACGGATGTAAAATTTATCCGATCGGATGAATGGCTTTGGAGAAAAAGCTGTTTTTCTGGATGCCAAAATAACCACAAAAAAAATTCAAAAATTAAAATAAAATACTTCGCGTTATTTTATTGTTCCCAATTTAAAGAGTCTAAATGCCCGTCCAGACTTCAACTTCTCTCCCAAGTCTGAAGTCGGTAGCTACAAATTTGGAGTACTTATTATGTTTTATATTATTGCACGGAATATCGCGAACACCCTGTACAATACTTGAAAACCGTAAGCACAAAAGTTTAAGCTACCTATATGGGTTATATCGTCATGTAAAAGAAAGTGACATCTAAAACACAGATTTGAAATTATTCCCAATTTTCAATAATAGGGGGACCCATTTTTCAGTTTTATGTATATTTTTAAAAAAAATTCATTAATAAAAGTTTATGGAGTGGTTTCCTCTGCGTCTTCTGGTTCAAGAATTTTTCCGGTCTTGTGAACGGTTTTTAAAAAATGGTCTTTTTTGTATATGAAATCGATTGCTTTAAATTTCGGACACTTATCGTGATTCATAGCAAGGTCCAAAAAACAGTCGAAAATCGCGAAAAAAAGATGGATACCGGCTTCGCATCAGGACCATTTCTTACAAGCTTATGTGCATCGTGGAGGGTTAAAAAGGAGGCAAATTTCAATTTTGTAACTCCAACGGTTCGAAAGTTATTCAGGAAAAACCAAAAGACGAGAACGGAGAACGGACAAACAGACCAAAAAAAATTTTTTTTGACGGTGATCATTTCTGTACCAACGGCGATGCCGTAGGACTTACCATTACCGAGATATAAAATTTTTATACGAGCGCAGATACTTTCGAAAATCGATGAAATCGAATTTTCATTTTATAGATTTTCGAAAGTAACAAGTAAATAGGCACACAGCAATAAACTAAAATTGTTTTTGTTATTTGTTCATATCATGTTTGACTACAAAAATAATAGAAAAAACAAACTTTTTGTATAATTAATAAAAAATAAATGACAACGAATGACATTCACATCTTTTTAAGAAGCACCAAAAAATATTTTAAACCTATTATATAATGTTGAAGAAAATAAAATTACAATAATAATTATGATGATAATATAATCCGAATATCGAAGATTAGAACTATTAATACGAGTTAATTTTAAATCAGTTTTCTTCTAAACCCAAAGGTTTAAAAAATATCCACTCTAAAACGATACCTATCCAATCTGCCAATGTGGATAAGTCAAATCAAAGAATTTGAATCAGGAAAATGTGTTACCTTTGAATTAAAATAAATTAAGTTAAATAAATAAAAGTAATGTAAACTTTTAATATTTTTATCAAAAATATCACTTTTCTGATCATTAGGTTAGTTGCTTAGAGCAACTGTTTTAAAGATTTACAACTTCTAATGAGTTTAGATTTACAAAATAAAACTTTTTCAATTAAATTATTAAACCTTTACTTATATGCTTCCTTTTCTTTAATTTTCTCCCACTTCAAGCGTTTTCTGTACCCTTCAGTTAATTTAATTTACTTTCTTACCTTGTTACCACCCTGTTAGCACCCTGCGTTTATATCATATAGAGGTGTTGCATATTGGCTAACCCAAGAAACAAAAACAAATAAATGATGTTTTAAGACCGATAGGTACGAGTTGATTACAAAAGTTACTTACAATTTTTGTATAATGTGAAATTATATTGGCCAGGAATTCCGAAGTTGCAATTAGTTTTCGCTTAGACGAAGATATTTCAAAAATAAAGATTTTCACGTATTACGGGCGAACACCAAACTTGGAACAGTTCGCTATGTTCTAGACAACATTTATTAGAACACAAGTCAATAACCGTGTATATATTATGATAACGTCGTTGATATTTAGTCTCCGGTACATACTAGCTTCAGTTTAAAAGCAAGTAAATAACATGGCAACACACGGCACGAAAAGTAGTTGGCGTAACTATGGCCAGAAAGACAAGTGGCGCCTACCGAAGATCTTAATCATTGAATAAGTTTTGGCTGGATTAGCAGTGACATTCAAAATAAACGCAAAGTTACGTGGGAAGATGTTTAATGATTTGTCGGAATTTACAACACTTCGATGACAAAAGCCAATAAGGAAAGCAATGTGAGGAAATTTTAATTAAATGTTATTGAATGATAAGGCTATTAATTTTAGAGACGGCTTGCTGTACAGGAAATAGTATTCAATTATCATATTTTTGCGGAGATTTTGTATACCCTAACAATAAAGCAATAGTAAGAGACATCGTCTTACGTGACCCGAATCAGATAAAAAGTATAATTAGAGAGATTAAAACTCGGCAATGAACCACTATAAATAGAACTGAAATAGGTAGGTATATATTTTTTAATCTTAAAAGCCATTAAGTTCAAAAGCTCTTTTCATATAAAACCTTTGGTTATCGATAAAAATCTCATCCATTTCACTAGACGACATCTAAATTAGGTGCTATTAGCAAAGCCTGTAATTATGAAGCTCTTGCTTCTTGAGAGTACAGCGGCGCGCGTATTGCTTCTGAAGATGTATGTATACTTCGTAGCAACTAAACTTTAAATGCATTGACGTTTCTGTTAAATGTAACAGGATTTTGCCGAAAGTTTGTAGAGGTAAATTTGATTTTGGTACTCTAAAATATGCGAAACAACAAAAAATACCTTACAACACGGACAGGTTTTCGCCCGTAATGTACACTCGATAGGGCACCACTTGGTAGAAAAGCTAAAACCATTTTTTTTTCTATATTGGTACCCAAGAGCCAAAACGCAAAAATAAGTAAAACAGTAATCGACAATTGTTATTAATATTATTTTTTTAAAACTGTAACTGCTTTACACCCAGTTCCATTAAAAATCAATAGGTTGCTAAATGAAATACTTCTTTGTATTTATTGCCCATAACTGCGAGCAGAATTAGATTTTCCCCAATGTCTTTGTATTGTGTCCGTTATTTTCTGAGCGGTGAGAGGGTCGACGATTCGTCAAAAATATTCCAAAAATAATAATTTTTTGACTATTTCTCAGATCATATTTTGAATTGTTTCGTTATTAGCGTGTGTCTATGAAAATTTGTGATTTGTCAAAAAAGATATGAGTATCGCTCTTTGACAAACCTAACCTTTGTAGAAATAAAGCCACTAGAAAACGTATAAACGGTCCTTGAATGTGTTTGAATTGATATTGACCCCATGGTTTGAATTCAATAGTTTGCATCTTCGTTTAAGTTTAGGAACCAGTTTTTATCACAAAATAGTGCCAAGAGTCACACCTGTTGAGGAACAATACAGAAAAACTATTGTGATAGCTTATTCGGCCAAAAAAAATACAGTCATTTTGTTAAACTACTGATAGGAAGATTTTTCAATTGAAAAGTGAATTTAAAATAAAGTTGAATTGAGCGTGTCGGCTTTTATCCGTTATAAATTTATTTCGACCTGGACGACCGATCCAAATATAAAAACGGTTTCCAATTAAGATTATCGTGTGATCAAAATAAATGCGATTGCGTTTAAGCTGTTGTGACAACACTGTGATGCGCACTATTCACTCACACGTATGTCGATTTATCATTTTGAAAGGTCTCACTATCAATCGATTTTATCAGTCGAATTCGATTATTTCGCGTTCTCGTATGCATATAAGTAAGTATACGAATTTTCATTATTCTTTGTTGCGGTTTTGGGTTGCGAAAGTTCAGCGACGCAGGTAGTCGTTAAACGCTGACACTTGCTTCTTTGACTAATTCTTATTAAGGTCACATATTAGATAAACGTTCCACCAACTTAAGGAAAAATAAGTTCTTCGCTTCGCTATTAGGTATAGGTTTAGGTTATTGTGTGTGACTGTCTTGCCGGTCTTCTGCACTGACGAATTGATCTATTGTGGCATCAAGTTCTGCCCGCGAAGTCCGTTATTTTGCGAGGTGGTGAGGTGGTATGTTCTTCAGTTTCTCAAGTTCCCGGATATCGGTCATCAGTTTTGAGTTTTTTTTTTTTTCCACCTCCGGTCATCGACACAATACATGTTCTGCCATTTCCTCATCCCTCACTCAGGTTGCAGTATCCGATATATATTCCTATCAGGTTTTTCAGGTTTAATCTGGTCCTGCCTAACAGGATATCAGTTGTACCATTCTTCGTGGGACATTTTATTAGACAGTATATGCAAGCTGCCTCTGATATCCAGGCGTTGATTGCAATAGCCAACACCGACTGTAGTCCTATCGGTGACATATTTTCTTCTTCCGTACCAAAATGTTTCCTTTTTATCCCTCCAGGACTCCTTGCCCTAGATGACGCCTCTTTCAAAGCTTCAGTATTATTCTTTCACTATAACCTACCGAACGTTCAATTTATCTTGACAACATTTTAATTGGCTGTAACATTTTTTGTTTTTAGAGATATCAAGGTAAACGAAAAAATAAAATCTAGAGTTAGTAGCCAAGCTTTTTTTCGAGTGACGTATAAAGCAAAACACTATCAATTATCTGATATATTTTTTAATAGAACACCCTGTATATTATATATGTGTTTAATAGAATATCTTATAATCTATATAATTTTTTTTTGCCGATTTGTCAAAAACGAGTGGATTAAAATATGAAGTGTTTTGCATCATTGTAATCCGAATGAGATATTCTATTAAACACATATATAATATACATAATAATATAATAAACTTGCACAAAAAACTTGGCTACTAACCCTACATTTTGTTTTTTTCTTCCCTTGATATTTCTCAAAACAAAAAAGTTATAGCCAATTAAAATGTTATCAAGATAAATTTAACCCACGGTACATAATATTAACTATCGGACATATAATATTTGTTTTGTTTGTTTTGTAAAATGGAGAATAAGCTGCATTAACGACTAACATAAATAAATAGAAACAATAAAAGTTCGGGCATAAAATTTTAAATTAATTTAAAATTATGAAATGCACTAAATATGATTTTTAACATCAACTTATAGCAATAATTTGCCATTTAATAAGATTCATATTTTTTAACTCAGCTAAGAACTAGACATATCACAGATATAATCTGTATGAATCTGTTCGATCGTTCAAGGAGTTGCAGCCGTTTAATAAAACAAGCATTAAATCATCTCCCACCAGAAGCAACACACGATTACAAAATTCAAATTCCTTTGATAACTTTAAAATTTTAAAGTTACGCCCCCTGGAGGTCGTCTTTTAAATCCGAAAATGTTTTCCATGGCCTCCTTTTAGCTGCTTTAGTAGCAAAATTTTTGTGCGGCAAATACACCATACTTACGACAATTCTTTATGCCGGGAACCACTAAGAATAAATAAATAATAAAACAATAATAAATAAAAATTTTGAATAATATATTAAGATATATCAAAGAAAAATATAATATCGCCACACGAATAGCGTTTTGTAGGCAAAATATTAAATTGTACCTGGATACAACAAAAGTGAGCACTACAAAATATATCACAGTGACAAAGCACCTCTTATATAATTTCAGAGTTTTAAAAGATTAACCGCCCATAGAATGCACACCATACTATGTCAATAAAAAGAAAAGAAATTTAATAACTTTAGTGGTGAGAAAATGTCATAAAAAGCTTTCATTTGTCTCTCCAATTCAATAATGGATAATAGATTTTTATTATATAGACACATACGTCAATGCACAACTAAGTTTATAAAACGTTTATAAAATTTTAATAAGCAACTAAAATTTATGATCTTCTAAATAGCTAAAAATTTCTCTAAAGCATGTTTGTTGGTAGTTTTCTTACTACTACTACTGCTACTACTATACATCATTACAAATCGTTCTTTTGGTTATCGGACAGTGTTGTCATTAATAAAGACATATTGAAAAATCGTCACTCCAAAATTAATAAAAAATTATTGATTGGGATGAATTAATATTAACAGTTTCCACTGATCCATTAGAGCGACGTTATTAGCATAATAAAGCTTTGGGTAGATCTTCTCACAATTAACCCCGAAAATAACATCGACAATCGAGATCTAAAATCAAAATCGAAGCAAAAAACGTGGGAAAAAGGACGTAATTTCGGGTTTAACGCGACGTCGGCCCTTTTATGCGAGTTCAATGAAGTCAAAACTTACTTATAAATATACATATTACGCACTCCTTTAATAGAAAGGTCAAAATGGTTTTTATTTGTGCTTATCCAGGTGACGACCGAGTCACTTCCGTCTGGTTAAATAGCAATGGGGCAATACTTAAAGGAACCGGAAGCTTGTTTCAACTATTGTGCTATTGAAAAAGGTTTTTTTTTGGTAAAATTAAAAGTAAACTTTTTCTTGAACACGATTGGAATTGTTTTAGCAAAACTTCCGCAACCCCGAAACTTGCGATAGTATGATGTCTTGCCTTTAAATTAAAATTAACCATAACATATTGCGATTTTAAAATTTTTCTTTACTTTATTATTAGTGAACTTTTTCTCTCGTTAGGTACTTCTAGCATTCCACAAGGCTGGATTCCAGATTGTCATGACTATACCATATAAATAAATTAAAAAAACGTAGATGTGCATTCTTGTACTCCAGTCTGCTAATCATTTCCGAATATTGATGAATGAAAGTAAAATTAAACAATAGAGGGTTCTAGAAGGCGAATCACGTAGTCTCTATTTTCTAAATTCTTAGCTGGTTTCAGAAAGTTCCTCCACCAGAAAGACTGTTCTCGATCTCTAAGAAAATGGCCACCTCCAGTAAATTTTAAAATTCCTTTCAAATTCGGAATTCGGTTTAGAGGTAAAACCTACATTTAAAATACTGGGTTGCATACATTCGCAAATATTATCCGCGACCTTTTCTTAAAATTTGGATTCACCACTGGTGGAGATACAAGGGGTTAGTATTTTTTCCCAAATGAAATGTTACTTACTACTGGTTAACTGTAATAATCATGATATTTTTGGGTTCTACTCTTTTATACATGGTAAAACTTCCAACTGCCAATAGGACAATGTTCTAATTAGCTCCACTAAAAAATCAGTTAAAGAGTGTCAAAATTGTTATTGCTAAGCTGATTTGATTGTCCAATGTAATTGTAGATCGTTTTTTATTTTTTAGTATAAAATCTGGCTTTTTTTGAAAAAAAAACATTTGTTTTTGGAAATTGAATTAAGAATACATTACATGTATCAAAAAAAAATAAAAACTTGAAACATACAAAAAAATACTGATGCGTAAACGAACCACTGGGAAAAAACATTCAATAATGGTTTGGGGTACATAAGATCTAACATATGATTTATACGTAAATATACAAAACAAAGTTCAAATTCGGCAGAAAACAACTAAAAGTAGATTGTTTTCCAATAGAACCTGATTTGATGCAAAAAACGCATAATATTTTATGGTGCGTGAGCGCACCACTGGTAACACCCGGTTTCATTTTTGGTGATATTTTACAAAGCATGAAGTATGTAAATGCACATTACACTTATTATAAACGTAAATTGTGTGGCTGTGGCAGATTCTACATCGGCTTCGGGCTTTATTAGCATGAACAATCATAAGGTGACCTTGATTATCATAACGCACGTCATCTATGGCAGATGCAAGATTTCTTTGAGTAATTGTTTTATCAGTTTTTAAAAGTCGCAAAGCAATGTAAGATTTAAAATTAAATCAATCACTTCGTCATCGAAAAACATAAAAAATCTTTCAAGCGGAGTTTTTCCAGAAATCTCATTTTTTAGTTCCTCACATGATCTAAATTCATCGGTTATAGGTGGGTGAGTGTACTCAATCTGACCTTTCTTCCATTTGACAGGAGAAGCAAGCCTGTCGTTTGCAGAAAGCATACATCTTCTTTTGAATTCCAGGGTTTCATCTGATGAGTCCCATTCAGGTTCAGTAGTTGATAAATTACAAGACTGTTGAAGGACAGCTGTATCATTCGGTGTATCTAACTCGAAAGTTCCAACTATATCACTTGGTTCCCCAACCTCTTATACCATATCTTGTTCGTCAATCAAGGTATCCACGTCGGGAAATATTTTTTCACATTATTTTTAGCATAAATTTACAAGGAATGGAATCCTACAATACATAAGAATACGTATACCCAAATAATACTTACTACATTCATTGTTATTGTCCTCATCCATCATAATCTCCTCCATAGCCGCCTCTAATTCCTTTTGAGTCAAATAACTGGGAAATGCCATATTTTACGAACTGTAACGTTCACTGCACAAGGCACAAACTAATACTAGAGAACACGCTAATTATTGGATGTTTATTTTACATGTGCTGACTTGTCTAGACTTGCAATAACAAAGTTTTGTTTCACAGATAAAACCAGTGGTGCGTTCACGCATCAATCATTTTCAAAAAATAAAGCATAATCAATATAGTACTTCCAATGTATGTTTTCTGCGATGTAATCTACATGCTATAGACTTAATAAAAATGACAATACAAATCCAAAATTTTCTTCGGTTTTATGTCCTTTAGTAGTGATAATAATAAAATTTCTAAATGGATGTGCAAAAATATTTCCTGGATGCGGCAAAAAAAAATCATGGAATAGGTGGTGCATTACCGCACCACTGGGACAAAATGGGTTAATTCTCACTACTGGAGTATCTAAGCGTTTGAAAAAGACTTTAGGTTTTGGACAAAGTTTGTGTTCATCCATGTGTCCAAATTAAATTTTTTCTCTTTCTCATTTTTAATATACCTATATAAAAAATGAAGTTTAACTCAAAAATTACGAGATTTCATTTTCGGTTACCATTTTTGAATCATTTTATATTACTACGAGGAAAAGTAATTAGTAAAACTAAGCATTTATATAAAACCAAACATTTTTTCCAGCGCTGACATAATCAGCTTTCGAGGTGGCGAGACATTTTGAAAGTACAATTAATTGTTTTGTGTCTAGCGCATGATTATTAATAACAAGAATGTGTCAGCGATTCCCGTAAAAAGGAATCATAACTTCGAAATTGTACACAGTAATTATTACGACATTTTTGGTAAAATGACCTCAATGTGGCAACCACCGAAACAACAGAAAAGTGTAAATACATTATAAAATTGTGAATGCGAAATGTTGACGTATAAACATCGGGTCCATTGTACTCCTTTTTGGGGGGTCACCGAGGAGCGGAGAAGACGTAAGGTGTTGCGCTCAGGAAAGAGCTCAGAGTCGGGTTTCTAAAAAGTTGCCTTCGAATATTTCTACTAATAATAATTAGTTTAAGCTAACAAGAATTTTGGTTTTCATACCTTACAACAACAGAACAACAATAATCGATTCGATTTACATAATTTCATTTTGAAGGAAAAAAGGAAAAAATTAGGAAACCGAACCTAAAAACACAAATTCTTATAACGCAAATATTTTCTAAAATTGTCGAAATAACTTAAGCCACATTGATAAACACAACGTTGGAGAAGTAATATTTTCAAAAACCCATAAACACATAGGCAACCGTCTAAATATTGGGGATTAGAAATCCAGGTTTTATTTACACTATTAAGTAATTGGGTATATTTTCTATTTGTTTTATACAATTAAGGTATAAAGTGCTAAAACTGAACAAATGCTTCAATAGCTTTCTTTCCTTTTTGAATAGAGTTTATCAATATGTAATTAGGATATATTTGATTTTGAGGATTTTCCTTTTAACCTTTGCTTTTACATTTGCTTGGAACTTTCAAAGACATCTCCTAGTACGAAAAAGATGTTAAATTAAACCCCGCTCACGAAACTTAACACACTTGCTTTTGTATTCGTGTTGTGCAAAATGTGCTGTTTTTATATATATGTGGCCAACAGTTCCTAAGGAATTAAATTATTCGTACAATTCAATATGGAATAGTACTCTATAATTTGGAAAAAAGATCGATATTTTTTTATAATGAATTGTTCTCAGTTTCTTATCGTAAACGAATATGCGTTGCATTAAAGTGAAAATCGGTATTATTAATTCCTTTCTTAGACCTCCATCTACATCCGCGGGTGTAAAAATATCTTCCACTCCCACACTGTGTTTTGATACCAGACCGTCGATTACAATTCCCAAATTAAAGGTGGTAGACAACAGACGGTGCCAACATAACCCGACTTTGTACTCTCAGATCGGTAGTAGCGATAAAAATACCCATCAGTGTCACCATGGATTGTACGACTCGAAAGGCTGACCCCCGAACTCTGTAGGTTCCGTTATATCGAAGCTATCAGGCCGCTCATGTGTCCCCATATCTCATCGGGAAATATAATCCGGACGTACAACCAAAGCAGTAAGAAAATTTCTCAACTGTTATGATCCTACGAGTGGTTATCTCAAAAATATTTAATGTCGTCTGACGTCATGAGGAAACAATCTACTAATAGAACAAAGTTCTGCATTTTTAAATCCTTTGGTTTGGCAACAGTTTCGAGTTGACTCAATCATTTTTGCTAAATTGTTAATATTCGGTATCCCAGTTCTCTAGTTTTAAGAATGTGAACTTCCAAGTTAATAGCAGGTTTATTGACCACCGATATTAATAGTTTCGTACTATTTCAGTAGGAAATTGCTAAACGTCGTTTAAAGACATTCATCCTGTTGTTATTTTTCTTCAATAAAACTCTGATATTTTGGGAACCGTATGTCGTGTGTATCACTGCAGGTCAACACTAAGTATCGCTATCAGTCAACCCGCGGTAGACACCATCATGATCAAGTAAACAATTGTCTTCTAAATTTCTTTTGTTCGGACATTTCAATAATTGAACTAGATTTAAGAAGACACAAAAAATACAAAGGTTAGAAAACACACACGAACTTAAAAGATGATGGGTTAAAATCGAAATAAACCACAGGCCCAACAATTAATTAGCAATATTGGTAATAGCATTATTGGTAATATGAAGAAAAGGGAATACGAATATTTCATGTATTCATATTGCCAGCGTTTGAATTTTTAAAAATATTGTTATTGAACTACGGTCGTAACAATATAGGAAATCCAATCCAATTCAATCCAATATTATTTGTGTATTAGGGGTTAATTTGATTCAGGAAGAGATGCATAGCCGTTGGTATCAACTTCTCTATGTTATATTATGAGCCCTGTGAAAACGTAAAAGCAAAAAATTGGGTTCTTGATAAATACTGTTTACAATCGCCAGTAATTGTAATAAAATCTATTACCTATGAACCGAGATTATTTGTTACAGAGGAGAAAGCAGAAAATGTGTATATCTTTTCCGCTTCAGACGCGACAATAGACGGATGGATGATGAATAGTTAAATGGCAACGAGCCGAACGCCTACATCTCGTAGGATTCCACCCAGCTGATCGAGAATGTATATAGGTACCGGAAACGCGACAAAGATAGGAACATAACCTGCTCCAATACTTCGACCTGTTTGCGCATCCTTACCATTTATGTGAAAGATGAGATTTCCGGCCTTATGTATTTAGCATAAAGGGCGTATTCTGGGAGTTTGTATTGCACGTATTTTAGTTTTGGAATATCCTTCCTTTACAGGTTAAATTGTCGAATGTGTGGTTCCGAAGTGGTCCGATTTGCTTGCATTCTCGCATTTTAGCGGGTCAGGTAGTTTTAACTCTATGCTCTAATGCGTGATTTGACTTTGCAATGGACTTGTAAATTGGCTTGAAGTTCAAGATTATAAGATTTCTTTTTTGGTTACTTTCTGTTAATTATTAGTTGAAATATTGACGCAGGTAGTGAATGAAAATATTGATCTGTATACCTGTATCAACATTAAATATAAAATAACAAAAATAAAAAAACAGTACAATTCTACCCAAACACAAAAATCTTAACTCTCAATGTCAAATTCTATATTAACTGATTTTGAGTATGTGTATAGCAAATACTATAGATGCAGGACACAGTCCATACTTAGCCACCCAATCTGTTTAAAAAAATTAGAAATGTGATCAAATTTTCTTGAGTCATACAGAAAGCGCACATTTTTGAATTTTTTGAATATACAAAACAAATCGTATACAAAATTACAATAATTAAAATTTAATAAGGCAAAGGATTCCCACAACTTTTTCCTTAACTTTAAAATTTGTCTATTAGTGTGTAATATTTTTAATTTCGCACATGCCCTTTGTACATTGTTCTTTAAATCTTTCTTAGCATTATTAACACAGTTAAGCACTGTGCCATCATTAAATCAAAAAGTAATAATGAGGATTATGTAGGGTTTAACTTAAGATGGAGAGTTCACTTAAACTTCGCAAATCGTGAGTAATGTTTTATTCTACTTTATCATAATCATCATCAAAACAATGATAAATCTTTGTATCGTCCGCAAACGCTTATAATTATTCACATATGATAACATAAAAGTAAAAGATTAATTAGAAAATCCATAATGTTTTAGCATTGCCTTCGAGAAATCTAACAGCACAAGAACGATACTCATTTTCTTATTATACGCTCGAAAAATATCATCCAATACAGTAAGCAATGCTACTTATGTCCCAGACTTCTTTTTAAAACCACATTGCATAAGTGGAGCAATATTGTTTGCAATAAAAAATTCGTACATTTGATTATATTATATTCTTTCGCAAATTTTTGAAATTGCCGGAAGAATTTTTCTCAAACGGATATCATTATACGTCATTGGATTAGAAACTTTTGGTAATGGTTTCCCTATTAATATCTTCCACTCATCCGGAAAGTAGCTTGTTGCAATTAAAAATTCGTACATTTGATTATATAATATTCTTTCGCAAATTTTTGAAATTGCCGGAAGAATTCTTCTCAAACTGATATCATTATACGTCATTGGATTAGAAACTTTTGGTAGTGGTTTCCCTATTAATATCTTCCACTCATCCGGAAAGTAGCTTGTTGCAATTAAAAATTCGTACATTTGATTATATAATATCCTTTCGCAAATTTTTGGAATTGTCGGAAGAATTCTTCTCAAACGGATATCATTATACGTCATTGGATTAGAAACTTTTGGTAATGGTTTGGTAGCTTGTTTCGATACAACAGTTGATTATTTGCGTAACATATTTATCAATATATGTACTCCAGTACTTCAGCATTAACGGTGATACGTCATCCAGACCAGTTGCATTTGCATTAAGCGCTTCATTTACTTCTGTTATTCCTGAAAATTTAAAGCAAAGTTGCAAATTGTTATTCTAAAGATTGTTGTCATAAAAAGTGATTGTTTCATTGCAATAGGAAATGTTCTTAATAAATGTACCAAAATAATTACTTCAATTATTAGAATCAGAAAGTCTGTTGGGATAGTATGATTTTTTTGCAATTTTTTTTAATATTATTTTCTTCAATCCTTTGTTCTTTTAAATTTCTTTGTTTCATAAAATTTATTATGTTGGCCGTTAACCACGGGGCACGTGCTTTAGCTATGAGAGCTTACTTAACTGGAGTATATACACAAACTTGTATAAGAAAATAACCAAGTAAGATTCCCTATTTTTACTTAGTATTTAAAATTGTTATTATTATATTATTTAATTTTATTTTCTTTGCAAAAAAAAAATAATTCGATCATCATACAAATAAGAGTTACTCATGACATTGTTCATGGTACACTCTACTCGTTTTAAAGTCAGTGTAAAAGTGTAGGCAATCATTGCACTGAAACCAAATACTGTTGCAATGAACGACATAAAAAAGTCGAACATTAAAGTCAAATCAAATATCATAATGTGACACTGAACATTATGAAAAAATTCGTGCGGCACCGGAGATTATATGTAAATGTACGCCCTACTTTTTAAATTGTTTCCCACATATACAGGCTAAACGAAAACTGTAAAAAATATTTCTAAGTAAAGCCTCTCAAAAAAAGTTTCAAGGTTTTTATAATATTTTGAATTTTCAGTTTCCGTTAAGCTCCGAAGAAGCGAACAGGACTATTGGCGAAACTTCAGCAAGTTCGATTTATCAACAACCAACGCAGGAACGATCCAGACGATTTGTAAATAGTATTACAGTAGCCTGTGGAAGTTTCTCTGAAAAATTCAATAAATTATCCAATATTCCTAAATCCCGTACGCATAGTAAAACCTTACCATATAAGTAGTACATTTTAAAAAGGTTTATTTTTTATCAAATTTAATTTTTAGGCGTTATAATTGGAGTACATATTCGTATTTGTATATTTTATATATTCGATATTTTTTTTGCCACTCCCTACTCTAAATTACCCAATTATGCGCTGATCAGGCGTGCGCAAGGTCAACGTCAGCTCCATTAAACGCTGTCTCGAGTCAATTCGACCGTCATTGACTCGTCAAAGAATTTTCCAGGTATTTCAATATAGAATATATATCAATATCTCTTAAGAGCAGGTAAGAAAGGAATGCGAAAACCGCAAAAAGCTTTTTTGTCTAATAACCGCAACGTTCTCTGCTCATCCATTTTATTAAATAATAATTTTCATTCAATGCACTCAATAAAATACATTTCGAATTATCGGTTACGTTACAGTTAATATTATAAAAAAATATTGCATTCTATTTTATCATAGACAGCACAATAATTCCGACTGAACGCAGATGTATCCGTTCGTACAACGCCAAGCAAAACAAGTCTGTCTCTCAGATATAATTCGGAAACAGGTCAAGTTGTTGAGAAAACTGGAGCAGGTACTCGGGGTGCACGCGAAGGGTGGAAGATGCTGCATGTGACAGGGTCGCGATTCGAACCCTCTCATGCTGTTTCTGGTGGGAACTTCGTTGCCCGATCATCGCATGGGAATCGGAAATATAACGGAAATACTACTGCCGTTCTGGTGGTCAACGGTGAGAACTTTACGCGATTGCAATTCCTTTTACTTCACAAAGTTACCTGGAAAAGTTTTCGGGCAGCATGTTGCTACGAAAATATTGTGACTTTATTAAGGCGCCATTCAATCATCCCGAAAAAAAGTGAAAATAATATAAACTAATTAATAAAAAAAAATCTAATTAATTAAAAAATAGATTCTGGATATTGGAAAAAATATTCCTTTTCAAATTATTCCAGACGAGACTTACACTTTGGTCGGTTATCTGGGTTAGTAATACAGTTGAAAGGGTGGAGATTTCGCCTTCGTAATTCTACTTTGTCATAAAACAGATGCTGTCACCAACAAAATTTTTCAGTTCTAGGTTCATTGTCATAAACAAGTAAAAGTTCTAAATGGTTCTCCGATTTGAGCAGTGTGGATTTTTCTGTCCACTACGAAATTGTTTGCGTAGCATTATTTTTATAATAGTTCTTACAGCAACACAAAAATTTTTCTTTACAACCTTCTCCATAAGACTATAACGTAATACTATTTACAAAACTTCTGGATTCCTCCTGCGTCGGTTGGTGTTGAGTTGAACTTGCTAACTTTTCGCAAATCATCCTGTTGGCTTCTTCAGAGCTTAACTGAAACAGTTTCCGCCAACAGGAAGATTGGTGAAACGTTATGCAAGTTCAACTCAACAACAACTGACGCAGGAAGAATCCAGAAGTTTTGTAAACAGTATTACAGTACCCTGTGGAAGTTTCTTTGAAAAATCAAATAAAACGTCTTTTATCAAACTTGTTGCATATTATCATCGAGTAATATACATATTTCATCTTGTTGAGATTCTCTGATACATAAACACACAACTTAAAACACTCGCGAGTGTTGCGTATTAGCATTGAATTTAAATATAAACTCGAACGCAAATTAAAATGAAATATTGCCATTTGTCTGAAAAGCAGGGGTCAAAATTTAAATTTTTTGAATATCTTTATTAACTATCTGATATAACAAAACCGTTTCTATATAAATTGGTTAAGGCTTTTGCGGCCCGTTGATAAGCTATTATCTTGATTCGGGTTTAAAGGCCGTCGTCGGTTGGAATTACTTCCTAACGTTTCGCTAGCACGAGTGGCGGCTTCTTCAGAGGTCCTTCCATCTCCGAGTCTACGTCCAACATCGGAGATGGAAGGACCTCTGAGGAAGTTCGCCACTGGTGCTAGCGAAACGTTAGGAAGTAATTCCAACCGACGACGGCCTTTAAACCTGAATCAAGATAATACCGTTTCTATATATTTTCAAAACTTTATTTTTTAAGCATTAAATAATAATAATCCCAGCGTTATGTTCCAACATTAAATGAGGTTATATCTAAAAGATTGATCTATTCTCAGTTAACCCCATTTTGAAAATACGGTACATATTCACACACAAGAAAATACAGGCTCCTTACCACTTACCATTTCGATATCTAATTCTTCACAATTCAAAGGGTTATTATGGTTTTTCCAGGCCGTAGGGATCGTGAGCAATAATCCGAACAATTCGATAGCCCACATCGCTTTGCAAAACTTTTGTGGGGTTACCGCGGGTTCATTGTAGTTTATATGCCATGCGAAAAAAGACAAATATTTTAAAACAATAGTTTACAATCAGTTATTATCAAAGCAATTTTGCGCTTAAAAAAAATAACTATACCAAGTTACCCAACTATTCCAAGTTACCAAGTTATGGTTGATACATTCATTCAAAACGCAAAATATTCAGCATGCGAATTTCAAAAACTTAACTGAGGGTATTTTATTATGGATAAGCAAAATAACCTTAAAATCTTGAAGGTTGTAAAATTTCATCTGTCGAAGAATTTTTGCTTATTCAAAAAGCACCAATTATTCATTACTCAAATAAAATGTAACAGCAAGCTTAACACATCCTCGAACAAAAATCATTGAGCGAACCTTAGTTAATCAATTATTTTATTACAGTTATAATCTGACATTAACTAGATTTGGTAGCGTTCGATGGGGCAATAATTTAATAATAGACATTACTGTAGTACGAAATCCGAGACAGAATAAAAAGTATTGCAAAATAATCACTTGTAATTGATAGATTCAAAATGCATGTCATAACATTTAAAAACGCTTTTGCGTTAGATTTTTTTTTCAGCTTACACACCCAAAATGCATGGTAATCATGTATAAGTCCAGGTACACGAAATCGGTCCCAAGGCAAAAATTAAGAACGCTTTTAAAGGTTTCGGTCTGTTTGATCTATTACATCCTTGAGAATTATTCAGAGTTACAGCCGAATATCGAAAATTATTGATTTATTTATCTAGTACGATCCACGATGACTTCGGTTAAGTCGCTTAGATAAATACTACGATGTCGGTTGATAAATAAACTAAACCTAAAAAAAATTTATAAATAAGCCTTTCGAACTATTAATATTAGTTTTTAATAATCGTAATTTACGTAACATACTCGGAACAACTTTATAAAAGAAAAGTTATACCAAAGTTGTAGGGTTAGTAGAGTAATCACTTGTTTTGTGTACACTACAATCGCTATAAACATTTTAAATACAACACCATTATGTTTTGTCCATTTTTAGATTATTTATGAAAACTAGGCTACTTTTAATAATTAATACTTTATGTCTAATTGTTATTCATTTTCGAGAAAAGAAGCGTAATTGTCTCAATTTTAAGTTAAAATCTGTTGAAATGGTTAGTAATTGGAGAATATGCTTTTCACTTTTCTATCATAGCTTTTCATGGACTATTAAAATGATTATTATTTTTTGTTTGAGAAACATTCTTCTAAAATTCGTATTGCATAGGTACGTACGTACCCTTCATATCGTCATTATTGTAAGCTTACAAAAGGCGAAGTCTAGTCTTAGATTACTCAGAGTAAACCATTTCTTATTACATCAATAGTCATGAAGTTCTAATAATAAAATTTGCTTTTTCTTTAAAGTATCGAAAAATACACAAAATATTTAGACTGTAGACAAGACAAGTGAATACCAAAGAAACTCATTTTGATCAACAAGATTTCTTTTGTAAATTTAAAATAAATGTACTAGGAATTAAATACTAAAACCAAGAGATTTGGGGACACTAAATGATCAAATCGTTATCTAGCAGCATCCACTGCGCTTCATTTTAAAGCACACGCGACAGGGATGTTAAGTACACTAGCAGTATCTTTTTATTACTTACTTGTCCAGTTAATATTGGTGCTTACTTGCTATGATCTATGAATGACAAAGTCAACTTGTGACCTATCCAAACGGGGGTAAATAACAGCATCCCCGAGGGGATATATAAATCTTACCTAAGTGCATATTTACTTTTATAAAAAGGTAATTAAAGACATGTTGTGTTTGTTTTAATTAAGTGACAACCCAATTCCACTAACGGAAACGGCTGCATTCGTTTTTTTCACTTGTTTCACCCCGGCCGATTCAACAGCCCAGTCAAATTGAGCGTTCGAAACGGCGCACCCTAATGACGTCTAAGTGATTGGTCGACTGGCTGCTAAATACAAAATGACAGAGCGGGGATAAGGTATCCGGAAAAGGATATCGAATTACTTTGGGTAAAGACTAAACTGAGACTGTCTCGTTAAAGGTATAACCTACGTTGTGTTGTGGTTTCGAAATATTGTGATGTGATCGGGTCCGCTTTGGTTTGCCCTTTGCCGATTTAACACTTTAACCCATAAACTCTATGCCATATCAGTATCGAATGACAGTGCAACATTTTACCCATATAAACTTTAGTTTTTTTTTACCCATATAGTCTTTAGTTTTTCTTAGCTATTTTGGCAGAACATTTCAAATCTCTCTCTCTCAAAGTTGCTGCAAACTGCGGCTGTACCATCTATTTTTTTTAGTTTAACAATAGAACTTATTGTTTTGTGAATAAGCTTTAAAAAAAAACGTCTGGAACAAAAATTTATTTAAATTAATTTTCATATTTATGGGGTTATTTCCGCAAAAGACGTGAATGAAAAGATGAAAAAAATTTTAAAATGTATCCATCAATAACGAATGCAAAATGAAACTACATTCCATAACGAAATTTTACAAAGAAAATGAACACAAATTGAATTTTATTTGGGGCGCAAATTTGGTTAATTCGAACAAAATCGACACTAAATATGACACCTGCTATAAATTATAGCTCATAAAATATCCTACAGTGTGTAAACCGCATTCCATCGATAATAGTAATCATAATTCGGCTTAATACCTTACTATTCAGCACGAGCAAGCCGAGAATTATTTTCGTGCTAAACAGCACGAAAGTATCATTTATTCATATAAGGGAATTTATGTTAAACAATGATCGTAAAGAAAGTATATCTCCAGATATTTCGCACATATAGTCGAACGTATTTATGGCCACCCGAAGGTAAGGAAAATCTACGACCGATGCTATCGAGCTGAATTTATGAAAGGTTCTAATGTTTCTAACTGGATGCTGTACCTACATATTTCATTAAGTTCACTAATAAAATACCCGATTTCACACGATTTGGGATGCGAATGTAGTACAAGTGCATAAATGCCACAAATTTCGTTGAGAGTTACAATCTGTTTACAAAATTTTTAGTGTTAACTCGACATTTGAAAATTTGGGATAAAAATGTAATCGTTTTATTTATTTCTAAGAAAAAAGAATTGAAAATTTAATTAATTAAGACAACTGTTGTTACTCATAGAAGTTCAAAACGACCAGTAAAAACGAGTTTTTGAATTAATTTTGTGCAAAATTGTATCAAGTATACTAGAGTTACAGGGTGCATATTTTCTGATTTCCCATTAAACGGTAGAGTGAAAAAATCGCTTGAATCAGTTTCTATACTCTATAAATCTCTTTATATCTCTAGAAACTTATATTATTTATAAATTTCAAAAGCATCTTCGAATGTTTCACTTACGGGATTTTTTCCTACATACAAAATATTTATTTTTTTAATAAAAACTCTTGCATATGTCAATAAGAAGGCCCTCTGAACCAACGCTATGTAAGTAAGGATCTATTCACCATTTATAAATGTGTTGCATACTATACTTTTTGTACTGCCATTAATTTTTCATTTTTGACTTTGACACGACCGACAGTAACAGAAACAATAATCCATAATTGGGCATTTTAGAGTAGAGAGTAGGAACATTTTTAAATAATTTTACAATTGTAGTGATCTCTTACAGTTGTCTTGCATATTCGGACAACTTTTTATTACATTGAATGCACACTAGGTTTTTAATTAGTATGACAACTAACCAGAAGAAGGCTACGAATTGTATAAACAAAAATTTCTTCTACACCAAATAATTTACACCAGGGCTTCAGCTAAAAAAATCAACTTTACCATTGAGTTCGGAACTAAATCATTGACAAAAATAAATCGGGTTGCAATACAATATGTTTACTTATGAATGCGATCTTTACCTGTTTGATAACAAAAGGCATTGGCCAACGTCGTGGCCCGCTATGGGAATCGTTACAGATACTTGGTTACACACACCCTTTAACTAAACTTCCACAAAGATGGGTGACAGACTTCAGATCCGAAACATGTTCATAAAATCACTTCGACCAGCCCGGGAGCTCCATGAATGCGAAGTAAATTAATAGACCATTCGTATTGATTTTTTTCTCGTAACTTGGGCCATTCAAGCTTTGGCCTGGAGAGACCATACGAGTCTTCGTCTTTTAAAAGACATTGAAATTAAACCCGAATGTTGCCTAGTTTTTTTTTTGTATTTTTCTTGTGGGATTTATTCAGAAAAATGCATTTTTTTCCTCTTTAATTGATCGTCTAATTTGATGATTTTGTTGCTACTGAATTTAAAATTAGCAAGTAATAGAAGAACTAAATTATTAACAACTTCAAAGTTTCAAGGAAATAAGTTCCCATAATATTTTTTTTACATTTGCTTTGCTTCCAGTCGACATTATTTTGGAATTATTTTTATGAAATTTAAAAAAAAATCCTTCCTTTGCAGATCGCTCGAGTGTAAAAAATATCATTTTATTTGATTTGAAATTCCTTTAGAACGCAAATTCTGTAATAGGCATAATAAACAATTGCAATTTATCTCAGCCTTTTATTGAAATGATTTCATTACTTTCTCACCAGTAGTTGACAGCGTAGCAATCGAGAGCTAATCGTACCATATTTCAACGTAATTGGGTACTAATTGAGGAAAAAATTGCACTTCCATATATCGCAAAGCTTTAGCAATTATCGCCCACGCCTTTGCCTTTAAAATAAGTGTAGTATTAATATAATACATATTCAAGGTTTTCAACAAAAAAATATTATGTAATTTTTCTACGCAATGCCAAGATTACAGTAAATTTTCTGCACGATTTGTCTTGCTTCCATTGTACCTACCGACAGATTTACGGAGCGAGGAATATTACAGTACCACATCCATCCATTTTAAAGACAAAGACATGTATCCAAAATTTACCAACACAGAATTTCTATTTCAATTCGGCATTTGAAATTATATGTACATTGAACGGTTTAAATTTAACTAGCCAAAACTAATTTTCATTCACGCCGATTTATAGTTCATAAATAAATAAACCAGTATAGTAGATTTGGTTTTTTTATTTTGATAGATCTTAGGTTCAGTTTAATAAAAAACTGCTTTTTTATAGAGGCTGCTATCTTATCTTACCAAAAACTTGTCAGCTTCAAACTTCAGCGGAACTTAATATGTAAAATGCCAATGGCAAATGACAAAAATACTCCGTTAAATAATAACTACACTTGATTGGAACGAAATTGGCAAGCACACTTCTAAAGCCGTACAGAAAATCAAGTTTTAGTATTTGGTAATTTGTTAAAATCGGGTTTTAAAAAATCCAATAACCCTAATCAAATCGTAATTTATCGCACCATATTTGTAATACAGTAGCAAAAGCTTTTACTCAATTATTTTGAAATTGACTCATTTCAAAAGACAAAACAAGGACGCTATTACTGTAAAATTGATATAGAAACTTGTTAAGCTATTGAGTAAGATAGTAATAGTCAATAAAATTCATTACCAAGTAAATACTAATTTTGCATTGAATTTTATATAATTTATGTTTAATGTGTTTTAAGGAGTTTGCTAAAATATAAATATTTAAAAGGAAAATGAACGACGACAAATTTTAACTCGAATTTTTGATTTGGCGAATGCAATGAACTTCAAAAATGTATGTATACTTCGTGATACCAACAACAGGACTAAATTTTAAAAAAATATATTTTAATTTAAACTCCCTTGAAAAAATGACATATGTATTTATTCCTCTACAAGTTCCATCCATCAACTGACTCAGGATGAATCCAGAAAATTTCTAAGTAGTACTGCAGTAATCTTTGGAAGTTTATTTGAAAAATTGTTCAAGGTTCAAATACAATTTTTATATTTAGCAATATATTTTTAAGTGGCCGGCAATCGGTACAGCTATCTTATGTGACTAAATTTATCATCCGCGCCATGTTGGTTGACACAACCTGTATACCTATGTTTAAAGAAATAGTCTCACTAAGTGTGATGAACTTCGAATTTTGATTAGATGTAGCCCTAGACGAAGAATAAACGCAATTTTAGTTTTGATTTTAAACACAAACACTGTTAAAAACATTACATTATTAATAGTCTATCTATATTATACCCAGTATCAACGTAAATGCACCCCGCTGTATTACTCATGGACAAAAAAATTTTTATCTTGAAATCTACGTATTTATTGAGACTATGCAAAGAGAACGTGTAATTCTTTGATTTAATTAAATGCACATTAAACGGCCGATTTTGCAATAAATCGTGCGATCTATGGAATCAAATCGTTTAAAAGTATTTCATTTCAATATCTTTTAACATTCTTTCTATAAGAAAACCTTAACGCCTTAACATTTATGTGCTGTTACCGATAATATGCGTTTTTGTAGTTTACGTTTAACCTTTTCACCTTAAATACGATTGTTAATAAAAAACTGACAAGCGTGGTATATGAAAGACAAGACACTGATATTAGTTACCTGGCATTCTTGGTTGTAATTAATTTTGACGTAGAATATTGAGTTTTTAGTAATATATTTTTCAATCAACCTTAACTTAAGTCTTGCTTGCCGCAAATAAAATATTATTGCAGCATATTGGAAATTACATTTTGCTTTAAAAGGCATTTGAAAAGCAATGAAATTTCATCGAATATTTGTTTTCTGTTAGGCTTACACAACCTACTTGAGAGACTCTTCTCTTGAAATTATTCGAATTTAAAATAAAAATGTTTTAAAAAATTGCAATCCAATTTCATAAAAACAACCAGGCAAGATATAAAAGACATCAGGGAATAAAATCCAGTTCCATTCAATTGCAACGCAGACAGCTCCTGAAAACGAAAGCAATCAAGCGAGTTTGACAAGCATCAAATAACGATTTGAAAGATGCGTCCTAGTGCTTTGTCAAGTAAAAATAAAATTTATGATTATCTGACTGATAATTAGAAATTAATTATTTCTGTCACTGGAGATATTTTATTAAATTAAATGGTTTTCAACATATTACCACTTAAGTACGTCAACAGTTATTAAAATTAATTAGTATGAAACAATTGATTACTGACGTAGTAATCTTAGCTATGGGGCAATTTTTTGCACTTTAAAGGTATAGCAAAAAAGTAATAAAAATAAATAACTAAATAACTAAAGGATGTTCCACGTTTGAGCGTTTTATTTCGGAAATGAACCTGTAAAGTGGAAATGTTTCCCAAAATGCACCTCCTTTTTTTAGTTCCAATTTCTTTTAATCTTATTTTAGGTTAGTTATTTAGCTATTTAGTAACGCAAAAAAGTAAAACAATTACACATTTTTGCTTAACTTGCCACCTAGTCTGAAAAAAAACTCTCTATAACGATTCCATGCTTATTGAAATGCGTTAAAGTCATCCACCACCCACGTTTTAGAGATAAAGAAAAAGAAACAACGTTTAACAAACAAACAAGTAACTGAATTTCTCTGAGCTTTCAAATCGCACTTATTATATGTATGTTTAATTTTTTGTTTGCAGAAACCGGGTTTTTAAAAAACGATGGCAAAACAATTTCCAACACTTTTTTTTAAATTTCTAAGATTGTCCGTTTTAAATTAAATTAAATAATTATCCAATCCGAATAATTGCTTCTGACATATATTACTGATGTAAAACAAACCAGAAAAAATAATAAATAATAATTGATCTGTGCAAACTGAACGTCGTTTCAAAAAGTCTACAAATGTTACTTATTGCTTTTTGTTTACACGTTGATAAAAAGCAGAATATTACGGGTTTATTAGTAAATTACTTAATTTCATAATTTTTCATTATGTTCTAACTAACTAATTGTACCTACTAACTAAATAAACAATCAACAAAATCTAAAACTTTTCTTCACAACTTCTTTACTGAGACTTAACGAGACTTCACGTGGCGCTGATTCAGAGACGAGTTCTTCGTTTATTAACAAGTCGTGGAAGATTATTCGGTGATAATAAGCTTGACATTACCCAAAACAACATTTTAACAGAGGCCTCGCACGAAAATTGACAAGCTGACGGAAATGAATACAGCCACGAGCGGATTATTTAATCAAAATTTCAGATAGCCCATCAGGTGCCTGACTTCACAATCGTCGCTGAACGTTGAGACGCTTTCAAATTCGAATGGATCTGATAGTGGTGGCCTTGGACTTTTTTATGCAAGTGTGAAACGCGAAATCTTTTCTTTGAGCGGCATGTTTGCATCCGTGCATGTTAATGCGTTAATTGTTTTCCGAAAAAAATTTGGCAGCTTTATAGCAGTCGTTAATTTGTTCCCTTTGTTTCGAGTTTTACGTGAACAAAATATGAAAACGTATGAATTATTTGCGCACTTTTATTGTGCATTTAATTCATAAATCGAGGTTAAATACATCTGCTCAAGGTTCAACAAAAACGTTAAGTATCCAGAAACCTCTTCGCTGTAAACAGTAACTACAACGAATAATGTTATTGCTAAAATGTATGTATCTAGGATAACAGTTATATACAAAGAGATAAACTATGCTTCGGTGCAGCTAAATTTTCAATGCATTGATGTTTCAGGTCATATGTCCATGTTTTCCAATATGCAAACTAAAAGTTACTACATAGTATTAATGATTGCTTCTAACCATGGAAAAGATTCTATGTGGGTCTTTGTCGAACCTTTCGATTTTTAACCCAGGAATTTTGGTTGCTGGAATGTCGTTTGGATATTAAGAGATTTCCAGATTACTTGTTTAAACAACTCGTTGCCTACACCCTTCAAGCGAGCAACACGATGATTAAAAACAATAAAAATACTACGCATAAAAAGAAAATAAACAACTTTTTAAGTGGGATTCAGAAAACTTGTCCAAAATACATTAGAACTATTTATTTTGGAAAATAGTGACATTTGAGTTTTCTGGTAAAAGAAAATTTAAAGTATATACTTTAACACATTCTGTTGGGTAAAATGATACAAATTGGGCTGCATGCGCAGAAACACATGTTTTGAAATTTAGTTTAAAACATTTGGGCATTTTCTTTTTTTTTATTAATTAAGTTAAACAGTTCATTTTATCCTAGCAATTACTTACTACATGATATATAATAATAATTGTATTCCATTTTCCATTCTTTACTTTCAGTTAGTTCGTTACGTTATATGCACCCAGTATCGCTAATGCTCAAATAATGAAGACTTCCCTTTTTGAAAATTGTTAAGCACCGACTGTTTCTTAATATCCAAAAATTCAGTCTAGTTCATTAATTGGCCATTTTCTTTATAAACGGTTGTTCTTGTTAATGGATTAACAATGAAATATTTAGCTGTTTACTGAACCATACCGGACCTGAGTTAAGTTCATCGACCAATAAAAACTTAATCCTTTAATGCATTTTCCTATTCTTATTTTTATGTCGAACCTGCTTTTACAATTGCTCTCGAGAAGCTACCCGTGTTCGAGGCTTAGGCGGTATTAAGTGTGACCATATGCGAAACAAGTGTTTTTAAAATACAGGGCTATTAAAACTGAATGAAATGTTTAAAAATCCTTAGTTTTGAAACTAGAGATCAAATTATGAAATTTGAAATTTCGACTTTTTAATCGATGCAAAAAATACAACCGATTAAAAAAAAAGGATTACCGTGATAATCTGCAAATTTGCATGAAGTCGTTGGAACCGCTAAATTTATGTAGAGAGTTTATTGCTCAAAGTAGATTGTATAAAAATGGTTTTCCCAAAAAACCTGCAAATAATAATTGATTCTGGAGGAGCTTGAATAATTATTAAGATTTTTTTAGGTTTATAAAGAATCGGTTATTCCTGAGAGGTGTTTAGTAGAACTAAAAAAAAGTATAAAATTTCGACACTACAAACCTGATACCTAACCATATTTTAGAGGTCATCAAAATACAAGGTTATGGTTCAAATTTCGGCCACAAATAATCGCTGATAGATATGGAACATGGGACTACAATAGAAAAGCCGTTCCAAATATAGAATCGACGACAACTTTTATAATATTTCATTGGAACGAAACGATTACCCAAGATGCATTGTATTCATATTAAAACATGAAATTCGTGGATATATACTTTGCTTTTATAGTGGGTGTAACCCAGTTCCTCGCCAGAGAGATGTGAAACTTTGCGAAATAGAAAGTGCCACCTCTCGAATTCAACGATTTATTTTTCTGTCACTTCTGTCGCGATTGACCGCGGGTGTCCTTTTGTTCCATCATTGATTTTTTATACACGTTACTGTCCGGAGTATTGTAGTCCATCCGAAATCTTAATTTTGAACTCCGAGAGCACAAAGTGCAATATTTACGCAAAAATTTACTTCAGAGTTCGATTAAAAACTTGGTATTTTTTAAATAATCAAACTTAAAAATGGTTAAATGGTTCACAGGTGTCTATTTATACATATAAAAATATAATCACTTACTTAAAAACCGTACAATATTTAAAAAATAGGTATAAAATAAAACTTAATATTTCAACAATAATACTGATTGGCATGAATAAGTAGAAAACAAAGTTCTCCTTATCTAATATTCAGTAATCAACCCCGAACTGATTATAAATAGCAATAGCGATTTTTGAAGGTGCTACACAGTTTTCTTGTAGATATATCATTAATATGTTTTATTTTTCAAAAGTTTCGTCTGATAACATAAAATTTTGCCTAAGGCGTATAAAGTTAGAACAAGGTACTCCTTTCGTAAAAACTTATATCTACCAAATACTGAATACTTATACCTAACGTATTTATTGTATTATCTGGATTTGACATACACAAATTAGTCAGAGGTCATGTTGAAGAGAAAAGTAGTCCCAGAACGGCATATTTTGCAATGAGGAAGAAAATACTCGTTATAACGGTTCCCGCCTGATATTCCACAATAATTACTCTAAATATGTAGTATAAAATGCTTGTCGTGCAACTAGATCCTTCGGAGAGGTACTTACTATGGTATCCGGTTTCCAAATCAACAACCTCGAGTTCAAAACGTCAAAATATGAAAAACATAAATTATGCGATCCTATGTACTACGACAAAAGGTTTCGGATTTATTTTATGACACAAACTTTGCTAATTCCGTAAATTCAACACAATTAGTTTAATCCCAATTCCAGGAGAAAGTGACTCACCAGTACAGCTACCACTTCTTTCAGCACACATGGCGGTGTTTTGCGGCTCGTTTCTATTTTTTCTTAACTCGGTGACGACTCGCCTCTACAACACCTTAACAGTGGTTAAACCTTATTACGTACATTAATTCTCTCTTGCTATTAACTATTTAATTACATTTTATACTTTTAGATAGATAACCAAAGACAGTTCGTTAGATTGTTTTAAACTAACTAAAAATCCTGACTAATTAGGTCAAGTTGGTGTCAACGTCCTCAAATTTGATTACTATTTCTTATTCTTCTAATTTAATGTCTTATTTGATAGTTAAAATAGTGAGAAATTGCTGACATTTTTAAGCGATATTTACAATAGACGCATTATAAAATTTCATCGGGTTTGTTGCACATTTTCTGCACATTTTAACCTAACCTAACCTAACCACCTCATTAAAGAGGTTTGTTCCTGGTTAATTATTAATTAAAATCGAAGCAATTTTTGTTGTGTTGTTGTGTTCAGTTGTGGTTGGTTTCGCAGCGCGTACCAGATAATGAGACTAATGCCCGTATCCACTAATAAACACCCTAATCATCTGTTGATTAAAGTTTACTGATAGTTTACTTAATTGAGGCATCAACCACGATATTTTAAGAAAGAGTTTAAAAACCGATTTTTACTTTTGTCGAGCTGGTGACGACGCCCCATAATCTGTGGTTTAGTAGCAGATCTAAAAAAGATGCATTTTTACTTAACTTTTGGATCATACTTCTCATGAAAAACGTTAAAAGTGTAATTTTTCACAAGCATTTCATAGGTTTAAAACGGCGCTGTCACTTTTTTGCTGTTGTTTTTGCGAAAAAAAAGAAATAACTTTTACAAAAAGTATATTGACCTATTGACCTGAAAAAGCACATATTTTTCCATACAAGCAAATTGTCAAGATCATATTGCATATTATAAATTTAGGAATCACGTTGTTTGCCTAAGTACTTTTACATACTTTTGTAAGCTGATATTAAAATACAAAAATTGCAAGTTATAGCCTTAGGGTTAGGCAGCGAATAAAATCCAAATTTGTGTCAGCAATTTTCTGTTAGTTAATGGGTTTTTCTTTTAATATGAGCCTAAAGATCAGTTTATAAAACAAAAAAAGACAGCCAAATTTCTTCATTTTTTACTTCTTTGAACTAATACCGCCTTTCTCATTCCCCATAAGTCATCATTTTATATCTCATCTTCCATTCCGTCCATTTGAACAAATGACAATTCTGGTTTTTCTGCTTTTTTAAAACAAGCTAATAATCTACTGATTACCTTAATAAGAACATTAACTACTTGGGGGATTTTTGATAATCACAATTGTCGTCTGACTGTCTCAGGTTCGACTGGATAAGATTCTGCCTTTTTTATGCGATTTGAACTGCACAATAGTATATTATGCAACAAGTGCGGTAAACGGCATTTGACTCACGAGATTATTTCACACGAGCGGAGCGAGTATTTAATAAACGTGTTGCATACTATACTTTTTATACGATCGTTAGTTTTTGGGTACATTTTTGCAAAACAACGCGAATACATTCACTGACTTGACAGTCAGAATTGGCAAACGTCAAAATTCAAGGCGTGGAAAATATCTCCGAAGTGTGCTCGGATTCGTGGCAAACGAAACTGACCTGGTAAAGTAACGCTTCCCGCACGCTAGATCGGTGTCTAATTACAGGTATTTTACAGACGGGAGTAGTATATTTTCTATTGCGGATTGGGTCTTGGAGATCTAATTCATACAATATGCTCTAAAGATTTATTCCTCGTATCCTCATTACTAGGACTAATGTTGAGATGTAAAATACTTTAATTATCCACCAAATCACTACATGTTACGTAGTGTCCCGCTTCGCTCTCGTGCGGGAGAGGCAGGCACTTTGAATTGAAGCCGTGCCAGCAAATCAAAGCCGCCTTTCCTGGTACAATTATGGAAAAATGGCAATTTATTAACATATCCATTTCGATGCTGTCATAAATCAATAGCAATTTGTAGTACATCCGCATGTCCGTGTAGGAATATCAAAGAGAGGCCACGGGTTCATAAAGTAAATAAATATGTTTCATACAGACGGTATATTGTTACAATAGACGGAGCATGTGGGATGATATTTTTGTGCCACAATAAAGAGGTCAGCGCCACGGCTCTCAGGAGCGGCTTTTCCGAGAACCATCAAGCGGGCGAGTCCTACGGCAATCGTGCAACGCTGATTTTTGTAACCTCCGTTTGCCTTTGACACAGCATTCGATGCCACGGTAGGAACCTAAACAATCGAAATGTTACTCATAAAATTTGGCTTCAGAGACCACTACGTTTTTAAATGAGGTGTTTATCATATTACACGAATAAGACGTCGGGCTCGGCGACGTACATTTTGAAACTACACCTTGACTCAACGCTCCGTTAAGTTTTGTTTGGGTATACAATTAAAAACACTTAAACTAATTTTGTCCCTAGAAAATATACTCGACTGCAACACTACTTTTGGGTGTACTTTCATGTGCGTAACTTCGCCGGGTTATAATATAAGTATCGCCTATCTCAACCTTTAATTATACGCAAAGGTATGCTGGTCTATCGATTGCTGGTCACCTCAAGGGTAAAGTTGAAAATAAAGTTGTTTAAATATTTTCTATTTGTAAAATCACGAAGTAAAGTCACATTTTACAAATAAGATATCTGTCAATATTGTCATTTTTAACACTACCCTTAACTAATGGGTTTTTCACAATTAAATATATGTACAATCATATAATGAAAAACAGGACCACATTCCTATGCCGGGCTCTGAAAACTTTTAAGAAACATTTTCCATACACATACATACATTATTTAAAACTTACCGTAATATAGTCGGAAGAGGTGAAAAAAATTACATACAAAAAGTTGGAACGAACCCAAAGAAAATTAGCGCGCATTGTGAATATGTTGTCCTTGCTCTGATGTGTTTATTCTTTTTAACATATACTTGCTGTTTCGATTCTTCGAAAATTTACGTGGAATTGATCGCAACTGGCTCTTTAAACTACGCAGAGGAACGATCATATAAAAATTATTATTCGGGGTTTTAAAGTTTTCATTTATTTCATCGGCCATTGCAATTTTTGGGAGGGTTATTCTATCATGAATTGACAGTTGAGGTGAATTGGGAAATATCACACCAAACTTTTGCTCTATGCTGCATAGATGTTTGCATAATTTTCCACCTTTTCCTGGATCACAGTCGCAAACTGCTACATCGGCTCTGATAGTGTAAAAGTATTTGCTTTTGTACCAGATTCCACACACTACTCATAATGACTGACTTTGGAAATATTTTTTATATTTTCGGAAGCATTCAAGAACATCGAGAATATGGAATGTTTGGTATTTCGCGTATTCGCGTAAGAGATAATACGCCTCTGGAAATAATTTTCAAAAATTTCAGTAATGAAATCTACTAATGCACAAGCATTAAATGCCTTACAACGCTGTAGTACAATGTCTTTTAGAATTCGTATAGGTGTTATATTGTTAGTGTTGTTTCTCCGAGTTATCAAATCCTGCCGGTAAGAGACGCGGTTCCCATAATTTTCTCATGTGATTTAAAAGATTTGTTTGCTTTTTCTTGACTGTCTTTTTAATATATCAACCTTTTGATCTGAAACGCAAAGCCAACGCCACAAGGCTTGACAGACATGAAATGCACATAATAATAGTGGCGCATTGGCAAACATTGTTCTCAAAGCATACGTTCAAAAGTGGAATTGTCTGTTATCATATTGTCAGGCTCAAATTTTTTACCCAAATCGTTCTCCTCCTTTAATTGCGGCGAAGACCAGTGTATAGTTAGACTCCAAGTATACTCGACGCCAGCACTGCCAACGTTACAAAATGTTGAATCAGGCTATAATTTAATTATACCAGTTGCTCATTTCTGCATTTAGAACTATACCCGAAGGCAGCGCGATCTCTGACGTCAGGAGTGTTGAGTAAAGGTAAAGATTCAAAATACGCCTCTTCACTTTTTGGTTAAAAAACAACGCGTAAGCATAATTTTCACTTCAAATACAAGTATCGGATGGACAATGAAAATTAAATATTTATGACTTTGGAGGTTATCAAAGAACATTCTCAGACTCTAAGAACAAAATATATAAAATATATGCACTATATAGTTGTTAGTCTGCTCTTCATTGATACTATATCTCCACATGTTATGCTCTACAGTGGTCACAAATGTTGCTTTTAATGGTGAGTTCGACAGATGCTCCGTATATCTCTGTAACAGGGATATGATCAACCGCCGTATTTGATCAAATCCCTAAGGAAATTGGTCAAGTTACGGGAAATCTTAAGATGAAATTTCCATTTTATTAAATGATTATTCAACTTAACTGTAAGTACCGAATTCATAATTTCGATAAACCGCTAGTCTATCATCGAAGTGTAGAATCCCAATTCGTCTAAAGTTTCTTTTCCATAGTTCTAGTTTTTGATAAAACTACCTTATTTTCACCAATCTGTTACACTACAGTATAGTATATTATGCAACAAGTGCGGTAAACGACATTTGACTCACGAGTATATTTGACACGAGCGAAGCGAGTGTTTAATATACGAGTGACTTAAAAAGTTTACCGAACGTGTTGCATACTATACTTTTTCTACGACCGTTAGTTTTCGGGTACATTGTCGCAAAACAACAACAATACATTCACTGATATGACCGTCAGAATCGACAAACGTTAAAATTCAAGGCGCGGGAAATATCTCCCAAACCCGTGCGGTAAAATCCCGAAAATGACCGAAGATTGGTGTGTAATTAGGCATTTTACAGACGGGAGTAGAAAAAAGTCTAAAACACAAGCGATTTTTCTGAAAAACAAAGCATGACAAGCAAGAAAGACTATACTGGGACTGCAAAGATCTGGGATATTCTGATTTGCAATAGCGGTGTTCTCTGAAAAATCACAAAGCACCGGAATTTATAAATATTTATGAACACTTATAAAAACAAAGTGCAAACAGGAAATTTGACATTTGCTAAACTTATTTGCGCTTGAAACATATGAGACCTGGCTAACTAAAGTGTAAGAAGTGTAATTTGGCACGTACATATTATTCTACAAAAAAAAAAACTCAAGAAAATTGACAACGAATTGTAAGTAGCTAAATCATTCACTAATAAGGTTCACAAAGGTGAAATTTAAATACGAATTTAAAAATGCCATTAAGATATCGTGCGGGCAAACAAGTGTTGCGTAACAAAATGTGAAGTGAAGAAAACACGAAATATCATCTCGACCGGTGCGGCGCCAGGAATATTTATATCGGAATTTTATATGAATATATTAAGATTCCTTTATGGAATGATTAAATACGGTGTAGTGGAAATCTTCAATGCGGAAGAAATTGTTTAAAGTTTAATTTGGAGTAACAACACGATTGCCGCAGCATCCCCTAGCAGCGTACATAGTTTTATTGATGTGATCCTAAAGTCTGTTTGTTTTATTAGTAGAGTGTTATTAACTCGCGGTACAAACATGACCTTTTTCTTAACAAATTTCTCCGTTTCGGACCCAACTGCCTTAGGGGAGTCCCTAAATCTAGCAAATCAGCATCACATCCCATAACTTTGGTTGTAGTCAATAAGTCTATACCACTTTTCCAGAGAGTTTGGAATAATTCAGTAGGTTTACTAGTTTAATAGAACATTTTACATATTCTTTAAATTGCGTTTGAGGTAGAAAACTTTTTCATTCGAAACTACGGCAAAATAATTATTGAACCGCTCTATACTTTGATAAATTTTAATGTTAAGATTTTTTTTAAATAGGTCCGTTATGTATAAATTTCCAAGAAAATTTTCAAAATGTCACAATACGTGGTAAATCAATAAAATTTGAACCACTAGCTTTAAAGCATTATTTTTGTGGCAGATTGAATATTTATTTAACAACATTTTGTTTATTTCTGCTTTGGAAAATCATCAATAGGGTTGGTTGATGTCCAGTTGTGATAATAATATTGCAACAGCAATAACTTCGCAATACTAGGCCAGAAACTCCGCTTTACGGAAATTAATGAATGGTCTATTAGATAAACTTAGATAAGCTTCTAATTTTCTGGTGATTTTCTTTCTACCAAAAATAGGATTGCTGAGAAACCCAGGCGATTGTCAAAGTTTCCAAGACTCTAGAAACGTCAATGCATAAAAAGTTTAGTTGTTCCAAACTATACTGCACTGTACTGCCGTCAACGCTTTTGGGTTTTTGGTTAGAGTCGCTGCAAAGCTATGAATTTATTTATTTATTTACATTTTTATTTATTTATATTTATATTTAAATCAATGAAAAATGAAAATCAAAATCCAAATTGTCAAGAAAATATATGGTATGGTCTGTTCATAGATATAAGAAAGTGACCAATTGCTTTTGAATATGATTATCCAAGGGTGGTCATTAACATAAAATGCAACAAGATTATTACCTAAAGTTTCGGAATTTAAATTCAGGTAAAATTGTGGTCCGTAATAGAAAATAATTTTATACCTACCTGTATTTAATATTCTTTGGTTTGGTATACTACTTAGTTTAAGTTTACTAGTAATCATTTTTATTTCGTGTGTAATACAGCTTGTATTGAATCGTGTGCGAATTATGCAAAATAAGTGCGAGTCCAGTGTATCTCAGGAGATGCTCCCGTCCAAATGTAGAAAACACTATTCTATTGAGACTAAGGAAGTTATAAACAATGTTTATTTGACTCTCATTGAACATGGTGTCAGCAAGCAAGTTGACGAAAATTACAACATCAACTGTATGGAAAATTGTGAATAAACCCACTTCAGCGAGGAAAAAAAGAAGCGACGCTGACATTTTCTCGAGTGTAGATGAAAGTGATCAAGATATAATACGGCGTAAAATTCATCAGTTATACGAGGAACAAAGCGTGCCTACAATAGATATCTTAATTAGGAGGCTTGAAAAAGATGAAACCGGTGTTAAATGTGGCAGAACTACCTATATTCAACACACGATTTTTAGATTTAAAAAATTGACAAAAGGCAAGTTTTAATGGAATCTTTTAGAATTCGGAAATGGCGACTGGAATATCTAGAAAAACATAGGATTTACAGAGAACAAAAAAGGCCAATTATTTACTTGGATGAAACCTGGTTCGACACTTATGATACCTCGGAAAAGGGTTGAGTTGACTCAATTGATAAGTGTAAAACAAACGCGCCATCAAAAAGATGTAAAAGAATAACTATTTTGCATGCTGGCTCTAACGATGGATTTCTCTGTCTGCGAAAAACATTAAAGATTCTTCTCTGGATTACCATGAAGACACCACCGCTGATTTATTTAAAAGTTGGTTTAAAAATAAACTAGTTCCAAACATTCCTCCTAATAGCGTAATTGTAATGGACAATGGAAGTTATCACAGTAGACAGTTGACTAATTTAAGTAGGCAATAAAAATAATTTGTAATTTTATTTTAAATTTAAATATAAATACATACATAAATAAATAAATATTGTATAGTATCTAACAAAACCCCAAATAATTTACTTTTAAGCAAAGTACGGACCTGTTCGGCCATATTTCATTCTTACAGCTTGCCCGAGTCTTTCCTTAATTCGTATCAGTTAGTCACTTTCTTATGTCTATGAACAGACTTTACCATAATCCAACGCCTCCATCACTCCACATAAGTTTTACCCTTTAGATCATAAAGTACTTTTTTATTTGCCCCGTATATAATTGACATTTTTTAGCTCCTTTAAAATATCGGTTATAGGTTAGTAAATGGGCGTATAATATAAAATAAAAATAAGGAAAACAATGCTAACGAGGCTAGTTTTTATCGGTGTTATTATGCATATTTTTGGGAGCAGTCATTGTGTAGCTAATATTTAAGTGTAAAACTTCTTAAGACGCCATCCGAAAACACAATTGTTACTTTGTGAAAAAAAAACAGTGTAGGTGATGCTCTCACTTCGATGGAATGTCATACTTTCGCCGATCGATAAAAGAAGAATATTTATGTGCAAGTGGTACTGTAAACATATTTCTTTACATACAACAAATACTGGGTGAGCAAAATCGCAAATCGTCTACTTCCGTCAATATAAACAATGAAATGAAAAACCTTTAAGGTTGTCCTGAGGTCACATCAAAATCTTGGGTTGATAATTGAATGTTTCAAAACTGATTGTCACCTTCCTCGATTCCTCAAGTATTTTAAAGAAAAAATTGCATATAAACAAAATCTGTTAAGTGCTTCGGTTTAGAGATACAGTGTGTGAAGAATACATTTTAATTACTTGCATGTAACGCCACCTGTAGTAAAATCTGTGAATTTCTCATATTGAAAAACTGAGAAACAGGAAAACAAAAATAAAAGTGAATTTTTTGTAAAATTGTAAATGAGTATTTTTCTACTTAAAAATAATTGAGGAAAACGCACTGCATGTAATCGATACATTATTTACAGGTTGTTTTTTAACGAAATAAAAAAAATACCAGCATAAAAGACAATGTTATCAGGACATTTAGCGTGAATGCATTAAAAAAATACTAAATCCGTTTTCAATGATGGAAACCACAAATAGCAGGAGAGAGATGTAAAAAACTTCTATCCCTATAAACCAACATCCTGTGCCATGAGATGCATGCGCCGAGTCAGACAAATAAGATGAGGATGACACCGGCCGTCGTTATCCAGTACGGCGATGAAAAAAAAAGAACGGGAGGGTGTATCCCGAACAGGAAATGACGTGGTACCATCGCACACGTGCTTGTTTCGCGGTCTATTATGTACCTGACATCTACCGCTAAGGCTCAACCCACTATTATTGTTCTAATGACAATCTGATAATCGCGTGTTTGTGTTTTTAATAAAATTTCTAATTAAAAATAAAAATTAACATGGGCGTATTAAATATGTTTCGCTCTGTCCTTTCAGCTGTAAAGCAACATCTATTTCCGAGTGGCATATTTTATAAACTTTTTTGGCGTGGAATCAAGTCACATATAGCAGGTATTACAAATATTAGAAATTTTCTAGTAATCTTAATATTTTTTTATTTTGACAGAAGTAAAATAAACAACGATTCTTTGTAAAACTTGGGTCTTGGAAGAATGACATCTCTGAAAAAAATTAAGTAAGTGTAGAATTGTTGTTTTAAGGAAGTTTAGGGAATTTGGAAATGTCAGTTTTGTCTATTACAATGTTGAGCGATCTACAATTTTTTTTATTTTTGAAAATAATTGTATGCACACAGCGTAGCAAATCAAGCCTAAATTTTTGATATAGTTAGTTTTTATCAAATGTGTATTGCATTGCAACACCGCATTTTTGGTAGTGGGAGCATTTTTCACAATTAAAAGATTTTTTTTTAAATTTGCACAAAGAAATAAGCATATACTCGCATAGTTTTTCATGTAATATTTAAATTGCTTTAATAAACTAATATTGATGAAATCAGTTAACACACTTTTTGTAATAAATCGCGCAAAAATTGAAAAATCTACTGTCGGAATTTTTTTCCGGACGGCTCAGCAACTAGGTTCCAAGTTATTGTTGTGTTTTTCTAAAATATTGATTTAGACGATATTGAAAAAATTGATACAGAATTTTGTTTATTGCTACTGACATAATAATAATGAGAAGCACATATTTTAGTAACATGCGCACATTTTTAAGAATTTGAAAACTCGTCTGAAAATAATATCAAATGGAAACTATAACAAGTTGGAAGTTTCGAAGATAATATGAATGTTTTCATCAGTGCGCAAGGCAAATTTAAATAAAAATGAGGCAAAGCGGTACCTAAATGTCGGTAGAGAGTTCCATTTTACGAAACCTATGAATATTCAGATAATGACAACCGAAAAGGCATAACTTTGCTTAAGAGCAACGCTTAAAAATATTTACGAGCCACGATGTAAACTTAGTCATTTTCACTCGGTGCGATTCACAAAGGTGTAGGTGGGAAGAGAAGAAACAGGTTGAAGCAAAACCATATGTGTCTACAGCCAGTTAATACAAAAACTCGGCAGAAATACGAGGTGCATGTTTTATTCATTGTTGTGAGTCATTAAATGACGACCTACGTCAAGAAACATTCCATCTTCTAATGTTTAGCGCTTTCGTATACTGTGTTATTTGCTCAATGCAAGGCGTAAAGAGTAATCATTGAAAAAACGGACACGGAATAATGATTGACCGTACCAAGAACTCTTCATATAGTTTGCCGGTATACTTTGCCGTCATGCGCCATAACAACCAATCGTAGCGCTATTTCATTCATTTTTGTAACTTGGAATATTTCACAAATATACAATATTTTGTCATTGTAAACCTTAACCTGAAATTTAGAACAAGATAGAGAAAATAACACGGACAATCTTCGGTTAATAGTATATTATTCTTATCATATAAACGAATGAAATTTATCAATGTTTCGTATATACGTTTTCTACGACCATTAGTTTTTGGGTACACTTTCGTAAAAGAGCACCATTACATTTACTGAGTGGTGTATGACATGATCATGAAACAATCTAACTAGAACATCAACCCGCGAATATCCGAAGTAGCTCGAGGCAGGATAACGAAGCTAAGGCTTTAAAGTGACGCATAATTGGACACTTTAGAGTCGACATTAAACAATTAATGAAATTGTAAAACCCTTTCTTTTCCAAAGCCATGTCCGAATATCGAAAGTGCGTATGAAACTCTAGCAATCTACTTGATGCCGTAACCTACCAGCTTACATTGCTCAGAGTAGAGTATAATAAGGCACTGAGGTACATAATATTTTAATTATTGGACGCCTAGTCAAACCAGAGAGTACCGACTAACCGAAGTTAGCCAAAGGCACGTAATAGTTTTTGAGCCTAAAGCATTTAAGACCTATTTTTAGACAATTAACCCATATAAATATCCATTAATATTACCATGCATTTATAAATTTTACACATATTGTTGCTTACCATTCGAACCTTCGCTTAAATTAAATTAAATTAATTGCTCCTTATTAACCTATACTAGTTAATTTATTCACATGATAATAAAGTGTCCAATCGCTTTAGAAGATGTTTTGTTTTTTTTTAACGCGAAAATTGTACGACGATCTTTTAATTCAAGGTTTTTGTTTAATTCAATGGCAGTTCTATGTATACTTATCTTAACCAAAAAGCGAAAGTAGCTATTAAAGTTTCAGTTTCAAATAAGATATTCTTAACGATGTCCAGCATTGTTATTTTTATTTTATGTTCAGCGTCCAGCCATAGTGCTTTGTCATTGCGAACAATCTTTGGTATCTTCTTACCAAGTCTGTAATAGAGGACAGATCATACATAGTAATGTTTCGGCATGCCGTACAAATTCATAAAAACTATAATTATTTTTGTTCCAAAATTTCATCATTAAAACAGTCGCTTAATTTTTTATAGCGGGTATATACGAAAACAATCATTAATACCTTGATGTCACCAAATATAAGTAAATTCAATTAATCACAATCTCCAGTGAACCAAAAATCTTTTTTGAAATTTGAAACTCCCTAGAGTACCTCAAAGTCAAATATCTCGAAGCCATTTTTGATTTATTTTGACAAGTTAATACAGTTTGCGGGTAAGATTATAATTTTTGCAGTGGAATTCGTTAAGTGTGTTACAAATGTATTTTTTATTGTCTTCATTTGTACAATTAAAATCTCAGTAATAACGTCGTGGCTGGTTAAACAAACGATACGAACGTCTAGTGAATCATAAATCATCTGAGTTCTGTTAATTTCATTATTATGTTAATATAATTATTAATTTAGTTTATTTTAGTACCGTGGATAAATGAGTCAGTACCGAGGAACGGAAAATTTGAAATTTATTTATACTCCTACATAGGTTGTTGTTGAATTGAACTCGCTGACGTTTTGTCAACCAACCTGTCGCCTTCTTCAGAGTTTAACTGAAACTCAACCTGTTTTAACAACAGACACAGGAGAAATCCAGAAGCTTTGTAAATAGCATTACAGTACCCAGTGGAAGTTTCTTTGAAAAAAAAAATTAAATTTGTTTCTCGTTGTTGATGCTTTAAAGTTGTAGTAAAATATTTTCAGGCTTTTATTTTTACAATAGAGTAGATCAATAATATGCATGAAAAAAAAAATTAAAAAACCTAAAATCTTAGAAATTTTAAGTAAAAAAATGACAGAAATATTTTGAAAATCAGTAAAACTACAATACGTATTTTCAATATTTTTGCATAATGTCTGAAATCAGTGTTTGATCCTACATAAACAAAAATATTTTGAAACATACCAAGTCCTACACATTTTATTAACGAAGCTATCGGGCTTACATAGAATTGTAGAAGCTGTATCAGAACAAATATTAATATCACAAACTCCTTTCCTCCTCAAAGCTAATGCGACAAACAAAGCCATCCTACATTCTAGACTAACCAAAACTATTGAGCAAATAAATGCTCCATATCCCGACCATTTTTTAAATATGAATTAAAATAATCGGCTTCTCTAATAGATCTTAATTAATTAATTTTTCTTTACACAAAGGCAAAATAGTAGGAATTTCAGCAATTATTTTCAGTTTTTTAGAACAACATTACTATTTTTATTTCACAAATAAAAAGCTACGAATTTTTTAGTTCGTAGTTTTTATTTTTGCAGTTTGGAAGAGTTCATAATCTGGCTATCAGTTTATTTACCACTCATGCCTCAAAGCATTCGAATACTGTAAAAATCTAAAACAAACAATGAAGGAAACGGATGAATTTTTACTAATACCCAAAAATATAAGGCTACGCCGCTGATTATACAGTTGTTTTTGAACGTAATTACTATAAGAAATTAAGATGCAATACCTTCTCCAGAATTGTTATACTCCAATTTTCGCTTAGGGCTCGCCAAAGAATACAAAATTAACACGTTAAAAAGCTAATACCGTTGAATTATTACATGTAATTAAAAAAAATACCAGAACATTCATCATAGTCTGATTCTGCTTACCCTCAATCCATCGGCTCAAAATAAATGAGAAAAGCAAATTCGGACCACTTTATACTGGCTGTATAGGATTTATTTTTTGCATTTGTACACGAATGCCCCTTAGCTAACTAGTATAATTAACCAGCTTGCGGCGGATCTCGCAATTGTATTGATATTTTTCAACCGGTATAATTTTTGTTAGTTTACTTTTAGTTTACGAAACAACCTGCCAATTTTCTGTTCCTAATTTTTTACGCCGTATGTTAGGTTATACATTGCGTAATTTAATTTGTTAAATTGTTATTGAAATAATTTTAAATATTTTTTTGTAATCGGAGGTTTAGAACCGATTGCATACTTTTTTCAAAAAGTCAAAAACTAATGGTAATAGAAAAAGTACAATATACAACTAAAATGGCGTTACGTAATTCTATATGTACTCGATCTTTGAGAAGATAAATCTAAATATTCTGTTTCACAACACCGTTATGACAAAATCATATCGCATCGACGATTTAAATATAAAATATCAAATATTTATCTAAACGTACGTTCTCGATTAATATTGTAGGTGATGCCCTGGTAACGTCGAAGAATAGTGCCTCGCGGGAGACCTCGTTTGGTGGCTGTGTCTTTCACCTTTGAACAGATTATATATGTAGATGCGCTCACCTGCTAAGGGGCAGGTCAGGTCAAAGTGTCGATTCCGCTGGCCGTGTGGGTACCACAATGGCTAATAGTTCACAATTATTTTACAAAATACGACAAAAACGGCTTCCTTATATAGATACAGTTTTTTAAAGATATTTCGATTGTATAAATTTCTATTATTTTAATTTTTTTATATGTATTTTACCTATTCACGTTAGATTCCAATTTATCATTTCTGGAATATATATATATATATATATATATATATATATATATATATATATATATATATATATATATATATATATATATATATATATATATATATATATGATGACACTATATTCCGGGATATCATCCGTTCGCTTGTTGAACTCCGACTAGAATCCTGCAGACGTTTCGCCAAAATCTCACTTGGCATCTTCAATGCTCGCGCTCCGAAAACACTTCGAAGTGTGTATATGGCTTGTAAAAGTAACATATTATAGTTAAAAAGTATTTTGAGTATTTTATTATGTAATTTTATCAAAGCAATGTTCCCCAAATAGGTATTAAATAACGAAAATGAGTCAAAAGGAATGTTTTGTGAATTAAATACTTTGTTTTATCGGTAAAATAGGCTCTGCGTCTTTATATAACAGTAATTATAATGAAAATAAAGACGGTACTTGTAATTCAATATCAATTTTTCTTTCAACGTTACCTATTTGTTTATTTCTTTTGTTTAAACACCACGTATTTCTACATCTATCTGGGCACATTTTAAACTTAACATAACTATTCCAGAGCTTATTACTAATTGTATCACCCAATACTGGCATCTATTTTTTAGATAACATTTAATTAACATGTTATTTAATACCAACTTTCATTTCATTTCATTATCATTCATAGCTTTTGAGTAATTTACAAAATCAAATGTGAATGAACGAGCACTACTACCTTTTACAAAACCATAACTCAAATGAAATATTATCTGTTATAAAGGAAAACATCATTTTCTTTAATAATTTTTCTATCTCAAAAACATTGATCACAGATATAGATCTATAAATGCCTATAAAGCCCAAAATTTGAAATATCTGAGTTGCTAAAATCTAAAATTTCGTATTTCAGTTGAGCGATTTTTTATTCGAAACTGTGGCAAAGATATTATTCCGCGCTCTCTCTCCTAAAAGAGTGCATTGTCACTGGATGATTTGGTTAAGTTCGTTTTGAATGGCAATAATTTTCTTTTTAGCGCGTTGCCGTCCTAATTGGAAACACAACCTGTTGTTCGTTGGCTGTGGCTGTTCGGATTCTTTTTGTTCGTCGGACGAACGAGATATCCAATTATTAAAGAATATGTTCGTTACTGACAGAAACAAGAGCCTAAATTCCAAACATATATTACACATACGACTCTGACATATATTATCGGGCAATTTTGTGTGGCACCATTTGTCTGTCAGATTCGACATGTTGCGAAGGACGAGCCGAGAAAAGAGTACCCGTTCTTGTAAATGAGCCGCAAATAAAAATAAAAAAACGATAATAAAAAGATTCGGTAACATGACTCTCTCCATTTTGGCGGACTAATTGAAAGCCATTTTAATGCAACTATGTGATGCATTAAGTTTATGTCTCAATTATTTATTATAAAAAAGGGAACAAGACGAAAACGTTGTTTATTTTTAATTATATTGCTGATCTCACATGTTTTAATCAGTTTTGGAACGTAAATTACTTACGAACTATAATAACGGTATTTTTGTAATTTGGGAAAATTTTATTTATGCCCCGTTAAATCTTTTTTAATTGTGAGGTTAATCTTCTGTCGATATCGAGGCAGGTTATGTTTTTTGTGCGAAGTTAAATCGTAATATAAATAAAACAAATCAAAATGCAAGACAGATTTCGCTAAGAAAGTAATGGTCCAATCTCGAGGCTCAGTATGCGACATATTTTTATTTATTCAGGATTAAGCGTTCATAGATCTATCTATTCGAAGAAACTGGGAAGTGATCTACAATCAACCGTTATAGCACCCCAACGCCCCTAGCCAGCGTAGTCTCAAGCTCCGCGCAAAATGAAGTTGGGGCCCTTCTACGCGCCATATTCTAAGCATCGTGAGTCCACTCGTGATTCCAGTGATCTCTCTCTATCAACCTAGAACGGTATGATGGTAGCCCAGAATCTTTAATTGTGCTCAAAGGGTCTCTAAGGGCACCAAGTCTTCGGAATCACAGGTTCTTTTTAAAGTCCCAGTATACCCATGACGCGTATGCAACGATGTTATTGCATTCTAGTAGGTCTACTATCCAACCTCATTCAAATTCACTTAATTGGCAGTAGCCATTGCTAACCGATATTTTCAATGCCTTTGGGGCATGAATACACTTGTATAGTTTATTGTATTTGAATTTATTATTATTCTTCTGTATATTATTATAATGTTTGTAAAGAGACAAAAATATTATCGTTTACTACACTTCAAGCAAGTAATTAATATTATAAATATTGCTAGGCGTGTACTTCGTGTCGCAAGTCTTAGAAAATGGTTTTACAGTATCTTGAAACAATTTATTGTCTTTGCCAATTGATTTTATTTTAAGACACCGTTACGATATGAGGATTGATCGAATACAAAACTTTAACCAAAGAAAACTATTATATTGCCTATTAAAACGGATTTTTAAAGAAAGCACCTGGAAATACAGAATAGTTTTAAATATTTTTTTGTTCTCCCAAATAAACAAATCTCAAAAGGTTATTCCAGGTCAAGAAACCTAAATACGATGTGTCACATCATGTTTAATTGAATCAGCAGCAATGTTAATGTAAAATTCAAATAGGGGACGCGAGAAAAAATAAAAATGAAATTTGAGCGTCAAATGTATTCACGGTTAGTTTTTCGTATATTAGTGACCTTTTAACATAACGTGTTTTTAAAAGCAAATTTGCAAGAGTTCATGGTCAAAAGAAACGTCATAACTGAATTCGGTTATAAAAATCTACCAAATTTTTAATTACATTTACTAGTAAATTGTTGCAGTAGTCAAATCATATATTGAAATGCCATTTAATAGCAAAATCAGAAATTACTTAGCATTTTGTTTTTTGTTTAAAAAAACAATTAAACATTTCCTGGCCCGTATTTAGCAAATTCAATTTAAATCTATTATGGCAACTGAATAGCAACTGTATAAGAGTTTTTATTAAGTATTTTATTGTAAAATGAACGGGAATTTTGGTAAATATTGCATATATTCTAACACCCATCTAAAAGAACATTTTTGTTCCTCTGTTTCGGTGCCAAAAGGTCAAATTTACTAACAATAATAGAGACAAATAACTGCTATACATTTTTCCATTATAATCTGCATTGATGAACCAAACTCTTGACTGGAACCTTCGGCACTGTACTAACACACAATAACGCGTACTCGACGCACGTTTCGGCAACCAAGTTGGCATCTTCAGTAGTTTTAATCTTCTCCTGAAGATGCCAACTTGGTTGGCGAAACGCGCGTCGAGTACGTAAAATTGAGTTTCGGTTTGTGGTAAAACGCGTTATTGTGTGTTTGCATTGATGAATTAAAGGTCATATTTGATGTGTTTAAAAAAAGGTGTTAACATTTAAAAAAATAATGAATAAGGGTAAATGGCTTATACCTGAGATGAAAATTGTTAGTTCTAGAAGCATCTCCGAATAAATCAGTTCTGGGTAATATATAAAAAAAAAACACAGTAACGTAATTTTTGAGAAGAAAAAATTATGTTGTTATTTTCCTGTAACATGTTCCCGATTAGAATTTTCCTTTAAACTTGATTAGAAGTAAGTCAATCTTAAGCACCGCATTTGAATTTACAATTTGAATTAATCATAGATAAGTACTACAACAAGGACTAATTTTATTAAATTTAACCGGAAGCCGGATGTCTAAAAAAGCACTTCGAATTGAACTATAAAAGAAAATTGAATTAGAATGTCAAAATTTATTTCTCAGGTATTTTTGTATTCATACTTGGTTTAGTTAACATCACCGTGCCAGAAATCTGCCATATTAACTTTTTATCATCGACAGGGATTAAATCATTCCAGTAAAAATTTTGCCATTTGGACCTTCCAATTTCCAAATTTTCGAACCTGATATCGATGTCTCAATTAACGAAATCGAAATCCATTGTCAGACTTACTGAACTATTATATTGATGATGAAAAATGAAAGTAACCAGGTAACCAAAGTTCAATATTAAAAATATTATTTAAAACGACCCCGACTCTTTGTCGAGACCTCTTAGACATATGATGGACTGCTCTTTAAATTTTTTCGAAGCTTTGAATTTTATCCGGCATACACCAACACTTTTAAGCCCACACATAAAACAAGTCGAGCTTAGAAAATTTTTCATACTTACCATTCCATATTTTCATTTTTTAATAACATCGGCAGTGTATTCCGAATAAAATCTAATCTAAATGCATCCCTGTCAGTCTATTGGGGAGAACTTACGGATGCAATTAAGCGACCATTAAAAACACGGCACCAATTATTAGTGTTCAAAAAAATGCACTGTGACCTTGGCTTAGAGAGGTTGGTGTTACTTACCGATTTTAAAATTTAAAAGTTAAAGAATATGTACTTAACCTGTTAATTAAGAAAACATACTAAGGGGCATTTCTAGAATTTCTTATGTAACCTTAATTTCCAATTATATGTACAAAGTTAATTTCTGTTATATTAAGGAATCTATTCAGGGAAAATCATTTCAGAAGAGGTTAAGAGGTCGGGATACGAAATAAAAAATGCCAATATAACTGATTTATATATATAGTCAGATCCAATATTAATATAGCCCAGCCTTCTTGTTCGTTTAAAGTTTTTGATGATACAAAAAAGAAGAAGCCGCATTCCCTTGAATTTGTATAGACCTGATAGATCTAGTCGGAACCACTCAAACGTTAAAAAAACTATTCAAAACCAGGGACGAACAAAGAAATGGACCAGTAGCACCGGGTATCTGTGTGCTGCAATAAAACAACATAAATCCACACGAGCTAATAACCAAACATGGTGAATATTGTCAGTCATTCCGCCGCATTGCCGTGAAAACTAGGAGGAACACCTGGCACGATGTTGTTTTGAAATAAATTGCTATAGATAAATCGCGGCTCTGCGTTTCCGTGTGCTTGCAATATACAAAAATAATCGTGGAATATATTAGACCTTTTCCGAGACGAGGAATATTCAAAAACAACCAAAAACGGTGCTAAATAAATTTAGCAAAATGTCGTCAATGCACCGTAGTGAAAACGCAAATTTTTCGATATATCCGATAAATTACTGTAATTTTCACTTATTCCTCCCAATAACATCAATCTTTCTGTCACTTACAAAAGATTCAAAAGATTAATTTAACTTCTCGCAATGTAATCAGCAGATAATAAATATTTCCGCCCACCGAGGGCCGAACAATATCTTATATACCGCAATGCAAGCAACAAACAAGTGTCAAACTTATTGTTGCCTCACGAAATACTTCACACAATCGACCAAAAACGCGGTCAAAAATGTTTCGCGTCGTAATTTCCTCAATAATTTTCTACCTAAAATTGTCACATTGACATGGGAAGAATTCAGTAGGTATGGTCTGTTCATAGAAAGTGACCAACTGCTTTTGAATGGCATTATTCAAGAGTGGTCATTAACATACAATGCAACAAGATTATTGCCTAAAGTTTCGGAATTTAAATTCAGTTAAAATTGTGGTGCGTAATAGAAAATAATTTTATACCTACCTGTGTTTAATATTCTTTGGTTTGGTATACTACTTAGTTTAAGTTTATTAGTAATCATTCTTATTTCGTGTGTAATACAGCGTGTGTTGAATTGTGTGCGAATTATGCAAAATATGTGAGAGTCTAGTGTATCTCAGTAGATGCTCCCGCCCAAATATTTTAAACACTATTGAGACTAAGGAACTTACAAACAATGTTTATTTGACTCTCATTGACGAAAATTCCAACATCAACTGTATGGAAAATTGAAAATAATCCCATGATGACATTTTCTCGAGTGTAGATGAAAGTGATCTAGATATAATACGGCGTAAAATTTTACAGTTATACGAGGAACAAAGATATCATAGATATCTTAATTAGGAGGCTTGAAAAAGATGAAACCGGTGTTAAATGTGGAAAAACTACCTTATGGAAGTGTATTCAACACATGGGTTTTAGATTTAAAAAAATTGACAAAAGGCAAGTTTTAATGGAATGTAAGTAGGTAATAAAAATAATTTCTAATTTTATTTTAGATTTAAACATAAATACACACATAAATAAATAAACATTGTTTAGTATCTTTCCTAACAAAGCTCCAAATAATTAAATTCTAAGCAAAGTACGGACCTGTTCGGCCATATTTCATTCTTACAGCTTGCCCCTGGTCTTTCTTTAATTCGTATCAGTTAGTCACTTTCTTATATCTATGAACAGACTTTACCATTTAAGAACATAAAGCCGGTGCAATAATATAAATAAAAACATTTAAGGGCTGACTTGTGAAAACTATAAATAACGGAATTACAGCAACACAAAAATTTAAAAAAATTAATTACTTTTTTAAAAATTTTAACTTATATCTAAATTAATATCAAAACATATTTTTCATATTAATTAATAGCTAGTAGTTAATAATAGTTAACAGTTGTTTCCGCACCCAGGTTCTTCAAAACACTGTCAAAATCTACTGTTACATTTTTTTCAAGAAAACTCATGTGCTTCCGGTGCCATACTTTGACAATTATTAAACGAAAGAAAAGGATATTTTTTGGAGACTGTCGTTCTATAAAATGAGGGTATGTTTTAATTTTTTTTTAATGTTCCTTAGTTGCGCTCTTTTAATTTGCAATAGACTTCAAACAAAAATGTTTAAGGATATTTTTTTTAAGGTTATGGGAATAAGGGACTCTGGCATTAAAGATTTTTTGCTCATCATTTCCGAACACCCACAGGAAACGTAAATTGCTTGATGGTATTATACAGGGTGGCGAACTAAAAAGTTGCCCACGAATGACCTATTGGCACAACATGATTGTTACAGTAAACCTTTTTTGCATGTTTTTTTCTAGAATACTAGGTCACAATCGTCATAACCATTATTTTTGCTCTTTGATCCTCGACGCTGAGCTTTCATTTATTTCAATATGTATATTTATTTCTCAATGTCACTTCCTTATTTTTCTTTTTCTTTATATATATATATATATATATATATATATATATATATATATATATATATATATATATATATATATATATATATATATATATATATATATATATATATATATATATATATATATATATATATATATATATATATATATATATATATATATATATATATATATATATAATATTTTATTTATATTTCCTTAATTCGAACTCTTGAATAGATCCTGTCCACCCAGAAACAGATTTGTACTCAAGCCTGAAACCATTGTTGTATGGGAGTATTGACTCGATGAAGTTAATTGCCCAAATCCATTTTCAGGTTCCGAGAACTAATGCAAGACCTTTGACATAAGGATAGGATCATCAGAGGTACTATAACCGCCCTTTCCTGTCGCTATTGTTGTTTAATTTCAAAGGCCAGATCAGCATACTTGCTCAGTTTTTTTTTATTTGCTGGATATTATTGGTGTTGAAAATTGCAATATCTATTAACTATACCTTGTTATGTTTTTTTTTAATTATCCTGTCCGAAATGATTGTCCTGTCCCAGTATTGTTTAAAGCTGTTATTTTCCAAGATATTCTCAGACTTGTATCTGTAATATAGAGCTGAGTCCTCTGTCAGCTTACAGAGCTGAATGAGTCAGAAATGAACATTTTTTTCCACGCATTTATGGCCATATAAATACTAAGTTTGAGAACTTGTCCTGCATTCGCCAGTTATATGGTAGATGCTCTCTGTTTCTTACTGACATTTTCTGGATCTGTCATGTCATATCATGTCGATGGGGTTTTTATAACATATCTAAGGTTTCTTGTGGCTTTGATCTTGACTAACTCATAAATTGGATTCGAATGCGCGAAATCCTTAATTGCTGTACCAAAACCGAAGAGATATAATACTCCTACACACTAAAAATAGACACTTCAACACTCGTACACGAATTCGTATTGACAACATATTATATTCAACAAATAAATTATTCATATCCCCTTTTAAATTCACAGGAAATAATTTGCATGTATTCTACATTTAAATATGGTTTTGTTAACCGACGCTATCAAACGGAATAAATGTTTAATAACAGCATTTTCCCAATTTTTTTGTTGCATAACCTCTTCAGTTTAAATTTAGCCGCCACCGACCAGTCAAAGAAATTTCTAATTTTCTGTAAAAAACTTTAATAAATCATTTCCTTTGAAAACTCAAAAAAGCTTGTGGACGAGCGTTGATCGGTTAAAGAGAACATCGAATTCGAACTGCCGTATTAACATTTAGAATCTCTTTTTTTAACTCTTGATTTGTATAAATAAAATGCTAATAATATATTACATCCCGTAAAAATACGTACTAGATTTAATTATTAGAATTAATTAGACTTAATATGTTATCTAATATTAAATTGGAATGGCTAAATTATACAATGATCAGGAGTACGCGAAATGTCACTTTAAAACGTCAGCTTCTTTAAACACCGTCTCGAGCCACTCCGAGCGTTTCCGGTAGTTTAGTCACGGATTGGCAGGGATCCGATGTTGCTAGATTTAAAGTACGGATGGTATTTTAACCTTTGTTAGTTCGGCCACACGTTACTCACGCGCTTAATAGCTACATATGAATTCATTCAAATTAATAACTGAATTCTCATACACTTAACCAGTTGACCGTTTTTTTTTCATTACAAATTAATGTTTTCGGGTTGGAAACTCGTTGACCTCATTGAAAATGTTTGTTTTTTTTTTGTCAGCTAGATGATGATCAAAATATCATATTTCAGTTCAAAATACTTCATTTATAATAATAATTGGACATTTGGAGAACTGAGATACAAAAAAACTGTATATATTTGAATGAAATGAATAAACCCCTACTGTAGGTATATACTAAGTTGGCTATTGCCGCTGAATGCTCAAAAGTGCTCTGTGATACATGTTGGCAAAAACAATCCCGGTTTGAACTATTATATCAATGGAAACTTTGTGTCAAGTGGCAATTCTCAGATGGACCTAGGTGTGACAGTAACTAATCATCTTGCGTGGTCTGTACATGTATCAAATATTGCAAAGATAGCAGACTGCGCGTTATTTTTGTTAAAAAAGACTTTTAAAAATTCTCGTCCTCGCGTCGCTTGCAGACTTTTTACCACTTAAATTCGCCCCATCCTGGAATTTGCTTCCCCAGTATGGAACACATGTTCTGGAAAGAGTGCAACGAACCGCTATGGGCTGGCCGCTTCAACTTAGACATACATCTAATGATGACCGTCTCAAAATACTTAGTCTGCCAAAATTAAGTCAGCGTCGGAAGCGAGCGGATCTCATTCAAATGTATAGGTTTGCGCATGACCAATTTCCATCTGACGTGCCCTTTGTGGACTTAAGCAATGATGAACGCCTACGTGGTCATCCATTTAAAATAAGAAAGGAACAATTCAGGACTTCACATCGCCTGCATTTTATAAGTAACAGGGCTTTCGATTATTGGTTGAGTTTACCCCCAGATGTTCTGTGTGCGCCGAACTTGTCTGTATTCAAACGTCGCTTTGACAGAGTATTGTTTCACAGCAATAACTAAATATTTATTATATGAATAACCTTTTCATGCTACTAGCTACCAATGTGCATAATATGTTCTCTTCTACACTTTATTCTGTGTAATAATAATAATAATAATAATAATAATAATATCACCATCGACACAGGCAATTCATGCTATGTGCGCTGTATTCTTCAGTAAAAGTACTTTAAGAGGCCAAATGGTTACAGTATTAATTTTAGAAAATAATTTCACTGTCCTTGATTAATGACGTGAAAATGATGGAATTTGATACCGCGTTTCGAAGACCACCTTATTCGCAATAACGAAATTGTGGGATTAAGTTTCTTCTTTAACGCTTTAGCAGCCTTATTTCGTTAAAAGCAAATAATAACCATATCATTTAAATTATTATTATACATGTAATTGTTCTTTACGTTAATATATGAACAAACCAAGCACCAAACAATTAATAGTATATTACGCAACAAACTTTTATAAGCGACACCGAATAAGTTTATAAACTTGTTGAATACTATAGTTTTTCTACGACTATTTTTGCAAAACAGCAGTGACGATCAAAATTAGAAAAAAAGAACAATGTATAAAATGTACCAAAAACATCCGATCGCTCCCAAACCCGTGACTAAAGTAGCGGAAACTTCTGAAATCAGTCGCTATCATATGAGATGTCCTAAAGTTATATTTGGGTATTGGGTATTTTATAGATGTGTTAGTAATTTGCTATTGCTCTAAATTTCTCATAAAGCCCGGTTCTCACTTGGCAACTTTTCATACAATTACAGCAACTTTTATTTTGTTATTATATTATGTAATATAAATCTTATAAAATATAAGCTAACCAAAATTAATTAACAATTTATTATAAAGTTTGTTATTAATATCTAAACCAATATCTTCTGCGAAACCCTTTCTAATCTTGGATACACGTTAAACCATTCATTTGCAACCGCAAAGTACAACACAACAGGGATAAATCGAAGCGTTACAACAGACAAAACTAACATCGTAATTTACAGACTAATTACAATACGAACAGTTATCTTCATGAGTGATGAAGTCCGCATATACATTAGGAAATAGCCCGACCCGCCTACAAAATTCTAATAGCTTACCATTTTAGCACAAAATATGGAAGAATGAAAAGCCAAAGGTGAAACGAAGCAGTAATGAGATTGCCGCTCGCAGTACCCAGCAGACACCTGCGGAAGGCCAAGTGTGTATTAGTAGAAAACGCTCAAACGATAAATAAGTGTATGAGTGGGTCAGTCAGGATTCATTAATATTGAGTAAATGTACTACGAATGACAATTTTCTTCCACATTGATTGTATCTAGAGAGGTTCCTTACTAACCAACAGTGGGCAGTTAGAAAAAATGTTTTAAAAAATGCTAAACTAAGAAAACTATCATTATTACAAACAACCTATCTTAGAACAGCTCGTTTTGCTTTAAATACCACAACCAACCACAACCACAACAACCTAGTTTTTTGTGTTTTTAATTTTTTAATTATTAATTACTTCGTCGATTATACTTATGGAATAGTTTCTTTGAAAAGGAGCTCTTCCAAAGCGAACAACTTTAAATTTAAGGCCATGCCAGTAGGATATAAATGTCAACTGAATATTAGTTGGACCATCGCTTGTGATTCCAGATAACCTTAACATTTGTTCTGCGGCAATTATAAACAACAACAAAAGAAAACTTACCTATTCGCCTTACAAGACATCAAAGAAAATATTGAAACGTTTGTTTACAAATATTATAACTGCAAAAAAAAAACTTGTTGACCGCAATGATTTTTGAACCGTCGCCCGAATGATTATTCCAAATGGCATTATGGTATTTTGATAAAACTATTGATATCAAAGCAAATTGATCGTGTCTTTCTCATATTTGCTTAGAATAGTTATAGTCAATAGTGTTACTCATATCCTGTGTTAAAAATAAGATAGTCAACGGCTTTTTTCCTATTTATTGCTCTCTTTAAAGTTAAAAATATATCAAGTAGGAGTTTTGCTGACTTTGAAGGCTTTTATTCTTTTTTACTATTAGCTAATATTACATATACTTACATTTAAAATTTTTGAAAAAACTGGTAATAATTGTTAAGTAGCGCCCTCGAGTGTATATAGTCAAAAGCATATTGTTATTGCTAATAAAGCAGAATTTTTCCAATAACCCGATTTGGAGTTAAGAAAAACAGATCTAACCTTACCCCTCCACATCTTCCCCCTCTTTGTTTTATATAGCGGATGCAGATAGAGCAAAATGATTCAAAACAAAATAAATCCAAAATTTGCTAAAGATTATAATGCCCTTATTTCCAAAATGTTGTAAAAATTCCATTTTCTTATTGATCATATAAATTCTAGATGCTCATCGGCCGTTCTATGAACTTGAAATTTATTTCCCAGAAATTTCTCATAATCTATGAAAATCAAGAAAAAAAAAAACAATAAGTTAAATCCGATGTATAGTCGAAAAGTCAGTGCATATTTAAACGCTCTTTCGCCTCCGAACTACCACCCACGCGGCATATAATTATTACAAAAGAACAAACAAGTACATAATCAATTGCACCGACTCTTCAAAAGTGCACATAATGACACGAAATTTGCATAGCATTAAAAATATCAAAGAGATACGGCAAAATGTCGCCGGCTTGTCAAAGAATTATGCGCCGCATTACCTCACTACAAGTCACTTTCTATAATCGCGACAGATAATGTGGAACGAGCGGTGTTTTCTTACTAATTATTATGGCATTAAAATGCGCTAAAACTCAAAGTGTAATTACAAATTATACTGTATACGGGATCACATCCATATAGATGATAATTATCGATAATCGCGTAGAAGTTAAACAATATAAAAATCAAAGCGGGTGGCTGAGCTTTGGAAATAGACGTTAATATAAGTTGTCCTAATTATAATTTTTCTAGCCACCCATTACGACACGCAACGCGTAAGCGTAAGCTGGCAATTGGGCAATCTTGGTCTCTGCAAATATTTGAAAGAATAGCGAGTTTTTGGATAACCTTTCAGAAATGAAGAAAAACTTCGATAACATTGAGGAAAGCAAGAACGAATTTATTTCGGACCATCCAGATCATACTCCGCCTCTTTGCTTTTGAATTTGGAGTTATAGTTTCTCGATAAATTTTAGTCCTTCAGGCGGATTAAGAGAAGAAATACACTCAAAAAAAGTAAAAAAAGTGTACAAACTACTGCATCTCTTTAACTATTTGAAATAGTTGCGGCACTAAATGTTAAGACACTGCAAAATCACTTAAATTATCTTGATTTTTTCATATTTAAAAATAAAGTGAACTTATGGACGACTTAACAGATTAAGTAGTATATTAAAACATATGGGACCACCTAAACTCACCAAAGTTATTGTGATTTGTGATTTAGGAACTCAACCCAATAGTGTTTTCGGCAATACAACAGAAACTGCGTGTTTTTGTAAAAAACGTAATCGATCGATACAATTTTTAATAACCAGAACAGTTAGTAAATGAAACCAAATTAAGCTTACGAAAATTTCACTTCAATATCATGTTCCTAATCTAAAATATCGATGACCGAAAATTTAATGAGAAAGTTCCGTCTATAAACTAGGCAAAACTATGAAACATAAAAATATAAACAGCTTGAATCTTGGTGAATATATAGATGTATTCTAAATTGTAGTAGCACGCGCAGAGAGTACTTTCAATTAATAGAAAAAATGTAATTTAATAAAAACATTCCCTGTTTCCGCAAAGTTGTTTCTTGTTTTTAAGAGAAAACATGAACTTTGTTTTATTATGTTTCATAATGTTTTTATTATTCCAGATTTCCAAGAGCTAATATCAAACAATCACTTGCTGATTTGGGTTTATCTAGTCTAGTCTAGCTATAAACTCACTCCAACTAATTTTTAGCCTCCAGATTTAAAAAGCTATTCTTAAAAGTTCTCCGCTTCATCTGTTCTAACCGTGATTCTTCCCGAGAAGCTAGTAATTTACCTCAGAGAGCTGGCTTTCAATAAATTCCTTCTATGGTCTAAATTATGCGCATTAAATTTCAACTAATTGTATAATAATTTAAAACTAACTCCGAAGTTCGTGTCCTGACTGGACGTTGATGTCTTCATCGCATTTTAAAACGGGCGGAAATTACGATCCAATTATTTTCATAGTTTTTCTTCGGCAACAATTAGGCACCGACAACCACGAATCAGGTGCTTTACTAAAGTGTTATTTTGAAAGTTTTGTGGCTTTATTAAACTTGATAAGGCAATTCAACAAATTAGAACAACTTTTCATAATTTCACGGAGGCGCAGAGAACAAACTTTGAGAACGTTTGAATTCAAATAAATGAATTTATTATTATTATTTATTATTATTTATTAATTAATTCAATAATTCTCCGTAAGATAGTGTCAATATAAGAAAAAAGGGGAGATTAATTTTTGCATTGTTGAAGAACAATGGGAAAATAACTGAATATTATTTTGGTAAGGTGATTTAAATTATTTATAACGGAAATTTTGAAAGTAATTATAACGTTGAAGCAACTTTGTTCTTATGCGATATATTTGGTTGGTGTATTATTTTCCGCGTTTAAGTTAGAACAACTTACAAATATTAAGATATCAGGGATAATACAGTGGTTATAAGGTAATAACATATGAATTAGAACGGAAACACAAGTTTCTCTTTTTGTGATCATACTTAATGGGTTGGATTTTTTTTAATGGTTTTTTTAACCGGGATCATATCCTCTGTCCGTTTATATTTTTTTCTAACCCTTTGTGGTTAAGTCTGTCAAACTGTAAAAGGCTTCTAGAGGATATAAATTTTTGACAAAGCTTATTTTCTTTGGAGTTTGCGGGACTGGATGAAATCAGTGAAACCAATACACGACAATCAATGCTGCTAATATATGTTAATATCGTAGTCGCTACTTTTTCCATCATATTCAATTACTGACCCAATATATACAAAGCTGCGGCAAATAAATTATTTCCTTTAACGTCTCTGCAGAAAAGTATTGTGAGCGCTTGTTAGCGAAAATGTTTATTCCATGTAGGCGCATATTAGAGTTACCATAAGCAGTACCGATTATACATGAAGTACCACCCAGAACGGTAGTTAATTTATTATTACCTCGAACGTTACAATCTCACTTTCTTGATATTCTACTTAAACTGTTGCCTATATCGCGGCCAGTGGCACAAGCAACTTAAATAGTAAATGCACTTATTCCAAAACAAAAAGTTATATTAGCTAGTTGGTAGTTGCGTTTTGACTTTTCCCTCCCTAATTTGTTTTCTATAAAATTTTAGCTAATAAAATGAAGATGGTACGGTAGTGTTTGCCACACGGCTGAGAACTAAAAATTAAGACGTTTTCATTCCATTTCTACTTGTTTATAACAATGAAAAATAAGATCGTACAAATGACAGGAATATCAGGATCCCAGTAATCTTGAAAACAAAATTTAAATGGAACGTCTCATTTTCAAAGGCCTGACTGTTAATTAATAAAATAGGTTTACATATTTTGGTCTGTATATTTCTTTGCATGCTGCATATATGTATGTAAACTTGATAAGTTAGTAAGATAATCCATTTGTATCAACTCCTAAGATTTTAGGCGTATTGGTACATCCACCAACTTAGCGGTTATTTTAGGAATTAATGAGGACACGGCAATGAATTATAGATCTCAAAATAAAAAAAAGGATTAATTTCTGATCTGTAATTGTTCTATCGATCTGGCATTTGGCCAAAAGTTCATAAGTAAGCCAACAACGATATCATCAATAAGAGAACATCAACGTGGACTTTTTGGAAAAATTAATCTGCACCAAAGAAAATAAGATATAAGATATTGAACAGAAATATGTAACCGACCAAATATAACTGTCCTAATAACTGTGTTCTAAAATGCATAAAATTGCAAACAGGAATAACCATACAAGAAACTGGCAGTCTCATTTCGCCTATTTATTATACAATTCTTTTAATTAGGCGGATTTTGAAATCAAAGCGAACTTTTCCAATTTATAGTTTAGGTTAGTTGATTTGGTTGTAAGCATTTGTAATGTAATTTTGAGTATTTTTAAAAACTTAAGGTTTTATACATGACAGAAACAAACCAAACGAGAAACTGAATGCATAGCATATTATTTGTTAATATAGCGCTAAAAAAGGTGACACTCTAGTAAAAGGTTTTTGCATTTCTACACCTAAGTTTTAACATCACATTAAAAGAAATAAAACTGGGCTAGTCCCAAATTTAACTACAGTTATTGGTGCGGAAAGACTTGGTACAAGAAATCTTGGCAGTCCTCCAACACGCCGAGCAACAAGTGAATACCGGAATGCAGACCAGCCGCTTTCAGTGGCGTACAACGCCCCCGCGTCGAGGACGCTACTGAGATAAGCACAGCTTATTAACTCTGTCGGTCAAAATGTTGACGAACAAATGAAAATCGTAATGTACACTCGCTGACACCTGTATTTAGAAGGGATAATTGTTATCATTAACATTGCATAGTTAGAGAAACGTTTCCATACCTTCTTTGTTGAACATTTAGTAATGTAAATAATAATAATTTATTTGCCGCTTACTTATTTAGTAGCTTGTTAGATACTGAAAAGAACGCAATAAAAAAAGGATTGACAACTTATGATAAATATCGCGATAGTAATAGCGAAATCCCAAACGCGGACTTATTCATAAGTTTAAAATTATTTTAAAATTGGGGTCTCAGGGGTCAGTCTAAAAAAATATTTTATATAATAGGATTCGTCTACGTTCACAGCCGCGCATTTCTTCGGACCAGAATGTAGAATTCTTATCTATCCGTGGTACATATTATGAGAACGGACAGCTTGTAGAGCTGTCATGACAGCACTTAAAAAACTAATCTCTTAAAATTATCGGGATATGGACAATAGCACTCGTGAAATGTTCTCGTTTTTTATGCTGACGTGAAATGGTTATGCGGTGTGTATGTGTGCATTTGATTGCGGCGAACGATTGTAAAAGAAAAAACATATAGTTTCTGTGAAGCAATAATATATTTGTATGAAAATGGATATGAGCATGTGTACCGTAGCTAAGAACTTTCAATTTCTCTATTAAGGGTCCATTAAATTATGAATAATCTATTAAAACTCTAATTAAGCTAAATTTGCAGTTACTAGGTTGCAAATTCTCATTGGAAGAAAATTGAAATCTGTGGGAATTGCAAAAGTACAAGTTTTGGTTAATTTGAGATAAGAGATGAAATAAAAATGTAAAAACTTAGAAACTATTATAATAGGAGAGTTGAACCTTGTTTCAAAATTCGATTTAATTTCATTCTAATTTTCTATTATTGTTTCGCTTTGAAAACCATGTTAATTCAATATCGGCCTGCCTGTTTTTTCAATACTGGAAACGATTTCAGACTATCTATCTTGAAATATTTTTGTCTTTGGAAATGAGACGGCAAGATCTATTCAGTAGGTTATAATTTTTGTTAGAAAAATTAGCTTTACAGTTAACAGTTTGATTTGTCTTTCGTCAATAAAAGGATTTATAACAACAATCCAATTAAAAACAATTTTTTACCAACAATGTACAAAATTGAAAGCTGCCGAATAATTGACATTTAATTTTTATTTCCAGCAATACTAACAAATGAAACGCTTCATTAACTTTTAAGTCTTACTAATAATTATCTGCACCGCGATTGTAAACAATAAAATAAAAAAAATAAATTGAAATTACATTTTCAAAAGCATTTTTCTCGAAAACGGTGTGACAAAAGTATCCACAGTCCAAATTACGAAAATTTGACAGACGATTAGGGGCAAATTTCTCCCACACCTCCCATGTGTGACCCACCCCTGAAGACAATCCAATAATAAGTTTTAGTTCGTTAAATAGAGTTTAAAAAGTTTAGTAACTGTACCAAACAAATATTTACGTGTTTCGAAAATATTTACAAAAAAAAGCCATCACCTCTGTATGCTAAAAACTACGACGTTTTGGACCCTAGTTTATATGAACTTTTATCCTTATTTTGGGTCACAGAATACGTGGTTATAATATTGACCTCTAATTTCCAGACAGCCTGTATACTTATTGCAGAATACGCAGAATTCTACTATTATTGATATTTGACTTATATCACATTTTTATGAAAACGTTAAAAGCTAATGATTATAATTAATGCAATTTTTAATATTGTTAATTGATTGTAACTATTTTAAAAATTCGTTTATACTAAAGTGTCCAAAAATTTTAAATATATGTATTAGAAGTATTGATAGTAACTTTACCTAGTGTTTTTGGAGTTTATAAATACACTATCAGACAAAAGTAGAGCAACATCTTCAAAAATAAGATATATTTAACACAAGTCCCAACATTATGATTATACATGCAAGGTATTGTATACAAATACAATACATTTGAGGACACTAAAGTAGGCTATGATTTATTGATGATCACAAACAAAACAAATGAATTTATTTTGACATTAGTTTTAAATACGTATTAGCGACGCGTCAAAAATAGAGCAACATTTCTAAAATTTGTTCAAAAAGACGCTTTTAGTAAAAGTAAATGCAAAAATAACTCATGTTGGGTTTATTTTAGTTATGCCAAGAGGAATTCCAATTTCAAAAGACCTAAAGCAAAGAGTAGTAAATGCATTTATGGAAGGTACCAATCAAGCTGATATTTCAAGACAGTTTATGTTACCTCGGTACAGCTTATCTAGAATAATTTCATCGTATAATGACAGAGGACACTTAGAAAACTTGCCGAAATCGGGTAGACCCAAAAAAACAACGGTTTTCACTGACAGGCGCATTAAAAGGATTGCTCAACACGATCCTTGGAAGTCCGCACCTCGAATAATTGCCGAAATTTCAGCAATTACGGTTGGTATACGAACTGTGCAAAGAAGATTAGTAGCTTCAAAGTTGTTCAGTAGACGGCCAATAAAAAAACCGCTAGTTTCAGCAAGAAACAGAGCAGCAAGGTTGACCTTTGCACGCCGGCACTTAAACTGGACCATTAATGACTGGAAAAAAGTTCTATTCAGCGATGAAACGCGATATAAAATATTCAATTCTGATGGAATGCGACGTGTGAGGCGACCAATTAATACAAGGTTTAACCCTAAGTACATAACACCTACAACTAAACATGGTAAAGGCAGTGTTTTTTTATGGGGATTTTTCTCATAGAATGGAGTAGGTCCTATACACTTCCTTAATGAGACAATGGATCGATTTGTTTGTAGGGAGATCATGCAAAATGTTATGTTCCCTTATGCAGAGTGGGAAATGCCGTTACGTTTTATTTTCCAACAGGACAATGATCCAAAACACTCTTCACAACTCGTTCAACAGTGGTTTGCAGAAAACAATGTTAGAGTTTTGCAGTGGCCGGCACAGTCGCCAGACCTTAACCCAATTGAAAATCTCTGGGAAGAAGTAGAACGTCGCATTCGTACACAAATGTTTCCAAATAAACAATCGTTGATAGATAAAATTAATGAAGTTGGGACAAATCTTCCAGAAAATGTCACTCAAAAGTTGATAGAGTCAATGCTGCGCCGTTGCCAGCAGGTAATTCTCAATAATGGATATTCTATAAATTATTAAGGCATAATTTTAATTATTATTATTGTACTAAAATGTGTGTTTAATGTTTTTTTTTAATAGAATACAATACAATACTGTTAAATACAACTTTTTCAAATAAAATAAAATAAAACACTGTTAAATACAATTTGTTGCTTTACTTTTATCGCCTTCATTTTCGTCAGATTTTACATTAATTATTTTTTAGCTTTCACCAACTAACTTAAGGTACACCCAGAATGTTGTGAAAGTATTTTATCATAACTAGCAAAAAATATGAACCAAATTTTTTTTATTTAAAAAATACTAAAAAAATATGTTTGTTGCTCTACTTTTGTCCGATAGTGTACGCGAGTTAAGTGGATCATATCTTAATCCTCATTTTTAGTAACAGCAAATTAATTGTGCGCACTTAACTTTTATTTCTGTCGGAACTCTAAACTCCATCTACATGAAACCATGGCAAAATGCGATTCAGGTCCCCGGACTGCCGAACTACGCGAATCCAGAAAGAATATCGCATCGCATTAAATTAACATTACCGTAAAAACTATTTCCAATATGATAAAAGAGCCGTGCGTTGAATTGCAACTAGCAAGGCAACGTGACTCCCTCAACCTTTTTCCGAAAACACATTGAATCCGACAACCGCTTGCTTAGTCACTATCTTCCTATTAAAACGCCTAAATAAAAACTACCCGTCCTGGGAACAACCTCCTATATGTCATCTGCTAAATGTACGACACAGCACGCGCCGATAGGGTACCTTCACCGTGCCCACCAACTCGACAATCAATTTACCAGCGGTAATTAAAACATCTGAGTATAAAGACTAAATCGTGACGAGGTGCTTTTTACTGCCGCCACGCGGTTTACTTGAGCTGCTCATTTGTTTCGTTCTAACTAATCGGCCGCATTAAAGATATCTTTCGAATTGAAACTAACAGATATCGAAGGCTTATCTCTTATCGCTTCGATTTGAAAAGCGATGGTGCTAAGTGCAATCTTCAAACCAAATTTATTGGATGATTATTATCTGATTTATTATCGTTCCCTAGCGTATCATGTTTTTAAAGTAGATGAGCAACATTTGAGTTGTTTATTTTTTCATTATTGAAATCAAAACTTCCAAACATTTACTTTTTATTGCTGATTTCGCAATTCCCAATTCACCACAAAAACAGGCAGACTATGTAAAAAATCATCTAAAATTAACAATGAACGTGGTTGATGTGGAGTTTAAAACTGAAATAAAAGATTTGTGGCTATGGATAGATAGTAAACTACTATTCACAAAACCCTAACCCAAATCATAACCTAATGGGTTCTAACCTTAAATTATCTAACTAATCAATTTATGACCCCACTTTAACGGCGATGAATAGCAACAGATTTCCGAAATTTCAGCATACTTCCGATTTTCTTACAATATTTAGAAAGTGCGACAGGATCAGTCACGTTATATAAGCACACAGAAAAACGCAAAATCTTTAAGATACTTCCTCAATCTTGCTTACCAAACATGAAGAAAGAATCAGTAATTTTTATTTATCTAAGAAGCTTTTAGAGAGCCAAGTATCTCTAATACATAAAATTAATTGATTAAATTGATCAACAGATAGATTTTCAACAGTAGATTTTTTAAGCGACTTATCCTTACTTAATTACAAGAAAAAAGCCTGTTCTAAGTCAATTATGACTCCCCGTATACCTAGTTATAAAGTTTTTGTCTCTCAGATTGTACTCTACAGCTTTGATACTGCCTCGCTGGTGCAGCTCCTCGCATTTAATATGTTTGCGCCAAGTAGACAGACGCACTTACGCACGTCTTTTCTGAAATCATCTTAATCATTTTTCCTTTGAAATAAATGGTATGATATATTTGTAACGAGCGGTAACAATCTTGTGCTGTGTATGAAAAATTTTTTAAAATGGTAAAATAATAACTCAGCGAGATGGTATATAAGTGCAATATATAAATATGATTTTATAAATAACTAATATAAAGAATATAAGCTGTTTTATATTCTGTACCTATTGATTTATAAAATGTAAAATTTTTTCTTATTAAAAGAAATAAAAATATTGTTCATATATTCATATATATTAATGTATTATTATTAAATAAGATAAAATTCATATTGTTATTTTTTGAATAATAGTTTTTAACTTTAGGAAAGACTTAAGTATTCAAATTTTCTAATTCTAATTTTATATATCACTTATATAGAGAATGTATATTTGTACGGATTACTTAGAAATTAAAAAATAAATCAGCATTTTGATATTTTTTCCCTGCTGATTTGGAAAATTAAAAGAAAAATCCCCATTACAAGAAATAAAAAATAATGTTTAAGTATATATATTATTAAATAAGAGAAAATGCATGTTGCAATTTTTTGAATAATATTTTTTAACATCAGGAAATACTTAAATTTATACATAGTTATGTAATAAATTCAAGACTTTTAAGGGAAAATTTAGGTATAATACAAGGTGTGAACAAATGAAGGTTACATCTAAGTAAAGGTGGTGTTATTCAATTTGTAAAAAATAATTAAGATTTTCGTGTATCTCCATTAAGCTCAATATTAACCAACCGTGAAAAGTGAATTTACAAGTGAACAATCTGCTCTTAGAACCTCAATCTGCAGTCCAGAGCGGTCCATGTCAAGCGTTGGTTGGTTGCATAGGTTAGGTACAGTATTCAATTGCCACATATTTACAAAATTTAGAATTCGCGTCATTATTCCTTTTGTATCATCCAGATAAGTAATAGCGAGAGGACTTAAATTAAAATTACTGACAATGATAACACGAACTTGATTCACTCATTCATTCAATTTCAAGATGACCAAACTGACCAAAAGTAATACTCGACTCGAGTGAGACACATAAAAGGAAATGTACATTAATGGAAAAATATTTTGAATTTACTAGGTCCAGATGTTTTACGTTGAAATTAGACCACATTATCACTTCCAGTTGTGACAAAATTTCTTGGAACAGTACAGTGATAATCAGATGAAACCAGCGATGAAAATAATTCATTAACCTTTGTGTGTTCAACCCTCTTGCGTTGTGGTAATGGAGTAGAACACCACTGTTTTCTAAAATTGGAACTAAACATTACTCGATACCAAGTTCAGTTTATTTCAAAACTTTATTCAAGCAGATACTAATAACATATATATTATATAATTTCTTCGAAAGTTTAAAAAAGTTTCAAGAAACAAATATACTGTGATTACACCATCCTTTCTTAGGACTGATTAGTTTACTTATTAATTGATTTGGTTAGTGAGAAAGACATATTGGGTTAGTAAAATAGTTTGACCTATGGACCCCGCATAGCAGCCGTATCTACATGTAATATACGGACCTTTAACATGTTGTCAGTTAAACAAACATTTGTATATCGTTTAATAAATGGACAGCGAAAGTACGCCGCAAAGTACGAGATTGGGTCCGAGATTGAAAGAAATTGATTGGTTGAGCTTTTTATCAATGAATCCCAGGATACTCGACTACGAGACGCCAGTCACGACTTCATGCATGGCTGTTGATTAAGACATTTATAATGTTAGTCGTTGAGAGACTTTCCACCGAAATACTAACTTTATTTTCATAGTGTTAATCAGCAATAATCGCAATGATTCGGTTTTTCTATTTTATATATTAATCCTCGGTATCTAAATCTAAATATGTTAAACGTGTAAACCTACCAGCAACTTGGAAGCATAACTTGATGTTAAAGCTCTAAATTATAATTAATTGTTTTGACGTAGCTTGTTTAAAATCCATTAACATTTAGCGTCCCACTGGTTCTAGTTAAAACAAAACACAAACACTCGAACCTTGCGGTGGGCGGAGTACTTAAATATAAAATTATCTTAAGTAACTCGAAAATTGATTACATGTAAAATGTGGAAGAGATATTGCCCCAACCAATGAAAATAGATGGAAATCTGAAATGACCCCAAAAAAATTATTCATTTTTTAAAGCGAATATTTTTTGATTTCTACACACTAATTAATTAAACTTGTGTTTGGCGTAATAGTTGAACATCAGATTTTATATTTATACGTGACATAGATAAAATTTAATTGCAATATGACGTTTTTAAATATTGACGTACTTGTTTTTTGGATAGTCTTTGCTAGTTTCTTAGGTTTTGAAACCATAATCTCTGACATTGTTGAATGATTAGAAGGTTTTGAGCTTTTAATACAAGTAAAAGTAAGTTTGATTGATAATCTGGCACTTGGTTTGTTAAAAACGATTAAAAATATTGATAAAAATTCCTAGATTGGTATTATCGAAAAGTGGTGAAAGGCATACGAATAAAAGTGATATGTCATATATCAAAACATTCCTAGAAACGACGCTATACGACTTTACAAGCTCTAACCAATAAAACTACTTCTTCAAAAATTAAAACTCACGTACAGATAAAAGAAAATGTGAACTTTTTTCAAAAACTATCGGAAATCGATCATATTTAAAACAAAGCAGATGGATTCGTTAAATGGGGTTAGCTACTTATTTCCGCTGTCGTCAATCGCATTCGCGTATGACACAGAAAGCAAGTGGGATAGGAAGAAAACCAGTTCCACTCATAAGAGAGTGGTAATCAATGATTTTTTCGAAAATCGTCAATAGGTACCATGGCGATTCTCCTGCTCTCCTAGCCGTAATCCAAAATAGAACATTATGAAAGTTCGGATAGTACGAGTTGCAAAAAATGTTTCTTAGTTAAGGTTAATTTTGATAATAAATGATTTTACAATTTACAAAACTTCATATTGGTGACAGGGCAGGCCTTTACCTGTCACCAATATTACAATTAGTCATCCGATGTTGATGTTATCTCTTCAATTATAGGAGCGACAAATTTTATTTCTACAATTATTAATATACGACCTCATAATATACCTATAGATCAAGTTTCTCTTTTTACCTGAGCCGTAGGTATTACAGCACTATTGCTCCTTCCTTCCCTACCAGTACTTGCAGGAGCTATTACTATATTATTAACTGATCGAAATATTAATACTTCATTCTTTGACCCGGCCGGAGGCGGAGATCCTATTTTATACCAACACCTATTTTGATTTTTTGGCCACCCTGAAGTTTATATTTTAATTCTTCCAGGATTTGGAATAATTTGAATTGTTTCTCATTTAGCTCCGCCCACTTCAAAAGAGGAATCCAGAACTTTTCTAAATAGTATTAAAGTAGCCTGTGGAAGTTTCTTCATAAAAAAAATGATTTTATTATTATTATTTATGTATTTATTACCGGAAATCAAAATACAAATGTGCTAAAATCATAAAATCTAGGCATGGGAATCAACCAATTTGGCCGACATAAAGACCAGTATGGAGATACATACATTTCTGTATACGCGATGTACCAAAATGTACCTGAAGGCGCACTATAATTAGTTTACTCGTCAGGTGGGAAAGTGCTGCGAAATGCAGTGGCGCAACCTTCTAGATACAAATTAATGATGATAAGGAACGTATTCATAATGGTTAATTAGAAAATGTTCACTAAATAACAAAAATGATCCAAATTTCACTTTACATTATGTGCCACAATCGAAAATAAAACATGACCTTAATTAAGTTTAGCACACTAAACTTGCCCATCACCAGAACTCGACATCGCATGAAAATTTTGCAATTTGCATTGTTCTGTTTCATGAATCAATCAACGGCATCATAAATAAATAAATTTGTCTAACAAATTGATATTTAATACTAGCCATAATACACTATTAATGTCAATCCGCGAACAAATCATCTGCGTAGTTGGTAGAACAGGCGTACTACCACACACCATGCGTGCGATTATACAAATTAACAATTAAAACTACCACTGACAAAACCGCTGCCCATAAAGTACGTGGAATCGGTAATTCGAATTGTGTACCGTCACTGGTTTTGTTTGTATCGAATTCGTGAGAGGGTAAATAGTTAGGTAGTTACCCACCAAAGGACGCACCTGTTCCCGAGAGCGGCTCAAAAACCTGATACTTTGTCAATATTCCCACAGATTTACCTCTTTTGCCGGTTCTCATGCACTTGCATTATATAAGTAGCCACTAGCTACGCACAATTTTCAGAATCGCATGGGAAAATTTGTTTCGCATCTTCTATATTATTTATATTACGTAGTTTAGAAGAAATTTAAGAACATTATGGCGTACCTCAGTAAAAACAAACCAGAAGGAAGTAAAGTCGTAATAACTGAAGAACTAAGAAAACCAGCACAACCAGCTAATATAAAAATATTATGTAAAAATTGAAAATCTTATTTATCTGGATGGAGCAAACAACATATTTTTGACATTTTTATCCGAGGCAACATGAAAAAAGTTGCCTTGGTTAATTTTCGCGATTAAGTCAATGATTTAAACTCTAAAACTAAAGCCAGAAATAAATGGAATATGAACAAAACTGATGTACACATACAGACACTACTAAGGGTCTATCAGGTAGAGCAATTTTGTGTTGTCGTGCACCCCACGACTCAATTTTGGGGGCACATTTTTTCCTATTTACGCTTGTTGTCTACTTTACTGTGCTGTAAATTTTTATGCAAGTGTAACACAGTTTTATCTTTCCAGCAATTGCTCAACACAGCTTATGCTCTTACTGCTTGTTTTATCAAAAAATTGTTTATTACAATCTTCAAACAATATCTCTCTCAACAGTTTCAGTTTACAGACTCCTTTTCGATTTTTTATTGACGTATTTTCCTTTGGTTCCGTTTTGCGGGGTGAGTATTATTATTATTTAATTTCAATTTAATAAATAACAGTAAATCAAATTGTTTTCAATTATATGCTCGTTCAAGCCGGCATCCTTAATTTAATGTTTATCGGTGTCTTTGATTTAATTAATCGATCTGTATCAGACATTACAGTCTTCCTGGAAACCATGGTAGTTCCCCAAATTTTGCTCTTAATTTTGCTACTGTCAAATTATTTTATTTATTAATTACATAAATCAATTTTCGTTAAGATGAACTAAGCAGGAATAAATAGCTATATAACTTTTAGAGAGAACAATTGGTGAAATCTAAAAATGACCCGAACACATGCTGACGCAGTCATCGAGGGAATATGGAATGACGAATGCGCATAGTATATGAACCATTGTCACTCAAGTAGCAAGCGAGTAATTATTTGGTGTGCGGCAGCGCAACGAACGCAAGGTGCAGTACTTTCGTATTTTACTTCCGATTCCTAAGTGTGCAGCTTGCTCGTGGCGATCATTCGACCAACACTTCCGCCCACGGGCACACTTACATTTTACCTCGGTGTAACAATTTATAGACATTAAGCGTTAATTGCAACTACATTCAAGTGAAACCCCTCGACCCCTATAAGTATTATGAAAGGTCAAAAGAAGTGAAACGAATCTAAGGCTTTTAGATATTTGGTTAGTTTTGGCAATGGTCACAATGACCCCATTTATTATAGGATGACACGTTTATCTCGGGCAAAAGTTGTTTGGAATAATAACAAGTGACAACTTTCCTATTTTAAATAGAAAACCCTGTACATCCTTGAATCACTCGGATAATCCTAGATCATATTTGATGTATTAATTAATATTCTATATAATATAATATAATATTCTTCTGTTTCTGAAATATTTGGGTTTAAATTCTACTTAGTGGTCTGTGCTCATATTTGAGAAATGAGAAAATCCTTAAATCGTTTTTCTTGTCGTATTTAGCATTTACTTTGACTTTGTATAAAGTTACACATTAGAAAAACATGTAAATTTCGCTATATTACCGATAAAACGTTTTTACATTGTAAAAATGCTTTGCGGATGTTAATTGACGTCGAAATATTGCAGAAAGATAAACAATCATGCACTACAGAAATGACACCTATTTATTAACTGTCATTTCATTTTTTTAAGAAATCTTATAATTCATACCCGGGAATTAAGTTATTAACACAAAAGTTATTTAAATATTTCCAAGAATGGAACAAATTTTATTAAAAACATTTTGGCAACTTATTCATGTGTCAAGTTTGCGGAAAACATCCCCCACACCCAAGATACTTTGAACGTTTCCTGTAATTTAGTCACGAGTTTAAAACCAATAGGACGTTTTCGGTAGATTTCAACAATCAGACGCACACTTAATTCGTGCAGTTTTAAAAAAATGTACCACCCGCTCAAAACCAATATTTTCTAAATGAATATCTCTGCACAAAATATGTCCTAAACTATAACACAACACAACTTATTTCTATCTCCATCTATATCTCCAAACTATTAATCTTGACACATTTCTTAATCCTTCTTTGCACTGCTTTGAAAATTAAATATAGAAACGCTTTCTAAGCTTTGGTTTTGTCTCAGCGGTTTTACTACGATATTAAATTTGCCTATCTAATCGAACGTTGAATCCTGTTTCATTTCTGAGGAGGTTCCATGTTCGATTAAAATCAATTTCGTGAATTGATTATTAAAAAATATGAAAACTAGCAACTTCTTATTTTTTTGCTACTATTGAAGCCAGTGTTTGTAAAACAGAGCTGAATGACCAACATCTACGCCCGCTCAATCGAAAATCACCAAAGCGTTACACGCAGCGCACATGTCCCATCAGAGTTCAATTTTTTTTGGAAAACAATAACGTCGCGGAAACAGGTGAATGTTTCTCGTTTCTATTATATTTAGCAGTCACAGGATATCATTCGTGAGCAGGTGGATTTATTGGGCCACCATTATTACGATTCTCTCAAACAATATTTGTAATTTAATATTCATAACGAAGCCATAACGTTTATTCGAACAAAATTTGTAATAAATAAGCGCATTTGCGCTTCTCTTCCTATCTGTGAAGGCAAAAAATTAATGTTTAGGATCCCAGTTATGATTTGCCATTCAAGAACTGTATTTAAAATGGTGATATTGTTCCATTTCATTAATTAGGAAGTCTGTCGGCGATGTAACGCCCAGAAAGAACGGTATGTCAGGCCTATACAGATTAAAACTGCTCGTTACCTCTTGGAGGGTCAAGTCGTAAAATTTTTAATAGTGTTCGCCAGCCATGGCTTTGTTTCGCGTTTAAAAGTTTCGTGGCCATATCACAAGAAATTCTGTTGTTTCACTTCAAGATTGGGTATTGTTGTTGCGTTCTTTGTTGTAAGTGTTCTCCGAATTACTTTTCGCAAACCGACTAAAATTGGGACACACTTTAGTGTTTAGTTATTTAAAGCATAAAAATAATTTATTGAAAAACGGGATCATAATGCTTTTACGGCCGTACATTTAGGTTTGCTTCACTTTCCTTTGCTGCTTTTTAAATTTAAATATATATTAACGCGCCGCTCGTAAATATAGTTTTATTAGTCAATTTCACCGTCGGCCTGTGAATGCGGTCGAACTCAAAAAAACAGGCTCTCATTGCCTGTTTTTTTTTTTATCAAAATCGTACAAAATAGCTTTATCGTAGTAGCCAAGATTATTCAGTCAGGGACACCCTATTGCTGTCTCTCTAAATGAATTAAAACAATTAAAATTTTTAAAAAATCAATATATATTTACCATTAAACAAATAAACTAGACTAATGTGCATGTTTAACAAATACACAATGCAATTTCTGATAATGCACACCAGTTTTATACTTTTATTCATTCAAAAAAGTGACATACGACAATGACATACGACATGTACTTTGATAACTAGCAATCTCAAAACCTTCAAACGATCACTGCACAGAACATAAAAACAAAAAAAAAAACAAACAGCAACAAACGCCACTTTCATCACTAGTTTGATTTAGCACACGTGGAGCGCAACGTAGCAAGTCTTTAATAAACTAGTACTGCTTGATCAGTGCATTTTTGTAACAAATTAATGATAATTTTAATATATCACACAGAATATAAGGCACTGTAAATATGAGCAATACAATAATTATTATATGACATTTAGAATAGTTAGAAATTGCACTCTCCGGACACACTCGTGTTGATGGACATTAATTTCACAAAACGCGATGAAGTGATTAGTTAGTCACACGCGTACACATATCACACAAAACTTACACACAATCACGGACGATTTATCAAGTGTTAAAGATAAATTAATTTAAGTTGCGTAGTTGATACACGGGACCACCTACCACCACCGACTACTTCTTGATAGGTCTGCTCTTAAATAATGCCCGCTGAGTTATTTATTGCGATTTACTTAAATTTAGAAAGATTCCTTAATTTATAGCGCAATTCTAGATTTTCATTACATCGTAACGACCGGCACCATGCCGATTTTAAATTGATTTTCTTTTGTGTTACGCGAGAGCAAAGGCTAGATTTTTGCTGGCGCGTAGAAAGTGACCGTTCCGCGGCGCCGTGGTGACATTTATTGCTCACATAGCATTTTTTTTACAATGCAAACGGCGATTGGCGGAATTAAATAAACTTTCTATCGAAATATTTGCAGCCAAGTCACATGCCGGAGCCAGGAGAGATTTAATCCACTTTTTTGGTGACGAGAAATATTTAAAATAATTAAATAATAAATTAATAATATAAATTAAATAATTAAATATTAAATATATTAAATCAAATCTACAATCTGCAAATGAAGCTAATTCAACAATATTTTCCGAAAGCTTTTTAATCAATAATTCATTATCACATTATTTTTTTTGTCAATCGTTTTGAAAATCATTAGAACTATTAGGCACTAGAGTTACCAACAAAAACTCGAATATGTCATTAGAGAAACTAGGCAAACTAAAAACTGCTTTGTTATGGAAACTTATTTTTGTATTTATATTACCGTTCAGTACTTTTATTTTATCAAGAATAATTACCAACAAGGGCATATTCATTCAAAAACATTTCTCGGTAAAGTTCTCCTAACGATATACCGTTTTTCGGACATAATCCGGTATTTAAATTTCGTAAATTTCTATGAAGATCTAACCGCAGGCCTACCTCGCTTGGGTGTCTCTTTATAACTCTCAATAAACAGATTCGCAATTTTACAATGACGTTCCAGAACCGTACTTCGGTACTTCGGTACGGATTTGTGTAGAATTTCATCGGTGAGTCCATGCAGTCAAAAACCTATTCTTACTTTAAAATGTTTATTATAAAAATAATGTTAGAATATTTATAAACAAAGTAGTTAGGTATTCCACATCAAAATAATCACCATCGTCACTGGACTCGTCCCCCACATTAATAATAAATACCTTTTCATTCCGAAATTCTTCTCGATTCCATCAAAACTTGTCTCTTACTCATGGTTTTGTAATAAAAACCAATTCCTCGTACGAACGAACGCATATCAACTGTCTCACCATTGCGGCACGGTGCAGGTTAAGTAGACTTTTTGGGACCCCACGATCTTTCTGCGTTTTTCTTTCTTGGACACCATTCACAACTATGTCAGATACTGTGTAATGGGGCTTTTTAGTAATCTCGGACGTTAATTTTCACGATTTCACCAACCCCCATAAATCAACCAATAGCAAACTGGGAAACATCCATAATAACTCAATTATCTACATAAGATTTTGTATTGCTTCCCTACGAAAATATTTTAATCCCTTAAATTGGAAATCAGTTTAAGCTTTCTAATGTGTCCGCGCGGCACAGTTCGTGTCGGCTAACATCTTAAATACGGCCCTGGCTTGTGGTACACGTGCTGAAAAAAATGGCCCCTTCGCTTTACAACAGGCGGGTCTAAAACTCACTCCGCAGTCAAAACCAAAGGTTATAAGACGGTATATTGTTTGGTGAACTGTACACATTATTCGAACAAATTGTCTCTGAGAAAACTGAACCGTAAATATGCATGAAATTATTATCTGTTTATACAAAATGATACCCTCAGCGTGGTGGATACAACAACAAGGGTGATTCAATAAGGGTTTCCACATTAAAATAATGAAAAAAACTCGGAAGAATATAAAAATATACAAACATTTTTATTTGCCATTTTAGATTAGTGTATTACAATTAGGTATGAAAGATGATGTCATTCAAATGACCATCGCGACTCATGTGGCATGACGTAATGAAATTTCCCATAACTTTTTGACACAATTCAGGTGCTATACCGGCTATGTCGGGTCTAATCTCCTGTTTCAGCTCTGGAATAGTGTTTGGTTTATTTCTAGACACTCTACTTTTTAGATACCCGCAAAAAAAATCTAGGGGAGTAAGATCACATGATCGCGGCGGCCAATTGATATCGCCGTTACATGAGATAATCCGACCAGGGAAAAAGTGGCTCCATCCTGTTGGAACCACAAATCTTCAATGTCCGTACCTTCCAACTGCTCCCAGAAAAAATTAGATATCATGTTTCGATAGCGAACACCATTAACCGTAGCAGCGTTCTCCGCATTATCCGCGAAAAAAAAAAGGGTCAATTATTCCTCCGCACCAAAATGTGCACCAAACAGTCACTTTTTGAGGATGCATTGCTTTTTGAACAATCTCTCTTGGATTTTCTAATCCCCAAATACGAACATAGTTTTTGTTTACAAAGCCACCATCGCGAAAATGTGCCTCATCGCTAAAGATGATTTTCGTTGAAAAATGAACCCCTTGTTCTCTTATCCATTCTGCAAACACGCGGCGCTGTTGATCTCGAGGTTTCAACTCCTAAGTTCAAGTCTTTTGTTAAAATTCGCTGTGTGGTTGAATACGTAAGACCCACTTGATGCGGTCGATGACGAATCGATGTGTTTCGATCTTCGGCTACATTTTCGGGAACAATGGCAATATTTTGATCTGACCGACCTGCACGAGCATGTTGAGGGACTTTGAGGTTAATTACAGATACGGTTTGCTCAAATTTTTCAGTACTTCAAATGTTCAGTAATTTTGTTTATGTTTGTAGGTTAAAAATCTCATATGATATTAAACAAATAAGTAGCGTTTCAAAAATATTTCAGATTGTAATGTGGAAACTCTTATTGAATCACCCGTTATATTCAACTTCACGGACTTCCATGTATGCGATTTGATTTCGTATTATAATGCAACACGAACATGCACAACCCAAAGTCTACAACAGGCTTGGGTTGTACCCCATCGTCACCAAGATATCTGCTAGGATTATATTTCTCATTGCTTTGTCTATACGTATGTCTATTGAAATGTTTTGTCCAGCAAAAGCAAGTTTACTGAACCCGTTCGGTTTAATATTTCATCTATTTTTCCCAAATCTTTAAATGTTTTTAGTGAGACTCTATATTTAGTTTCATACAAGTGCTGTGCTAACAAAAACAACACTTCCGGTCACGTATATACATACACCACCATAGATATGGCGCGTGACTGAATTATTTCGCTGTTCGGCAAAGACAGGTGCGTAAAAATACGCATTATCCAAACAATGATCGAGTTGAGTATATGTATACTTGCTGCACTATTGTTCAGAGGTATTAATTAAATTTTAACACAAGGATCGATGGAGCGTTTCGCTAAATAATTAACAATTTTTGACATTTTGAAAGTAAGACCTGGCTGAACAATGGAACAGCATTCCTTCTTTTTTAAATTATATTATCCCCTTTCTGAACAGAATTTAATTACAGTATTTGGGGAAAACAAGCAAAAAGTATACATGAAGGTTTATTAAATTGAATTAAGATATAATGTTAGTTTAGTACCTTGTCGAACCCCACTCGAAGTAATATTATATGCAAACAGGATCATCTTATAAAGCATAATTAATAGTTAACGTGCTTTTCCTCAACGCCCGTTGAGTTTGTATTGGGGAAACTGACAGGTACTTTAATACAATACTAATGAAACATTTAGGTCCGATGAAACTTAAACCTCAATTAACAGTTTTAGCGTTACTTCCTCTGCAAACCCTCTATGAATTTGACTTTGATAAAGGTTAGTAGACAAGCTTAAAAAAAAGAGCTTTACATGAAATGATATGCATTAATAAGAATCTAAATTCTCTGAATAAAAGAACAGACATTGAAAATCAAGCTGGGTGGGTGTTTTTTCGATAGAATCTCGTAGGTTGTTTATACGGTTGGACAAATAAACAAAATAAAAAGCGCATTGATTTTGTTTTTTCCCTGCTGTATTGGCTGTGCTTAACCCGCGTTAGCCTTAATTGTCGCTTGTCACTTGTTTTTTTGCCTATATAAGTAAACACGATCGAAAAGAAATTGCAATAAATAAGTTGTATTGTTTTATATACATTTATTTTCTTTTCTTTCCAAAATTTTTTTGTTTTCTATTCTCATTATTTATATTTAAATAATATGAGTTCCTCCAATTTTTGTAATGCCTAAAATTTAAAGCTCAAATTGTCAGTTTTAGTTTCGGTAAATTTTATGCGTAATCTTATTAGTCGAATGCGACTACGTTGCATCAAGAAACAAGTAATCGAATCATACACATAAAGTCATTACCAAAAAAGGACATCTATCGATGTTAAATCACTTGCCTTTGTCTCAACCAGGTTCCTGGTAAGGTGCCATGGGAAAAATTCTCACATCAACAATATCTTAGTAATAAGTCATTAACGTGCCATAAATGTAAAAGGACGTTGCAAGTGAATTGCGCGTGCAATAATTAAATCAAACGCTATCAGCTTGACTATCCATGCTGTTTCTCATGTTTATTAAAATCGCGTCATCGGTACTTTTCTAGAATCCGTTCATATATATCTTAAATGGGTATCAACTTTTTCGTAATGGTATGTTTCTTTTGAATTACAATTAGCAAATCTAACCTGCCTGGGAATATACGAAGATTCCGTAAAAGTAAAAGATCTAATTGAAAGCTGAATAAATTTAATACCGTCGGTTGTAAGATTAATTGAAATAAATTATATCGTCGTTTAAGTGTAGACAAATTATCACGAAGTGCCTGGATAAATTAACTTTTTATTCTTTACAAATCACACGGTGTACATTTGATATCTTCTTTAACTATTTATCTTTGCCTGGTAATACTTGTCTTCTTGTTGTTTTCTGTATTGTTTTGCAAATAACTAGTTCTTTTCTCAATACGTAGGTAACATTTAAAAATTGATTGGACTTGGGTTTGTTTGAAAGTCATAGACAATATTCAATGCTGATAAAATGAATGAATACAATAGCATGGTCAAGTGTTTTCAATGGCCTTCAGGTGAATATTAAATGAACTTTATGCTTACAAGCTATGTATATAACCTAATAATGCGTGCGTTCAAGAGTACGTATTGTTTACAACTGAGTTCATAGCAAATTAAGACTACATTTTCTATTAATATTCGAAATATCTAAAGAGAGATTACTAAAATATTTGTGCTGGTGCTTTGTTGAATTTTCTCCTCCTCCATATTTTCCCTTACCGATGCACTCACTTCCACTTCATGTTATGTTCATACCTCCAGAATGCCCAGCAGCACCGGTTTTCTCCGTTTCCGTGATCATTGTGTTTTTTCGGTGTTCCTTGATCCTCACTTCTAAAGGTGTCTCCTACGAGAGCTAACACACTCGCAAAATATCTCATATATGCAGTTCTTCCTATCGCCTTGACAAACAGTTTTGATACTTAGAGAATTGTTGGAACGGAAGATGGTGTTTATGTTCTATCGTTTGCCTATCAGCTGAGCGAATGTTTTCCTTTTCCGCAATTTTGACTTGCCTTGTCCGATAACACTAACTTTTCAGAACTGTGTCCACAAGGCTAGATTATACTTCATTTCTGACTGTACCGTCTGTTAAGAACTTCATAAGATTAGAACTCATCACGGTTCTAAGGATTCCATGTTTTGTGATTTTGTTGTGGATAAACGAGAAACTGGGGTATTGTCCAGTAAATGTCGGTTTCCGTGTTTCCGGACTAGGTGACGATATCATTATGATCGTGGTAATTCAAGAAGAAAAAATTATTCTTATCGAATAATTTTGAAAATAATTTTAGGTAATTTTTGAAATATCTCAAAAACCTTCTTAAATCAAACCATTTTGGAACACACACCTGGAACATTTTGGAGGGGAAAATAATATAAATAAAGGTTAAGACAACCATCACGCAGCTGGATAATTTAAAACCTCATGTAAGAGCGTTTTGATACATCCTCAAATTCAAGATTCTTAAGCAGAAAATTCTGTTAATTTAGAATATAAACATATTACAAAAGAACAAAAAATGCAATAGTGAGGATTAAGAATAAAATAAATTATTTAAGAAATATTAAAATGAAATCAAGGAAAAAATAAAATAAATGTGTGAACGGACAACATTTACAATTTTTTTATAAATAATAAACAAAAGAAATAGGATTGTAAACTTGAACACTATAGCAATATATTTAATTTGAATTTGTCTTCTTTAGGTTTGTTTTTTTGGTTTCACATTAGTTTGAAAATTGTATGGGAATCTTTGCAGCGTGCGTAATTGATCTTATCCGATTACAACAAGTTTGACCAAACCACTAGTCTATTGACCCCTTATCAATAACTAAAAATGGATCCTTAAGGTGAATATATTGAATTTGATGAGAAACTGACGACGTCCGCATATAAATACTTTTAAAAGAAGGAATAATCTCAAAGAAATAGAAGAAATAGAGATTTTTTCAAGAAATTGTTAAACCAATCAGAACTATAAAAATAAATTATAATTAAATTTAATTTAAATGCGTGATAAGATTTGTCGATAATTAATAATTCTCTGACAAAGGTAACTTCTGTCCTAGAACGGTCTACTCTTGGGAGATATCTCCTGCTTTTTTTTCTAGGAAATAATATTAATTACTTTTCCCTTTTGCGTTCCACATAAGTGCAAAAAATCTATGCAATAATCTGAATCCATACTTTGTTATCCTGTCAAAACCCATCCTTTTCTAAGATATCCCGTTGCATTGATGTAGTAGTAAATATTGGAAGAAATATTAAAAAATCTAAATTTTAGAACATTCTTTAGCCCAATATTTTCGTTGTTAAGTTTATAGGTGTAGGAAAAACAAGGCAAGCCACATTTTAAACCAGTGCACCTGTAAACCACTTTTGTTTAACCGTCCGGGAATGTCAGCGAGATATAATAGGGGCTTCACCTGGACCCACATCGGAGACAACAACCTACAAAACGAACGCGCCATGCCATGCAAGGTGATTCGGAAGCTACAGCCATTATTAATTTTTAACGTTTTACTCGTTACAGGTTTATCGCTAAATCTACTCGTGTCCATGCTTATAGGAACTATCTCGTCATAATATTATTTTTTTTTTATTTAATACTGAATTGACTATTGGCGTAAGTTTCAGTACACTAGTTCTTACGCTCACTCTATTTTCTGAGCAGGTCAAACTCTATATTATCAACTCGCCATTCACATACAATTAAAAAAGCATTCTAAGGCTTGGTTCTAAAGATAAATTCGTTTGTCTATTAAGCCTCACTTTTGAGATTCAAAAACTTTATAGTCAACCCAATCTAACGTTCCATGGCAAATATCAAACAATTTCAAGAACATACTTAAGTTGATATTGATGCTCTTTCCTCTATAAAATTAAAAAGAAATTATTTATTTAAATTTTCAGCTACTCATCTACAGATAAATCATAAAAATGTTGATAAAAATTAAATAAAAAAAAATGTTATGTAGATCTTGGATTAAAGGATAAATAGGGAAAATATATCGTTTAATAGTGGGGTTCGATATCTAGGCTGGTTAGTGGATACCAATTTCAGATGTGATAAACACATTTCAAATTGTATAAAAGCAGCAATAGATAATTCAAGACATGTTCTTTGTTTAAAATTGTTGTGTGTCCTGAGATATAAGGTTAGATCTGCCCATTACTTTTCCATTTTCCAGGCTGTTGCTTTATCACCAAGTTGTAACAACTAAAAATTTCACGTATTTTTATAATAAAATTGTTTTTCGATCAAATATCCACAGAATAAACTCTTTTGAATGGCTGAATTTGGAAGTTCTTTCTCTTATCAAATCACGAAAATATAGAACGCCTCCTTAGAGTTGTGTCCTGTCCCAGTATATTCCGACGCAAGTTCAGATTATCGCTGCTTTTATAATAATGATATCCTGTTTATATATTTATGTATTTTTATATTTTTTATGTTTTTTTTCTTTCCGCAGCGACGTCTAATGGCAAATGCACAACATTTTATCTAATCTGTCTACTGTGACCACTAGAATTTTTGGTTAGTTTTGGTTAGTTATGTAGTTAGGTATGGCATAGGATCTTTTTTATCAAACTGTCATAGATTTTTTTATTAGTAATTATAGTTTGGCTTAAGTTGGAAAACACCACATTACAGTTAGTATTGAGGTGAACTTTGCTTTTTCATTGAAATTAATCTATTTTTTGGTTGTGTATTATTTGAATAAAAGTGTATCATTCCTTATTATTATCATTATTATTATCACAATGCTCAAGAATAACATAACAAATCGATGCCTACTTCCGGTTTAGTGCAACCAATTTAATAAATAGTGAAGTCTAAGGTTTTTCTATTGATGCAATAAATTTGTAATAAGATTATGTTCTGACACATAAGTAAATATGTGTAAATAAAATATACAACTATATAGAACACTTGTACACTCAAGTAATGGGTATAAATTAAACACTCATAAAATTATCGCAAAATGTACAAAAAAGCTTCTGATTCCATGCTGAAAAAACCGTTAAGGAAAATAAGCAAAATTAATGCATAAATTTTCCTGTGTAACCACCATAAGCATTTTCCGCACCAGTAACACGTGTCACGGATCACGTGTCAAAACTGGACGCGTGTGCACCGCGCGCATGCGCGTGCCAGGTGACACCTGCACGTGCGCGTTTCGCCCGGCTAATCTTAACCTGACCATAAGGCCGTATTTTTGGATGGGGTAATGTGAGTGTAACAATTGAATTTTGCATTTTTCTAAGGTGCACGTATTGTTTTGGTCGGTTGATACGTGTAGTTTTTAACGGTTTTTTACGCTAGACTGATTGAATTCTGATCAACAGTTGGCGTTCACCAGGTGAAACGCAGTGAGTTAAAGTCATGGTCACAATCTTTTGATGATTGACGCTATTGAAGATGACATTGTCTGAAACAGGTCAATTTTCGAAAATGATAGGTTTACATTTAGTTATCTAAATTATTGGACCTTCTAAATGGTTACACAAAAATTGTAGACTAAACAGTTTGGTAAAGCAAATACTGCAAAACTGCAAATTTCAAAAACCTGAGACTTAAAAGAATGTTTTCCGTTTTTAACCAAAATTGGTTTACTTTGGTAATGGTTGATTTGATGATAATTGCATTGACAATTCCTAAATAAATTTTAACTCTCATTCACCTGAAACCTTATCAAGAAACTGTCTTCAATTAGTGTGGCAGTGTCTATCAGATTTTATTTATTATCTATATCATTGAATTTCATGTATTTTAAAAGGTAAGCGAACTCCAGAGATACAAACTAAAAAGCAAAGTCCTATGGTTTTAAAATCAAATTCAAATTTTGGTCTCAATCAATATGTCTCGGGTGCAATTGTCCGATACATTCAACGTATATTACAAAAGACCACACTCCAAGATAGAATTCTTTTTTTTTACTCGACCAGGCAAAAGTCATTTGATTTTCTGCAACAGCGGTTAAGTGGGAAAAGTCTCGATATGTGCCGTTAATTAGAATAATAAGATGCTTGAATGAGCATGAGTTTAAATAGCTAGATACGCATTGCAAGTGCATTATTGATATTTAGAAAAATATTGTAATAACGGTCACACACCGGTTTGCTCGTCAAATATTAACTTTTATTCTAAGTATATTATAAGAATGTTTTAGTAACATTTATGACCCAATTTTTTCTCCCGACATCAATGACACGTAAGTGTAGGCAACCTTCACCCTCTAGAAAAAGCACATTTTATTAATTAATATAGGACGAAATCCTGTACATACCGATAACGCAACATCAGCTGTCATCGAACCAAATGGACCAATCTTCAACGATAAGGGTTTCTGTGCTCTCAGAATCACGGTTAATACTAACTTCTTGAACGTCTCCGAACGGTTATACCATTGACTCTCGTAGACCGCATTGGATAAATTCTGGCTCTGAAGTAAATAAATTACGTCAAACTGGGTAATCGACTATATTTTACGTTCAGATTTTAGTAACGAGTTTGGTGATAGCTAGAATTGGCAAACGTCAAAATTCCATGGTTCAAAATTACCGAAAACATCCGATCGGTGCAAGCGCGTCACTAAAGTACGAAAGAAAGTCCGAAGTCGCTCTCTACCGTGCGTAACGAAATGGCACTTTTAAGTAGGTATTTTAGAATAAGGAGTAGAATTATAAATTACAAATTGGAAATTACATACATTCAAGGGAGATTATAATAAAATACAATAATAGAATATACAATATAAAAGCAAAAAAATCAGAGATGATTGTTTCCAATTTGCAAAATTTATTAGCAAAAATTTAGCAACAATTCTCATATTTTTCTACTTTATCTTGTGAAGGAAAATTGTTGGTTAAATAACGTTTATTTTTTGCTTGGGCGGCTATTTTGATTAATAAATAGAAACCAGTGTTTTTTCCTTAAGGAGGATTAGCAATCCCTTGCAAATCTATAGGTAACTTACATTTAACAATTAAATTGAATTTATTAAATTATTAATGTAATTAACGAGATACTGAAAGTGCTTAGCATGATTTGCAATAAGCTTACCTATATTATAAAGCGTTCAAAAATAAACCTTTTAATCATTACATAATATATACAAATACATACCTCCTCCCTTATTTCATTAGCATTCCAGGCCAGCGCGAACATCTGGTACGACAAAGCCAGCCCATAATGTATATTGAAAAACACCCTTTTTCCCTGAAAGTATAATATTTTAATCATTTATTTCAAAATTAAATTAGATGCCCACTTGAAATACTTGAATAACAATCGATGCTATCATAAGCGACGAAATGATATATTCAACCAGCAAAATAGATTTCATGGAAATATTCAATTCTTCTGTGAAACTAGAAAAAAAATAGAGCTGTGAGAAAGTAATTCTAATGGACTAGCTCTACCTTATCAGGGACTGATGTTTTTGAATTGAGATTATCAACCTTTTTGTTGCATTTTTTGAGAGTTGCTCATTTCCGACCGAAACATTTCTTTCACTATTACTGAAATGGTGTTGCAATGATTTTAGTTGAGCCGTCAAAGCGATCATGATCGTATTAAATAAAGCTTGAGTAGCGCTGTTGTATAAATCAGAGAACAACACCGAAAAGGCTTGATAAAATATAACAATTCCATAATATTTATCCGTATCAAAAGGATACCAATATAACACTTGCAACGGCTTGTAGCATATTTCGGTACAATTTGGGTGGATTTGTTGAAACTGCTGATACTCGAAAATTCCTGGAAATTATGCGGGGACTTACCATCAAAATAATAATAAAAACATCAACACTTACCCATTATTAGTAAATGGATCCCAACGCTGAAAGAATAGACCGTTATGATAATGTTTAACCTGTTGCTGTATCTAGTGTAAATTAAAATAATCTTTTTGGTTTTCGAATCCCCATGCGAAGATATTTCGATTTCATCCATCGTCTGGTTCAAGAGATTTCGCATCCCCTTTTTTTGAAATACAGCCATTTTAACCGTAAGCAAGAAAACTATAGTTAACATAGACAAGCATTCGATTGCTGAAATTAACAACAATTTTTCGCTTCAATTCGAATAATTAAAAAGAAATACCTCTATCAGCTTCCACGGGAAAGAGTTGAACGAATTTTATAAATAACATTAGCAAATTGGCATTATAAAAAAGCTGAATGAAAATGGAATAAAAATTATAACACCATCTCAAATTATTGGTTAGGCCTGGAATATTCAGTCGCCATGTACCCGCAATTATAGTTAGCCAACGTATTACTGTGAATTGCTGCTCGCCTACGGTCATCTCTGGAATCGTAAATTATGAAAACAGAAGAATCTGTGCCAACCCTTAATTTGGTTTTTGGGATAGGTATTGTTTTCACTGGATAAATTGGAATAGACTACTTTCCGAAATTCGATAAACAAAGCTTCCTTTAATGAATACAAATTAGCAGTAATTAAAATAAATTATGGTCTTAGCCCAAGTTCGTTTCTCGACCTATAATTACACTGAATATAATGTTGCCGCTCTATTATTAGGATAGAATATTTTAAGATTTGTAATAAATTTTAAAATGTTATTAGATCGATAAATTTGTTTTTGTTAATTTTTCAAGGAAACTTCTGTTAGTCATAATGCTCTTTCATGTTCTTTGAGCCTGTTTGGTAGTTTTCGTCCGGTCCTTCCAATTTATTCTTTGCGGCATATGCATGGAATGCTGTAAACTCCTGGCATCTAAATTGGTTTTGACGTTATATTTCTTTAGAACTTTTGATATGTGGTCAGTGATGTTTTGAACATAATGAAGGACAACCGTGGCAAGTGTGGGATTGCTTTCGGTTTCATTGATGTTGGAATGTTGTGGTGAAGTGTATTTTGTGATGGAGCGCTTAATATCTTTAATATGGAAATTATTAGACAGAAGATCAGAGGCAAGGTGTTTCAATTCCGATGATTTTTGGGCCGGATGGTGACAATGCATTAAGGTATCATTCTGTGTGCGTAGGTTTTCTGTAAACACGATGACCCAATGTTAGGTCTGATTTTCTATTGGTAAGAATATCTAATAATGGGAGGTTGTTAATAGTTTCTATTTAAACCGTATGTTAGGGAGTATAGAGTTTAAATGTCTAAGAAAATCTACTAGGGTTTCTTGACCATGAGGCCAAATAACAAAAGTATCATCGACGAAGCGTTTCCATAATTTTGGTTTTAGATGAAAGATGTCGAGAGCTTTCTTATCAAAGGCTTCCATAAATATATCCCCCTCATTTAGCTCCGCACCCCTAAAACAATATAAAAGTAAGTAAAATGCGAGCCAGTTTCAGTCAAGCTCTGAAGAAGCCAACAGGATGATTGGCGAAACTTCAGCAAGTTCGACTCAGCAAAAACCGGCGCAGGAGGAATCCAGAAGTTTTTTAAAAAGTAAATTTGTTTTTGCTTTGAGCAGACACAAATTTTTAATGTCAAATATCTATGTCATACGTTTGGAAATATATACCTTCCCCAAGGTTCGTTTTTTATTTCCTTTTAATAATCATTTCAAAATTTATTTTCACCTCTGGAGCAACAAATTTTGACAACAATGCACCCGTTTTTTTTTTGTTTTTCCGTTTATCGGACAGATGATTACCACAAGTCAAAAATGATTAAAAGGCTTGCTATTTAAGATAGGGTTTTTAAAATAATCAAAATATCTAAGAAACTATAGGGATCAAGTACAGAGAAACGTAATGGAACCTACACTGGAATTTTCTCAGAAATTAATTTCAGTCCTGCAACTACCTCAAAATCGATCCATATCGTGTGGATGGGGTTTATCCATTTTAAATAACTTTGAATTAAGTTATACTTCACCAAAAAAGAAATGTGAGAGATTGTGTACATAAGATCAAAATGATTTTGTACAATGTCTCTTGTGTCTCTTGACACAAATGATATGAGGTAATATCCGCTAAAAGGGTAGGTCCGTTGCTCCAGAACTTTTTAAATTTGAATCTACCCTTTTCCGCGAAATAAATCAAAACATTTCAGGCGCTACAGCAAGATCTAGAAAACCATTAAAACGGAGTTTTAAATTAATTTTAGTGACCACAGAACGGAATAAATACAAACCATTTGTCATGCAGCTAACCAGCACAAAATGACAAAAAAACACATGTTTCAACTAAAATTATAAACCTGGGAAAGGAGGGTCTTTATTTCGAAAGGCAACATAGCTTCCTGAGGGGTCATAGTGGTATGTTTTTCAAAAATTATTTGACAAAGCTTATTTTCCACTGAGATTGTCTTCACCTTTTCAAAACTCCTCGAGTTATTGCTCAAACAATATGAGTTGGTGTAGTTTCACCCAGTCCTTAGTAATAAATCTATAATTTATAGTATAATGTTTGAGGGGCAGAGCGGAGCGGAGTTTATGCAGAGTAGATTGCAAACCAGTTTCACATAATTTCTAAAGAAGCCAACAGAATGATTGGCGAGCAATCAGCAAACTTTTAAATAGCATTACAGTAGCCTGTGGATGTTTCTTAAAAAAAACTGTAATATCAGGTTGTAAAAATTTATATCTGTATACTGCAGGACAGGAATCAACAGAAACATTAATGGTACGTAAATCACCACATACTTGGAATAAAATTTGCGTTGATGATAGATCCATGCTTTTCAACTTGTCGAATTATGCAAAAGGTTGCTGCGGTAATAACGTTGGACATTTGTACTATGTCCTGAACAGAAAATCAAGATTGTGTAATGAAACTAGGTCGGAGGAAGATTTGGAACATGCTAAGGAATAGGAAAAAAACAATTAATGAAGAAGTAAATGTAACAAGAATAACACTCAATGACTGGGAAAAATACTTCTGTCACCTCTACAGCCCTGACACTAATGCATTACACATTGAGAAAGAACACCTAAACATCATCACGAACCATGGACCGTGTCTAAGGAGAGAACTGAACAAACAACCATCAAACTAAAAAACCGTATGCCTGCTGGAGGAGATGAAATATCTAACGAGTTGCTGCAGTACTGAAGAAAAGAACTATCAAAGGAGCTGCACGTATTCTTTAACAAAATAATTAAGACCAACAAAGTACCAACTGAATGGAAGGAAAGCATAACCTTCCCAATATTTAGGAAAGGAAGCAGAAAAGACCCATCAAACTATGGGGGAATCATGCTGTTAAGCTCAATACTGAAGTTATTCACCAAAATCCTGTCGGACGAAATGTCTTCTCTTGGGCTGTGTGAAGAGCAACAAGGCTTGAGAAAAAATAGATCAACAATAGATGCAATCTTTACAATCAGGAAGATCGCTGAAACTTCTATAGAATACAATAATTCTTCTCACACAAGCAGATTGTGTAAGACTTCTCAAGAAAAAGAGTGTGCACCCAGACTTAATAAAGATCGTAGTTGAGTTAAATACCGGCAATATGACTCAAATATAAGTGGAAGGCAGAAAAACACGCGAAATACCCATGCAGACAGGAATAAGACAAGGCGACAGCCTGAGCCCTAGCCTTTTCAATGTGACTATGGATGGGCTAATGTCGGAAGTGAAGAAGATTGGAAAGGGATACCGACTAGGGGGACAAAGAAATAAAGATAATTTGCTATGCGGACGATGGAGTGTTGATATCGGAAGATGAAGATAACCTACAGAGAATGCTCTTTAAGTTCGAAAACATCGCCTCCAAGTACAACGTAGCAAAATCTTAATCACTAACGATATCAAAAAAGCCCAGAAGATGTAAATTGGCCATATACAATGAACCTGTAGAACAGGTAATGAGTGAAGAAGTAAAATGCCAAACATCCAAGGCAGCCTTAATCGCAGGGTACCTGCGAGCTGTAATATGGCGAAACCATAGAAGATAAAACTCGCATATATAAGACCTGTAGAAACAAGAGCGGAACACTCGACAACAAAAGGAATCATCCGAACAGCAGAGATGAGAACTCAAGATCTATAACGGGCTACACACTGAGGGAACACAAAAGAAGCGAAGACATCAGAGAACTTTTCGGTGTCCTTGATATTGTACCATGGTCCCTAAACAGAAGGCGCTAACAGATGGATGACCACAGACTGCGGAAAATTGCAAGAAATGGTCTCCCAAGATCGAGCAGTTCTGCTAAACGTTATTACCCCATACGATGGCATGAGAGCTGGAGCTTAACTTTAATTCTAAATGCCACACTAGTGCGACACGTTCCAAAGTTTACACTGAAAAGGTCTGAACGGAACTCTTTTTAGTAAAGCGGTTTGAAAAAAATGTGGAAAACCCTATTAGAATTAAAGTGATATTGGACATAATTATAAACAAATTTTCATATCGTACATATGATGCGCTTTATATAGATTACTTTCTTGAGAAAGCAAATCCATAAGTAACGAGAAGAACTTTTTCATAAATGGATTAATAAACATTTCACTTAAACTTTAAGCAAACTTCATAAAATATTTAAACCATTCTGGTGCTGGGTATATACAAACGAAGGGACTGTCGTGTACACCTGATAGCAATATAATGTGTTTATCTTTGTATATATCAATACCTGTACGCTAAGATCGAAGGTGTTCACATAAGCCTTATACCATGGCCGAAAACGGCCGATACAAAATTGAGTATATTATCACTGTTTTCAGAATAGCGGGTTTTTTCGGAATCGTACCCAACTACAACTTTAAAAACGATTACATTTCCAAATTGTGGAGTATTCAACGACCTGCAATTTTAACTAGTGTCATTTTGGTCGCATCCATAATAGCAATTATTATGGAGGCTTACAAAACGAAATTCCAGTCGCCAATTGATGCTCTCCTGGTTATGGGCTCTTTCATGGGAGATATAACTATAGGAGCACTGACAATTCTGGATTTACTTTTTTTCAGAAGGAAATATTGGCAAGCATTTTTTAACAAAATGGTGAATACAAACAAATATATCATCCGGAAAGGCGATATCAGCAAAAACAAATTTTACGTCTTAGTAACAATGGGAATATTCCTGATGGGAAATTTATCGCTGATTTTCGAATTCGGACCAAAAGTTTACTTGCCATTTCAGATGTTATTTTTTTGGAACTGGAATTTAATATGTATTTGCTTGTTGTTCTTCAAATGCCGATTTAATGATACCAACAAGAAAATTGTCATTAACCTGCAGTCGTCAAAATTAAACAGCCAAAAATGTGTTTCGGAAATAAGAACTAACAGAATCAAGTTCAAATATCTCGTGGATATGTTCGCTAATTTCAATATGTTGTTTGGTTTGAGGTATTTAATAACGATTCTCAGAGTGGGAGTACTTATAATTAGCAGTTATCAGAACTACTCTGTCATGGGAGTCACTGCATCTTCAGTTATCATCATCCTTGTCCATTTGGTGAGTATTATATAAGTACTGCTGTCTTAGAAAAATGACCTTCAAATTTTACCAATTCTGGTACTATTTACAAAACTTCTGGATTCCTCCTGCGTTGGTGGTTGTTTAGTCGAACTTGCTAACGTTTGAAAAATCATCCTGTTAGCTTCTTCTGAGCTCTGAATAATTAGCGAAATGTTAGCAAGTTCGACACAACGACAACCAAAGCAGGAGGAATTCAGAAGTTTTGTAAATAGTATCACAGTAGCCTGTGGAAGTTTTTTTGAAAAATTAACAATGCTTTATGGAGAGGACATCAAGCGCAAAAGCAGAAAGTTAGAAGAGCACCGACAGAAACTGGTAAGATTACTCTGTTACGTTGCGATTTTCTTAAAATATCCCATCATGTCAAAATCTCATCATACCCGGAAAAGGAAAGGAAATAGGCCAAATCAATAAGACTCCTCTGTCGCTGCATCTTGAAATTGCAAAAACCCTTCCAAACATGATTCACGACAAAGCTTTAAATCTTCGTTTATCTTATATCCAAAATCACATTCAGAAATTTGAAAAACTAACGTCAACACAAATGAAAACATCAACTCTTCTCAACTACCAAACACTGTGATAAATGGTATCATCGCATCAATTTTTGGACACGGAAAAATCAGTTCTTGCAATAGGTTATAACTTCATCCTTACCCCACGTATTATCCCAAACAAACTGCCATCTCAGGAATCCAGAAGTTTTGTAAATAGTATCACAGTAGCCTGTGGAAGTTTCTTTGATAAATTTACCGATTCTCAATTTGAGATTAAATTTAATTTGTTGGCATCACGTTTTTAAGTCGCCTTTTTATAGAGAGCAAATGCATGTTGAAACAATAAGTTGTCTTATCTATATTTTCAAATTATGTAAACCAATTTCAGTATTTTTCTACCATATCGGCAATCCTAAGCGACCAGATCGCATACGCGAGTGATAGGATGATACGCCTAGCATACGAGTTGCCAGAGATCTACTGCGACCTATCGCCTATTTGTCGCGAAGAGCTAATAAACTTATCGCAACTAGGAAAACGATATGCACCAAGATTCATTCCAGCTGGGATGTTTGGGGTCAACAAAACAATACTGCTTCACATGATTAATGCTCTAGCTAATTATTTAATTATATATGAACAACTATCAAAAATTTAAGGTATTTTTATCGTATTATATTTAGCATATTTTTTAAATAAATGTAGAATATTTAATGACGTGTTTATGCCATTCAAGCTACTCACATAATTTAATAAGTGTCTTGTCTTTATTTTATTTATTTTTATATTTTAAGTTATTAACTTATTTTTTTATTTCAGTGACACTCGGGAGATGATCAAAGTCAAAAATAAAACTTTTTGGTCTTGTTATTCGTACCTAGCTTCGTTAAAAAAAAAGAAAATCGAAAATCGGCATTTTCCTTTATTTACCGAGACTGAAACAATCAATAATACGTCACGGTTAATCAGATTTATTTACCTTCGAAAATTTAGTAAATCTTAAAGGCAAATAAAAAAACATAGCTACAAAAAAAAAGAAAGCAACAGGAAAAAAATATATTCAAAATGTCAGTAGCGTACCATGACTTTACCAATAAATATCAATTAGATCACCCTCTGGGACACCACTGCAATGAATTATTTATGATAAGAAATTTTATCAAAATTCGCTAAAATATTCTCCAGGAAGAGTTATCGCCTTTTGGTTTTTCTCTCTCTCTCAGTCCACCTTTGGTAATTTTGGGAGCTGCAGGGCAATATGCATTTGAATTCACAACTTCTGTTCCATTTAACCGACCCTGTAAACCCAATCATATAAAAATGGGACATTCAAATGACCACCACTTATTAGTGAACAAACTCAGCTTTTCTAGTGGCTTGTCTAAAAAAGGCTCCAACCCCAACCGACCTGTCTCTAGCCCGGATCAACTTGTATTGTAGGCATCTATTTCGGATTCTGGACTCCAAGTCAAGTAGCCAGCAAGTGAGCTGTGAATATAGTTTTTCTTATTTCTATGTTATTGAGAAAAATACATAAATATGTATTTTTTTTATTAATACCTCAGTTATTTCTTTTGTTATATTTGAGTGCTATGGAAGCCCAAATCTGTGCATTTGCTGGTTAAGATGATCCCTTAGACAACATTCATTGCTGCGCTATTTCACTTCTTTCTTCAATTCGAAGAGCCGTTCGCCACCCATGCTCTACTACCGCGAAGGAAAGAAGACAAAAGATCCCATCTTAGTCCCTTGTTCTCCACAGCGGCATACATGCTTATTTACATTCTACCACCCACATAATGGGATATTAAGGATACAAAGCAGACAGTACAGGATCAGAAAAATGTTTGATTTCTATATTTAAGACTTAATCAGTTCTTCTTTTGAGCCTCAAATAAGCGATGACTTTTGTAAAAAAATTAATTCCTCAATCAATTGTACATGAAAAAATTCCCCCACCGTTTTCGAAAAAAGATAAAGAAGGAGGAAACACAAATCAAATATTCTAGTAAGTTTATTCTACAATGTAAGTTGTTGTTTCTATTGGGAAAAGAAAATATGATAAAATTTTGACGTACAATTGAGTACTAGTTAAAATTAATACTAAAATAATAATGATAATGATAATAATAATAATAAATAATATTGAAACTGAAATGTTAACGACCGAGACCTTATGTAGGTAAGTCAAATTGTCATTTCTAGTCCAGAAGAAAGTCCACGAAAGAAGTAAAAATAACGATTATTTGGATTTCATTTGCCCATTGTCAAAGTATTAGATTTTAGAAAAAAGAATCAAAAACTGATGGACTGCTGTTAATCGTATTGAGAGCTTAAGTACATCAAACACAAACATTATGTGATATGTTCCAAAATCTGTTCATACTTTTGGTCAGGCCTTCCGATATAATTTTTTTTTCTTCATCATCGGTCAAGAATTTCGCTATGCATAATAGCATATTTCACAGCAAAATATCATATCTCGAGTATTAGGCATTAAACTGATGTTTCGTTGCTGCTATTTCTGACAGAATTATAAAGGTGCTAGGTATTGTTTTTCCAATCGAATTCCAACCCTGGTCATTTGGAGCACATGCACGTCTTTCAGGTGCAACAAAGATATTAAAAAATATTGCTTCGCTTTGGAAGCCCATTGTGTAATGGTTTTAGGTTACGCACAAGGTTGCCCATTGTACAGTACATATTTAAAACATGTGAACTCGGTGAGCGCTCTTTTGTTATCAATGAAAGCCATTCACTTGTTAAATATGCCGTTGGTCGTAGACCGCTTTGTTAGAAGCGTTTCTACCCGGAATTTTTGAGAAAATATCTGTTTGACAAGTGGGTGTTTTCGTGCGCACAGGTAAACGCGATTACTATCTACATTGTTGTGACTTTTTTAAGTTCAGAATGGAACAATTACTCGCAGGTATTCGACGTCTTTTGTAGATCTGATTTTTTTTAATTAGCTACCCGATATTGGGTAAGATTCTGGGCCACAAAGCAACTGCAACAATAGCAAAGTTCAGTCAACAAATGCTAAGAAAATACAGTGGTTATTTTAACTTAACGAAACGTAGTTCGTTATTATAAAGTTAATATGCTGAACTCATAAATAATACAACTGAACTGTGTGAGAAAAACTATGCCTTACATTATGTTGTTCAAATAATTGCATATAATAGGTATGTAAGTATTAATACAAATTAAAATGAGAAAGTTAAAAACTCTGTTATCTATTGTTATCAACATTCCTCTTCTCTAAATAACTAGTGGGTGTTTTTTTTCGATGTATAAAACTTTAAGTTGGCATTACAACAGCATTTTAACAGCTGTCAAGTGATTTATTCTCAGTTTGGTTTGGCAATTCATCATGAACAACGCTTGCAAATAGTGCAATTTTATTTCGAAAATAATGGTTCTGTGCGCAATACGTATCGCGCACTACGTCGACAAAACCATAGAACGTTTTCGCACCACGTTTACTCTTATCGATAACTCGCATCCCCAGAGACGCCTTTCGATGCGTACAAAAGAAGCTATTGCTGCTGTAGAGCGTAGAATTGAGGAAAACCCGAATGAGTCCATCCGCCATCGAGCACAGGAATTGGATCTGTGTCTTTATGGAAGATTTTGAGGAAGCATCTTGGTTTACGTGCTTACAAAATTCAACTCGTGCAAGAATTGAAGCCAAACGATTATCAAGTAAGGCGTAAATTGGACCCAAAACGAGATTGCCGTTGTTCCCGATTTTCATAAGCGAATTTTGTTTAGCAATGAAGCGCACTTCTGGTCGAATGGCTACGTCAACAAACAAAACTGCCGCATTTAGAGCGAAGCTAATCCTTAAGTGTATGTCGAAACACCGTTACATCCAGAAAAACTGACTGTTTGGTGCGCTTTATGGGTTAGTGGAATCATTGGTCTGTACTTCTTCAAAAACGATGATGGCCAGAACGTTACAGTCAATGGTGATCGGTATAGAGCTATGATTACTAACTCTTTCATTCCTGAATTGAATAACCATGATGTCCAGGAGATGTGGTTTGAACAAGACGGCGCAACATGTCACACAGCTCGTGCCACAATCGATTTATTGATAGACACGTTTTGTGACCGCCTAATTTCACGTTTTGGACCTGTGAATTGGCCTCCAAGTTCTTGTGATTTAACACCGCTAGACTACTTTCTGTGGGGCTATGTAAAGTCATTGGTCTATGCGGATAAGCCACAAACGCTTGACCATTTGGAAGACAACATTCACCGTGTTATTGTCGATATACGGCCACAAATGTTCTAAGAAGCCATCGAAAATTGGACTACATCCGCGCCAGCCGTGGCGGTCATATGCCAGAAATCATATTTAAAATGTAATGGCACAAGATTATCTTTCGGATAAATAAAATTCATGTCAATCGAATAATCCATCGTTATTTTATTGCAACTTAAAGTTCTATACATCGAAAAAAAACACCCCTTATATGCCGACGTACGGCTTCTTCTCAAGCTACTAAGTGTAAGAAATAGAAGAAATCTTTTGATTAAAGCGATAAAGTTTACCTTTATTAACTTATTATTATTATTATTCATTCATGAAATAGCAGGCAAAAACAAATTAATTAATTCGTAATTAAGTCTATAAGCTCACTACTAATGAGTACAACTTCACAATCTTCTGTTAAGAATTGAGAAACTACCAAACTAACCAAAACTAATTTTTACAAAGTTATATAAAATATCTAATATCGTCAAAAGGTAGGGCACCTAACTGATTAAACCTCTAACCTCTGTAAACCGCTGGTATACAGGTAAGTTATATTTTCAGTTCATTAGAGTCACTTGGTCCAGTCTATTAACTCGCCGAGCAAAGAACTTGTTTGAGGTTAAAATATCAGGAAAGAATATTCGCTAACGGAAAAGTCATGCGATGGAGCCGCATGGCGGTTTTCGTATTGAATTGCATGGTAATAGATACGTATTAGCGAACAATTAGATAAAAAGAGTAATGTGCGCTCGATCAAATATCATACTTAATTAGATGTAGTATTCCGCGCTATTTATTTGATCGATGAGAAACGCATGAAAGATATTGTAAGAGCAGTGACCATGAATGACGGTAATTTCATATATCTTTGTTGCAGATTTGAAAACGCAGGTTAAATATCTACCATGCAAAGTTTATTCTTTACGGATCGAATCTCTCTAGAAAATCGATTTTATTGAATCTGTCTGGAAGTCTGAAGAAGGCAAATGAATGCCTGTGACTGTTGTAAAAGGATTTCCTTTATGACTTGCATGTAAAACATACCTAGTATGTAAATTTAATATATATTACATCCATAGAAGGTGATGAAGAAGAAGAAGAATCACCCTATATATGGTAGCAAATCTGGCTTGCATATTAACTTCATTTCTTCGCTCGTTCTGCACTCATCTTTTTTAATAGTAGTACTTTTTATACGAAATAAAAAGCTTCGAAAAGAAAGGCCACTCAAAGGGAATGCCAGAAGAGAAGGATGTGTGGGTTGTGAAAAAATTAATTTACACTTAACTGAGGCAGTAATAAAATAAATTTTGCAAAGTAAAATTAATGTACTTAAATTTAAAAATGAAGTCCGCATCACTCTAGGTTCGGACATAAAACTTACTAATAAGTAGCAGTTGTTCTTTTGCAAATGCTAGCTAGATTTTTGGAGTTTTCCTTTCTAACGTATAATCAACAATTCAGCTAGTGAAGCCTTATAGGTGGGTTTGGGTTTTAAATAAACCATCAGTGGAAATAAGCCCAACGATCTACATTAAACTAATGTTCACTTGCAAGTTAGTTATGCAAGTGGCATATTAATACTTTATGTTTTTATTTGTCATTTATATAGATTTTGATCTCCTATATGTATTATGCAGCTGTGCTGTTTTTATTATATGTATAACAATCGCGCAGTCGATCGTACTTGCCGTCAACGAATAACAAATACAAGCAAATGAAAATCGTTATATCAGCAAAACTAACCGAGGTACTAGGCGGTGATTCACACTCAAAAGACATACTTTATAGTCTCAATCAAAGTGATAGACTTCTATGCGCTTTCAAAGGGGTAATCATTAAAAATATCGGATATATATGGCGCTCATTAGGCCGTAACTTGGCAATAAATAAAGCTTTTGATACAATCGGAAATTACATCTAATCTCAACAAGGAAATGTCTAGTGCCCGAGAAACAGTAGCTGGAACAAATTGGAGCTGTAAAACGACTTTCAGATTAACCTTTATTTTGTTGCATTGGAGTATCAATATATGTCAAATCGTACCGCTTTTCTATCTTCGTAGTGTTAAGTCCTGTGTTAAGACGTCGGAAACATAGGGCCTTGACAGTTCCGCCTAAGAAATATTCTCAATTATACCAATATCTCTACTTTTTTAACATTGTTGATGTTAGTTGAGAATAGGGATCCTCCTTTCAATTGTACAGTAAATAAACTAATTCTAATCCATGACATTTTTCTGTCGTGAAAATGATAACCCTTGAAATTGGCAGGTCTTTTAATTTGACCTAATACATTATTGCATATATCTGCTTTTTTTATTTTTATAATCTTATCCAAGCGGATATTCTCAGTCACTTACTTACTTACTTAAAATATTATTCGGGACATAGATAAATTGCGAATTTAAAAGGTATTCGCTAAAACCGTATAAAACACATCAAAGAATTTGTTGGGCGATTATGAGGGGCAAATGCGATTTAATATTTTTTATTCCTGTCTCCCAGAGTCCATCGATATTAAGGGCCAGTTTGAAAACCCATCTTCCTTTGTTAGAGTTAAAACTGAACATTTTGGCTTTGCAGCAAATCGTTTTGACTTGTATTACTTCCTCGACGCATAAATATCAAACACGGTATTGTATAAGACGGAATAGTTTCTCCTGATTCTTGACGTTGCATTCAGTCGCATCCGCATTCTGCTGATCTGGTTTCCTCGACTATCCAAGTGTAATCTTTCGACTATATACAATCTATCCTCACGTTCTTTGGTTTCCGATATTTTTCTTATGATTTTATAGGTGATTTGCCTTTTTTTTCGGTATTCAAAACGCATTTTACCAAATTGGGTAACTCTATCCATCTGTTGCAATCAAAAAGACTGACAGGACCTGAGATATTATGAGTGTTGATTAGTAATCTATTTCGCTGCGTCTAGTATAAAGCTATAGGTCCATCGTCTCCAGCACTATACGAGTTCGCCTGCTAGCTACGCATCAGGGTTTCTCTAACTCTATGTGCTCACGTGTACATCATCTCACCACTCATATTGGAACTATACCTGTTATGACTCCGATTTCTTCTGGAAAAATTGACTGATAGGCGCTAGCCCCTCATATCAATACCTCTTTGGATCGTAGGAAGTTTACTCACCAATTTCTTGTTATTGGTTACGGTATACCAAGCTGGCGAGCCATAGAAGCCTTGAGAGCTTCATGCAGTAAACTGCATAATACAGAAGATGTGTTTTCTGCCTTGCCTGTAATTTTGTTTGGAGGCACTGCGAATATCATTTGGAGTCCAGTCACACTCCTACATATTATATATAGGACCTTTCTTAGTCAACAATTCAGCCTACGTCTTATGTGGTGCAAGCTAGACTTTGTTCTCGACCATCCAATTGACGATTGACATTAGGGAGGCCTTCGTTGTTCACATTTCCGTCAGTAGGGGTCAATGATTAATTCGAACAGTTATTGAGTGATGAATGAATCTACTAGACATCGTGAAAACTATACATTGTTGATCTTTTCCTTTTTCGAAAATAACGATAACTTTTGTACGTTTTAATAAACATAGTCGCATAAAGAAAAAATGAAAAGTTATCACATCCACTCACATTTTTGTGTCACCCGGTATATACGCGTTCCCCAACAACCCAATTATATGCCAAATGTAATAAAATTTTATTAGCACGAAAGCCTAAGCCAGTATCATCTAACCCCAACTGCATCCACAAAAATGATAATTAACAGAAAAAGTAAATTCATTCCGTTCGCGCAGCCAAAGTAGCAACATACGAGACACATCGTTTAATTAGACGCCCTTATAATTGGTCCGATAGGTATTTTAGGGATCCAGGGTACACGTGTTTCGCACAAGCTCTACCATCTGTGATCCAATTTATAATATCCAACTGTTATTCTGGTGGTCACTGATCTGAAGGTATACCGTTTAAATTCAGGCTCGGACTTAAGCGCGATGGGCAGTGAATGAGTGAAATGTTATTATTCGAACATTGGCGATTATTTCCATAGAAAATTTCAAGAATTTGAATTATCCAGCCAATCGACCTTTAAATATGCAAATAATACCTAGACTTTTTATTTTAATAAAATTTTAAAAGATATATTTCCGGTAACCGGTAAACGTTAAAAAGCTGATTCACTCCCGAATTAATACGAGGTAGGTGGGAAACCCCGATAACTATTAAATAGTTCAAGATAGTGATTCGTCAACCAGAGAAGAATTTTTCGGTAAATATACTAACAGAACTTCCGGCTTTCGGCTTTTGAAAATGAAAGGTCCTTTACTTTGGTCCTTATCTATTGGCAATCACCTCCAAAGCAATGAACTCATTTCAGCTCACAACCGAGAATGCAACCACTAACTACAAATTATCAAAAAGTGTACCGGGTGATCATTTATAATCCCCCCTTCTTTAAATTTTTTATTTAACCTTTGGGATGATAACGTCAAATAAAAAAGTTGATCAGAAAATAGTATACTATTTGCAAGATATATTTTTATATATACAGGGTGTTGCATAAATTATCCATATGTATATTATACGCTTAATAAAATCTCCTAAAAATTCTACACATTTCTCGTATAATATGTCCTATACCCAAATCCAATAGTTTTGGTTAGATATATGCGCTTTTAACATAAAAGCCGCATTCAGAAAAGAAATAATATTCTAGAATTTATAATTTATATCATAAGTGGATGTGAAATTAGATCGTCACTAAAAAACAAAATGTTTATTTATAACTGGCAGTGAGATTTACCAGTTACAGATTTAGAAAAAATTGGGTGCTTTTTATTATAAAATGCCTCATTCTGAATGAGAACAACAATTAATTTAAAGCAAATAAGAGAGTTCAATTGGCTCAAAGGGAACTGCGTGTAATTAACCCCCGAATGCACGTTCCAGACAGAAAAACCTTTAATTGCATCAATGAAAAATTTCAACAAAGATCCAGTCTAGAAGAAAACATTGGAAAGAAATGAAGATGATTTAAGCACTTTATTAAAAGTTGAAAAATATCCCAATATAAGAAAAATATCGGAAAGGGCACATTATAACTGATCGCCCGGTACATTTAGCCTATATATTAAATCATTCTAATTTCAAATCACTGCTGAAACCGTTTAAAAAGTACAGTATACTAATATAAATGTTTTTAAATTTGGAATAGCTCCATATTTGATAATATATAATTAAAAATTATTGCAATTTTAACCCATATTTTATATATTCCATCGCAGGGACTATACAAAATTCTAAGTATTTTATATAAAGAACCACCTATACTTAACCCTACGGATGTTTTTCAGTTTTTATTTTGATATTCGTTCGTTCTAAGGCCCATTGTTTTCACAAACCATAATCCAAATCTTAAAAAAATATATATTTTCAGCTTGATGCCCAATACCTCTCTGTTAATTTCGGAAGCATTTATGTGTAGTATGTCGGCTGCCCTTTGTTTTACTATTTTACTTTCGGTGACTGCCAAGATCGCGGAGGTGTTTTCTTAATTGCGAGACCACCTGTTATCGTGTAAATTAGCAACCATGGGACCGTCGCATGGGGCATGATTAATAGTCCGAAACCGACCAGGATAAGTTTATGGGTCGAATATCTGCAAGGGTAGGTAGGTAGACGATACCTGCTACTAACCAAAGCGTTTTCTTTTCAACTTTCATATTGTTAAACGAAACTAATAAATACATTTAAAAACAACACATAGAAAGAATCAACAACAACAATAATAATTACAAAACCAACAATAACACCAATCAATATAAAGCTATTTTGCATTTCTTAAGTCAATATTAAATACCTGCCCGAGCAAAAAGAGGATGTGAGATTCAAATTGAATATTCGTATGTAGATTGCTCACCATGGAATAGGTTATGAATTATAAATGCCGAGTTGATAAATTGAACAGATGGAAAGTTAGATACCGTTCTTGTAAAATTAGTAGTCCTATAATCTTTATGAAACGATTAACCGATTTCAGTTACGAGCATTTACAAACCGCATGAATATTCACATCAGCAAAATATCAGCAAATATATTATCTCCAAAGACGTGAAAACAAATACCTACATATCCAGTCCTCAAACTAATTAGAATATAATAAGCATTTTTATGGTGTTGATGTGGTAGTTAACATTAAAATATTATGTCCATAATCATAGTAAAGTGCAGAATCATTTTTTAATTGAAATATTTTAGTCATGAATTGTTTAAAAAATATATTCTTTTAGTAATAATAATCGGTTTTAATGTTGTGTTGTGTGTTGTGTCGATAAAAGAATCTTTAACTCAAACCATATCTGTGCAAATCTTAATCAAAAAATGTTTATCATCTCCTTCCGTAGTAAATCTAACCTAAACTTATTTCCAGTAATTTATTCGATTTATTTTTGTATTTTTTCTTAAATTCCAGTGACTGTTAGTGCCGAGAACTTAGTACACTCTGCACTCTCCAGATAAACTTTTAATAACAGAAAAGAAAAGAAAAAAATACTAAATTACCAAAATCGTACAAATAGGACAAAGCACTTTTTGAATTGCAAACATATTGTATTGCTGATATAAATAGGGCGAAGTACCATATAAACAAAATATTATTTTTTCTGCTCCCGTCTGTAAAATGCCTAATTACACACCGATGTAACGTGCGGGAAGCGCCACTTTACCACCTCAGTTTCGTTTCCCATGAATTCGAGCCACCTCGGACATTTCTAGGATTTTACCGCACGGGTTTGGGAGCAATCGGATGTTTTCGGAGATATTTCCCACGCTTTGAACTTTGACGTTTGTCAATTCTGACTGTCATGTCAGTGAATGTATTCGTGTTTTGCGAACATGGACCCAAAAACTAAGGGTCGTAGAAAAAGTATAGTAAGCAACACGTTCCGCTGCGCTCCGCTTGTATCAAATAAACTCGTGGATCAAATGCCGTTTACCGCACTTGCATAATATACTATTTTCTACTCCCGTCTGTAAAATGCCTAATTACACACCGATCTAGTGTGCGGGAAGCGTTACTTTACCACGTTATTTTCGTTTCCCACGAATCCGAGCCAATTTGAACATTTCCGGGATTTTACGGTACGGGTTTGGGAGCAATCGGACATTTGTCGATTCTGACGGTGATGTCAGTGAATGTATTCGTGTTGTTTTGCAAAAATGTACCCTAAAACTAATGACCAGGAAAATGTTATGCAATATACCAGACAATTGAAATACTACGTGCTATAAGCTACAACTAAAATCTAGTGGAGTAGTCGGTAAGTCAAGCGACATTTATAATTTCAGTTTCTAACCAAGAACTAACGTAGTAGTATAGTATGCAACACGTTCGGTAAACTTTTTAAGTAACTCGTTTATTAAACTCGTAAGTAAAATGCCGTTTACCGCACTTGTTGCATGATATTGTACGACATGAAATAAAAAATTAACTCATTTTATTTTTACCTGAGTTGCAGGAAAGTTGATAACCAATTGTGTAAAATAATTGAAAAAAGAGCACTTTTCAATGGTAAAATCTAATTCTTAAGGCCCCCTGTATACTACACCTTCTTCATTATGGAAAAAAAGTAAGTTTCTCAAAAACCGCTAAAAATATTCAGATACCTGGTTTGAAATGTAACAAACTAATCAAAACAAATATGAATTCTCTATCAGAAATACCGAACTTAATGGTATCAAATTATCAACGCATCGAAAACTAGGAAGCTTTGGGAACAAGCTTTTGAGGTGTTTTTTAACTCATATATTTTATCAGTAACCATACATAATTTATGTATTTATTTTTACTTTAAAATAAATATATAAATAGAACATTTGCCCATATAACTCCACGCAATTAAACAAAATAATAAAAGCTCTCAATTTACTTTGTGGAGAAAATAGAGTTTCATTATCATAACTTTATTTTAATTATACTCTGATGATGAGGTAGAATGGGAGGGTGTTACGGTAGATGACCCGACATGTGTCCACTCGTCCTCAGGCACATGCCAACCCTCGCGCTTTAACAGATGACATTCTGGTATATAGATATTTATCGGTTTATCGTCACATCTCTCGAAGTTTTATTGAATAGAAACGCCCGCATTCAACACGAATTGCCTATAAACGTGCTTTGAAAAATAATGAAATCCTTTCAATGGAGCTTGTGACGTTATGATGTGTCTCCAAGTGGATAATAATTTGAACTCTTTGTTCATAACTGCCTTGATTTTAAAGTTACCAGTACTCGTAATTTTACACGGCTATACATCTTTAATCTGTATAAACATCCGGGAATTGTTTATTTTTAAAAATAATTATTGCGTATTTTCTCATACAGTGCTTTCAAAACTGCTTCGTCTAAAGAGTTTCTAAAATAATCCGAAGCATAGTGCAATTTTTTTTTCTACTCTCGTCTGTAAAATGCCTAATTACACACCGATATACCGTGCGGGAAGCGTCACTTTACCACGTCAGTTCCGTTTTCCAAACCAAACGTGTTGCACACTTTACATTTTCTACTCCAGTCTGTAGAATGCCTAATTACACACCGATCTAGCGTGCGGGAAGCGTCACTTCACCACGTCAGTTTGGTTGCGTTGTCTTTGGGTACATTTTCGCAAAACAGCACGAATGCATTGTCTGACATATCTGTCCTAATTGACAAACGTCAAAATTCAAGGAGTGGGAAATATCTACGAAAACATTCGATTGCTGTCAAACCCGTGCGATAAAATCCCGGAAATGTCCGAAGTGGCTCGGATTCATGGGAAATGAAAATCACGTGGTAAAGTGACGCTTCCCGCACATTCGATCGGTGTGTAATTAGGCATTTTACAGACGGGAGTAAAAAATAGTATATTATGCAAGTGCGGTAAACGACATTTGACCCACGAGTTTATTTGACACGAGCGGAGCGCAGCGGAACGTGTTGCACACTATACTTTTTCTACGCCCGTTAGTTTTTGGGTACATGTTCGCAAAACACGAATACAATCGCTGACATGACAGTCAGAATTGACAAACGTCAAAGTTCAAAGCGTGGGAAATATCTCCGAAAACATCCGATTGCTCCCAAACCCGTTCGGTAAAATCCTAGAAATGTCCGAGGTGGCTCGGATTCATGGGAAACGAAACTGACGTGGTAAAGTGACGCTTCCCGCACGCTAGATCGGTGTGTAATTAAGTATTTTACAGACGGGAGTAGAAAATAGTATATTATGCAACAAGTGCGGTAAACGGCATTTGACTCACGAGTTTATTTGACACGAGCGGAGCGAAGCGGAACATGTTGCATACTATACTTTTTCTACGCCCGTTAGTTTTTGGGTACATGTTCGCAGAACACGAATACAATCACTGACATGACAGTCAGAATTGACAAAAGTCAAAGTTCAAAGCGTGGGAAATATCTCCGAAAACATCCGATTGCTCTCAAACCCGTTCGGTAAAATCCTAGAAATGTCCAAGGTGGCTCGGATTCATCGCAAACGAAACTGACGTGGTAAAGTGACGCTTCCGGCACGCTAGATCGATGTGTAATTAGGTATTTTACAGACGGGAGTAGAAAATAGTATATTATGCAACAAGTGCAGTAAACGACATTTGACCCACGAGTTTATTTGACACGAGCGGAGCGCAGCGGAACGTGTTGCATACTATACTTTTTCTACGCCCGTTAGTTTTTGGGTACATGTTCGCAAAATACGAATACAATCATTGACATGACAGTCAGAATTGACAAACGTCAAAGTTCAAAGCGTGGGAAATATCTCCGAAAACATCCGATTGCTCCCAAACCCGTTCGGTAAAATCCTAGAAATGTCCGAGGTGGCTCGGATTCGTGGGAAACGAAACTGACGCGGTAAAGTGACGCTTCCCGCACGCTAGATCGGTGTGTAATTAGGTATTTTACAGACGGGAGTAGAAAATAGTATATTATGCAACAAGTGCGGTAAACGACATTTGACCCACGAGTTTATTTGACACGAGCGGAGCGCAGCGGAGCGCAGCGGAGCGCAGCGGAACGTGTTGCATACTATACTTTTTCTACGCCCGTTAGTTTTTGGGTACATGTTCGCAAAACCCGAATACATTCACTGACATGACTGTCAGAATTGACAAACGTGAAAATTCAAAGCGTGGGAAATATCTCCGAAAACATGCGATTGCTCCCAAATCCGTGCGGTAAATTCCCGGAAATGTCCGAAATGGCTCGGATTTATGGGAAATGAAACTGACGTGGTAAAATGACGCTTCCCGTACGCTAGATCGGTGGGTAATTGGGTATTTTACAGACGGGAGTAGAAAAAAGATTTAACGGCACGGTTTGAATTATGACGTTTTTCAGCTCTAATGGTCATGCAAAAATGTATTTTTTTGTATTTATAATTTAACTTTCCCACAGAAATTTTACATACCGTTCGCATAAACTTTAGTGGTTTTTACAGTTCTTATATTAATATCTTGCCAAGGCCGATTGTGCGATTTTTAAATATCCATGTCTCATCAGTACAAAAACAACAAAATTGAAGGTTAGGACCTGCTTTTTCTTGCTTATACGATCTCAAAAATTTAATCCTCTTAATAGCTCTTGGATGATTTTTCTTCAATTACAGTCTTTTTCTAACTAACTACTAAACTACTTAATGATCAATTGTAAAAGTTAAATAAACAACATAACGTTATATAATAAACACAGTTATTGTTGTTTACATGACATATCCAATAAATACATCTCTCTCTGTCTAACGTACACAATTAAAAAGAGACAACAACAGCAGAACCGATCTAAACGATAAACGAACAGGTTTAATGGCAACTAGTAAATATTTTGTTTGAATGGTATTAGTAATCCGACAATCTGTTATAATTTTTAATTTGTTAAATTGTGACTTTTCCGTGACGGTTATAGAAAAAGTACAGTATGCAATACGTTTGGTAAACTCTTTATCCCACTTGTTTATATTAAGCACTCGCTCCGCTGCGTTCCGCTCATGACCAATTATCTCGTGAGTCAAATGCCGTTTACCGCACTTGTTGCATAATATACTATTTTATACTTCCTTCTGTAAAGTACTTAATTATACACCGATCTAGCATGCGGAAAGCGTTACTTTACCACGTGACTTTCGTTTCCCACGGCTCCGAGCCACTTCTGACATTTCCAGGAAATTGCCGCACGTATTTGGGAGCAATCGAATGTTTTCGTAGATATTTTACACCCCTTGAACTTTTACGTTTGTCAATTGTGACGGTCATGTCAGTGAATCTATTCGTGTTATTTTGCGAAAATGTCCCCAAAAACTAACGGTCGTACAAAAAGTATAGTATGCAATACGTTTGGTAAACTTTTTAACTCGCTCGTTTATTAAACATTCGCTCCGCTAGTGCCAAATAAACTCGTGACTCAAATGCCGTTTACCACATTTGTTGCATGATATACTAATTACACCCCCGAATTTCAATATAACATATTAGCGTTCTGTTTTTATCTAAAATCTGACAACGCAAAATCTACAGTTTCTGTTTTTACAATTCATTGCACAAAAATCACAGCATGGCTCAAGTGTGCTTTGAAATCCTGTCAAATTTGTAAGCCCTGTAAGATGCTACATAGAACAAAACAATTTTTGTTTTATTTTAACATCTCAAGTGACACTTTTCAAAACTCGTTACTTTTCCTCACTTCCGACTTATTTTCCATATTTGCATTTGGTTCAGCTTCAAGACAGTATCCAATCTAATTCTCATTATTATAATTAACATTGTTGTAGAAAAAATTTATCTTACTTTTTAGTTATTTTATCCACACAGGAACAGCGGATGTAATTAATTGACTAATCAATATTAGGTATATAAATTGGTTCAAAATTTTTCGGCATAATGTTTATCCCTGAATCCAACACTGTTATGCAGGATGTTTCAAAAATATGCGCTAGCACTCAGCTGGAGATTCGTCATCCAAAAAAAGAAAAAATCTTCATATAATAGTATATCCGGAAATGATTAGTTTCAAGATCATTATTATATAAATTCAAATTATAAAAGAAACGCATGTCGGAAAACCCTTACGTCATAGGCATTTTCTTTTTTGTTGTACTATTGTAAGGATGCTTCCCGCGACTTCACAATTTTAACCTAGTTGAAATATAATTACACCTTTGACGATGCCAAATTTTAGGAAAATCGACCAAAAAAAAATAAATGTTTTAAAAAAGTTTTTTTTTTATTTACTTATTTTTTGTGACACCCTGTATATATGGTACTGCATTGGGCATCAAAATACAGAATTGTTCTATTCTATTCCATTATAGCAATTTTTTATTTGAAATTAATATGGTAATGTAATTTTTTAGCGTTTTTATGGTTTTTAGTCTCTCCTATTAAAACTTTGGAGTTACTCCCGGTAGCGAGTTTTGACAATCCGACTCCGCTCATCATTTTTTTCACAACGATAAACAACCGTACTAGGAAAACATAACATAATGTATTTTTGCTTCATTGGAGAAGCAAACGCGCCTGCATTCGTCTCAAAATAATCTCAGATTTTTACTTTTGTTAGAGAGTTGAAATTATGGGAGTATACGTCGGTCGTAAATAATTAAGCGCGGCAGCTTGCTGAAATACGCACCAATTTGTTCCGTGTGCGCTAAAAGGGAAACGATGTTTTTCATCAAACAAGGCGGGAGCCCTACCAAGCGACTTCCACGTAAAGCCTATTTTAAATGACATTGGACATGGTCTCTTGTATCACAATACATCTCGCGGTCTATCTCATGTGAAATCTATTCTGGATGACCCACCACCTTTCAGAAAAAAATATGTGTTTCAAATGTATATTGTTATTCCAAAATGACATTATTTAACAACTGATATCGATTTGAAAGTATCTAGCCCACTGTCCCCTGTCTAGAGGAATAAAGATCGAATGCATAATCTGAGGCACATTTGAATCGCATTTACTTAACGGATGATCCCTGTGGCGAGAACAAGATTATCGGGTCTTGCATAAAATGATCTTCTAAATTTCCAATTTGTACACGGAGCGAAAAAATTAACAAAACAAAAAATTTCTTAAATTAACAAAATTATTTGTTTCTATTCCGACGTGACAATATTTTTATTGGATCAAGTATATTTGTCAAAACGGTTTGGTTAGTTGAAACTAATATGTTAGTTATTTCCACAAAACGGTTTGTCAAATTAAAAAATTTATGTTTACTCTGGACTTACTGGAAATACAAAATCATATTTTTAACTTAATGAAATAGGACGATTTATTCAAGGTATACGTAATTCCAATAAAAAAGGACAACCACTGTATGGGACCTCAAAAACATATTTGATGAATTAATTATCTGAATAAATAATTAATTAATTTTTGTTAGTGCTAGCTACGACAAATTCCCGTTCATCCTAGATTGCTCTGCATTCTTTATATTACGTTGATTCACAATAGTATAGCACTCAACAAGTTTGCACGAGCGGAGTACAGCATAGCAACTGCTTAATAAAGTGAGTAAATGACTGAAGAAGCTCATCAACGTGTTGCACACTATATTTTTTCTGCGCCCATTAGTTTTTGCATACATTTTTGCAAAAGTCAGAATAACATGGCTAATATCTATCGAAAGCATCCCACCGTACCTAAGCCCGTGACTGAAGTATCGAAAAAGGCGAGCCTTAAAGTGGCATTTTCCACACTTTATCCTTGCGTAATTGGATATTTTAGAGCAGGACGTAGAAAAATTAACTTAACCAACAGACATCTAAACAAATATTAATAAGCGTACTGCATAAGCATAAAAAAATATTCTCTGATGGCCGTATTTTACGGTTCATCTGTTTTAACTTAATTCGCCCTTTAGAACGTAGATGGCGCGGCAAGCAGGACTCCGAAAATAATCAAATTAAGCCTTTTCACTGGCACTAAAACTACTGTTTTAGACCTATTTTCAGAAAGCTATGTAGTTGAGTCAATGTCCATAAAAGTCCATATTTGCATACTCATTTGATAGTTTTGTTTATTTGTTAGATTACTTCGTCAGACGACTGACGTCTTTAATCGATATTTGGAACACATACAATATAAAATTACACAGGGTAAGATATAAAATGTAAAGCTATGGAACCACCATATCTCGTTGATCGTTCAATCTAATAACTTGAAATTGGTACCATTATTCACAAAAATGTTATAGTTAGTTTTGATTAGTTTAATAGTTAAGTTAGTAAGTTAACAGTTAATAATTAAATGGACTAAATAGGTTTTGCAGCTTAGTGACTCAAACATGAAATATTTGAGTCAAACATGTTCCCATCATTTGGCAGAATTGGATCGTTTGATAGGTATCATGATTGTCAATTTGACAGTGAGAGAGGCCAGTTGCGGCGATGATCGTCTTGTTGGACTGGATAAGGTTAAGAAAAAATAACTTTTTTTATCCGATTTAGAGCAGCAAAACATCCATTTGACTTTAGCGTGGAGTCCACAATTAGTTTTTAGTTTATATGATGTTATTTCAATAACACCCTGAACATATTTAAATGGATGCTTCGAAAGACTTGTATGTAGTTGATGCCACATCCAGTGAACGACCTGGAACTGATTAACTCTTTATAGAGTTTTTAAATCTGCAATTAATTATATTATATAACTTGATAGTGGAAGTCAGATAACAATTATATTATATATAATATTAAGGCAGAGGGAAAAATGCAATGCAAATGTTGTAATTTATTTTTAAATTTAAAATTTTTAAAGTCAGAACAAAATATTTTTTTTTCCGAAAGCAACGAAGTCTTGTTTTATGACATGAAACATTTAAAATAAAAATAATGCTTTTTTAAATAAGTATGTATCAACAACATAAATTAATTTGAAAAAATAACAATTTGGGGACAAAATTAAAACTGTTTTTGATAAAAATATACATATAGGTAATATGAAATAAAACGCACTAAATCCAATTTTTAATACCCACTTACATAAGCTTCACATTTTTAACTAAAATAACTAGTCCTTACCAATACAAAAATCAGAAAATTATGCTATATTAATATAATTTTTGAAAACAGGTATTATGGCTTTTAAGTACCACTCAGGTACTTATTCAACTTTTTGTGAACACCAAGGAGCAGGCGATTTTTTAAAAAAATGTCCTGCAAAGTAATGTATTATTTTTCCAATGGGCGCTTGAGTTGACGTTTTTGTATGTCTGCTGATTCCCGTGTGGGCGGAACACGTGTAACATTTTTAAAATAATATATTTTTTTGTAACATTCACATCGGAGTGTTTGAATCTTTATAGTTTTGTGAAACCAGGTCTTTTCCAGGATGGGCAATTTGTTTTATTTTATTATTTTTGGTTTTAATTGAATATGTTTAAGAAACTGACATACATATAACAATATATATTATATAAATTTTTTTCTATCAAAACAGGTTGTCTTAAATGTCTAACACGAACCAAGAAAAATATGTAGGTATTCTAAAAGAACGAACATATCAACAATATTTTCATATAATTAAAATTATAAAAAAAAATAATAAATACAAGTATCGCATACTGGTTCTGCTAAGAGTATCTATTTATTTAACTGACAGTTGATGGACGATTGATTTAATGCCATATTATAAAATTCTAGATTCTAGATTGCCTAAACCTTTATTGAATTTACATTTTACATCTTTTTGATTTATTTAATTTGTTAAAGTGTTCTTATAACAATAATAATTGAAATTTGGTCCAACAGATGGGACATGTGCGATACGTGTTCCTTACGTGATCTACCAGCAATTTGTTGCGACGAATGAAAGACCTAATCTAATAGCAGTATGCTGTGTAACGAATTTGTCCACCATAGGTACTAATCCAAACACGAATCATTCCCAGAACAAAGTTCAAATGTTCTGTGGAATTCAATCATTGAAACAAAAGAATGATCTTCCTAATAGCGTATTTTTCACTGATAACAAAAATGCTATTCCATTGTGTTACTAATAAGTACATATTTTTAAGGAAGTCCGTTGCCGATGACCCAGAAAGATTAAAATGCGAATTTTCGAGACAAATAACAGTCTCGTTAAAAAGAAGAATAAATAAGCCATTTTAAAGCAGATCTTGAACTCGGAATGGTCATGACCATAGTTCAAACTAATTATGGCTTTGAAATATCGACGCTCTGGTCACGATATTATAATATCGCGAAGATTCGTAGAGAACGTTGAACGGAAAGTAGAGAGATTTGCGTTCTGTTGTATGTGAAATGTAAAATTAGATAGAATTTTTTTTTAATTTAAATTGAATGAACCTGCAAGAAATAATGTTTTTCTAATTTTAAAATTTAAATTGGCGAATGTAAAACAGCGGACATAGTATTAACAAATACACATAAGAATAAAGCTACCATCCAATGACAAAGAAAGAATAAGGATTAGAATAAGAAATGATTCCGAGAGAAATGTGTGAACTGTGTATTCCAGAAGGTTAGGTAGTATTATTGGACAATTAATTAACTAATTACGTATTTTTTGAGTAAGCATTTTATTTTATTTTATTTTATTTTATTTAATGTGTATTTTTACTTGATTTCGAGTAATTAACGAACATAGTTCTTTAGAGGCTCATTCTTGGCAAATAAAAACAACAATTAATCAATTTTTTTATATGTGATAGGATGTTAAACCTCCTACGGTTAGACCTTGGCGGACAGTTGTCCTACGCTAGGTATCATGGCCTCCATAAATGTCCATAGAGCTGTCAAACCATGTTTAAGAACTGACTTTATTATAAGTATTATTATAAGTATAGTTGCACTTCAATTAAAATTTGGCAGGTATCTTATACTTGGCTATTAATTCGTCCCGTCGGTCAATAATCAAACCCTTTTTCAAGAAATTGTTTCAACGAACAACAATTTCTTCAAGCAAGTTTTTTACAACACTGTGCCCTGATTTCGGTGTAAATCCTAAGGCATCAAAAACTTGTTCAGATTGCTCATTGATTGCTTGTGTTTCTTGCGACTGCGACGTCTGGTGCTTTAAAATTGGTAGTAGCAGAGGCAGCATCTGACTCTAAAAGAAAGTTCACATTCACCTAGTGACTACTTAAGTTTCTAATAAAAAAATCGAGCGATTTCATTTGTTTAGTTAAGGGTTTCGACCAAATCCATTTCTAGGAGTCACACATCCCAAAAACTTGTTATTTTCATTATACAAGGGAGATAGAAATCGCACGATTTTTAGTCTTATGTATTATGAATATCGCGCGATATCCCAATCCCTCCTAATTTTGAGTCAACTTTCACTTAAAATTAAAATTAAACTACGAATTTTATTATTATGTGCTGGTGATAAGTATATTCGGAAAATACATCGTAATTATATCGAAAATAAACGAAGGAGAATTAAAAATATATCAGAACGTGGTTTTATTTAAAATAAGTAATAACGTTTTTCAACATCTTTTCATCTAAACCCACTTTCGGGACAAATTTTTCGAATTTGGCGCTATAAAATTGACAGGGTATTATATATTATATTATAACGAACAACAGTGCAGGTTGAACATTGTTACCATGTTTAAGGACTTATGATTGATTGATTTTAACAGACTATAGGATTCGATTACTACAATATTGCAAAATAATTTATCAAAATCTAAATAGCTAATTCCTTATTTTCAAAGTGTGCGACTATTAAAAAAAAGTTTTATAAAGCAAATCAAATTTTCGACAGCATTATACATATTTTTAAAAACCATTATTCTTAAGAGAGTATTATTTTACAGTACTTTGTTTTTGTTTTGTGAACACGTATTTAATGACTCTTTTACGTGAATCGGCAGAATATTCCTTGTTCAAAAGTTTTATTGCCGTTGTTTAAGGTGCCGTAAAACCTTTTATAACACACCGGATTTTTGAAATTGCCATCTCAACAATAATATATTGCGAGTACGGACAACTAAATTTTATTTAATATTGGACTGGTTGATACTTCAATGGGTTTTAACTTTCAGGCTTCGCCATAAATTTTTGTTGTTTTTTGTTTAGAAATGGTTTTACAAATTTTAATGTAATTGTAGGAACACATGTGATAGAATCAGCAATAGCACCTACATTTAGGTTAAGGATAAAGGCAAACTGGTAAAAGTTTATTTGCTTTTTTATTTATTGACGGAGAAATAAGTAAAATGTACTAAATAATCCTATATAGTAGGGTATATTAGAATATTAATGAAACAACTTGGATAGAGACAATTTTTTTCACGGAAAAACGGCTATCCCGCCATACTTTTATATAAGCGGAGTGCCTTACCAGCTTAGAGTTAGTTGAAAAGTGGCGCCGAAACGCACATCTACGGATATAAATTGAGAAGTTTTATAAATTATTAGTCTTGTGTATAGTGGATAGTATTGGGTAAATAGTAATGACTTTGTTATTTTAGACGGAATAAATTTTAAGTTCCTATAAGTTTTATACGGAATGCTTTGTTTAATTTCACCGTCACGTTTGACGGTGAAATTAAACAAAAGTAACAGTATATTATAAAAATTCACGAGTTTCATTTGTTACGAGCGGAATGCAGTGGGAGGGTGCTTAATAAAAGGCTGACTGGAAAAGTTCATCAACGTGTTGCATACTATACTTTTTCTACGAACATTAGTTTTTGAGTACATTTTTACAATACATTCACTGAGTGAACACCGGTCGTTCCTAAACCCGTAACTAAAATACCGGAAATGTCAAAAATGGCTCGCGACTGTGTTATCCTGCAGGTCACAGTCAAAGGTTATATTAGCTTGTTGGAGGAAGTTGCGTTCGTAAAAAACTGGCGCTTGCAGTTGCAGAATAAAGCAACCGAGAACGGTATGACTTGTAAAAAGGCTGGAACTTGTTCAATAGAGGAGGACTCACAAGAGGAGCTCGGCTAATGGTGAGGTGTTATTGATTATCAATCTTAGATAGAAAGCTCTTAACTTTCAACTCAACCAAAAGCAACCCAACCAATTGCTGTGAATGGCGTAGCCCATTCTCTTCAATTTTTGTGCGTTTGCGATTAATTGAGTAAAGAATTCCATACAAGCGGTGAAAAAATTGTGAAATATGATCCTGAGAATTAGTGGTTCTGTCACTCAGAATCTGCAAACAGTTGACAACCACAGGTATTGTTCCTAATAGATTTAACATTGAAATAAACTATGAGGTCTTCTACTAGTAAATAAATCTTTACATGGAAAATACCGTTTTGTTGTATTTGTTACATATAACGCAAGTTCTAAACTATAGTTTTGAAAATAATTAATTTCTCGAAAACCGCTAAATATAAGTATAGAATTGCAGAACGGAAAATTCAATAATACACATTGCGTTTCATTGAAAATATCAAAGTTTATGCTACTTTATCGGAAAATCAGAAACGTCGCATCGCTGGAAATATATTATATCGACAGATCGTCCTCACGTATGTAAACGATCAAATTTTCAAAACGGCCCGAGAAATTCACTATAAACGTCTAAGTTGTCATCCACAGTGAATCAAGCTTTATATGTATGTGCCTGTACATAATAGGTACGTATTTGTTTTTACTATTTGTGATCAATTGACATTGGAAAAGTAACATTGGAAAACTGTAGTTATAATCCACCTAAACCATAGAAAATTGTGCAGCTTTTCCACTAATAAGAGTTTCGCTGTTCGATTTGATGGTATTATTTCTTTTGCATTTTCAAGTCGCTCTAGTTGCGATTTATATATTTTATATTCGAAATATAGGGATTTTAATTAGGAGGAGCATTGCAGTTATACTAGTCAGCTCCTACAACTCTTTTTCTTACGTTTCCTTATGGCTATAGCTCCAGGTGAATGTCGAAACCTTTTTTGGGATAGGAATCACAGAAACAAATTCTTCGACCCACAAGGTGAAAATAGGAAGATCATAGAAACTACTTGGATAAAATAGGAGCTTATGTAACTATTAATCAAGAAAGCCCAGCAAGGGCCAGATTGCCCACAAACTAAATATCAAATCGATAACTCTAACGTAAACTTACTATTCTGTGCTACTTACCTAATTAGATCCATGGCATCAAAACAGTCAGGATTTTGTATTGTTGATACATAATTTCACAATGACGTTCGGCGCGTGCGTCATAACCTCAAATAAATCAGGCATAGAAGTTAAAAATAAATAAATATTATCAACACTTACCACACAAAGACGTCCGCACAACAGAAGTGATAAACATCCAAACGAGAAAAGAAATTAGTATGATATACAAACTATTAGTTTTCCTATTGCACCTGTTGAATTTTAGCAACTTTACATATTCTAGCATTCACCCCGTAGTTTTTATCCCTGGAGACGGTGGATGCCAATTGGAAGCGAGATTAAACAAAAGCCTATCTGTACATTACATATGCGAAAAAGCTTCCGATTATTTTAACATATGGCTGAATTTGGAGCTTCTTATACCAGTAGTCATTGACTGCTGGATTGACAATATTAAACTCATTTATGATAATAAAACCAGGACCACAAGAAGCCCAGATGGGGTTAACATTAGAATTCCAGGTTTTGGGTTGAGTGAAGTTGTTGAATGGATTGATCCAAGTCATGCAAGCACAGGGGCTTACTTTTCTGATATTGCCACCACTCTAGTCTCCTTAGGTTATTCCAGAAATAAGAGTATTAAAGGAGCCCCATATGATTTTAGGAAGGCACCAAGTAAGGCCGCATTAAACTTTGATCTATCGAAACCTTTTTTATTTTTCTGGAAATTATTTACAGATGAAAACCAAGAGTATTTTGTAAAACTAAAAAAATTAATTGAAGACACGTATGAGGAAAACAATAAAACATCCATAATGTTGATCGCACATTCAATGGGGGGACCAATGTCCATACACTTTTTAAATAAGCAAAAGCAATCTTGGAAAGACAAATATATTCAAAGGTTGGTGACACTGAGTGGAGTATGGGGTGGATCTATGAAGGCTGTGAAAGTATATGCAGTAGGTAAGTATTAAGATCATTAGCTGTTAATGTTACTATTCTTATTTGCGAATTTCCTAGGTGATGATTTAGGGTCCTACTTTTTAAGAGAAAGTGTGATGAGAACTGAACAGATTACATCTCCAAGTTTGGCTTGGCTACTTCCCTCAAAATTATTTTGGAAACCAGATGAAATTCTCATACACGCTGAAAATAAAAATTACACATTAAATAATTTGGAAGAATTTTTTAGGTATGATGTGAGATCAATGTGAACATTTTGTATTAGTAATAAAGTTTTTAGGGATATATATTTCACAGATGGGTGGGAAATGAGAAAAGACACAGAACCATATCAACTTGATTATAATGCACCTGGTGTAGAAATGCACTGCCTGTGGGGAACAGATGTGGATACTATTGAACAGTGAGTTCTGTTAACATTTGTCATTTAATAAAATTAGAATCAACATTTTAGATTATATTATAAACCTGGCACTTGGTTAGATGGTTATCCAACATTTATATATGGTAATGGAGATGGAACAGTTAATTTAAGATCACTGGAAGGTTGTATGCATTGGCAGTCATTGCAAAAAGAAAAATTTTTCTTCAAAACATTCCCGAAAGTAGATCACCTTGGTATATTACATGACAAAAATACTCAAAACTACATTGCTAGTCTTGTTATCCGTGATGAAGACAGATTCAATCAAAACAAAACAGAAGTAAGGTTGAAATGGAATACATTTTTGAAGCGCCTAAAAGATTTACACAATATTAAAAATTCACTCAAAATGGTATCTGAAAATACGAAAAATTTAACCAGCAAGTTTGAGTCTGCCAAATTTGAAATAAACAATGTTTAATCACTTCTCAGAATAAAATGAAGTAAATCTTAAGAGTTAAATTTGAGTTTATGTTATAAACACCTACTTCATATCTCACAAAACCAAATTCTATAAATTATAAATTAATATCTAGGGTGGTCTAAACTAAATACCCGTCAACGGAAATTCCACCTTTCTAAAGGAAATAGCTAAAACGTCAGTGTTACTGTGTTAATGGGTGTAACTTTTTTTTTACTATAGAAAATTTTGAGTTTATGTAAGTAGTAAGTAGTTTATGTAAGAGTCACTGGTTGTTGATGTTTATTAAAAATCATAAACGGTTCAATAAAATAAATGTTTATTCTCATATTTTATGCCACTTGCAAAACGATATATTTACTTCAATCATTAACAAAGAAAAACGTAAAAAATAAAGTAACATAGCAAAATTCAGCAATTTGAATAGTTCTTTCGTAAAAAGATTATTGTTGTTTAACTTATTATTATTAAATTAAAATTAAAAAAGAATTATAACAATGGTACCCAAAACAGTACATAAAAATCGGAATAGAAAATACGCTAATCTTTCACTGAGGAATATTTAAAAATATCAATCAATCAAACTCAATCAAATTGGTAGCGCCAATAATTTTTATTTAGAGATACTTCTGATGTACTCCGCGAAATGTTTCAAATTATTCATTATTAATTGTGGTCTTGATTAGAAAGGTGGCAAATTCGTTGCTGATAAATTTGCAATTTTTCACAAATCTATTAAGAACTACTATTACTCGCCTACTAAAAAAGAATCTATAACATTGAGGTGCATCGAGGGCAAGTCAGCCTATTATTCCTGAATTTATTTTCTGGTGGTGGCGCTGGTAACAGTAAACAAACGTAGTCGTTTTACTTTTAACTAGTGTTCATGTTACCATTGATTCTTAGACCATCTCATTCTAGCCGCATAAGCGACAATAAAGTAAAGTTTTTTAGACGGCGAAGCATTACGAAATGCAAAACATGTAATTTTAATTGGGTCTACTGCTGGAACAGGTAACTTAAAGAACATTCTTACAATTTGCCTTCAATCTATTAAAACTAAAAGCACTCCCTTTGAAATTAAGGGTCAATTAAATGCCAACTATCCATAAATCGCGTTGTAATTTGTAAAGGTGGTTTGTCGGTAAGTTGCAAGTAAATCGTGAAAGTGTATTAGGCAGGTTTAAAAAAAATGTTTACTTACATCAAAAACAATTATTGTGATTTAATATTTCTTGAGCGACATCCATCAAACAGAGCAATTTGCTTTGTGTTTTGATTTGAAAAGCGTAAGCTTTTCATTTAATGTTGAACCCTCAGATAAATCCATAGCACTGATTTGTAAGCAATACCAAACGAACTATTTTTTAAATGAAACAAATGTGACAAATATGAAAACAATCTAACCACTCCCATTTTTATACTTCCAAACTAATGGTAACACTTTTACCGCCAAAGGGTTTTATTCAATTGCCGATAGAAAACTAGACAACGTTGTTTTCATTGATTCGACGTTGCCGGTTCTTCAAACAATGATATTTGAACTGAAACACTTTATAAAAGTAATGCAGTTTCTGGTCCGTTATTACTTTGTAGAAATTAATTTCCAGTATTATTGACAGAATTTGTAGCTAGGCTAATGAGCCAAACAATGCGACTTTTACTGAAACTTCATTCTATTTCGAGACCATGGGACATTCATTTAGTTTTCAATTGTTTGAAAACCAATAGTCTGTCCGCAGTTGATACCTAAAATTGAAATTAGAAGGATATTTGAAAAATGATTTTTATGATTTTTCGCAGAAGTATTGCTGACACTATGTATTTTTGTATCTTAAAAATATCTTCAAAATTACATTTCTTGGAAAAAATAGAAGTTTTCAACATAAAAACAAGTAGCTTCCAAATTGTGGTTTTGACTGAATAGATACTAAACTTTTCTTTTTTGTTGGAGTCATTTGCATCGTGCACTTTTCTGATAGTGTCGTGAGACACGTATTATTTCATTTATCAAAAACCGTTTGACAGAGGGAAATTTTTTATGAGAAATCATCAACAACCGATGACGGAGCGGAAAATGTTATATGCTCAAATATTGAAGGAAACGGTGCTTTGATTGGGCAACCCTATTTCTAGTCCTATTCACACTCAATTACGAACCAGATACAAATAATCAACAAATATCAGAGGTGCAAGTAGATAAAATAATTGAACAATAAAGCTGCAGCTACAAATACCCACAGAGTTAGCTCTCAATAATAGCATATTAGTTGCGGTAGAAATAATAGCAGAAATTTTGGCTTGGACAACAAAAAAGACTCTAGCGAGCATATAGGGTATAAATATATAGAAGCCCTGCAGATAATACAGAAACTTTTGAAACCACCATGCAGAAAATGTTGAAAACTGCCATTCAATATTTGAAAATAAATAAGAACTAAAAGTTCAGATTTTCACGAAATTATATCAACACCGTGTCTTTATCAAATGTATTTCGATAAAGACACGGTGTTGTCGAAACAATTGTCATGTGAAAATATATAATTTCGTGAAAATCTGAACTTTTAGTCCTTATTTATTTTGATAAACGGATCTTTATCAAGTAAAAGCCACCTCAGTTCAATTCAATATTTGCATGCGCGGTCACTTCAAATCTTTGTTTTCATTCAATAAAATTTGTCGTTTCGAGTGAACCAATAAAACCTAAAATATCATAATCTCTTGAGGCGCATCAATTTTTACCGTCCTTATCACTAATATATTATTTAATATAATTTACACATACAACAAAAGATAAAAAAAGAAAAATAAAATTACATATAGTTTTGTGAAAACCAATTAAAGGAAAAAATTTAAAGCCATGGAAATGATTTACTAATTACAAAGATACTTCGTTAAATGAACAAACTGAAAAGAAGAAAACTAACCAAAAAGTCACGGAACGAAGTTGCCGAGGCCATGCGTGGACGTGATTAAACGGATGACTCATAAAATAAAAAGCTAGATACATTGTGTTTTGCACATGAATAGAAAGTTTTCACTTGGTAATAGCTGAGATTATTTTGAACCTATATCACCATATATACCTTATGCAAAGTTCCACTGTGTTCTCTTTTGAAGGTTTTTACGAAAAAGTGGCTGTGCTACTAATAGTTATTACTTTTTCAGGTGCTAAAGGTGCTATGGAGTTTATATTTTCTATACATGTTACTTCAAAATTGGTGTTTTATTTTCAATAACATTTCCTCAAAAACAGAACAGTTCAGAGAATTCAAATTATTTTACAATCTTCCCGTGTTTTGGAATCGGTTTCGGTTATTTTGAAGGGGCCTCAAATCTGGGAATCCCGTTGGCCATTACAAGTTAATTAATCTAATGAATTTTATAGAAAAAAATGAAGGCGTACAAAACAGCAAACATTTTCAAAATAATTTCAATATATTTTTATTTTGGAGAACATTTGATTTGAAATAAAATACCAATTTTGAACCAAGTTATTTTAATTTTAGAAAACTACAATTTGATTTTTCCAACTTTTGATAAACTGAATATCCGGCAGATTAGCACCTTCAAAAAATAACAATTTCTAGTAATAGTTCACTATTTAGGAAATTGAGAAGAACTCTTATTTTAAACAAAGTGTACATTGCATAAAAGTATACATTACCTACTTACTAAATGGTACTCTTATAAATTAATAAATGCATTTCAATAATAACATTAAAAATAGTTCACAATCATAAACTATGACTAAATGAAATCCAGACTTTTGGACTATACAAACTATAAATAACAGCCACCAAACTAAAGTACAATTATAATACATACATACAAGGATTTGTATTGGGCTATTTTTGATAAATGTACTTTGCCCTTCTTGTTGGAAAATTTTTAATGAAGATTCACAAAATTTTTGAAATTAAATACCCTATATTATTAAAAAATAAATTATTTGCAGAACCGACCAGATACATTTATGAAAAATCACTTAAGTCTATTCTAAAGGAGTTTTATATGAATATTAAAAACTTGTATAAAATCTCTGCTGTATGATACTTCTCATGGATCCTAGAGACAATATGTGTCAAGTATTTAATCCACTAAAATATGCAAAAAAAATCAAGTTTCGCAATCAAAACTGCAATGTACTTACCTCATAAATGGAAATCGGACTTCATTGTATTTTATGCAATACAAATAACCAATGATAACTGTGGCTGCTGCAAAAAGCAACCCATATTTACTTCTGTTAGTGAATATCAACCAAGATGGCATGTTCCGATTCAGCCGAACCCACAGCCCTTTATTTCGGCTTAATCTGTTGCGCATAATCTGTTCCTCTCTCTTCCGTCGATTCATTCTTAAAATAATTAATATTAAAAACAGAAAAAAGCTAAATTTTATATAATATTATAGCTGTAATAATCTAAATCTAAACAAGCCATATTACCATTACCTAAGGCTAAGGCTTAGCTAACATATATTGATGTTTATACTATTTGTCTGTTTTAAATGATATTAAGAGTTAAAGTACATAACCCTATAAAGTGGCACTGCAAATATTCATAATAAATTTAGTTTTGAACAAAAGTTACTCAGAACATTGATAACATTATTTTTTTTTTAATGTTTATTTGAAGTTTAACACAATTAAAAGCAATTCTGGAGTCAAAACCAAAAAGTGCTTAGTTTAAAATTGATTTGGTTTAATTTTTTTGTTAGTATTATCGCATTTTTAAGGGGAACATAAATCTAGGTTAAAATATTTTTATTTAGAGTTACCCAGCACTAGAAATTCCACTGATTATAAACATAAAAATAACACATTCAATTTGATCTCTGAACTCTGACCTGTCCCCTAACCAAAACTGTCCCCCTCTAACATTACATGGCAAATTTGAAATGATTTGACTGAAACATTTAGAGGCTAATAGCAATAGCAATAATTAATTTTGCTTTAAAAAGGCTAACACAGAAGATATAAAGCTAATAAATTCGAAAAGGGAAAGCAAGCAATTAGATTGGTGTAAGGTGGAAAAAATGAATGTGCTTCAAACAAAAATTGTTTTTATTTACAAATTAAAACAAAAGCAACAGTGTTAACCTACAGATACTTACCTTTGCGTTTTCTGTGTGAAACAAAAGAAGCAAAGATAGCAAAGTAAAAGCGAATGGAAAACATCTTTTGTACAAACAAAATAATTTTTTTGAAAACATAAAGCATGCCAAATTTTACATACTCCCTTTTCACTCGCTCCTTAACTATTTTTTCCAGTATTTCTGGAGGATAATCTTTGTAAAACTCTGAAGCATTCTTTAGAATGATTTCAAAGTTTACGTTATCAGGAATTTGAGAGAGAAGGCAATGAATGCTAGCCATATCACAGCCTGCTTCGAAAACTTCATTTCTTCTATAAATAACCAGGGCTGTAGCAACATACAATGGCATAAGTGCTGGTGTTGCCAAAAAATAATCATATAAGCGAACTACATCTTTGTATTGGTTCAGTGAATGCCCGAACCATGTTAAATACCATGGAAGCGCAAACATTGTACCAACACCTGCACTGAAAATAAACAAAGAGAAATTATTCAAAAAATAATTGCCCATACAGGTGCTACAGTAAAAATTATAATATTCTTATGATAAATAAAAATTGAATATTTTGTAAGTTGTATTAGTGATGAATTAAATGATTACTACTACTTCATCTTAATAAAATTCTGCAACTGATCTCACCTATCCATGAAGTTATACAAATCTTTGTCTACTTTATATAACAGAGCATAAATATAATTTAATCTATAATCTGTTTTTTCCATAGTGGGTTCCATACATTCTCTTAAATGCCCAGTACTCAATTTCTCCATTATCCTAAATGCAACAGCTTCTCCTACCACTAATAAAAAAGTAACAGCAACATCATGATAACCCTAAAAGACCTTTTAAAAAAAGAGAGCTTGTGTAAGCTATAGGGTATTACTTGATAATATCTCAGATGAGGATACTTCATAATAACTCGTAATATTAAAACAGTCAACTGATCCTGTAAGGCTACCCTTTGGCGGTATGGAATACCAGGTGGAAACCTTTTGAGAGATCTGTTTACATCCAAAACAACTTGCTGATATTCTGGATGATTCGACAATTCCTCTAAAGATGGTATTTTTTCATCAGTACTTGGATCAACTTCTAGTAATAATGGCCACACTTTGAACCTTAAATCATCTGAAAACGTATTTCTTGCAAATATATGAAAAGTTTAGCGCAAACATTTCTAGTGCTAAGAGAAAGAACTGGTTATAACTTACCGCCAACTAAACCAAATTGGCTAATAGCTAAATTTCGCCATGTTTTTAATAGATGATGATTCCCTGTCAAAGCGTTTTCAATTTGTGTTCGTTTGTCTTTTTCTTGTTCAGTTTCCAATTCTAAAATGTAATGTGTAATCTGAAATTAGCACAACAACACTTGTATAGGCCTAGCTCACCTCTTTCAAACTTTAATTCGGAACGAGTATCTTCAGCAAATTCATCAAAACTAATTTCGGAGCGCCTGTCAGATGAGGTTTCGTAGTTTAATAAGCCAGACTCCTCTTCCAAACTACTTATTTCGGAGTCAAAATTTTCCATTTTGGAAAAAATTTTTTAGACTCGAACCATTCCAAACATTTTGCTGAGAAAAACCCACGGACCTTATACCCAACCGACTTATTGAAAATAAGTGAGCTGTGTTCGGTAACTATCCCGAGACAATAAAAAGCATGAAGAGAGTAAGCCGAGCGCGGACCGACTGTATGACGTACACCGACCCACTCAATCCAAAGACTTAGTATTTATTATTTTTCAATATTTTTTAGTCTTTACAGGTAGTATCGCCGAATAAAACAATGAAAGAATTGAAACTTCGAAAACTAATATAATTTCTTTTGGAGAAGTGTAAATAATCCAGACCTACGAAAATGTTTGCAATAACAATACTAATGTAAAAAAATGGATTTTTTTATTAAAGTAGAGAGTCGAAAAAAAGTTATTTCTTCAACCTACAAGACGAAGTAGAAATCCTCAAGGCTAGTGGCTCGGGACTACCCAGATACGTGCTGGTATCTTACCTTCAGCAAACTCAACCCATAGAAGAAGTTTTAAGCGTTTTCACTTTTCACTCACTATAGTTCCCTGCACAGATAACAGATATAAGGTAATCTGATTTGACTTGAATTTTCCCGATTATAATTCTTATTATAAAAGTGGTTCAAGCATGAGTACAATCGTAGTAACTAATGAAAATGTTGCGATTAATTTAACTGGCTATGTAAGTTCCAAAGAAAATCCATGGAAGCGAAGTACAAAATCTCGCATTACCCAGAAAATTTTTAATTTAGCTCAGTGGATTCAAATTACTACACAGTCAATGTAAATAACGTTATTCACACAATCGTTTTAAAAAATCGAAAAGCGAAATATAAGATCTCTTTTTTTGTTTCAGACAGTAATCTCAAAGGACCCACCCAATTCGAGCGCCTTAGAAACATTTCTAGCTATTTTGCCATCATTTTTTTACATGTTTTTTACAGTAACGGCATTGTCATTACTCTCCACAAAGCAAAAAGTGGTATCATTCCTTATTGAATTTTCATTTATAGTTATTCCTGTTATACTTAATGTAACAATATTAACAGAGTATCTCAAAGATATTGTGTATGCATTGTCACTTGTCATTGGTTTTATGTTGTTCTTAGTTTTGAACAAACCCCTAGTGAAAAATAAAGCTCAAGTTAGGTCATCCCATACGAGGAACTATATAACAAATGCTCGTTCTACAATTAACTTAATAAGTGTCATAGCAATACTAGCTGTTGACTTTCAGACATTTCCATCCCGATTTTCTAAAACCCAAACTACAGGTTTTAGTTTAATGGATGTTGGAGTTGGACTTTTTATTTATTCAAATGGAATTGTCGCTCCAGAAGCTAAAGAAAGGCCAGATAGTATTAAAAAGTCCTTAAAAAGCTGTATCACCTTAACGACCCTGGGAATAATCAGACTTATCTTAACTAGAATTACCGCATATCATGTTTCTGAAGTAGAGTATGGTTTGCACTGGAATTTTTTTATAACTTTAGCTGTAACTAAGCTATTCACATCAATCATATTAAATGTAGTCAGTATCAAATACATTTATGCAAGTGCTATATTTCTCACATTTACCCATGAAGTATTTTTAGAGACAATATTTAAAAAGTTTGTTTTTGGAGATATAGTGAGGGATAATTTTATATCAGCCAATAGGGAAGGGTTAGTATCTTCCATTGGGTATATAACTTTATATTTATATTCAGTGTACTTTGGTTATTTCATATACCATAAAGAGAGGAGTAAATTCAACACCCACCTAAAACTTTTTGTCTGCTCAGCAGCATGTCTTTCATTAACTTTAATTTTTGATTACCTTTTTGGAGTGTCCAGAAGAGTAGCAAGTTCTGGTTATATCTTCTGGGTCTTGTTTATAGGAGTATTTATGACTTGGTTGTTCTACTTAGCAGAAAATTTACAAACATTTTTTTTTACTAGGAGACTGACTTTCTACCTTTGTTCCCCAATTATTTTTGAAGCAATTAACTACAACGGACTAATTTTCTTCCTATTAGCCAATATTTTGACTGGTTTAATCAATAAGCTTTTAAATACAAAAAGCTATGGCCCTATAAGTTCATTATTAATAATATCTTTCTATATGTTGTTAAATTGTATGGTAGTTTTTATACTCTATACGAAACAAATCAAAATAAAGTTTTGAAACATGTTATTTTGTTTTATTTATTAAATAAAAATAAAATAAATCAATTTTAATAAATTTTTTGTTAGTAAACGAAACTTTATACTTTATTACAGTTCATCATGTCTGATAAATTCTTTAAACTTAGCATGATCTTTTACATGGTCAGTGGCTGTTTTAATTAGTCTTTTAAATTCATAAACATCAAAGGAGTAATTGGCAAACTTTGCGTGAGCTCCACCATCATGTGTATCCTTAAACAGAATTGTATTAAATTAAAAATAAAGCATTTCAGAAAATGATTCTCACATCCGTTTCCAAAATCAATTTTTCTGTATCTTCCCAGGTAACATACTTAATACCTCGCAAACGGGCTAGGTCAAAATAACAGTTTGAATCTTCACAGTTGTATCTACAATAATATATATAAAAAAAATATATACAAATATGCACAAAAGATTATCACTCACAACTCAAAAATGACTGCCCAATCAGGCAGAAATAGTAGATGTGTAAGTCCTGCTCCATGTATACCAACCAACAGATCAGAATTAGCAGTTATTTCTAATTGCTTCTTAAAAGGAATTTTTCTATTATAGACAACATGCTGGACTTCATACTCTTCATTAACCTTAATTGAATTTAATAGATGTTCTTCATTTAAGATTCTACGATATTTAGTATCTCTTGATAAGAAAGTGATCCTAATTCTATTACTTTTCCTTTTATGTATTGGTATTTTTAAACGATGTAGAATATGTCTTGAAAAGGCATGAAATAGGCCACTCTTTTGGCATCCATATATGAGAGGAGTGTTATAATACAAGCCAAATATCATTCTGGGCAATAAAGGAAATATTGCATTTTTAAAACATACAACATTTCCACTAAATGTTTTCAAATCCCATATAGGGTGGTCTGTAAAAGCCTTCCAAGTTTCTTCAAATAATGATTTGTATGTAAAAGTTTCCCAGGTTAATATGTGAACATCTGTTGAAAATGTGTCAAATCTGGGATTCATGTGTAAAGACATATAGAGGTTCAAAAAATCACAGAAATGGTGGTACATATTTACACCTGAAATAAATATACTGTACAGAATTAAAAATTAATTTCAATAATAGCAATATTAAATAGAAAGATTATCCTTATGAAGTTTTATGTGCCCTAAATAAATAAAAAATAATACAAAAATACATACTAGCATCTAGCTTCATTATATAGGTTGGTGTTTCTATAACTACATCACAATCTTCGTTCATTATAGGTCTATTCTTAAGTTTAACAAAATACCTTAGCTCAGGTCCCCAACTCTGCAAAGCACTAATATGGTCTGCATGTTCTTGTAACAGGGATTTATTTAAATCACAGAATCCACCTATATCCCCCTCTGATAAAACATTCATTTTGTATCTAATAGGTTCAGTTCTATCTATTCTTGTGAAATTTATTAAAATATTTTGACCTCTGCAATATCTCAAGTGATCGGTACATTCTAGTGAACTATCTTTTGCAAGAAAAGGCTTACACAATATTTTTAATTCCTTTAATTGCTGCTTGATGTATCCAAAATCTCCTTGTGTGTAAAATGTGTTCTTTTGCTCGAATTTTGTTTTTACCCAACCTTTGTGATCGCCGGGACAATCGGGTTTTGAATATTGAGAACCCCATTTGTGTGACAGATGGTATCCCCAAAAACGGGTTTTATCTAAGTACTGCGTATAGGGACAAGTTGGGTCAAGCCTACATTTTTTCGCTATATCAGGAAAACTCGTAAAATAGTATGGCAGGTGTTCCTCTGGCAAATTTATATAGGAAAAGTTATCAGAAATTACAAAGTTTTGATAAACTGATAACAGTAAACATAACAAAATCATCTTGTATATCTCATTTCTTATAATTTTTTTACGCTCTTGCGTTATATTTTAATCATATCGACTACTATTATTTGCCACATCTAATCACTAAAATATTTACTGGCAAGTGCCAACTATAAGGGTCAACGAAACTGTATATACCCACAGAAGCTTGATGAATTACCATATGACCAAACCATAGAAGTTGTAACTCTTTGCCAATGATACCGAAGTGTCACTTGTTTAACGAGCAAATTGTAATGCTTTCCTTACACTCTTTAAATGTGAACAGCACAAGCATTGTGAAGCAGAAAGAATAAAAAAAAAGGATGTTTTGTTTGGTAGTGTTGAATATAAATTACATATAAAGTAGAGATGTGTATAATTGCCCTTCTAGCCAAGTATTTTCTTTGTAAACATAACAAATAAGATCACTTTACGACGTCAGCTGCGTTACCCACGGTCACGAACCACTTCGAAACATTTCCGGTACTTTCGTCGCATGCTTGGGAGCAATCGGTAAACGGATGGTATTTTGACGTTTATCGGTTCTGAAGATCACATCGCAATTCACTCACCCGTACTCTTGTAAAACCAAATGATCGAACAAAAAGTGTAGTTAGAACACGTTGATAAACTTCGGTTACTCGTTAACACTCGCACCGCTGGTGCCAAAAGAAACTCGTGACTAAAGTTTACTATGCATGCATAATGTGCTATTAAAAGAGAACTGGTAATAATATTTTTTGTCATACACGTTAATACTAAGGTTTTTAAATATTTTCCAATTTTTCTACCTGTTTGGGGTTTTTGGACGGCAATTCCTTTGCTCTTTGGGAAATAATTTTAATCATTTTTTTTTTTAATGGTCACACCCGCTTGTCAGCCATTGTGTGGTTATATGGTGTCGGACAGAGGACGAACCTAAGACCACTGGCAAACCAAACCTCCAACCAAAGGTATGCCATCTGTGCCTAGAGCTGAGGTACCAGGCGACCCCACAGAGTATTTAGGCTTACCTAGGACTTTGACTTAAAGAATTGTTATCTGCTTTAGGCAGGAATCCAGATATCCTCTCTATCAACAATGACGGAATTGAGGCTACCTTATCATCAACCTCAGAATTTTCCAGCATCAAATTAACCTACAAGTGAAATTTTGCTGTGAATTCAGGTTCCTGAGCAAATTTCAAACTCCTACTCAGTAGGGTTTCAACCTTAGAATTTTTTAGCACTATATTAACCCACAAGTGGAATTTTGCCATGAATTCAAGTTCCTGGGCCAATTTCAAACTCCCACTCAGTAGAGTTTTACTGTCAACCTCAGAATTTTCTAGCACTAAATTAACCCACACAAGTGGTATTTTGCTAAGAATTCAGGTTGCTAGGGACATTTGAAACTTCTGATCAGTGGAGTTGATTCTGTACAGGACACAATATTCTTTTGCCTTATGGCAAATCTGGTACAAGAACGAGCCTAGGAGCTGCTCCTAGGGCACAGATATCTGTGCCTGTGGAAGTCTAGCCCAGTGTATTTGAAAAAAAAAGTTGAATAAAGTGGGTTCTCAGTATCAGCTGCACGCAACCACGAAAGCTGGGAGGAGTCCTAACAGGACACTGGGAGTACATGTCGACTGTGTTTAGCAAGCAGCCGCTAAAGAGTACTAAAAGCTCAGTTAACTGAGCCCAAAGAACTATCCAAACTTCTCATCAAGTGAAGATGTGTCGGCATAATGGATCAGGAGCTCATGAGAAAATTAGGTTGTAAGAACTTCTTGGGCTCTTCTAATATCCTTTAATTGGTTGCACATACAAAGCTATTAAACTGTTTCAAATTTAGAATGAATCTTTTATTTCTTTTTTTTTGATGGCTAAAAAATAATGAGACAAACTGTGAAAATATGGTTTCTTTGTTTAATTATTCCCAAATCTCTTCCGATATTTCCTTTTTTTGTTGATTCCTGAGAATAGAGGAATTGTACTAAATCTGATACTGTTGAACCCTGCACCCAGTGTAACACAATATCATGACAAGTAATATTCTTACATTTGTTAAGGTGGAAATATAGTTTACCAGAAATACCCTTTACTTAATAGTAATACCTCTTTTGTTGTCTCGTTTGAGGGTTGTAATGCCTCTGTGGAGCTTTTATCCGCATCGAATGATAAAGTGCGGCGCTGCTGTTTAAATTCTTGTCATCTACTTTCTCTTGCGGTCTAGACACTCGTCTACCAATATCTGAGCAATATTGAATTGTTGTTTTTTGACGAAAAGTTGACGGCTTATTACATGTAATTCGCTGTTTTTTGCTAACGTCACATTTGTTTGAAAATTAACTGGTCTTTAATTCTTAAGTCGTATTCGCAAATTGTTTTTGAGAATACCATTATCAGCAAAGTTTCTTCGGATTAGATCTAATGTATAGCATATTTGGTGTAATAAAATATCCTTCTAACTATCGTTCATTTCTTAACACCTACGCATTTGTAGCTGCTCTTAAATTTTTCAGAACTTATATGTGAAAAAAATTTAAAGAAAAATAAATAAATAAAATCTACTAAAAACAGAAAAAGTTTGCTGTCGCATGACGTTAATTATAAATCGCCATGCTCTTAAAATTTGATTGCCAAGTCAAAACACATCTTTATCCATACTATTACTTAAATTAATTTAAATTAAATTTCACTCACTACTGTCGGAATAACTGGATTTTTATATGTTAACGCGTGAACCATTGTTACATCAGACGCGGCAGGTTTATTGTTCATTTTGAGAGGGCGCCACTGCTGCGACCACTTACATGGACATTCACTTCACACAATAAGCAACACTGTGGTTTCTCTATCCGCATACATCAATGGGGACATCAACGTCCGTCTGTAGGAACCTTTATACAGTTAAACATCGGTGGCATCTAAAGAATGACTGAAACAACTTTAATCCCTATTTTCAAAATTTAAATTGGTAGTAACATATTAAATTAAACCTTAAGTAGTGGCCGTGCAAAAGCACATTTTTAAAAAATATTTTTTTAAACCTAGAAGAAATAATTCTTTAAAATTACTTGAACTTTTTCTGTAATTTAATAAATCGCACGTTTTTGCCATTTTGGACATCAACATTCTTTACACCCTTATTTTGAAAACAACATGCAGTGATGTCATATTTTTATTAGGAAATTGTTTGTGAAAAAATACACTTCTCAGTTTAATGGAAACAGAAATACAAAAGATGATATTGTATTTATACCATGGTTATTGCTGCTTATAGAATGTGACTATTATTTAAACTCTAACTGACACTTGATACTACTTAATAAATATGACATGCTTTTTGAAGCTTGATGATTGGGTACCACACTTTCATTACTTGTCTTCTACACCTGCTTGTGTCATTAAATCACCAATGTTCTTTTCCAAGTCGTCTATTCGTGCTCCCATTTCATCGATTCGAGTTAATATTTGATCGGACATGTTTTGAAATTTATCCTGAATATTTTGGAGTAGACTTTGTACCTAGAACAGGAACATTGTTTAACGAAGAAGGCTTCTATTTACAAAAAAGCCTTACATATTGAGTTAATTCATGCACGTTTTTCGGATCACTCGCACTACCGTAATTTTCGGTGTCGTTCATTTCCACTTTATCTTCCACCATAATCCCAAAACGAAAATAGGGACTCTGAATTTATAGTGACTGCCACTGGGTTGCACTTAGCCGTTGCGTGTTCCGTTTAACGAATGATATTATTTATTGATTTTATAAATGCCCGGGAAATGTTTTCTTTAAGTTAAAAAATATTGTTTTAAAGGTACCCTAGTTAACTCATATTAGATTCTTCTTCTTCAATAAAAACTACAAAACCAACATTTGGACTAAATTGCTAGGATCATTCGTCCATCGATGACAACCGGCCAGGACTATTCTTTCAAAACAGAGCCACATGATATTGAATTCAGAAAGTGCATAATTTGTGTATATTTTATTTATTTCTTTAGCGTTTTAACGAAAAAAAAAAAGATATATATTATGGTATTTATTTTAGATCTTCCAAAAACATCAGTTCTCTCCCAATCTGTGACCAAGTGGAAACGAAAAAGCTTCAAATTACTGGCGAGTGTTTAATGAAGCTGACATTGACATTTTGCGCAGAAAAGATTTGCTGTTTTGAATTTTCTAATTTTTCTTTCTGCTTGCATTTTTCAAGGTTGCAATTGCACTTGAGAACAAGCAAATGTCAAACAAATGTAAATAGCAGTTCTACTGGTATTTCTCAGCTGGTCAACAATTTAATTTCATTGTTCCCTTCACAGTAAAGTAATTTATAACAATGCCTACAAGAAAATTGAAAGTCGTTCAGTAGTGAAACAGCAAAGACAAAATACAGAGAATGTTGTCATGGATATTACCATACTTGACATTAAAACATGCAAAAAATCTAAGATTGAAACTAGTAACAGAGTAAAGCAGTGTTTTTATTGTCAAATTTGTCGTTATTTTCGTATTCATGAAATTTCATTAAAAACTTGTTATATCTAAGAGCCTTTTAATTTATTGCGCAGGGTACCTACCACATGTTTGTTCAATACTGATTCAATAACGATATTAGGGTTTATTTAAAGATGTCCCCGTTTGTATACAGAACTCCACTCACATTTTTATTTTCAGAGACAAACGTATTTTGTTTTCGTAAAAAGTCATAAGCTTAAAATTTCTCCACTGTCTATAACTATCAATATCACTTCAGCAACTATTGTTTTGGGAATATATTAAAAAGCCTGGTGGGTAATACAGGTGTTTAAAAACATATGTATTTTCCTTCTTTCTTCCTACAATTTGGATAAAATAAATAAAATTTCGTGCACCCAGATATTATATGCAACTCAAAAACTAGATATCCGGGGGAATTAAGTTACCTACATGGTGATACTGCACTTTATGAAACAGTACAACTTTGATTAATGTTATTAAAGGGAAACCTTGTGGACATACTGTGTTTATGCTTACACTTACCTGTACATATCACTTAAATATTTAGGTTAAATTTATTAAGTAAAAAATAGGTTACATATTGTGAAAGAAAAAGATTTAGGTATCATAATCGTTATTAGACAGTCTTGACTGTAGAATTCAAAAATGTTGATATGATTTTATCCAATGTTTTTAAAACATGAATCACTACTGTTATCCAATAATTGTGGTATTTAAATTTTCATTTCACCTGATACTGCCTCTATATATTATGCCAGATAAACGGTTTTATCTGGAATAATACTATTAGAATGGAAAGCTTTAGGTAAGTATCAAATAAAATATGATCAATGCTATTTTTACATAAAGATGTTTTTTGGATAAATAAAATGCAAAGACTTTATAAAATTATATTATCTCAGCTCAATATATTGTTTAATAAAATGAGTATATTATGTACAATTTCATTACAAAATTTTACAAAAAGGGTTTTAGTTTTAAAATAAAGATTTCAATGAAGATAATGATTTCCCTAATGTTTTTTTCAGGAGGTAAGTGACAAGCACAATGCCAAATTATACCCAAAAACTATTCAAGTGAAAAATGAAAATTTTTATTATAAAAATAGATCATACAATAATTACAATACAAAAAATACTAACTGAAAAAATGATGGTGTGTACTCATAATTAAATAATGAAAATTCAGAAGTCAGTTGAATTGATATTTACCAAGTGAAGACTACTATTTTGGCATAGATTCTTGCACTTGGAAACAAAACTAGGTATTGCTATTCCACTATTGCAAAAGAACTACCGGTGCATGCAAAAGCCAACTTAACTCTTTTATTAGGAAATAATGGTGCTGGTGTCTTAACATCTATTTTATCCCCAGTACCGCAACTGCCATGTTCATTCCATCCCCAGGCGAACAACTTATTTTGATTGGTGACAGCTAGGTTATGTTCAGATCCTAGACTGAGTTGCTTCACATTCCCTAAAGTTGGGACTTTTTCAGGTCTATATGTAATGTCCCGGTTAGCTCCCAGCTGACCATAATTGTTACGACCCCAAGTGAGAATGTCACCATTTTTAAGAAGACATGCACTGTGGGTCCAACCAGCATATACACTTTCCAATGCATCGCTATTATAGACCTCCAAGGGGACAAAACTATTGGCAACATTTGGATCAACACCTAATTGACCAAACTTGTTGTCTCCCCAACTAAGTACTGTTCCATTTCCCCGTAACACTAATGTATGATGTTGCCCACTAGCCACGCTTATTACATCATTTAATTCTGGTACTCTTGATATACTTAAATAATTATTATCATCAAAATTGTCTCCCAGTCCCAATTGCCCTTTTGCTCCAGTGCCAGCAACCAGGAGACCTCCATCTTTGGTTATAATTGCTGAATGCCTTAAGCCACAGCTTACCTGTTGAAATCCAGTTGCTAGTTTTTGAGAGACTTGTAATCGAGACGGAATACCAGTGCAAGTGATACTTTTGGAAAGACCAAGTTGAGTATACTGGTTGTTACCCCAGACAAATTGTTTGCCACATTCAGAGACAGCTGCACTGAAATCCCAGCCACATGATATTTGTACGATTTTAAATTCCTTTAAAATCTCAATTTGTGTCAATTTAAAAGTATCATCAGATAGTCCTAACTGACCCTTAGAGTTCCAGCCGCAACAGTACACTACACCTTTAGAGTCCAAAACTAATGTATGGCCTGCACCCCCTGCTATAGAAACTATGTTTTCTGCTCTCAAATCACATGCTTTTAACTGAACTTCTTTAGGTAATAACTCCTCATCCGATTTATGCCCAAGCCCTAATTGGCCATAGCTGTTAGCACCCTAAAAATTTATACAAATTATAATAAATCAATATTTTCATCAAATGGTGTTACAAAATCGACATACCCAAGCATACAAATTCATGATGATATCCAAAAAATATAGTTAAATTTCGTTGCAAGATAAGCACGCGTCCGTCTAAAAAATATGAGGTTATAAATATTTAATCTTTATAAAAAAAATGACGCATTTCACTTTTTTGTTAGGTTTTGCTTACCTTTGCTTTGCTTACGATAAAATTGTTTTTACTTCGTTTCATGGACAAGATAAACTTCACCACATAAGAACCGCCTTTACTAATATTCCAAACTCCAAATCACAAAAAAGTAAAAAGGATTTGACAACATGGATCATAGGCATGGATTCTAAAATGGATTATGATTGGTGAGACCAAGACTCATTCTATCCTTTGTTATTTTTTCAGCCGAAAGGAAACAGATTTAGCAGAGTGCTAAAACACTTTTTGCACATTTCAATTAAAATGCGAGGTAATATAAAGGTTGAAAACCGCATTATATTGTTATTCCAATGTAACATTAATAGTAAATTTTGTGTCGATTATTTTCACAAAGACTCATTTCAACTTCAAAAAATGTTTAGTGGGTCTTGTCAAAATAAAAAATCGATAAGCTTGTATTTAGTTATTCATGATTGTTATTTCGTTCAGAAAGTCTTACTATAGGTACCGCTCATCTAATTTTTCTTAGAGCGAATGGTATTTGCTAAAACGAATTATTCTTAGAAACTGGTTTTCCCAATTTTTTTAGCTCCATAATAATAGTGGAAATTGCCATACACAAGAAACATGTCTAAAAGCAACGGTAGCAGCTTTTAACAGGGAAAATGAACGCTATATTAATGAAAATTCACCAAAAATAAACAAAAATGTTATTCCAATAAAACATGATAATGATTAGACTTAGTAACTCAAAATGAGAGAAACCTGATGCTTATTTTGCACTGATGCACAGATGGCTAAATCAATTTTTAGTAGTATATTATGCAACAAATTTTATAAATGCCACTTTTGTTACCAGTTTTATTTTTTCACGAGTAGAAAGCGAGTAATAAGAATAACTGAAGAAGTTTATCAACATGTTAAGTACTAAACACTTTTTCTTGGAATTCTTTGAATACATTTTGGCGAAGCAGCAGGAATAATAGAATAATAGAACGCAACTGGATCACTGGTTAATTGAATCTACTTGAACAAAACTTAAAAGAAAAAGCTGACTCTGACTTAACATTCCTAATGTTATGCGTTTACGAAACCAAATTAACCAAGTGGTTTATCTCTGCACATAACCTCGATCAAGTTTGGAAATGATAATAATTGTTGATATATTTATGATTAAAATTACATTTAAGTCCCCATAGGAAGATATTTGAAACGGATTTTTGCGTTAATTGTTATGGATTTTTGTGATCTAACGGTAAACCTAAAAGATATAAAATCGGACATATTAAAAGGAATTTATGAATGTTCAGAGAGAGGATTGTTTCATACAGTAAAATGGTTATCAGAATTAAATTTTGCTTTACATTCCGTAATTCCTTCCGTAGACGTTAGGCCCACTGAGGATAGCTGTGGCGAAGAAAATGGAGCTTTTTTATTAGCCAAATCATACTTTTATTTAAAGGAATATGATCGCGCTTCCTTTTTCGTCAAAAATTGCATTAAAGCAAAACCTAGATTCTTGTATTTTTATGCAAGGTATTTCTCGATTGAGAAAAAAAAATTAGACAATATGACTGAGACAAATTGTCCTCCAGACCCAACACAAAATGAAGCATTAAAGGATCTCTGTTCTGAATTAAAAAGTGATTTTTATGATAATAAATTGGATGGATATTGTATTTACTTGTATGGCATTATACTGAAAAAGTTGGATCTGAAAACATTGGCCATTAATGTTTTGACAAAAGCTGTACAAGAAGAACCAATTCTATGGTGTGCATGGTACGAATTAGGAAAGCTGATCAATGTAACCAGTTTTAGTCATCTACCAAATCATTGGATTAAGTACTTCTTTATGGGGCACACCTATTTAGAACAACTTAATAATGATGAAGCTTTAAGAGTTTACCATCAACTACAATCACTTGGATTTTCGGATAGCACATATGTGATGTCCCAACTTGCTATAGGGCATCATAACAAAAGAAGTAAGTAAAACATTATGATAGCCTAATTCAAGTAGTTTATTTTCAATTTAACATGATAACACCAAACACTTGTGGTGTACGATTAAACTGTGAAATATGAACAAAATTATTCTGGTGATATCTGCCTTTCAATTTACTATGTGTTAAAAGGGGAAATAAGGATTAATAGACAATAAGTAATTGCAATCTAATGATTAATACTTTGCTTCTGTTTTACGTACTACATTTTATTGTATCTGTGTAGATATAGAACAACATAAAAATATTGCTTAAATTTAACTTTTTTAATCGGGACGAGCCTGACGCAAAAGTGCCGCCGTCAATAGTCTGGTCTGGTTATTTTTAGTGAGTTATGACCAGGGCTGAAAAACAAAAGAGAATAATTACTTTCCATAGTGCAGATCTGGTAGACTCCAAAGGCAGATGTGTAACATGTAATGTTACCCCCATCTGCAGATTTAGTATTGTTATAGTTACATTGTTAAAAAATGTTCAATTTTTCTAACTGAAAAATTTATTAAGTAGCTACAGAAATTCCTAATTTAATACCATTTGCAGAAGTTTTGCGAGTGCAAACAATTTTTAACATCATAGAGATCTAAAAAAAATTCTACAAAATTTAAAACAGAAGCGAGTGTCAGCGAGTCATTTTTAGTATTTAGCTATGTAAGATTTCAATTAAGAAAAACAGCAAAAAGTGTATAAACATTTTACTCACAAAGCATATTTGTATATTGATCTTGATGTTATAAAGCAAGAGTCCAATATTTATTTACAATGCCCATATAATTTATTAAACCTTATTCTAATCTCTATACTCTGCAAATTTTTAATTTGTTTTAATTAAACTTTTCTACACTCTATATAGTTTGCGAATTGCGGGTGTTGCTTATACTTCCTTCAAAGTTTAGGAACACTGAATTTTTACAAATAGGTTCTCTATAATTGTAGAGTTGGATGATGCAATAAAGATGTTTAGACAAATTTTGGAAATAGATCCGTATAGACTAGACAACTTAGATACATATTCTAACCTTTTGTATGTACTTGAAATGAAAAATGATCTTGCCAATTTAGCTTATAAGGTGGTTGGTATAGACAAGTACCGTGTTGAAACTTGTTGTGTGATTGGTAAGAATATCACATTTAAAGATAACAAATGAGCTGAATAGGAAATATATTTTAGGAAACTACTATAGCCTGAGATCGGACCATGCAAAAGCAGTGTTGTACTTTAGAAGGGCTTTGAAGTTAAATCCGCAGTTTCTCTCTGCTTGGACATTGATGGGTCATGAGTATATGGAAATGAAGAATATAAACGCAGCAATACAGAGTTATAGATATGCTATTGGTAACCGCGTAATTAACAAAATATCATGGTTCATTTTGTTGTTTACTTATTCAGAATATTTTAGAAATTAATGCTAGAGATTATAGAGCTTGGTACGGTTTAGGTCAAACTTATGAGATTCTTAAAATGCCGTTCTACTGTTTATATTATTACAAAAAAGCCCAAGAATTGAAGCCAAATGATAGTCGCATGGTCATTGCACTGGGAGAAACATATGAAAGATTGGATAAAACTGAGAATGCTTTAAAATGTTATTACAAGGCGTGTGCCATTGGTGACATTGAGGGTTCGGCATTAATCAAACTCGCAAAGTATGTTTTGCCCTGGATAAGCAGGTATTATTAAAGTTTTGATTTTTTTTGTTTTATTTTAGGTTATATGATAAGCTGAATGAAAGAGATAACGCCGCTGCTGTGTACATAGATTATTGTTTACAGGAGGAAGAGCGGGAAGAAAAAATTATGGAGGCGCAAACTGAATATTACAATGCCCTGCAATATTTAGCAAATTATTGTTTAAAGAAAGGGGAATTAGAGGATGCATACACCTATGCTTATAAATGTATGGAATGTGCTGAGGTAAAACGAAAATGATTCTTGGTTTTTCGAGTTGTTTGGTTGTGGTATTTTGTTGTTTTTAATAAAACTTTAGATTTTATCATTTTTCCACTAACAATTGACTCGATAATAGGCCATTAAATATGGCACATACTTTTAGGTAATACACTGTTGATAATTTATCTTATTTTATTTTTATTCCCCCACAGACCAAGGAACAAGGAAAAGCTCTACTGAAAGCGATAGCGGCAAAAAGGATAGAGCACGACGAACCTGGGCAGCAAGACGCAATGAATGTTACCATGGGAGTTGCCAATATGTCAGTTGGCAATGAAGCGGATATTTCCAAAACAAATAATGATATGAATATTCCATTCTCCTCCACAGGATTCTGACTTATATAATTAAATAAATAAATGAGCTTTTTTCACTTAAACTGACATAAAGGTTTAAACGTGCGCACGTTAGATGCCGTTATTCAAAAAATAAATTTAAAATTAATACTACAACACTCTTTATCGCGTTTTCCAAATGTTAGTAACTTAATTTATTTTGAATGATTAAGAGAAAAAGAACATGTCTAGAAGTTTGCTGTCATTTATGTATAGCAACAGGTTAAGTCTCTATGTTGGGCCTCCCTCCCGACCATTCACGTATGGCGTGCCGTCAGAATTGAACAATGTTAAAATAACATCCCCAAATTCTACCAAAAACATCACATAGCGCTCCCAAACCTGAGGTGGTTCGAAGCTGACATGTGAAAGTGACACTTTCTGTGCACTTGACCGGTGCATATTTTAGAGTAGGAAGGAGAAAAAATAAATTTTTCTTTGCAATATTGACAATGTGCACCATTTTTATTTTCGAATGGAAAAAAAACATGCTAGGGATTTACTAAAATAGACAACAAGTTTAACACTGGTCAAAAGTGTGTTGTTGCAGGTAGAAATATTTGCCATTCCAAATAAAATTACTTTGATACGACAGCAACAAAATTTCTCTTTGTTAAGATGGCAATTGACAACAAACTCGAAACAATGAAATCAGTTCGTTTGTTGAAATTGTAAATGTAAATTTTTAGTTCTTGATTTGGGTAGCTGAAAGTTTGCTTTTTGCAAATTACATGTATTCCCTGGTGGCATCTATCGGCTGATGTCTTAAGTACGGACTCGCGGATAAATTACTAATGGGAGAAGTCTTTACCGTAAAGGTCTTCACGGTACGTAGCTTTCGTTTCAGGATAGTGAAATGTGTGGGACTGCTTAACACGGTAAATAATCCAAAATTCATATCTCAATGCATGAATACCAGACATCAATTAAATTTGTCAACCCAAAAATTTCACAGATTCTTTCATTATTTCCATAAAACGTTTGACCAGATAGATCATCACCTACTGATTGAAAAAGCATGCCAATTATTGGGTTTCTCCGATTCGCTGATTACAGTGTTGAGGCCCTATCTGATGAACCGTCGACAGTTCGTTGAGATTGAGGGGTTTAGTTTCTTTTGTTCCAACTTCTGGTGTGCCTCAAGATTCTAACCTTGGACCACTTCTGTTTAATATATTTATAGACTACATCAACTATAAGGCATTAAAACCGGCTCGGACAGGTGTACTAAAAATAAATTGCATCTTAACATCAGCAAGTGTGATATGGTTTCCTACCACGGCACAAAAACTCCTATAGTCTTTAACTACAATATGGATCTGGAGATTTTATTTGACTAGACGTTCTCTTTTGTACCTTTTTTTATATCGGTTTAGAACGTCCTTCGACGTTGTCCGACACCTAAACTCCAACCCCGTCGATCTTCACAATCTTCAGGAGTCAGATTTCTTTCACTCATGCATTTATGCATAACTTTTTGCCACTCTAGTTTTGGCCTGCCTCGTTTTCTTCTACCTGTTGGTTACCAGTGGAGTATCCTTTTCGGCCATCGGGTATTTGACATTCTTTCCACGTGTCCGTACCAAGTAAGTTGTTTTTTCTCTATATCCTGCGTTATTGTCCCTTCTAATCCCATCCGCTGTTTTATGGTATCGTTTCTTATTATTTTTCTTCGCGAAATGCGCATTGATCTTCTAATTGCATCCATCTCGACAGCCTCAACTCTTTTCTTATGTCTCTCGGAAATTCTCCATGTCTCTGATCCATATAGAAGGGTGCGTTTTACCATTGCTTCATAGATATTAAATTTCCGTTTCTTGGATATTTCTTTGCTCCATAGGATACCATTCAGAGCTCCTATTACTTTTTTGGCTTTGACTATTCGTTTTTCTATTTCTTTTGCATCTGTTCCAGTGTTGTCGAATGTGATGCCCAGATATTCATATTCCTGACATTGAAGGATTTCTTGGCCATTGCCTAATTCCAAATTTTCGAGTGAGTGAGTTCCCACACATAGATACTTTGTCTTTGCTATGTTGACTATCAAGCCCCATTCTTTATACTCCTCTATTAGTTTTTGAATCATATATTGCATATCATCTTTATCATTGGCTACTATGACTTGGTCGTCTGCAAACTGAAGAGTAAACAAGCATCCACCATCAATTTCTATTTCTTTTCCATTTTTTTAGTGCCATTGCCACATATATTTTAAAAAGGGTGGGGGAGACACCGCATCCCTGACGTAGTCCTTTATTCTTGATTTTGATTCCTTTGTTCTTTAAGGGCTGCTAGGTAGGTGTGATTAATATTGGATTGCTCTAAGATCCTCCATAGCTTTATTACTGGGACTGGGTCGTATGCTTTTTGTAAGTCAACAAATGTTAGGTGCGTTTCCAAGTTCCTGGCACTTCTCTTTTCTATAACTTGTTTTAGGGTAAACACATTATCAGTACATGATCTTCCTGCTCTGAAACCACATTGTCCTTCTTCCTCTTTCTCTTTATAGTTTTCCTCAATGAGATCACGTAAAATTCTGCCGTACAGTGTGCTCATTGTGCTTGTAACCAAAATGCCCCTATAGTTATTGCAGTCCAGTTTATTTCCTTTTTTTGTGAATAGAGGAGATAAGAGCCACTTTTCATTCCTTGGGAACGGGATGTCCATTCAAGCATTTATTAATAATAATTGTCAGATTTCTGAAAAGGTTGTGAGTTCCATATTTTAACATTTCGGAGTATATTCCTTCCGGGCCACTAGATTTGCCTGGTTTAAGATTCATAACAGCTTTTCTTATTGTTTCCTCAAGTATTTCAACTTCTTCTCCTTGTACATTGAAGTGTCTTGGAGATTCAGTTAAATATTCTGGTCTAGATTCCTGAAGTAGGTCTTTGTAGTGTTTTAACCGTTGTTCGGGTTTAATAAGTTGAATGCCTACCCTGTCTTTTCCGGGTTTCTTTACAGTAGATATGAATTTCCACACTTCTGAGCATTTTCTTCCTCCAATATAGTTGTTAATCTTTTCACATTTCCTATCCCAAGATTCGTTTTTTTGCCTTGTTAATCTACACCCTTAGTTTCCTCTTTATGTATTTATATTCTTCAAGATCTTGTTCATTTTTTGTAGATAGCCATTTCAGATATTTTTGTTTTTTTCCTTGAACCATTGTCTCTATCTCCTCAATCCACCAATATTTTTTGTTGGTGCTGTTCTTTTTTATTCCTATTGCCTCTTGTGTAGCTTCTGTTAGACTCGTTATTATGTTTTCGTAGATTTCATCGAACGCGTGTCCATCAGGACTGAGCAGTTTACTGTCGAGCCGTCTTTGATAAAGAAATACTGTGCTCTCATCCCTAAAACTGTCAAAGTTGTATTTTGGTGTAACAATTGTCTTCGCAGATGTCTCGTTATTGTTTTGAACTCTCTGAAGGTTTCTAGTTTTTCGAAAATGAAGGCTTATCTTGACTTTCACTAAGTAGTGATCTGATCCGCAGGTGCTCCCTCTTAGGACTCTCACATCGTTAATTTGCAAATTTGTTTTCTGTCGACTCATCACGTAGTCAATGATGGATTTAAGGTTTCGAGTACTCTGTGTCCATGTATAGCGATGGATATTTTTATGTTTAAAGAAACCATTCTTAATTTTTAGGTTGTGGGTCTCGCAAAGATGAATTAGTCTTTCACCGTTATCATTGATTGTTTCTTCTCCATACGGTCCCACGATTGAACTATTTTGTTGTTTTCCCGTTCTGGTGAATAGGCTGCGATAATCGTTATGTTATGGCCATGTAGTTTCAAGTTAACTGTTAGAATATTTTCATCATCAGCTTCCCAATTACTTATTTTATTCCTCCAATCTTTTCTTATTAGTATTGATACTCCTCTCGCTGCTCTCTTTTCTTTTGACACTACGGAAAATATATGGACAAAGTCTCCGACCTTTTTCTTTTTTCTTGGTTTCCGTTAAGGCTGCCCAATCAATTTTTCGTTTCTTGATTTCTGCCGCAATAAAATCAGTTTTCTGTCTTATACCCTGAACATTCCATGAGGCAAAATTCATCGTCCATTTTCGTTGCTTAGTTCGTCGTCCAAGTGATCCATCCGGTGTTCCGAGGCCTTGTTTAGGCTTTTTGGTATATTTATGTTTTTCCAAGTATTAGAGAACCAGTCTAATGCCTTGACCCCCAACCTGGAGGACCAGGTCAGTTTTTGTTTCACGGTGAGTATTTTATTTCCCCACTACCCTCTGAATCTGCTGGCTTGCAGACCCAGCGAGCTTCCCCTAATTCCAATAGGGACGCACCCGACTGAGGTAACTGACAAATCCCCACTCTTTTGTACCTCACATTACTAAAATGGTTGCCAGTGCAAAATTGCAGGCATTTTTGTAGCTCAGCTATTGTTAAATTGTTATTTAACTGTTACGTTAGGTTCAAGCTTGACTATGGCTCGGTGGTATGGTCACGCGCAGTCCATTGAGAGTGTGCAGAGAACGTTACTGAAGTATTTGATGTTCAGGGAGGACGGTTCCTATCCTGAGAGGGGAGTTGATCATGATCTTCTGCTGGGAAGGTTCGCTGTACTGCCTCTGAGTTTGCGCAGAGACTTGCAATCTGTTTCATTTCTCTACAAGTTAGTTCATTACGTTTCTTCTGGAACAATTACGTTTTTGCGGCTGGAAGGGAGATATCAATCAACTTTCTTCCCGCAGTTACGGAGGTCCAGTATCCATTTTCACAACCCTATTTACAATAATATTTTCAGTAATTATTATTATCATTATTGTTATTTATTTATTTTTTTTGAAGGCTAAACATCGTCTTTGAAAAAATACTTTAATTTGTTGCGAACAGTATGAAATATTATTTCCGGTTTCTTACATTTTCGTTGCATACATATATTTTTTAAGTCTTTAAATCTGATATAGGTCGAAATTACAAAATTTAAATAATAAAATATTTCATAACGGGCCTATATCTATAACCATTGTCTTTGGTGATTTTATTATGTGAATTGTTTCTTTTACTGTTAATATAATAACCGAAGACAGCGGGCGAATACTGAAGAGAGATAAAATGTAAGAGAAATCATATGAATGGGAAAAGTACTATGTAAAATGGGATTTGCAACAGTGGCTGGAGAAATATTTAGGGGAGAAGGCATATGGGACAAATGGGAAACTAAAAGAGATAAAGATGTGCATAAGCCTAAAAAAATATCATTGTGATATTAGAACCTCATAACGGGAAGTATTATGATCAAGAGCTTCAGCAGGGCAGCAAGGAAAGAAGATAGATTGGGAAATTTAGGAACGAAAGAAAGAAAAAAGATGGAATGGATGAAAGAAGGACCTAAAAAGGATCAAAGGAAAGAAAAGGAGAATGTTTTTAATAGTAAGGTTTGAAAGCAGTAGGGTATGTTATACTACTACCAACCTAATATTTATCTTCCCTTCGAAGTCCGTGTTTAATTTTCAGAATCGATACCGGACAACGGTAATAAATCAAAATAATCGGCATTGCAAAAGTCTTGGTTAAAATTCTCAATCCAGCACACTACCAAGTCTAATCCTCACCGTAGCGAACGGCAGGCAGCTTCCCATAAATCGACTTAATTTCCAATATTTCAAAAGTGTCTTTCCGCTTTGGTCCTCGCGATTCTCTCTCGCAATCCCAAGCGATAACAAAGCGGGGCAAAATAAATATAAATAAATCGGGCTAGCGTTCTGGCCTCCCTATGTCTTCACTCATTTCGAACCCCCCGACCCCACCTTACGTCAGAATTTATTGGATGCGCCAGTCTGCTGTCTGGATCTTGAGCGCCCCAGCCGCTGTGTTATTGTTGCTAAAATTTATTGTTATCTCCGGCTTTTCGGCATTCTAAATAGGTTTTATTTTGTATGAAATCGTCTGGCAGTCAAATAATATGCCGTCTCTAATATAAAAACGGAATTAGTTAGCTACATCTGAGAATTTTAATATTACTGTTTTTACTTATTTTTTATTCAAATTTTTAAGCATTTTTTTGTGAAATATATTTTTAAATTATTTTTTCAAAGGCCTCTGTATGGTTAATTGAATTTACTTCAATAAAAACTACAACGTACCAACGAATTTTACATACAAATTGTTGAGATTTCCTTATATATGAAAGTGGTTGTATATTTTTATTAATACGATGTGTAACAAAAAAAAAACAACTATGCATGTCAACTCCAAATTATAAAATAATTATTTAGTTTTTAGAAAAGTACCATTTGCTACTTAAAAGGACATCAAAGTTGATAAAAACAATATTTGTGCTTAAAACATCATCCTGCATCCCGAAAACAATGGTTTGCTATAGGAGTTTTTCAGGAAAAAATTGGTCTGTACTGTATGTACACTGTTGGTCGACCGGGTATATGTAGCATCGAGTATTAATTGGATTTAACACTGGCATCGTTACAAGAATCTGTCGCCAGGCCGGCAGCAGAAGGGGTTGTTGAATGTTAATTTTGAGAACGGCGGCGGCGGCGGCGTCACTGGTGTTTACGGTAACGCTTGCCGAGAGATAACCGCAACCGAACTGTTAGTTAATCCGCGTCATTACTCTTTGTTACACTCCAAGCGTACTTGCATTTAACCCATAACCCACCCCGAACGAGAGAAAAACAAAAAGACCAGCTAATCTCCTTCCTAAAGGCTTGGCGAATGGAATGGAAGGTCTACAAAAATTTGTATAGATTAGTTTTCACCAATTTCGCAATCAATGCTGGATTTAAAAGAATTTTTGATTTTACTTATTTCCATATACCATTTTATGACTGCTATAAAAAAATACAATAAAACTGATACGCTTCAGGTGTACATAATATTTTCGTATAGAAAGGAATGTGCAATGTGATCTTTCGCGCATGCCCCTAAATTCCACACACTCCTCTTACACAGCGATGTCCCACACAATCAACTCGTTTTTTTCTTTCAAAATTTGACGAGATTTGGGCATGTTTTGATACTGTCGAAAAATTTGAACACTGATGAATTGACGCACTGCCAGCGGCCATGTTGGTTGAAGGCGAGATATGATTTGCGATTTTTTTATGTTGGGTTCAAAAATTCCTGTTTTATCAGCGTAAGCAAGATATACAACCATCAGTTTTGGGGTACATTTTTGCAAAATATCATGAATTCATTCACTGACATGATCGTGAATTGACAAATTTCAAAATTCAAGTGGCGTCCCTAACCTCTGCGGTAATATCTGTTTATGTAATATGAAGTTTATTTAAAGAAAAAGACTGTAATTGGTAGAAAAATCATCCAAGGATAGAGCTTGTAAGAGGATTAAAATTTTAAGATCGTATAGCAAGAAAAAGCAGGTCCTAATCTTTATTTTGTTTTGTTTGTAATTTTGTACTGATAAAAATTGTAAAAACCACTAAAGTTTATGCGCACGGTATGTAAAATTTCTGGGGGGAACTTAAATTATAAATTCACTTTACTTACCAACTAACCCACTAGATTATAATTATAGCTTATTAAATTGTCTGATATATTTCATAACATTTTTCTGCAAAACAACACTAATACATTCACTGACAAAATCGTCAGAATTGACAAACGTCAAAATTCAAACTGTGCGGTAAAATCTCCGAAAACACCCGAAGTCGCTCGTATCCGTAGGCAACGAAACTGACGTGGTAAAGTGACGCTTCCCGCACGCTAGATCGGTGTGTAATTAGGCATGTTACAGACTGAGTTAGAAATAGTATATTATGCAACAAGTGCGGTAAACGGCATTTGACTCACGGTTGACTTGATAAACGAGTGACTCAAAAAGTTTACCAAACTTGTTGCATACTATACTTTTTTTATGACCGTGGTAAAGTACGCTTCCCGCACGATCGGTGTTTAATTAGGCAAAAAACGATGCTAGGGATTTACATTTTACAGACAGGAATAGAAAAAATACTTTCAATACTGTGTTTGAAGAAAATTCACAGTCTTGTCAAAGTTGAAAGATTAAAATAGTCAAAATCGCATTTTTATTTTTATTTTCTACAGCAAAGATCTAAACTAACCAAAACTGATACTGTGTATTCTCGGGCCTGATCTGCGCCTATGCAAAGAAGTCATTTTGGATTGCACAATATACTGTCTTGTTATTTCCAATTTGTTTTTGTTTGTTTTTAGAAACAAATTAAATTTTCTCAAAAAAGTGGTTCGAAATGGGTTTATCAATTCGGGGGAAACGCAAATATTTTTCGAAAAACCACGAACCGTCAACAACCGACCGGAGAAACCATTTGGGCGTGCGTGCCAACGATAAAACGCGTTAGACCGTTAGAACAACATATAAATTTTTAATATTACATGCGCTCGCGGAATATTTTTATTACCTTCTGAATGTGAAATATTCCGTGTTCATTCTTAGCTAAGAATTCCCGTCAAATTACACCCTATAAACATATATCTCCGAAGTTTTACATTCACTGCGCGGTGCATTGTTACGCCAGTGGCGCAAAAAATTATATTCGGCATTTTACTTGACATTTTCTAAAGAAATTATATTTACGCGCTGAACTACCTAAAGTGATCGCTTTTGTTCTATACCCTTTTACTACCCAGGTTATTACCAAATAAATTTGTTATTAAAATGTGTAAGTTTTAATTTACGGCTAATAATTTATCACAGGAGAACATAATTCTGATATTTTTAGTTCGTAATCGATACACCCTGTACTACACAAAAAATGTAAACAGTAAAAGTTATAGCTCCAGAGATCCCGCTTTTTCTGATTTAATAATTTTTCCATTCGTGTAAATAATCTTCATAGCCGATTTTTATTACGTGAGGTAGTCAAATGTCAGTTTTTTACGATTAAATGACACACCCTGAATTTTCCACCCCTTTTTGATAAAATCCACAATATGGGAGTGATTTTTTCTGTTGTTGTTCTGTTCGTTGGCACACCTATTTTCCGACTACGAGCCGCCACTGTGCAACAAGGGCCGAGAAATCGCGCGCGAACCAAATAACCGCTTGCTCTGTATTTCGCCTTCCTGCCGCATGCGAATCGTCTTGTTTTCTCGCATTCTTATTACGTCCTTATGTGATAGGGGGATCATTTGCGAGCTGCTAAAGTCCCTTTATAACATCAGTTTAATCTAGCTGCACTTTTGCCCCGTCTAATTTCCCGACTACCCTAATAAGGAGGCGAATAAAAATTTGCACCAACTTAAAAGTCGTCTAGATGACGCAATACGTGCTACAATTTGGACGTAATCTAGTGGCTTTTACTGACTTACCATAACTATAAGATTTATTTGTCACCATGATATTATATTAAGTTTTCAAAATGCTGTCGATATCAATCCTGCGAGAAGTGCGATGACCTGGCTGTTTTCTTTGATATTTCAGTCAGTAAAGTTTCTTGTCGTAACAGCGAAACGAATGCAAATTCAAATTATAGACAATTAAGCAGGAATTGGAGCTCTGGGTGTATCGCAGAATATTACGAATTACAAATAAATGCTCAGGTGCTAAGACGAATAAGAAAAGAGAAGGAAGTTGTAACGACTATTAAAAAGAGGAAATACTTCAACTCATAATGCAAGGAAAAATAAGTGAACGATCAGTGGGAAGGTTAAGAAATTTGCGCGAATGGTTCAACACCACCAGTATACCAATCAATCATCAATCTGCTCAGAACACCAGTCTCAAAAATACACATAAGTTTGATGATTGCTCACCTTCGGAACTTTCTAAAATACATTGATCAAGGGTAGGCCACTTTCGTTAACCACGGTCGCAAGCTGCTTCGGACATTTTATGTATGTATATGGGTTTGGGAGCGATGAAAATTTCGGTATTTTGACGTTTAGCATTTTTGTAACTTGTAACTTTTGCTTGTAAATTTCATACTCAAGTCTTCCTGGCTATTTATCAATGGTATCTGTATTAATTTTAATTTTTCGAATTTTCTATTATTCTGTAGATTATAAAATTTTTGAATTTTCTTTGCAAACATGTTAAATTCATTTATTCATTTTCAAAAGAAGTAATATTTTTATACAAAAAGCGGACAATTATTTTAGTGTCACGGTTAAAATTTATTAGAAAGCTTCTAAAAATGTTTTATTTGTTATAATTAACTTGGAATTGTTGAATAGATCACGCGCAACAATGTGGAAGAGTACGTGTCTAGCCGGACAAAGAGAATATTATTGTATTTTGAAATGAGTTCAATCGATAGAACTGCAACCCTCTATACAATAATTTAAACATTTCTTAGTCTGTCTGTTTATTTTATAATTCTCATACATTTTTTTTATACGGGAATATGACTGAGCTTGGGCTTTCGGGCCTTCCATCTTTCCAAACTCCATCTCCAATCCAATCTCATTAGTGCGCGATATTGAATGAAACACCAGCCCTCACTATCAACTAGTGTCTAAATTACCCTAATGAGGCGATGCTAGTTCATTTGGGTTCCGGGTTTTCTCCACACCTTATCGCCCCCGTGTAAACAATGGCGATAACTCGAAGTGAAATTCTAATTCTATCCCTAATTCAGTCACGTGGCGTTTACCAACCTAAACCGTCTTTATTGCGTCGTAACATAAATCGGAGTAACGTCGCCTTTAGAGTCCTTTACGCGGAGGATAACCTCGCGATTAAGCCAAGCCGTTCATACGGCAACATATTCTGATGAACATAAACAACGGTGCATGTAGATTGTCTCGTTCGTGGTCGTGCTTGCTTTTGTCGCTTCGTACGTTGTTGCGGCGTGATCACACGCGGCATGGTGAATATAGACGGGGTGCGTCGAGAATTAATTGGTATAAATAAATAAATAAATATAAATAAAGGTCAGCATGTAACCAAACCTACAAAACTTAATTTGGTCCATCAACTTCTTATTACAGCATTAATTAGAAGACGAAATGATAATATCACGTGAAATTTAAAAGAGCGAAGCTACTCTGAGGATTTTGACTAAGCAGTCTAACAAATGTACAGAACAAAGTTCTTTTAGTCATGCGTTTTTAATTTTCGACATTTAATACTCGTATTAAAACGAGTTGCACAAAAACGAACGCTACACTAACAAGTTATTTTTTCAAACAAACACGAGATACTTCCATTTTTAAGAAGTTTTTAAAGCCAACAAGCAAAATTAGTTCTTCTTGACTCGATACATTTAACCATTTTAAATCGCAAAGTTTGGGACCTGTGTGATCGTTTATATTGTAAATAAAGCGAATGCGGATGATAATTTAGACGACTCAGGATTAGTTCTTCACAGAGTTTTTTTAACATTGTTCAGAATGTCTTTACTTTTATAGATGTTGTGGAGATTAATACTGCGTACGAAACCCAAGTTTGTTATCAAAGATTTTTAAACCATATATAGATATATCCATGTTTTGAGTTGCCCAATACCGTCCAAAGTATATTATAGCAGACTTTTTCCGATGTAAGAATGAAAACCAAGCTTCCTGAAGTGAAAGAAACAAAATGTTGAGCCTTACAAAATAAAAACCCCAAGATGTATGTAGAGGATAGAGAAAGTAACGGAATTGTCAACTTCTAAAAGTCAATATTGAAATTCTAAACATCAAAATTTATGAACCACTTTGACACACGTTGTTTATTGTTTACTTATTTGCTTTAAAAAGCGATGTATCAATTGCAAATTGATCAAATAACAGAGTTTTTACGACACTGTTTATATGGATAAGAAATTATTTAAAAATTATCGTCTTTAACAAAAATGTATTTTTTCAGCGTCTTCTACTAAATTATTGAAAATGCATTGCTTTATTTTTCCAATTTGTCAGTTTTGATCATATATAAGCGGAATATAATTTTATGTTCAAGTGTAAGCAGAGTTAAAAAAGAAGTTGCTTGTAAAACTTGCGTATATATCTGCTTAAGTAATCTTTTCTAATTGTTAAGGGTATCTTAATTTTAAAATTTTCAGTAAATACCATCCTGCAAGTCATAATATTTTATAGTTTTATTTGCAAAAATAATGTAATGCCAGATTCCAAAATATAATAATAGTTTTATACTACAGAAAATAACTCCACTGATGATCAAATGAATGTGTTAGAATAGTATGTTTTGCAACATATGCGGTAAACGGCATGACTCACGATCGGAGCGAATTTTTAATAAACGAGTGAGTAAAAGTTTACCGAATGTGTTGCATACTATACTTTTCCTACGACCGTTAGTTTTTAGGTACACTTTCGCAAAACAACACGAATACATTCACTGACATCACTATCAGAATTGACAAACGTCAACAATCAAAGCATTGGAAATATCTCCGGAAACATCCAGTTGCTCCCAAATCTGTGCGGTAAAATTCCGTAAATGTCCGAAGTGGCTCGGATTCATGGGAAACGAAATTGACGTCGTAAAATGACGCTTCCCGCACGCTAGATCGGTGGGTAATTAGGTATTTTCCAGACGGGAGTAGAAAAAATGTTTAATTAGATACAATTATAAAATACGATTTGGAAAGTACATATCTCGTCGGGTATTTTGAGCTGAGTTCGATCCATAGACTCGTGCAAGCCACAAGAATTAAAAAAAAGTCTTAGTCAGTTCATTTTATAATTCTTATACAATTTTTTACAAACCCATAGCAGGAAATCAACCCCACGCCTGACCCCACGTTTTAGGTCACCACGGAGTTTTATTTTATTTTCATGTAATGACATTTTGGGATCCGTGTTTTTCATTTTGCTTATTAAGATACCGAATGAATTTTTTAAATTGTTCGGATAATGTTAGTTTGCATAATACAAGCGATTTTCGGGAAAAATCAAATTGGTTGCAACTTGTCAAAATTTTATTTCCAAAACGATTTGTCTATATCCAAATTTCGCGGTCGGTTTGTTTTGAACCGTCAGTGAAGCGAAGGGGAGGGGAGACGCCGAGCGTCGCTGGAAAGCGTCGAGACGACGATGCATCCGCAGTTCGCCACGAGGCGCCGGCGGCTCCGCCGGACTGCGGCGATCCTCCGCCCTGATGGCGGGATTTGAGACGTATTCTGCTTAGTTTCTTGCTTTGCAAATAGTCCATGAGTTTCAAAGTTAATGATCGATTAGATAGCACCGAGTATCAGCGGTCGACACCATAAAAAACACTTCTTCAAAGGTAAACCTAATAATAATAATCATAATCATAGCACTAATAATCATCAAGGTCTAGTTTAAAATGTTTTGGTTATTTTTTTAAAAACACCCTAATCCGTAAACAATTACAAAAATACACATACATTCCATTTATTTGCTAAAGTTTTTCAGAATCAAATTTTAGGCGGAAATGTGTCCCTTATCATAAAAATGAACAAGTAAAAGCTCGTAGGTATTGGTAAGGTTATATCGTATTATATTGCATCGTAGTCAATATTATTTTCAATCAATACGTTTAATGTTTTGGTTTTTCAAAATTTTGTCAGCTACATTTCAATTCGGTGTCATGTTATTTCTCTATTTTTAAAATTTTACATCACGTAAAAACGTATAATTTTGAACTCCTGAAAGTTGTCTTTGCATGTAAATATGACCTTTTGGAATGTTTTCATAGTAATTAGAAATTTATTTAAAAAAAAAATTATTAGAGAATAATATGACCATTACGGATTAGATATCGAGACCGCCTAGTTTAACGAAAGGAAATAGGTCCTATTCCGATTGGGACGAAATCTACGAGGGTTATATCCAAAAATTTAATTTAATTAATTCAAAATTTACATTGAATTTATTATAACTTTATATCTGTGTTTATTAAAAATGCTGATTATTTTATGTTTTTAGAATTTGACAACCAAATGGATCTTAATGAAGAAATCGTATTTTTCATTGCATTGCATTTTTTTGGTTGTTTTTTTAAGTTTCCATATTGGTTGAGATCAACCGATAATAATCAATAGATGCAATTTAGGTAATTTTCATCAACCTGGGAAGGTAGAAATAAAGGTTCCGCCATTTTCCCTGAAATTTTTTACCTTTTTTTTTTAACTGAATTTCGCATGAATTATAAGCCCCCTGTTTTTGCAACTTCCGGACTTTAAAAGCACGCATAAATTCATCGTTTTTTTAAGATAAAAACGGGGTAAACTTTTCTCAGCGCTCTGCCAAATGCCGGAATTAAATGTACACCCCGCAGACTAGCACTGACCACTGCCAAGCCGACACGAAATATTGCTTGTTTTACTTCCTAAACTCAATGTCAAACAACATCCCGGTATCGGTGATTTACCGGATTGTTCGGATCGTTTCGATGTTCTTGTTTTTCCAACGTTTAAGTATATCCCGAAACGAAAAACAATTCGGAATCGCGTAAACGAAATCGAAGTTTTTTATGATCCCTATTATTTAAATTAATATATGTATAAAATATAGCTATAGTATTCTAAGTGAACGAGAAAACTGGAGCTAATCAAAATCATGAAGGATTCATTTTTTAATGGAAAAAAATCATTTTATCATTTTCTAAGAGATACAACAAATTAAGAAAATGCATTTTTGTCGTAGACACTACAAAAATCTTCCATTTCAATAAATAAATCAAAAATATTATCAATTTTTTACTTCTTTAGTGAAAGTATAATTTTAATTCTTTAACTAATCAAAACTAATATAACCAACCTATGTTTAAAACATAAAATAGTGACTAAACTGTAATACGTATGAATCCTATCTAATTCTATTATTTATATATTTTTTGATAGACACAGTCTCAGAAACTTACTTGCAGGAATGAAGTGTAATTGCTGTAGCAATACTATACCTTATACAAGAACAGGATCGCAAAATGATTTTTAAAAGTTAAAGAAAATGGCCATTATCCGATCAATACATTGATACCATGAAACATTGCTTTATAATCATAGAATCGCTAATTTCAAATAGGTAAAAAATAATTCAAAACATATATTTTGTTGGTGCAAATAAATATTTTTAATTTAAAGGAAATAATAAAATAAGCATCCTTCTTAATAAAGAAGTTCATGAACGTGTTGCATACTGTACTTTTATACTATACATTTAGGCAAAATAGCACACATACATTCCATCCAATGTGAAAATATCATCCGTGCCTAAAATCTACCGAAAACATTCAAACCCTTGACTAAAGTAACGTTAATATTCGGAGTGGATCGCCACCACATTTTACTCAGTGAATGTATTGGTGCTGTTTTGCTAAAAATATATCCAAAAACTAATAGTCGTGGAAAAAGTATAATATGCATTAGTTTGATAAACTTCTTTAGTCACTCGTTTTTTTAAGAACTAATTACTAAAATGACATTTATCAAACAAATTCTTAAAAAGAACAGGGTGATATTCAAAAATGACAGTTAAATATTTAAGATAATAATAAAGTCAATTGGTCGTCCAGGAAAATAAAAAAAATATTTTTTTAAAAAACAACAGCAGAATATGCAATGAAGGGTTAGAATAATATATATAATATAAAAGAAGTCTAGATAAGATAATAAACGACTGTAACATAAGGCTTCTTGTAAGTGACTTGTGGCACTGGCACCAAAAATGTAAACACGTCACTTTCATCTCTGAACACACACACTTGGCTCATGAAAGGAAAACAGTTGCCAACTGGAAGACCCTCAATGAGCACGCACTGATGTCACAGGCGAGGTGTTGCTGGACCTTGCCACAAACGATGCCAATTACTTGGCTCAATGAAACGCAGAATCCTTTGGCTCGAATACTCGGTCATTAATTGTATACTTTTCCTTCTTTCAGGATCGTATCGAACACAACATCTGACAACATCAGCGGAGTGCAAGAAACAACTGCTTCTGTTGACCTGGAGAAACACTTGTTTTTACGCTGAAGCTCACTGAAGTAGTCCGATGAGAGAGTTCGCAGGAAAAAGTGTTTTTTATTGTATTATCTGAAAATTCACGAACATTTATGCATGTAAATAGTCGCCATGTAAATAATCGTATAAGCATTATAAATGACCGTGAGTTTTGGAACCCTCTGAGGTTCGGTACATTCCAATATCAACACTGATATTTAGAATTAAGAAACCCTCTGATTTTGACTAATTGCATAAGACGATGGAAAAAGTATTTTCAAGAATTAAGGGCACGTTTTATATTATTATACAATTTTTGCGTAGGATATACATAAAGTTAGTCCGTCTAATTATCCAGGGAACAGCTTCTAAATATTTACATATAACGGAAAAATACTCTTAAGCAATTTATGCAAAACTGAGTTACAAAAAACAATAAAGTTCGCAGGACTTGCTTTAGAAATCCGATTTGTTTTCTGAACGGCCCATAGATGTCACCAAAACCCATAATTCTGTTAGAAATAAACTAACAAGTATTAAAATGAAAAAAAGCATATAATAAATACTATAACCAAAATTTAAGAAACAGAATTCTAAAAATTTATATTATACTTAGGAACACCACTTAGAGATTATTATAAGTAGAGCTAGACAAAAGAGTTCGAAATTAAAGCAAATTTTTAGTAATTTTTAATGACAGTTTCAAAGTTCGTCCAAATATAGACTTATAACCTAAAAAAAAGTGCTAAAAATTTGGCTAGTGATAGAAATATGTATACACCAGGTTAGATACTTAGTATTTTCCAACCCTCTATACAAGGGGTGATTTTTGGCGTAGAATTAATTAGCAATAGTGGCCTTTTCAAAATGATAAGCGTTATTCGGCATGATTTTTCGTGAATACTGTAGCGCTCGTAATTTGTATAATACTGCAAAGCGATAAGTATATTTATTCATTTAAATAAATAATCCCAATAACAATGTTCGTTTTTCTTACTGTTCAATGTGCGTTTAAATGGCGAAGGCGCCAGAAAATGTGTTATCCAAGAAAAGAAAACTTTACATAGAATATTTTTTTTACATTTTAGTCACTATTTATTTCATGTTCATAGAACAAAAATTGGTGGTAAAAATTTAAACGAAGTATACAAGATATACAATTATGTATACAAGAGGAAAGGGTTAAATTCCAGACAAAATTAATGTTTTTTTCTTTAGTTAAAGCATAATTAAAAATATTTTTTCTGTTCCCTATTCTATAATTTAAAATATTAAAAATTCGTTAATTACATCGTCGCGAGCCACTTCGGACTTTTCCGGTAATTTAGTCACGGGTTTTCGATCGATGGTTAGACTGTCCTGACGGTCACGTCACACGTGATTTAGTGAATGCATTCTTGCTATTTTGCTAAAATGTACCCAACTAACCAAAACCAATAGTCGTAGAAAATGTATAGTATGCAACATGTTGATAGAATTCTTCAATCATTTGTTTAATGATAAAAATAATAATAATAATAATAATAATAATAATAATAATAATAATAATAATAATAATAAAGAGATACATGATATACATAATATACAGTACACAATACTAAATTCTAAAAGGGCGAAGTCTATCTGATTAAGTCAGCTATTAAAAATTAACCCAGCATAATTAATCTATATATTATACGTCTTTTTGATAATACAATAATACAAAAATAAAATAAAAACAAAAGAAAAAAAACGTAAGTAATAATAGAAATAACGCTAAACTTTGATTAATTAAAAGACGAAAAACCCAATCACCACTTTATTTGTCTAATAATACCCCCTTTAATGTTCTTGTTCTATGTTCTCCCTAATATTTACATTATGGGTTTCACAGCGAAAAACTAACTTATCTTTTAAATTGGGAGGGTTAGAAGACTTTAAGATCTTGTATATTAACACAGCGAAGTTGTCTATTCTCAACCACTTCAACAATTTAATTTTAGTGGACACGTGGTCATATTACATATATACATATACAACAGTTGTTTTGCATTTTTTGAACGCGTCGACTATCAAGGAGTGTTAAATGTGGGTAAAACAATACGAGGCAATATCACAATGCAGACATAATATATTCTTCTTCCTAACATTAAAGTTCAATATTGGCATATAGAGTCTTAAGGATAAGGTAAGTTCTTTCACTTAAATATGGAATGTGCTAACTAAATCTGAATTATACGTCCACCGTTACTCCTAGATTTTTGCCCTTAGTAGTAAAAGACAAGGGTTCCCCATTTATCTCAAGATGCAAGTATATTTTCAGGAAGTGCATTGCAGAGTCGCGAGCAGAGAGTAGCACCCGAGTTTTAGCCACATTTAACCTTAAAGCACTCTCACTATAAGTAAAAACCTGCTGCAAATCAAAATTAATATCTGCTTTGACCTCATAATAATAATAATAATAATAATAATGTCTTTATTTCCACATCATACACTTTGTCTCAGCAATATATGAACAATGTATTCTAGCAACAAACGGAACATATATAAATATACAATGCAGAAATCGGTGAAGTTCAGTGATGGACTAGCCACAAATGACCAGACCACTCTGCTCCACTCAACCGTAAACTTAATAATAATAATATAACATTTGGCACAGCACATAAAAACCAATACATAATTTTTTACTCTGCAACAGTTGATATAAATCATTAATTATTGTAGGATTTGTTAAAATAATACTGAAAAATGTGGCGTTTAAAATTTGGTGGAAAAAAAGATTTAAAAGGACCAGGGAGTGAGTTATATAGCTTCGCTATGTTGTTAGTAAAACTCTAAATCGAATATTTATATTATGTGCATGGGATCTAAATATAATTTTATTATGCAGATATGCCGGAGATTTAAAAAACGAAATTCGATGATAAAAACAAGCTAAATGCATATTCAACCACTCCATATTCAACCAGTTGGCATTCTTAAGTTTATATGATATTCGCCAAAATTTACGGATTCCGTATATCTGACGAAGACAAGAATTTTGCACTTTTTGTATTTTGTTTTTCTGAACCGCCGTTAAACAAGTGCCATAAACCACATCTCCATGATTGAACATGGAGAGCACAAGCGAGTCACGCAACATTTTTTTCATTTTTAATGACAGTTGATGGCGTCTACTATACAAAAGCTTTAATCTTAAGTATGCGCGTTTAATGCAATTTGATATATGCTTCTCAAACCTCATTGCAGAATCAAAAATACGTCCCAGATTTCTTACATTGTCTTTAATTTCCAATCTACAGTCTCCTATTTTCTTATATTAACGCTGTTTTTTATATTAAAACGAAATTTGTTTGACCAAAAATTATTAAACAACATTTCTTTGGGTTGAGAAATAGGGAATGCTTTAAAGAGATTGTTCTTAGATTTTCCAGATCACTGCTTATTGCTCGACAAGATTGGACCAGATTCTCTTTATGGATTGACAAATATACCGCATAACAATGGAAGCTACAGTGTTCGAGTACTTTATGAATATTGCAAGTGTAAATAGCATACAACAGGGGGCTAATAACGGTACCCCATAATTCATTGGTATCTCTTCCGACACCGTTTCCACGCTGTGTTCTTCTATTTATAAAATTTTCAAAAAATTGTATAGCCTGACCACTTAACCCAATATGGTGGAAAACTGCTAACAATGTTTTGTATTTTATTGTGTCGAACGCTTTTGAAAAATCTAATAGTGCTAAAACTGTGACTTTACCCACGTCTGTAGCCCTGAAGATGTCATCACTGACATTTGCCGAGAAACATCCGTGATACCGCCTAAATCCCGATTGATTTTCGGGAAGAACCTGATTTTTCTCCACGTGTTCTGACAACTGGTTATTTATATTTTTTTCTAATAGCTTTGAGGGACATGACAGGACACTAACTGGTCTTAAATCTTTGAATTCTTGAGAATTATTAGTTTTTGGTGATGGTATTACCAAAGCTTGTTTCAATGCGTGTAGAAAGACGGATTTTGAATGATAGAAGTTAATTACGTGAGTCAAGAATGGTAAAAGAATCGGACACCCCAGTTGAATTATGAATATATTTACACTGGCATTCGACTTAATTTCATTTATTATATTTAAAACATCGATCTCCGAAACCAATTACTGTGTTACTGTGCTCTTAACATTGTTTGTCTCGTGTTCAATTACATCTTGGTTCTCAGCTTGGGTTTGTGGTATTGACGATATGAAAAATTTATTTATTTCGTCAGGGTTATTTAAAACTTCTGGAATATTTTTTTTTCTTTTGAATTCTCCCATAGTATTTTTTTAGTTCTTTCCAGACATTATTACTTGTTGCAAATCGCGCATAAAGGAAAGCTTAAGTAAAGTCTTATAGTACTCCTTATCTGCATTATTTTTGCTTCTTTTAAATTTACTAAGTGCTCTAACTTGGAGTTTCATTAGATTATATTTTTTAGCCAAGGTTGATAGTTTTTTGTGATTATAACTTTTTTTAAAGGTGCATACAAGTCTAGCAGAGTATTAAGATTTACATTAATAAAATTTATTTTATCAATAATATCGCATACATCAAATATATTCCGCAAGTCATAATTAAACTGTTCTACATTTATGTTTTTGATATCCCTGTATGTAATGTAACTGATCTTCTTTGTAATACTTCGCAGCAAAAACTCTCAAAAGATAAATTCATGTTCAGAAAAAGGCGGTGCAGGCAGTAAATCAGTGTTTATTACTTGAATGTCATTAGACATAAGAAGTAAATCAATAAGAGTACATGATTTGGTCGTTATAGGCGTAGGGTGAGAATTTTTTCGTGAAAGGCCTAATAGAATGGGTTAAAAAATAAACAAGCTGGAGCATATGACTGAGATTGGCAAAACTGAGGTGTGGTACCCAAATGAAATATATACAGTAAAATTAATAGCGGTCCCTTGAGGCACCCCGATACCACTTCACCAACTTTCGACATACCAGCTGTCATCCTAACAACTTGTAAATAGTTGCAAAAAATGCCACTGGACCATCAGATAGTCAAAAGTATTGCAATTTAGCGCATACAAGTGAATGATCCACATAATCAAAAGCTCAGTCCAGTCGAGTATAATTTGTTTGGTCGCAAGTTTGTAATCTAAACTCTGAAAAATTCGATCTGTCACATTTAACAAAACTGTTGCAGTACTGTGTCCCGGACGGAAACCCGACTGAATAACAGATAGGATGCCATTGTTTTTAACAAATTCATTGAGCTGTAAGTGGACAACCTTTTCCAGAACAATAGGTAGTAGGCTAATCGGCCTTAGATCATTAAGCGATTCAGAGAACTTACTTTACGAGTGGGACACACAACAGCAGGCTGGAAAGTAACCATTCGCGAGGCATGAGTTTACTATGTGAGTTATATGGTTAAGTAGTATGGGTAAACTCACTTTTAACATTAAAGCGAAACTGAAACTCAGAAGCGTTATATCGCGTAGCCTGAAAAACTGCATGTTATCTGGCAATTCCGGTATTGGTTGAGTGAGAATATGTGCAGATTTCAAACGTTACCACAGAGTCGAAGCATCCTAAGACCCGACAAACTTCAGATACGCCGCTTTATCCCCGCTCTAAACATATTTCCCTAAGAGTACTCAGTGTTACCGAACGCAAAGGGGTATGGCTATTGAATATTTTAACCAAATTCATAGTAAGAAACTCAATTTTGCTATCAATATTATTGTTATAATATAGTTCGTCCCATTAAATTTTGTTCATGTCATAGTAGAAAGCTGGGTTGTCGAAATGCTTGTAGCATCTGCTTTTAACTGTAGGAGAGAGGTCACAAAACAAAAAAACTGCCAGCAGAAATTAAATACGTATTCAACACGCTATGATCTTTAGCATTCAATATATTATTTATAAAAATAGGATCCAGAAGATTCGCTGTGGTTACAGTAACTCTTGTGGGCTCATGAATGATCTGCGACATATTGTATCAGTCAAAACAGCTGGTGATTAAAATAGTATATTATTCAACAAATGCGGTAAACGGCATTTGACCCACAGGTTTATTTCACACGAGCGGAGCGAGTGTTTAATAAACGAGTGACTTAAAACGTTTACCGAACGTGTTGTATTCTATACTTTTTCTACGACGATTATTTATCGAGCTGCTCTCAGCCGGCAATTCTAAATACTGGCCTAAAATAGTATATTATGCAACAAGTGCGATAAGCGGCATTTGACTCACGAGTTTATTTGACTCGAGCGGAGAGACTTTTTAATAAATGAGTGAGTTAAAAAATTTACCGAACGTGTTGTATACTATACTTTTTCTAAGTCCGCTAGTTTTTGGGTACATACAGAATTGACAAACGTTAAAATTCAAAGCGTGGGAAATATCCCCGAAAACATCCGATTGCTCCCAAACCCATGCGGTAAAATCCCGCAAAGTGGCTCGGATTCGTGGGAAACGAAACGACGTGGTAAAGTAACGCTTCCCGCACGCTAGATCGGTGTGCAATTAGGTATTTTACAGACGGGAGCAGAAAAATGCCATTTATCAAACTTGTTGACTATTGTTTAGTATGCCATATGTTCGAGACTAATTCATATTTATTTATACATTGTAAAAAGCTATGACTACCAAAACGTTTTCTGACTTTGTTCCTCTTTGCTCACCCTGTACCATACAAGTAATAGGTCTTAATTTGAGAAAAAATATCAATATCAAATATCAATCAAAATATCAATAATAAAGAAATATTTCTAATCACCGGTTTTGTTCAAATATATTCTTTAGCCACTGAACGAAACAGACACATAATTGAAGTGTATTAATAATATTAAAAATTCATCAAATTTCAGAAAATTACTATCAATTTTTTTAAATCCAGCAATACAAATTCTCTCGCCCAAACAACATTTTTAAAATTTCTCTCATTCTCCCTTTCTATTTGCGTTTAAATTTAATCCCTTCATATAACAGTAACGAGAGCGCAAATTTTACCGTACGCGTAAAAAATTGACTGCCTCTAGTGCCCTGATGAAGGTTGCGACTCCTGACTCCACCGGGTCGCGTTTCCCTATCGCATTCACAGCCAGCGGCCATACGAGGGCATTACAGGCGATATTTATGGTTCGGAGGATTATCAAGAAAAGGCGGGTTTTGGGGGACATCGATTTTTCACATGTTCGAGTGCTCCCGACATTATCTACGAGATAATTACCCCCCAGAATTATGTGTCTCCACTAAAGGGCGCAGACTAGACGCATTAACTGTAGGCAAATTTCATACACGCATACTTAATTCTTTTATTACAGCTTATATACCAAAACTTACAAAATTCGGCTTATTAAACAACGTTTTTGGTTTTATCCGATTCGGATGATATTTGATCGCCCTATAAATTACACCTAAATGGAGAAAAACAAAATCAAATTTCTATCACCTTGCATCTGCATTTTGATTTTTAAAATGTGAATTTGTTTGTTAATAAATTATTTTATCAATGACTGCGTTTTGGTTAGTAGTTTAGCTATATAGGTAGGTAAAATGAAAACTTTTTTTATTGTTCTGGTACTGTTTCCTTTTTTCAGGAATTGTGCTTTTCAATTTTGGTTAGTTTGCCACAATTTTTGTATTATTTTTCCGGAGTGTTATTAAAAAACATTGCCTTATTGTCTTGTTTTGCTCCTATGATGTGGATAAATCCAAACTTATTTGAAATTTTTCTGTGTACCTGCGTGTATAGAGTCACAGAAAAGAATAAAAACAAAGTTCATAAAATCCAATAGATATGAATAAGAAGTAACAGTAAAAACCTAACGACAAAAGCATATGAAAATCACTCAAACGAGATATGGGAAAGCCCAATAAGAATTAATGATAGACGGCAATTTGGCGGCTGGATAAGGCCTAACGGGACCTCAAAATTGGGGAACCACTTTCGTATCTTCGAACCTAAGCATGCAGCCTTATTTTGTTTTTATTTTTAAAGTTTTTAGTAGACTAGGAATAGCACGTTGGTGTAAATTTCAGTCTGTCAGCACTTTAGAAAAGTGTCTCTTACGTAAACTGTTTATCTTAATAGTTAAAAAGAAATACTAGATATTTTTAATGTAAAATTCGGTAATCAGTTCGTTGCGAGCCACTTCGGACTTTTCTGCTACTTTAGTTACGTGTTTCCGAGCTTTTGTTCGTGCTGTAAAAGTTAGTTTACATGTTTGCCAAATACTTTGCAATCTCATTATTACTACTTGCGTTAAATAACTGGAGAGAGCTTCGCACTAGAGGGATAAAGTACTGTTGGTGTGAAAAATAATTTACAAAGTTAATCTGTTCATCGTTAAGCTTTGGTTGTTAATTAAAACATGTAATTGAAATTTTTATTGCATCTGTTCGCTTAATAATTATATCGTGATTTCTCGTTTGCAGCATTAATAATATGTAATGCTTTGAAGTTAATGGTGTAATACATAGATTACCAATAAGCGTTAACTTAGAAAGTGCGGTGGCAGCAAAATCCCAAAACTTTTTTAATACACGCCAATACTGATATATTTTTCTACTCCTTACTCTAAAATACACAGTTACATATGGATCAAGTGTGCGGAAAACGTCACTTCAAACGTTTCAGGTATTTTAGTCACGGGTTTGGGAGCGATCGTATGTTTTTCATGTTGTTATCTTGTCAATGCCGACAGCCACGACATACGTCACTCAGCGAATATATTAGTGTTTTGCAAAAATGTATCCAAAAACTAGGAAAGAGATAGTAGAGAGATAGACTTTTTCAGTTAGGTACTCGCTTATTATGGTAAAATATTGTATTGGGTTGTTCGGAGAGTCATTTCGTTTTTTTTGGGGAACATGAAAGACAGTTTTCGTATAATGAATAAATATTTTATTAAATTATATATTGGCCATTCTGGTCCAACACCTTTTGCCATCTTTCTGGCAGTAACATAATTCCCCTCTCATAAAAGTTTTGATCCTTGCTGGCAAAAAACTGGTTCAGGTGGTTTTTGACATCTTCATTTGAGGTAAAGGTTTTGCCATCCAAAAAATTTTGCAGGGACCGGAACAAATAGTAGTCGGAAGGCGTCAGATCTGGAGAATATGGTGGATGTTGCAGTACGTCCCATTCAAGCTGTAAAAGTTTTTGGCGAGTGACCAAACTTGTGTGAGGTCTCGCATTATCCGGGTGGAACACTACACCCTTCCTGTTGATTAATTCGGGCCTCTTCTCTTTAAGTGAATCATTCAATTTATCCAGTTGATGACAATAGACTTCTGAATTAATCGTTGTATTGTCCGGCAAAAGCTCAAAAAAAAACGATTCCTTTGACATCCCACCAAACGGAGAGCATCACCTTTTTTTGGTGAATGTTGGCTTTTGACACGCGTTGAGCAGGTTCATCTTTTCTGCTCCATGACCTCTTGCGTTTAACATTGTTGTATACAACCCATTTTTCGTCCCCAGTAATAATCCGCTTCAAAAATGGATCATTTTCTTGACGTTTGAGGAGCGAATTCGACAAATTTAATCTCTCACCGATCTCTCGTGTGGTTATCCGCCGATTTGCATCAACTAATGCCTTTATCGCATCTTTGTCAGCTTCGACCGGCCTTCCAGACCGTGGTGCATCTTCGACATCAAAATTGCCGGATCGAAATTTTGCAAACCAGTTCTGGCACTGGCGTACTGTTAACACGCCTTCTCCATACACATCCGTCAATTTTTTTCTCGCTTGGACAGCATTTTTACCTTTTCTGAAGTAAAAAAGTAAAATATGACGAAAATGCGGCTTTTTGCTCTCCATATTTAAAAGGGCACCAACCAAAAACTACTGCGTAGAATTAATAGAACTTTTTCACACACAAGCCTTGCAATATCAGCTCTCAAGACATATAATGGTTATGCGGCTTAAGTGTGAAGTTGGTTTCGAAAAAACGTAATTAAGTCCTCTGACGGGAAAAAACGAAATGACTTTCCGAACAACCTTATATATATAACCTTTCAACATACTAGCTCAAATAATTGACAAATAATAATGTATTCGTTCCTTTGACATCTTCAAGTGCGTGTCCGGACAAATCTGAGATATGTTTCTCCATCTGTGAAGTACTAAGCACTAAATTAAAAAATACGTCTTGTGTTTGATCTCAGATATAACTAACTGCTGTTCTTGTCATACTCATACACATAAAACGCAAAAAAGCAAAACATTATATCGAATCGAATCGAAAGAGTAATTAGAAAGATTTAATTTTGAAGCATTTGATATTGCAAATCGGAAATAGAAATTATGTAATATGCATATATATGGAAATAATATTGTATGTAATATGAAAATTGCCGATAAAATAAACGGTTTAAACGACATTTTGAAGCGACCGTTAATAAGGTATAATTTTGTGTTTTTATACCCAAAATGTGTTTTCAATAACCGAAAAATTGTTTCTCAACATAAATTAATTATGTTATTTCATTATTGCTCTACATTCAGGAACTTCAAATTCAACAAAAGCAAAAGCAAACAGAAAATTTATTAACTCAAATAAAATTATAAACAATTGATATTTTACTTTATGAACATAAAATGTAATGAAATATTGATTTAGTCAGTCTCCATTGCGTACCAACGAAATTTAATAGAGTGCTGAAAGTGACCACTGATAACGATTATAGGAATTTTGTTGCTAAGGTTCAGTTTATTCATAGATATATTGGATTAGGATTTGGACATCTGTGACTTACTAGTAGGTATTGAGTTTTGTATTGTTTTTAGAAAACATTAGATAGCATGTCAAAATAAGATTGCACTCCAAATAGTCCGAAAATTGTTTCTAATATACTTCAACTCCGGTATCAGATGTTAATGAAGTAGCGCATTGAATGCCTCATGACAAAACGCCCTTCTAAAGATGGCACAAGACATTGCTTTATTTATTATTTAAAAGTACTATTCTACTTCGGAATTCATTCTGCACAAACTGAACCGCTCTCGGTTTGGTGGTTTAGGTTTCGCCTGGTCTAGGTGATACTTAAAAGAACATTTAAAATTAACTGGAAGGCAGATAACTAATGCAAGAAATCAAACACTGATAAATCGAGCCTTTAACTGGCAGATAAGTTCAATCATCAGTCTTCTTATGAGCGCGACGTTTCCCTCGCTGCATTAAACAAAACCGTTGAATAATAACCCATAACTTTCACTACTTCCATCCGGAGGAGGAAGGCTGTTCGTTTCGCGAAGAAACGTTTAAATCGTTTCGAACGAATGCGAGTTATGTAATCGGGCCGAAGTAGTCACATGACCGCCGTTTCATTCGATCGCCGCCACCGCCGCCGCCAAATTTTGTATTATTTAAAATCTGGGCGCTAGGCAACGCGCGGAGGGGCTGTGCGCTTGATCCGGGGGGTCAATACCAGTAGCGCGTTCGATTTGTCAATATTCTGCTACGCGGTTAGTGTCCGGCCGTTATCAGTGTTTTTATTGTTATAAATATAAGAGCGCACGCCGACATGAATCGCTTGCATTTTTTGGAATAATTTATTTAGGTAAGCCTTTGTTTCTTATTCATTTTTACTTTGTATTAATTAAAATTTGTTTTCGCAAAAAACATTATTTTTTTTATAAAATATTGGAAAAATGTATAAAATTTTAAAATAATTCACCAGTTTTATTTTGTAAAGTTTTTTAAATTCTCTACTCGAATGGTACTATTAAAATTTTATTTCAAGTTATATTTTTATTTTATTTTATTTTTATAATATTTCGGCTTCATATCTAACCTATACCGTTAGTACTTATGATATATTACGCTTTTTGCCATTAAAAGTAGATGTTAGAAATCTTTGAATGTAATATATAAAAGGTAAAAAACCTTAATTTCATAGGGAGCGACATTTAAAGTAAATTATAAGTTGTAAAAGTATAAGAATATGCCACTTTTCTCTGGTTTAACCGACTTCGAAGCTCTTATTGTGTCTCATGTTTTTTTAAAGATATAGTGTTTATAAAAAACTTTCTAACGTGATAGCGATTTTTTTATTCAAATTCGTCTAAAACACTCTTTACAGTTTTTAATGAAATTGTATAGAAAATTAAAAAAGAATTTTAATAGGACCTGGAATTTCTCCACCTTGTAAGTACACTCCTTCTAGATTTCTCCTAAGTCGGTTATTGATTCTGTGCCGCGGCAAATATGCTGCTGGCTTCTTCGGAGCGGGGTCTCAAACTGAAGACTTAGCAGGATGTTTGGCGAAACGTGAGCAAGAAATCCAGAAGGAGTGTTCTTACAAGACTGCGGAAGCTCTTTGAAATATTAACTCCACGTTGTCAAATTTTCAATTAAAATAATTGCTAATGTTTGATTTAATTTTCAGTGTCATTTAAACAAAACTAAATAAGACTTTAAAAATAATATCAAATTTACAGATTCGTACTCAGACAATTTGCACGGCAACGAGCGACATTCATATTTTGATTTTGCATGCAGTTCGAGAAATAAAATTGTTTTCAGGAATCAGCCATTGCTGATACACCAGTAGTAGAAAATATTTTCTTTTTTGAATAAATAATTAGTGACGAATATAAAGGTTGAATATCACGATATTTCACCACATCTAAAGTTTAGTTTTGGTTAGTATAGAAATAATAATTCGACCTAAAGACATTGTTTCGTAAGCAAAGTTTCTCTCGCGCCGATGGGATTTGTCTTCGTGTAGCTTAGGTCAGAAAGGTGATTTGAATATCGATATACAGGGTGTCCTATTGAAACAAGTCTATGTTATCTGGAAACTAAGCAAAGCAATAATTTGTTTTTTAATGACTCGTAGTACTATTTTTTTGTTTTTCAAGTATAAAATATAATTAACATATTAATTAAACTGATATAGGCTTATATTAAAAAATAATTTCCCTGCAATTAAATTTCGAAAATATATTCAGCACTTCTGAACTGAAGAGTACTTTTGTGACCAGAATAGATTTTCATTACATTTTTTTTAACAGTTTTAACCATTTTAATTTAGCATACATTTTATTATGTTCTATTTTATAATAAATATTATCTTCTTAATGAATTGTGTAGTAAAATCGGGATTGAATCTTAAATAAACGTATTTTTGAGTTAAATGATTATCTATTCGATTTTTGCAAAAAAATTTCCAATTAACAAATTATAGGATACGCTTATATGAATTTGATTTAATTCACAAAACCTTATTAAATTTAAAACGATAATTATGCAGTTATTTCATAGCCTAATTTAAGGATAGAAGGTCAACTAAGGTTACGATGGAAATGCGGGCGAACCAACACACTCATAAGCCGAGTAAAACCTTTCATTTAACCTTTTATGAAATGTTTATTTTGCATATATAAATGTAGAAATCCATGCGTATTAAACAACTATAAACTATGCATGCTGCACCGCACTACTTCAATAGTGTTTTTACTTTTAAACCAAATCGCTGTTAGTTTAATTTAATTTATACTAGATAATATAGTGGCCCTACTACAGTAAAAATTGTTGCACATCGGGTTATAACATAACAACATATAACGTACGAAACGCGTCATAACGCAGCGCTCTTGGAATACCTCCAACTCGGAGTTAGGCGATTATGAGTATTTCTGATGAGGAAGCTTTGCTTCTTCTCGCTTTAATTGAGAGTTATATTGGAGGAGGCGGTATTGGATTCACTCAGTAAATCAAAGTTGGGAAGAACTGGACGAACACCACCGTCTGTGCAGGGAGCTGCGCTCTCATGAATATCTCTATTTTTTATTACCTCCCAGTGTTAAAACAAAACTGCACGATCTAATGCAGTCTAGTACTGAGACGATTACAATAAATTGAAGACTGGTTGGAACCCAGGAAAAATTAGCCGTTTGTTCTTGGAATATATATGGGTAGGGTATACGTAGGATTGGTACTTATTTGATTCCCAGCTCTTAGGCAATCTCACTCCGAGCCTCCGCCTTCTTTAGTACATTTGTTTACCACTGGTGAGAGGTATCAACTAGATAATCTTTCGTCCTGGCATATTCGATGAGTTTTTCAGTTTTTCCCCTGGTTTTGAAAAAGAGAAACCAAGAACGCCGATACTTCTATAATTTTATACAACCCTAAAAGTTGACGCCGCAAAAGGTAACACTGAACTTAAAAGGCCATAACGCAGCGGTTCTGTGGGTTTGAGTCCTTAACTTCTTTTTGACAGAAGATTTAATGGTAACTGGACATATTTTGGTTAGTGAATGCTGCAAGGTCATTGGATAAAAAAGATATCTTAAATCTCGCGTATGTCCCCTTCTCAAAATTTTTTTCAAATTTGCTTCGTAAATGCCTGTAATATCAGCATTAGGCAGAGCGATGTCTTTAGTTGCTATATGGTTTAGCCGCTTATTATTGAATTTATTTTTTCCTGGAAATGAGGATGCATGAAATGCGAGTTTTGAAAAATGTATTTTAATGATATCAGATTAACCTACAATTTTTCTCGATGAAATGACGGAAATTGAAGCGTAGTTCGATTGGCGTAAAGAGTAATTTAATTTAATCAAAGCGCTGGTCGTGAATTGCAAGATAAGTAATATGAATCAAAAGAAAGAAATTAATTTGTTGCAGAAAAATTCTAAATTGTACTTGTACCTTGGCAGCATTAGTGAATTCCTAATAAGCGATGCGCTGCTGTTTTTATATTTTGATATTAGTACTATAGAGATGTAACAATGTTATCGGTGTCAAAAATCTAACAATTTGCTGATAAACTTAATTTCTCCTAAACATTTAGTACGCTTTACATTGCTCATCATAGTCTAAAACCCAAAAATTGAAATAAAATATATAAATAACTAGTTTATTAATGGCCGACCCCCTCGTTAGCGATATTAACGATATTTTTCTGAAAATTTCCTGCTAACCGGTCTGTTTTTTTGATAAAATCCACTATGTTTCCTTCCAGTGAAAAACTCCTTAATTGTGATATAATAAGTTTCAAATTGCTCAAACCCAAAACAGCCCAATTAAAACAGAAGTATTGACCAGTTAATTTATAAGCGTGCAAGCGATAATTAATTTTAAGCCGAATTATATTTTGGCGTTGTGCCGTAAAACTAAACCGAACTAAACGGATTGTATCGCGCAACACATTATATCCGTACGTAATCAAAAACTTTCACCGAATCGGTCGATGATATTGTGACAAATAAAATATGCCTTTCCCGTGTCTTATCCTCTCGAATTCGTATACGACAAGAGAATTCGATGAGGTTTCGTGACGCTTACGCAGTTACCGTACGCTTCCGTACGATTCGGTTGTAGTTGAAAGATCCCCGCAAACAAAGGATTACACCTTAAGGTTTTAACAGGCTGAACGTGGTGCTTTTACATTCTCTCGTATGCATTATACACATACAATTGTGGCCTTGACCAAACAATTAATGTATGCCATTACGCGATTCCATGGCGACCGTTTGCATAACTACAGTCACCGGTGCTTACGAAGGATCAAGGGAAAATTAAGCAAACGCCTGGAGGCGAATAGATCGTTGAGCCTTTCCTGCTGTACCCTTGCGTTTTAGCAGTACTGGCTTTACGTACGGCACTTACTTGTTGATAAGAAACATCTTATCATTTAATTACTTGGTCGATTTTGCTAATTGTACATAAAACACTATTGTTAAACATGTCGTAATTATTGTGCCACCGAACGTACCTTTTCATTGGTCGATACGCAGTCTCGTTTACCCTAGCGAAAACCACAGTTTTTAATTCTATTTATATTTGAAATTTTGTGTCCATTTCGCATCATTGGATTTGGAAGTTTTTGAGTGGTGTAAATCGTACCGTCTCTATCTCTCTTTTATTACTCCTTGTGTTCGATATACAGATTATAGTTCAGGTTATATATTCAGACGACAAACATGTCACGAATGAAAAGTGTAGACCAGCCACAAATGCAGAGTTAATACGGCAGACCTCTAACGACAGACCAAAAACTAACTATTGGTGGAATAACAACTTGGACGACGAATATTTTGTTTTCAACAAAACAAATAGCTTCGGGTGCCAAGTTCGCCGGCTGGCTAAACGCTAGTCACAAAAGATGCAATGATATAATAATTACTAGAATAATAAACCTAGAATGAATCTTGTGCACTAAACGTCCTCTTTACTAGGATTTTCCAAAAAATTGCACAATTTAAACAGAGGTTTTAAAAAAACATCAAGGAAATTAGTGCTCAGTATACTCAATGTGCAATGGCAAAGTAAAATAATTCACAGCCAAATGTTAGCCAACGCAGTTAGCAGATTTTAGAGACGACAGTCACAAAAGATGCATGACTAGAATATTAAACCTAGAATCAATCTTGTGTACTAAACGCCCTTTTACTAAGATTTCCTAAACACTTGTACAATTTAAAGAGATGTCTTAAAAAGCGTCAAGAAAATGTTAGCAGTTAGCATATTTTAGAGCGATGTAACAACATTCAAACTTGGGCTATCACTATACTATACTCAAAAAATTTGAACGAGTCATCTTGCACGTGACTTCTATGAAAAATTCTATTTGTAAACACATTTTCGTTTGTTTTTGACATTAGACAGAAACGCTGAAGGGCTAGGCCATCTAACTCTAAGAATGTGCAATAAGTGCTCTATTTTATGTTTGTGTTACCAAAGTTAATATTCTTTTTTGTTTTTGACTGACAGACTGATAATTATTTTTCTTTTTTTCCTTTTTTTACTTTACATGCCTGAATCTTTTTAATTAGATGTAATATATTACCCTCAGTTGTTTAAATTTTGGTTGCGCAAATATTTTGTCATAGGATCAGAAAAAGTTTTTTAGCTACGCAAACTTTTTTTTTTCGTGTACGTGATTGTTCGATCTGAATTTTACCTATTTTGTTGTGGAACGCATTATACTGACGTTCGCAATTAATGTTTTATCTATAAAATTATATCTATTGAATAATGGAAACGACCTAATTGTGTATGTTAACCAAGTTATATATCTAATTTGCCTATGCAACCACTAAATACATTTAAGTTTTCAATTAGATTTTGCCCAGTAACGAACGGTAATTCCGACTCATTTTCAAACAGCTTGTATATTTAAGACCTTTTACTATAAAAGAACAATTCTTAATTACCAACTGCGGTTAGAAAAATCACCTTGATGATTAGTTATGTGTCTCGAGTACGAACCGATATTAACTTGCGATATATACGCTTCCTATTCCGAAGAATGTTAGCTGCAAGTAAGAAAATAATGAATTGGGTGTGAAGCATTTTCTCTGTTATCACGCGTAGATCGTGCCGATTATATTTCTAACTCTCAGACTCAAACTCGAAACGTTTTTTTGACAATTATTCATCACTTTTGAACTTGACCCGTATAGACAGAGCGGTAGTGCATTGTCATGTCGTATACGTTATGAACTATTCGATACCTTATCAGATACAAGAGGTACCGAGTATAATTTTGTAACTTAAAGTAGATTAGTATAAAAAAAAAGATTGTAGTTTGCTCAAAATTTGTCACCAAAGTACTGTAGTTTTACTATTGCTAATTTTGTTGGTTAAATTAAATAAAATTGAATAGGCAGAATTAGAAACCGCCCAGGAAATGCTGATAATTATTTGAAGAATCACAAAATGCAAGCTTGTGTAATATCGTAACGCAAATGACTCGCACGCATCTTAAACCGTACTCGATCAAGGTTAATCTGGCCAACGTGTGTAGTAATCCAAATTGCACAACAGTCATCATCTCATACGTTTCAAGCTTGCAAATATATCATTAAAAGGTACCGAGAAATATGGCAGTACGGTCATGTACGGAGTATCCATTTTCGAAACTTTTGCGGAGTATCTCAATTATTTTTCTACGTACGTAAAAATAAAAATTGCTCAAACGGCATGTTTCTAACTCCTTTCATTCCTAAGATATTATAATAATTGTGTAAGTTCCTGCGTGGAATGAAGTGTCACTTTCAGGGCGAGGTCGCTATTTTAACTTTTGAAAAAGAACAAGCATCTATTATTTTTTGTATGAAGAATTCTTATTACAAAAAATTACAACGCTTAATAAATGATTCCGTTCAAAAGACACTTATTTATTCGCCAAAATAAGTGAATTTCTTCGAATGAAGAACTCATTTATTTAACAGGTCATTCACTTTGCTGCCGTTGCAAAATGTGGCAATTGTTGTAAAACTAAATTGATTCGTTTAGCCTCTCATAAATAAAAAAAAATGCCTATAATTCCTTAACAATATTACCAACTGCGAAACATTTTGCAACTTGCGGATTTCTAAACGCAGTTTAATTGTTCTGGTGTGGAAGTTACTTCAGCAGCAGCGACTTTCGTTTCGTGTCTGCGTTGAATAGTATTGCACTCGGTTAATCCAAAGGATAATAATTATAAATTTTACTGGGTGTTTCAACCGGAGATGATTCATTAGTGGTGACGAGATATCATTTCGGGAACTAATAATCTTTGAAGATTTAACAAAGCCTATTAAAGGAATCGAACCATAGAAAAAACTGGTAATTGGGTGGAATAGAAAAATCAATGTATCTTCTAGCTTCTACATTTCTCGATTAGTGTTGATTTGACTTGGAATTTTTCAAAGTACGCATCGTGTAGGAAAGAAAAGTTTGCTGGCGTTATTTGCCAAGTTAATTTTTCTTTTTAATAAATTCATATTTATTTATGTTCACAAGCCGAAACATATTTTTACAGCATTTTTTCTTTCAATTGCTTTCTATTTCGAAAATGTATAAAGTGTTTGGCGGTGGCTTAGCCAAACTTGGTGACCGTATAAATGGGTAAATTTTAAAAATATTTTGTTACCAGACCTGGAATCTAAAAGTCCATGATGTTTTATAAACTGGTGTTGCTCTGGTAATAATCATTTTGTTAGAATGTACTTTTGTAAATGCTGACAGCACACCATCATGTACTTTCACACTTTTGTCTAGGTTACAGTCTACTAGTGCAGAATAATCACCATTCTGACAATGGAATATTATTTTGCCTGGCACCAACTCTTCACAAAAGCATCTGCTGTCGTAAGATTATTTTTCTTAAATCTCAAATCTTGGCCGACATTTTTTCGATTTGTTCGCCTACAGTGAACAAAGTAAAAGTCTACCAGACTGTACTCTGATGGTCAAGTTCAGCATCACACGCACATGTTGTTATCTAAATGTAAATAATTGCTGTTAAATTTACGCAATCTGTGTAATTTTACCTGCTCTATTTAATATTACGCCTTAAATCGAGTCGGACGACTGGAGCGATTATGCGCTATATAGATTTCTAGCTTTCTCTTCCAACCGACAAAAAGCGACGAAAATAGTATATAACTTTACTGCTTTTCTAAAAATTAAAAGATTGCAACCGTTTTTCAATGTAAAGGCTCGGAGGACTGATATTATCTCAAACGGAGACCAAATAGGTCGATAATAAAATACTTAAAATATAAAGAAATATTTAACTACTCACCTATGAAAATGATAGATTTCTAACCAATCGTATTCGTATTGGCTATATAATGTCTTTTCAAAAGTTTAACAGAAATATCATTTGAAATTATAGAGAAATTATACCGGGAAATAAGGTAAATGACATAGTATACTTGAAACTTAATTTGTGATAATTTTTCGTTTTTCAACCATACTCTATTTACGATAAGTTAAAATGACGTCAGCCGATTGTAATAGAAAATAATATGAGTAAAATGTTTTAACGTAGGCGTATTTTTAAAGGTGAAAATGCCGGACCCTCAAGTACTCACACTAGTTCTAGCCTGGATCGGAGCACTTGTCGTCTTCTGTTTTCTACTGGAACCCTTTCTAAGCCTTTTGCAAGTGTGCAGATCTCTCTTGGCGCCGTGGTTCTTACCTCACGAGGAAACTTCGTTGCCAAAGAAGTTTGGTTCGTGGGCACGTAAGTTTTTTGCCAACTTTTCCTGAAAATGTAGGTGGGATTTGACTGATTATTGCCAAAGATAAAAAAATCAGAATCGAATGTTGATGCTTTGAAAGTTGGGTTCTGTTTTTCTGTTATCAACTTTCCCAGAAAATGTGAATGGGAATTAACATTAATTAGTGTCAAAGGCCAAAAAATCAAACACAAATGTTTGACTACTCGTATATGGCGCGAACCTTGAATCGAGAAGGTGTTTGACCCAGTTTAACGCTCGAAGAGTAAAATCGGTAAAAGTAGCTGTTAGCTTCATTTTGTGCAAGTCACGGCCTATTGCGGTGGATGTAATCGCCAGCCTGCGAATAAACAATTGCCGCAGGCTGGCTATTTAGTAAAATGGTACATGTTACTTCAAATGTGCTAGACGTAGCAACATGTTATTCTATAGAGATCCATATTTACCTGCTAAACAAAATTCATGAAGGGAATCGTCAAGGAAAAGGAAGTTGAAAGAATTTTAAAATGGTGAACTTAAAGCTTTACAAAAAAATAAACTAAAAATTAAAAAAAAATTACATCATTAACCAAAAAACTCTATAAACTAATGACAATTGTTAAATGGCTGAAATTAGTTCGTGAATTAACAATAATATAATATTAATTAATACCTGCGTAATAATATTAACATAAAAATTAGGTCGAAAGCTTGCCGCCCAATTAGTTTGTTGTTGTTTGTGAAATACAAACAAATATAGCCTTTAAATCAAAACAAGTGCTGACGCTGAATTGAATTTTGTTTAGCAAAGCACGGCACAGTTATTTACTCATAACTAAATTATTGACAAATATCAAGTTTTTACTGACCTTTTAAAATGATGCTAAAATATTATATCTTATATGTTTGCATAATTCGACTTTGCGCCATTCTTAGTTGTAGTTAATCTTTAACGATTATAACAAAACGCACTTACCACAGGTTAATTATATTTTTCATATTTTCTTGTCACTTGGATCTCTGTAAGATATATGCAGGAACAATGTCTATGCATATATGTTGCTGAAATTTTGAAGTCGGCCTTTATGCGTTTATAAGCAATGATTGGATTTCATTTCGTGGATAGCCATTTTTGAGAACTTTGAGGATTTTCAGTGACGTATTATGACATCGTTACTTAATAATTATTAAATCTTAAGCAATAGGCGCGAATAACGCTGTTTGGAAAGATTATACGATCACCTTTAATGGTAGGCAAGTTTGACCTTTTCGTGCATACCTATACGAATACCTATTCTAAAAGCTGAGATATTAAATAACTATACCATGCATGCTGGTATTGTTTAGGATATTGACAAGCTTTAGGAAAATAAATTTTTCAAAATTAGTAATAGATTATTTTAAATTATTGTTTATTATTTTCAAAACTATTAGATGTGGATAAGCTCAAATATAAAAGATAAAATTTTAAATTTCAATAATCATAAAATTACAAAGACAATAGAATACAAATACATCACGTTATATACTTTTAAGAGGTATTTTCTATACATTTTTTAACAATTCGCAAATAAACAGCATGTTCAATTTAAAGTTACAAAATGTCCTCCATATTGTTCGCTACATGTGGGAAATTTTTTATGCGCAATCGCTATTTTCCTTTTAAATTTTGTTTTCTTTTTTTCTTTTCCAAATATTTTTTTTTATTTCCTGGTCGAATCTTTCGAATTTGACACTATAAAGTTAGTTGCGTGATTTATATCAAAATGAACTATTACCTTCCGCGAATCATTGCGATTGTCTGAAAATCCCTTTGAAAGGGCATTTCCGAATGCTCAAATTCAGTTTTCTTTGTGAATGAATACTATTCCAGTGTTTATATGTCTATATTTTTGGGTCTAGTAATTACAGGCTCAACAGATGGCATCGGTAAAGCGTACGCTCTGGAATTGGCAAAAAGGGGGATGAATATCGTCCTCGTTAGCAGAAATATAAACAAGCTAAGGGACGCTCAAAGGGAAATAGGTATGTGCAAATTCTCAAATCTGTTGCCTTAACTGAACGCTACCTCGTTTCAGAATCAAAATACTCCGTCAAAACAAAAGCTATCCAAGTGGATTTTTCCGTCGATAAGGACGCCACCCAGATCGTCAAGAAAGAACTTCAAGATTTGCCGATCGGAATATTAGGTATCTCTTTTTCTTTTTTATTACACTAAAGTCTTGTCACGTTTCTAAATCGACTAAACAAGAAAATAAAAAGTTACTATACACACTATTTATAATTTATATACATTCTAGTATGTCAGTTGATTATTTAGTATTTATTTATTTATTGATTTGGTATTTATATTTCCGCGTTGTACGGTTTATCTTTTCGACTGATTCCCCCTAGGAGCCCTGCTCGCTTCCATAGAAGGACAGGTAGCATCTCTAATCACGCTCTGATTTTCGTGTACCCGAATTTCTGTTACTTTTTAGTCAACAATGTTGGAAAACAGTACGAATACCCCATGTACCTTGGCGAAGTCCCTGAAAAAGAACTGTGGGATATAATAAACGTCAACGTCGGAGCAGTGACGTTGATGTGCAGAGCGTTCATAGAAGATATGAAACAAAGAGGCAGAGGAGCCATAGTCAACGTGTCTTCGGGTTCGGAAATACAGCCGCTGCCTCTTATGACCGTTTATGCGGCGACTAAGGTTCGTGTAAACTATTTTCTTAATTAGCTGGAAAGAGTTACGTCCACTTCAATAAATCAACACAGCAGTAGTGACTAGTTTAGACAATTACATTTAAAATTCCCAAAGTTTGGGCCAATCCCCAGGGTTATTTGCTTGATGTTTAGTTATATTTTATGGTTTTTCAGACATACGTCAGAAATTTTACCTTAGCACTACGTTCCGAATACGCACCACACGGGATAACGATCCAACATTTGGCCCCCATGTTCGTCGCAACGAAGATGAATCATTTCAGCGAGAAGATTAATAGAAAAAGTTTATTCGTACCCGACGCTGAGAGTTACGCTAGATACGCGGTGGCAACTCTGGGGAAAATGGATAACTCCACGGGCTACTGGACCCACGGCTTACAGGTAGATGATAGCAACAAAAAGTTCTTTTGTATTATCGTTTATGCAATATGATAAGGATCTCAACTATCTTTATATGGAAGATACTATTTGGCAACAAAGTAATAACTGAAAAAAAAAAGGGGAAAAGAATAGCAAATTCCGCTTTCAGCATAAGAGGTTTGCGATTTTATATAATTTACTGTAAAAATATAAATTTCTATTCTGAAAATTTTCACTTCCTCAAAAAATTCTGATCACTCTGAGGCAACAATTATTTACCATGTTGTTTCTCTCTTCGTTAAAACTTAAGTTAGCTTGTTTTTGAAACTTTACAACGATAGTTCAAAAACTTTGAAGGGATTGACAGTTTGTGTCTTTCAAAATCTGCGCTATAAATTAATTTCTCTCTTACCTTTATAGAAACGAAAAAACGCTATTTACAATTTTTCGTTGGTTACTTTAGTTTTGGTTAGCGACATGATATAAGAAATTAGCAAAGAATTTCTATTTTCATTTTACGTTCTGCGTTGTTGAAGGTTTTGCACACACCAAAGTAGTAGTCTACGTCCACCAGGAAACATTTTTGAATAAGATGATTTATAATAAACCACGGCAAATACTATTTAAAATTGACTATGGCAAATATTACCTATCCTGAAATTAACTTCATTAACTTACATTGAAAACCATTTTAATGGTTTAATTGTAAGAACTCACGTGGCATTGTCAATTGCAATAATTATATTTTTCTTTCTAGACCTTCCTTTGCGAGATTCCACCGGAATGGTTCAGAATATACGTCGGTGGACACATGAACAAAATATTTCGAAACGACTACCTAAAGTCTTCTCACAGAATTAAAAGTCGTTGAAGTTAAATATTTGTGGATAAGTCTACGTGTTTATGGTTGGGAGTAGGTTAGTACTATTCAGTCGATTTTATAAAGAGATACTTTATAAAGAGGATTACCTAAATTTAGATATTTAAGAAAAAGTACACTTTTTGTTGCAAATACTGATGAATATATCAATTTGTAAGAAGATTTCTTGATCAACCTAAAATCAGGGGACAGTAAATTGGGTCACTACCAAAAGTAACTTGTAAATTTAATTATGTTTTATACATACGAATACAGTTAGTAGCCCCATATTTTCAAAATGAGACACTCAAAAAAAACTCCAAATCGGAGATGGGATTTTCACAAAAATGTTCTTTAAGTGTGTCAATTTCATTTCAAAGCATATTTAAATTTTTAATGGCGATTATGGAATATTTGACACTATACTTGTCTAGATTAGCTTTAAAAATAACCTTATGGGGGTTTGTAATTTGATGTGGTTGCTCAGCGTCACTTGGTGATAATTTAGTTACCAGAATAGCCCGTTCTTACGTTAAACTGGTTGCCTAGATATAACAGAGCGCAATATTTTATAGAGAGACTTTTGAAACCACTGTAATAACGGGTTAACAAGATTTATTTCTACTAAACAATGTTATATTATACCTTTAAAAACGTAAAATTTGTCTGTGATTGTTTTTCAAATAAATTTGATAATATTAAATTGTGTTTTAATTGATTCGTTCGGCTTCTGTTTTCTAGAACTCGATCTAGCAATAGAATACAAAAGCGGTATTGTTAACTGACAAAACACATTCATATTCAATCACGTACCGCTATAAAAAAACAGTTACCAATTGAAAACAATGGTTGATAATTAACATATTCCTACTACTTTTTGTACGGGGGCGCATCGTTTATTTGATGGACGTACTTTCAGTAAATTTAAAATAAAAGCCTGTTTGGGCATCCAAAATATTGGATTTATGCACTCTATATTAAAGGTACTCACTTCTGAAATGTCATAAAAACAAAAAGTAAATCTCGCATTTATTAATGATATTAAAATAAATATTTTCACATTTTTACGCTTGTATGCGCATGTAATATTGTAGTTTATTTGTAGTGTATATTGTAGTGTATTTTAGCTGAAAATATTCGAAAAGGAAGATGTCATTATTCCTAATCAGCTTTCAAAACACCAATCTAGCAGCCATTACTATTTGATTTAGATTTCATTTGATTAAGATGACCTAGTCCTTTATTAAAATTGTTCTATAATGGTAGTAATCTTATGCAAAATACCACTGAGCTGAATTACACTCTAGCACTTAATATCGGTGTTCTTGAAAATTTTAACAAAATTAGAGGAGATACAAAAATCTATATTCCTTGATGTATATTGAATATGTAACTGGGAATACATGAAAAGAAAACAGTTGAACGCAAACTACAATGTTAACATACAAACTTCTAACAAGTCAAAAAAAAACAGGAAAAACAGTATAGTAATAATAAGTGACACGTAAGTTACAATTATAACATGGACAACATGACGACAGGAGAAAATTGTAGAGTTCCAAAAATAAGAAAGATAAAAGATCAGATTTAGACATACAACAGGGGGAAAAGACAAATAAATAAAAAATCACAAATGAGTTGACTCAGTTATAAACAGCCCTGGGTTTATTGTTCTGAATATAGTTTCTGGAAAATTCTATTGTATTAGGAAAAATCGCATTTAACATATTAGAAGCAAGGACCATGTTCATCAGAAATCATAACGCTAACTTTCTGGCCAGGAGATACGGACGTTCTTCTGGCTTAAAGTTTACGGGATCCAAACCCTTTAAACAAAAGTTCAGGTTGTGTTTAATGAGATATTGAAGTATATTCTATGCAAGTGCCTTAATGTCTCCTTTACTGTCGACTGATACACGACTTTTGAAGGGTTAAGCATCAATCTGCTTGCACTTACAGAAAAACGCCTCTGACATTAATTCAAAATTCAAATTTTAATTAAACAATTTCTCACTGATGAAAAGCAACTGCGCCGAGTTCCTTCAGAAAAATATGATGGTTAATTTTCGATTGTTCTTTGAGCTATATATCATAAAATTTTCACTACCTCACGCACAGTGTTAAATTTTATATGCAATTTTTCATGGACAGTTTAAACTTATGTAGAATTTGCTAACTCAAAGCCCATTCCTGCAAAGGCTATAATGTTGTACCTGTTGCCTATTTCTTGGCGCGCATCTCTTGCAGGAACCAAGTCGCTTAAGACGTCTTGGCTCACCAGTCTGAAGACGCCAACCGATTTACCTGAGCGCAGGCGCACGCATCTATAGTGAACGGTTTCGACTTCTTGTATTTCCCGGAGGTGTCAGTCTTCACGATAAGAGCGAGTGACCACGAAGAGCGGGTCCGTCATAAAATACGCAACAGGAAAGTCCAGATTTCGATGACAGCTGTCGAAAAATAACCAAAATTCAAGAAAAATGAGATACAAAGTATAGTGCGCGGGTTTCGGTAGAGTGCAATATTCTCAGCATTTTTTTTAAAGGAAATCCGATATTTTATTCGGTAAGCAATTTTGTTTATTTAATATGCGCGTCACATTTTTATTTTTGAAGCCGACGGCAAGGGATAGAGCAAAAATACTTAAAAATCCGCAAAATAGTTTCCTTTATTTACAAATGACATTTTTTAGTTAGACCACATCAAAGTTACTTCCGCGTTTTTCAATCGACAAATTCGAAAGTAACATTCTGGCTTTAAACCCAATTTTAGCTGATAGAGCTTTTCCTTAATTTAAATGTTATAGTCGGCACAGGATTATAATAAAATAATAAAAATGTATTGATAAATCCGGGGCAATCGCCAATTGCCGGTAAATAACAATACCATTAATAATATTGCTGACTATTTATTTATTAATTTGCATTGAGCCTCATAAAAAGTGTGGCATGATCCTGAAATCTGGGAATAGTCCAGTGGTTCCGATTCTGGTCCAAACCTCTTTGTCAACTCACTGTCAATAACATTATCATAATTTTGTAACTCTTTTATACTATACTACAGCAATACTATATTGATATCAATAGTTTACTATTTTTCTTTGCACAAAAGCAAAATGGCAGCTTCTGATTTCCATTTTTTTAGAGTTAAGCTTCAATTTTATTCCATGCAGTTGTGCGTATTTGTTTTACTCTTGTTAACAACAACTGAGTACATTAAAAAGCTCTCATATATTTAAATAAATAACAGTTCGAACGAAATTGTATATGTAAAAATAAACCTTGTAGTTCAAGGGTAATAAAATGCAGCTTCTGAAATGCGACCAATGCTGATTGAAGTTATCTCAATTTGATGTCAGCTAATAACGTGACAAAAGAACGACGGCGTTTTTAAATATGGCTGCGAATACGGGAACGTCTAAAATTAGACGAATTGAATCATTAACTCAATAATTATTAAGGTAACTGTAGTCGGCGTGGAGTGGACGTAAGATAAACGATAACATGTGAATGAACGAGCGTAGAAATAACAATGGCTAGAGATGCGAACGCGTCGTCAGTACAAATCGAATTATTTGTATTCGATTATTCGTAACGGTATTGGCGGGCGTCAAAAATCATAAACTGGGTCTGTCGTTGACTCTTATTGGCGGATGCTTACGTAATGCGGCGAATAATTTTATAACATTCGCGTTTTTGCAACAAAGCGGTGTAATTGGCTAGGAAGAGTATGCGAATCAAGGAGAACGGTGTCCAACCTACGCAGTTCGACATTTGATGGAAATTATATGCGGGTTTAGTTTGTTATGCGATTACTTTTAAATTTAGTACCAAACAAAATTCTGACCTTAGCGATTTATTTTAAATGTATTCCATTACTTAATTAATTTAACTTTAATTATCAATTTCGGACTTTTGGAAATTTTTTTGTCAAATAACTAAACAATCTATCCTAAAGAGGAACTGTGACGACAAATACTGAAAATTAAGAAAAAGGAGCACTGACAAAAGTAAGGTCGCCAATTATTTGCATCTTTATCAAGAAGCGCAGCAACTAATACTGACAACGAAAAAAGAGGAAACAATGACATCAAAAAAATGCTAAATTGATTGTCACAGTAAGAATTTTGGAGTAAATTGTCAGACAATATTTTTATTGGCGAATATCTGTCTTCAACGTGAACAATTGTTCTTAGTACTGACAATAACAAAAACAGTAGGTAAAGGGTAAGATAATTGTCAAAGAAATACCAAACTAACCAGAACCAGAAATGTGCCATTCACTTTAAATTTTGGCCAAACCAGAATCGAGAGCTATAACATTTTTATTGGCTAATATTTAAACCCGCATAGCTATTAGATAATATAAATATAAATAAATTGATGCGTATCAGACGGTTATCGATATTTTCATACAGAAGCGACTGATCGAATGCCATTTTCTTTCGAAGTAGTGATCTCCACATTTTTAACTGTTGCAATGTTGTATTTATGTATTATCAGCAGATGCAAGATATCTATATATCTCTAATAACTGTCTAAACCTTTTTCTAAACATAAATCTTTTTCGGGAACTACAAATGTAGATAATTGTGACGTTGAAAAAAAAGTAAGCAACGATCAAAGCAAAATCAAATTAACCAAAACGTTTTTTATCTACCTGCACTCTCTTTGTGATAATTTATTATTTTCATTTATAATATGCATCGTCTAGCTAGCATTAAATCAGCTTTAAATATTAAGTATGTTCATTTAAATATATCAAAATACCATTATTACTTCTTGAACGAATTAATATTATTAAAGTGGATGATTATTCTGATTTATTCTGGCGATTTCATCTATTTTATTTCAATAAACACACCAAATAACTAAAAATCAATTTCGGAGATTTTGTGTTTCTTTTTTAATGTTTTATTATTTTCTGTGGTTAGTTCTATTCAGGCGACAAATTAATTTAAGGGAAGGCGAACAAGACAAGTTTGATCGTAAAATGTAATCCACGCGACATTCTTGGATCAGTTTCTCACGATTGCTCGCGAAATTTAAAATTCATTATTTCATTGCGCGATATGAATTGCGTGACGCGTTTTCTCGAGAAAACAGTGTAATTTTTTTTTAATAAGTGTGGAAGACGGTTATTGCACATTAGTATTCGTTTTGCACTAACGCCAAACAAACCTTATCCTCTCCGACTCTTTCGAATTCACAAGAATTCAAAATAACGTGGCACTTAAATTTTAAGACTTTACGAACTTGATTGCATACCCAACTTTTTAAATAAAAGTAGAATGTCGTGCAATTGCCCAGAATGTAAAAAAGTTTAAATTAACGGCAATACCAGTTGCCTGAGCAAGACAAGACAAGACTAATTTTTGTTTCCATTGACTTTTAACAAGGAATTAGGGCATAAGCTCGGAAGTGTTGCAATTTAGATATTCATTTGTAGCATTAAAAGCATTTTTTGCAAAATTATTTTACAAGTACACTTTTAAAGGCACTACTTTTTTGTATTTTTTATCCTTAGGGGGAAGTTTAACTGGTAGAACTATCGGGCTATTAGCCCTAGCCAAAGATTCAGGCACTTGCATACTCAATATCACATTAAACTCAACCTGAACTGCTGTTTACCATTTCTGGACTGAGAGTAATCTGATATATTTTTTTATATACATAATCGAAGCTAAAATATATAGAGACGGGAACATTAATAAATTTAGATTAAGAAATAATTTTTCCAAGACTATGTATATGGCTTAAATAAAATAATTGTCTTTATTCTCTTCTATACTCTTAACACCCACTTATCCTGACACAGTTACCCCAACACACGATGGCATATGACAAGCAGGATTGTACGTAGCCCTAATAGAAAAGCAACAAAAGCTGAACGTCAACCTTATATCTCAATTGCGAAACGCATCATTTCTTCTTTCGATTCATTTAAAGTCCAGTTTCATTGCAAAAAGTTATCATTTTCATGCTTTTTATAAAACTTCTGAATTCCTCCTGCATCGGTTTTTGTTGAGTCGAACTAGCTAATGTTTCGCCCATCATCCTGTTGGCTTCTTCAGGACTTGACCGAAACTGGCTCGCATTTTATTGTGTACCTGGTTTTATATTGTTTGAGGGGGTGGAGCTAAATGACGGGCATAAACACCGTCTCTGATGACTGATTCTCATATTGGTGTCAGGCAGAGACCTGAGTCGCGGTGAAGAGTGTTAGGTTGCAGATTTCTATACACTCTGGCATTTTTGGTTGGTAGAAAAATCGATTACATGCAAGAATTTTAGTTTTATCCAATAAAATTTTATGTCCGGTTTCGTGACTGTGTTCGGCAACTGCAGATGGGTTTATTTGTTGTAGTCTTAAGGCTATTTCATGTTCTTTGAGCCTAGTTGATATTTTTCATCGGGTCTCTCCAATGTATTCTTTGCCAGCAGTTTACAGCATGGAATGCTGTAAACTCCTGCCATCTCAAATGGAATTTTGTCTTTGACGGATCGAAGATTTTTGGACAAGTGGTAAACCTGGTTTTGACGTTATATTTCTTTAGAACTCTTAATATGTGGTCAGTGATGTTTTCAATATAAGGAAGGACAACAATGGCATATCTGCGACTGCTTTCGGTTTCACTGCAATTGGAAGGTTGTGGTGAAGTGTATCTTGTGATGGAACGCTTAATATCTTTAATGTGGAAATTATTAGAGAGAAGAGCAGAGGTAAGGTGTTTTAATTCTGGGTTCAACGACTCGGGCTGGGATAGTTTTACGGCTCTGTAAACAAGCGAGTTGATAACCGATGATCTTTGGGCCAGATGGTGATGTGACCATTAAAGTATCGGTCTGTGTGCACAGGTTTTCTGTAAACACAATGACCCAATGTTAGGTCTGATTTTCTATTGATAAGAATATCTAAGAATGGGAGGTTATTAGTTTCTATTTCAATGGTGAAACGTATGTTATCTACTAGGGATTCCCGACCATGAGTTCAATGCAAGCCAGTTTCAGTCAAGCTCTGAAGAAACCAACAGGATGATTAACGAAACGTTAACTAGTACGACTCAACAAAAACCTACGCAGGAGGAATCCAGAAGTTTTATAAAAAGTATTACAGTGTGGAAGTTTCTTTGAAAAGTTATCATTTTATTTATCGCACAGATTGATATTTTGGACAAAATATATAAACTAGCATTAGAGGTTGTGACGTCCGCGCATGCAGCAACGTAATGACTAGGAAATTCCTGCGTAATGTTATCAAAGAATATTATGAATAAAAGCGGTCCCAGTATGCTTCCTTGAGGTATTCCACTGATAACGTTATTTTTATTGGTTTTTGAAATTGGTTTTAGTCGGGTAGTTACACTCAAAAAATAAAATAAGTGCACGATTAGTTTTTCTCTCGGTGTTCTTAACTCTTGAAAAAAATTGGTAGGTTTATGTTTAAAAAGCAAAATATTCTATAATATTTTATTAAAAAGTGGAATTTCTTTTAAGCATCATTGTTTCGCTGTTCGGTTTACAACCGATAACAAAAAACCAGAACAAATATAACTTCTGCGCTGTGGCTATACTTTCATGACGTTCAGCCTACCGCCTGTTGTAAAAATCTGTAACTAAACAAACGCGGTTTCCTTTTTGTTTACCTCCAAAGGCGAAAAAACTGAAATTCCGATTGACGACTACCAGCACCGTATCAAGAGAAAGTTGATTAGTTTCTAATGAAGGTTAATTCGTTACGAAACCTGTCCGATGGGTACCCAATAGGTGCTCGTCTCGGAAAATCGATGAATGATTGGAGTTTAATGTGAGGCATTACAAATTCGTGACGTCTCGCGGTATTTTCTTTATGGGGAACGTGTTTAAGTATGGGCAACTTAACCGCGAAACTAGTTTTCCTCAAGTTGTTATATAATACATAGCGATTCTAGATATAAATAAAGTAGGTATAACTGGGACAAGATAAAATCAGAACGCATTGTTTCGCGTAACAGTTTACCACGCACTATAAATTTTGCTGAACGCCGGATCCTGGCGCATTCCTTTTGGTGTCGACATGGACACCTTAGAGCAATTTTGGCTTTAAAGTGTTTTTCTTATCTATAAAAAAATATATATTCAGCTGAAACACAATTTTTGAGAAAAACAAAGTCGTTTGAAGTAAAAATATTGAATTAAAACTATTTTGAATGCAAACCTGTACACAGAAGTGTAGATAAGTCTCAAAACTTTGAAATTTTTATTTAAAAAACTGTTGAAATGAAGACAAAGAGAAACAAAAGGATTCGCACACTCTAAAAAAAGGAAAATAGCTTAGTTCTATGTAAAAAAAAATCAAAATAAATAAGAACTAGACACGTGACAACACCGTGTCTTTATCAAATGTGTATTTGATAAATGGATTTTCATCAAGTAAAAGCCACCTCCGTTCAAATTAGTCCTAGAGTCACGTGGGGCAAGAATGCGTATTTTTTTTTTCTATGGTCATAAAATTGTAATAATTGTACAAAATAAATTGAAATAAAAGTATTTATTTAAAGGATTTATTGATTTAACAATTACGTAACATGAAATTCAATTTACTTAATTGTAATTAAAGAAATAAAATAAAATAAATGTTAGTCAGAATGCGCACACTTACCCCAATATTGGGGTAAACGTGCGCAGCACTGCGGGTAAGTGTGCGCTTTTGTAATAATTTAAACCATAATTTGTTACATATAGTTACACCATATTTAATGTTATAAATATTATTTTTTATCAATACTTATCATTTTTTACTTCACTTTTTATATTTATATATTAAATATATAATTTTTGACAAATACTGTTTAACTTGATTTTTATCGAGAATAAGGCTTAGAGTAGTTAACAGTTTTGAATCGAGATAAATTCAAATGAGATCGTTTTTAACGAATATGATAAAATCTTAATTATTAGAACATATATCACATATGAAAGCACCAGTTTCATAATGAGTGCACCGTTCATGCCACCAGCTATGACATAAGCTACATTTTATCCAATCCTCTGTAGGTGGATCAACGTATTTTTCACCACACAATGCACAGTAATCATCATTTTCCTTAAAATCATTAATATTTTCTTGACTAGCCTTAACATTAACAGCCTTATCTTTGGTAGTAGTATTCTTCTTTGTTTTTTTTTAGAATTTTCAGTTTTATTTGCTCTAGCTATGCTAGTTGACGTGGGTTGTCGTAAATTCAAGTCAGGATGCCTTTTTAAAAATCCATACACCCAATCACGTCCAGCCATTTTCGACTTTTGATTAAACCGATGAGGAATATGATTTATTTCAGCATACTCGTAGATCAATGTTCTTAGAGTTGTCATATTAAGACCATAATAGAGATCATCACATCTTTTTAAATAATTATATATTTCATTTTCTTGCTCACTTGTGAAAGTTGAAGTAAATCTTCCTAATTTTAGAGCAGTTGAATCAGATTTTAATCGCTTCCTGAGAGTACTCTCTTTCATTCCAATCTGTTCAGCTGCTTTTCTTTTACTTAAACCTTCGGCAATCAATCGCTTAGCAGCATCAAATTGATCACGGGTAACAACGGACCTGTGTGGAGCCTTCCGCTTGTAATTTCGAGGCATTGTAGTTTTTTTTTAAGAAATATATAAGTATAACCTGAAACAAATAACAACGAGTATCAATACACAATGAACTCACTATCGGGGTAAAAGTACGCATTAAAATATGCGTACTCTTACCCCACAACCGTATGCGTACACTTAACCCTAATCGCCTTTACAAATTTAGTTTAAAATTACACATTTTTGCGTCATTCTACCAAGTTTTGATGTATAGCTGATAAAATTAGATATATAAACGAGCATAATTGGACATAATTAATACTAATTACCGCTACATAAATATAAAAGTATTTGAATTCTAAATTGGAAAAAATCGTAAGAATAATAACCAAAATTTTTACTTACCAATATTACTAAAACTACGTAACTTTGCCAGACAAGACTCTAATCTTTTGTCCAATGTCGTAGTGACTACTGAAGGCAGTTGATTCCCCTACTCTACTGTCAACGGTTTTATAAATAATAAGCCTGCGCACACTTGCCCCACATGGCTCTATGTACTTTTGTAAGTAGAAAAAACAAAAATTCAAAGAAGTATGACTAGTAAAATCTTTTAAGGCTATGCAAAAGAGGTATAGGATGATCTACCAATAATTTATGCCATTTCCATAAGTACATTGCAAAATATTTTTTTCCGGGTTTCTAGACAATTCCTAGACGCTGAGGTAGAAATAATTTAAATTTAGCGAAATTTATTGCACATTACATTATCATTACACATACTGTCTTTCTCTCCAGCAGTAATTTGAAAACGGCGGACTTTCCAATCCCAGTAATTGGGAATATTGTTCATCCATTGCACAGTTAAACTAGGGTAATCTTGTTTTATGCAATAGCATACATTTAAAAAATAATTCGTTTATTCACTGTTAGTAGAGAATCGGTAGAATGTCTTGGAGTAAATGTTGCCATTTCAATAACATTTTTATAATCTTGCTAGCAATAGGACGTGACAGCAAATACTAACATGTTTAAGGGATCAAAAAATGGCTGTGTCTTTATTATTCGCATATAGTAATAACAACCCCTTTAAGTATGCAAAAGGCCTAATGAGATTTGAAAAGACCATTATAATTATTTTAAGTTTACCTACTTCAGAAAGCCTAAAATTATAATGGTACTACTTAATCATAAAATAATATAAAAAAAAAAATGAAGAAGTGAATTTTATTAATATTGATATAATCACTTTACTTGGTCAAACTTGACAGGTAAATGAAAACTTATTGTACGCATACACAGAAAAACCAACCATTTTGATTCTGAATTAACAGAATTAGACAAGACAGGGATGTAATTGGTGTTAAGCTTTTAATTAAATTTAAGTGATAGAATAACAGTCATACAAAAATGTATACGGTTTTAGATTTAATTTGGTGTGTGCAATAGAGACGTCGACATCAATAAACGGTCAGTAGCGATTAATGCGAGTGAAAGTGGGTCAACTCCGTCGTGGTATATACCTAGCAGCTGTTACACACATAAGCCAATATTTGCTTTAAGAAATCCACCAAACAATTTAAACGGTCGAAACATTTTGTTTCGTTTTATAATAATGCGGCGAGAAGAGTACCATCATAGCTGCTCGAACACTTTCGAAGGACGTGACTAAGTGTAAAGTGCGGGAATCTCCATCTTTCGAAATCTGCGACTCGTTCGCAGAAATAAATCTTGCAGACTCATAAAGCGTACGGATAAACGTTGCCCGTCTGACCTAACATCGAAGTCTCTGGATGGAGAATAACAAAAAACGACAGTGAAAGGATATTTTTCAAATGACTAAGTCTTTTTATGGCCGCTCCTTAAATTGCTCGTTTATCAAGGCTTTTTCTGTTATACGCTGCTATATTTTTAGGCAGGAAATATCTCTGATCGAAGAATTTAGTCCACATCACGCGAATGTCATTTAGTATGGTTAAGATGGTGGCTAAAATCTCCTTGCGTTGCGAACTTTATCCCAAAAAAATTAATTATGCCACCGTTAATGAATTTGAATATATTGGAAATAGGATTTCTTTCAGTAGTAAAACGTTTTTCACAAAATTAGATCGCAAATTAGCAAAATGCATCTTTGTGGTTAAAACATTATGTTGAAAAATTTTTTTTTCAAAGTTTAAAAAAATAATTACCCAATTTAAAAAGTCTCTAATTTGTAACAAACATGAGATAAGAATACAGACTATTCCAACGTCTTTTATCCACATTCAATTGTCTACCCTTTTGTTGTATCACCCGGTTTGTTGAAAAGACCGTAATTGCTACCGGAAATTAGAATTCAGTTTTAAACATTGTTTTTAACATAAACCGGAAGCTCCAGAGAAATGATCAAAATTGTTATATTGGAATTATTAAATGAACATTTTTAAACTTTAAAGTTACTTAATGTTTTTCACTCGCTAATATTTTTTAACCACATTGAAATTTGATTTTTTCTTCGTAGTTAAAATATATTGCTATAATTTTATTGTTTTATTATTGAAAGGGAAAAAAATACAGTACACAATACAGAAAATAGGAAAAGGAAATTTTTCTTCTTGTTTCAATGTTGCCGACAAACCATTAAAAAATAAATGTTCCATTTGAAAAGTATCTAATTTACAATATGAAACATGCAAAAAAGATATCTGTGCCAATCTTTGCCATGCGAATTTCCATTGTCATCCTGCATTGTCTTGCTATATATACTGGTATACTTGCTGAAAATGACATGCAAATCGAAATCGCTTTATATTTTGATATCATAAACAAGATGCTCTAAAAAATTATCAAAATTGTTGTATTCTTATTATTAAATAAAAATTCTTGAATCTTAAAATGAGTCAATAAAATTTTTTTGCTCTGGTAAAATCATATTGTTTATTGTAATTCCGTGGTTATTTAACTTTTTAACCTTTCTAGATTTTAAACCCTGTTTATCATGTTGATGAGCTGTTTTTATATTTTATATTCTTCACCACCTTTTCCTAGACTCAATAAAGTATTTTCTCGTGTAAAATGGCATTATTTACATTCCCCCACATACTTTAAAAGTCTTAATCAAATATTTCTCAATTGAAGATGTTTTTCTCTCCTATATGAACACATACACATACAATCCAAAACCCGTTGTCGTAGTCTTTCGTCCATTTGAGAAAACTCCTAAAATTCAACAGATCTGTTATTTGTTTCTATGGATAGCCCCACAGCTGTTGTTATTAAAAATGGCAAGAGTTGAACTTTTTATTTCAAGAGCATGAAATTAAACCAACAAAAACATACCACCATATTTAGAATTAACTGCGTGCCCTTTATATCAAGTGGGACAAACGTCAGGAACGCCCACTTCGAATAAATCGTCGAATTTTCCTCGATTCCATTGTATCCATTGTATCTATTGTTTTAATTTTACACAGCACACACAAGTATGTGCTCGTGGCAATTCATTTCTTCATTTCTAAAGAAAGCGTCGTCCCACAATTTGCATTTAATAATAAATTAGCCTCAAGTATCGCCTATTATATTTTTATTTATTTTAGTTTTAAGTTATAACTCACCTTTGCATTTTTTACAGAATTTTTAGGTAGGATATTCAAAACGCTAGCTTATAGTTGGTTGGTTTACTGAGGTGTAATGTCATTTTATGTATGCACTGAGCTCTTGCCTTCTTCACACAGTGAGTAGAACCCCTGTTATCTAGGTTAGAACACCTGACACGGTAACGAGGCGCCAATGAAACGAGATTTTCAGCAACCAAATGTTAATGCGAAGGCGAAAGATCCTTATCGAACGTTTTGCAATTTCCCGCTATTCTTAAACACGATGTTTGATTAACTTTTTAGACAACCGGGCTTGGATTATTAGCTGCCATTGTGTTTACAACACGTAGGTAATCGCTTTCATGATAAATTCGGTATCGACAAACGCATTATCCATAACGCACCGCAGCATCTGGCAGATTGAAAAAGATATCGGAAAATATCTGGCAGGATAAAATCGCCAACTTTACGAAACGTTTGTTATTCGCCAATGCTAAGATATAAAACAATTGTTTCGTATTGCCACATATCCCGTTTCAATATGCAAATTCCTGAAGATTATAATATTGATATTAACTGATCGAAGGCTATAATCGGTCTAAGTTTTTCGTCAGGGTCGATGCGTTCATCCACTAACATATGACCTCGTTAAATCCTGCAATGTTTCTCGATAAACTCTGAAAAAAAAGAAGACATATTGACTTCAATTGTTTCTAGACAACACAATCCAGTCTGACTTTCTGTTAGTAAGTACATGTGAAAATTCAGCAAGCCAATAATATATTTTCTACTCTCTTCTGTAAAATAAGTTATACAACGATATACCCTGCGGAAAGAGTCATTTTACCACGTCAGTTTCCTTTTCCACGAATCCGAGCCCCTTCAGAAATTTCCGGGATTTCAAAGTACGGGTTTGGGAGCAATCGGATGATTTCGAAGATTTTACTGCACGGCTTGAATTTTGACGTTTGTCAATTTTGACGGTCATGTCAGCGAATGTATTCATGTTGTTTTGCAAAAATCTACCCAAAAACTAACGGTCGTAGAAAAAGTATAGTATGCAACACGTATGCAATACTATACTTTTTCTACGACCGTTAGTCAAAACGTCAAATTCAAGGAGTGAAAAATATCTCCGAAATCATTCGATTGCTCCCAAACCCGTGCGGTAAAATCCCGGAACGAAACTGACGTGGTAAAGTGATGCTTCCTGCACGCTAGATCAGCGTAATTAGGTATTTTACAGACGGGAGTAGAAAAAAAAGTTTGTGGTGTATAATTTAGATTATTCCAATATCGAGCCATTCAATATATAGTCCAATATACAGACGAACAAAAAGACCTAAGCTGCGTTCAAAGATACTGTTAATTTCTGCAATAAACATTAATATTTATCGCTTTCCTGCTCATTCCTGAAAAAAAAATATTCATAGTAGTTTTGATTTGTCTTTAATGAAAAGTCCTTTCAAATGAAGTATCACAAGCTCTTACTTCTGTTCAGAAAATTTGGGGGCTTGCAACGGTCACCTCAAGGGGATTGATCATTTCATGTTAGATAATAACTACTGATTTTATTCCAGTTAGCTATCCCACAAAATGTACTGTCAAATGCATAAATTAAATTTTACTGTTTAAAGTGAACATTAATAATATGGATATAACTGACAAATCTAACCAAAATCGCTAGGAAAATTTTGTAAAATCGCTACACTAAGCCAACGCAAATTTTGGCAACGCAATTACCACCTGGTCTTCACAAATGACAATTAATTTTTAATGAGAATACGACAAACTACTGCCTGCTGATACGATGTAGTTTCGCGGAGATAAATGAATACGTACAAGGTGTCACCTTTTTGAAAACAACAAAACATTTCGAAAATGTTTTTCACTTTTAATGACATAATGGGGACACAAACTTTATCAATAAAGGTAAATTTGAAAAAAAAGTACGTGCCTCATTTTGAATAATTAAAATTATACAATTAATACAAATTAAGCTATTTATTTCGTTTCTTCGTGAAATATAATATGGAGGTCAAACATTCTTTTCCAGCAAGCCTGTCAAACTGTATGTTAATCACTAGCCTTCGCAGATTGACGTCGTATTAGCCACTTATTCTGACCACCAAGACAGCGTAACATAATACAAAAATATATGACTATCGAAGGTCAAAATCTCTGTTTAGCATATTGTAAACGGAGAACATTTGTTCTAATTAGTTTGAAATGCTTATTAATATTACGTTTGACCAAGGGAGAAAGTTAAGAATGCGACGCGTGTTAAAAACAGTCTGCGTATTTTTAGCTACCCAAACCGATTAAAGGTATCGCGATGGTTTTTACGACAACAAAGAGCAAAATCAACGTGACCGGCGGCTGTTTCTTAGCTCCACCGTTTCCTTTCAAGGAAACAAACATCTAGTTACCGAGCCCCGCCTAAACTGAGTATGTAAAATTTCATGCATAAACAACTGGATATCAGAAGGTTATATGTATACATTCAAGTGCATATTTTACCAAAAATTTTCATAAAATAAAATGGTTACGTCAAACCTAGATTGTGAAACTGAATAATGAGCCCATTTTTTACAAATCACATTTAGAAGGGTCTCTTAATATCATCGGGTGATTTTTTACTTTATTTTCAGAAATGACGTCCAATGGCTTGCGAAATGACGAATACAGTGACAACTTTTCAGACGACGAAAGTTCACCTCTTACGGAAAACATTTACGGAGGCAGGTAAGTTTAAAGTGTCAAGTCAGAAGGAGGCAAAAAATGTCAGTTTTCCGGCTTTTACAACAATAAACAATAAGTTGCAAAGCCTCAAACATTTTTTAGTGTTAAATAATATTCAAAATATTACAAATTGGCTAATTAAAAATTTAATAGTATTCAACGGGAAAGTGTGCAAAATGTGATAATACAAAATTCGCTTTCTATACTAACAAAAACTAACAACTATCTTAACCTGTTTTAGAGCAGATGTTTTTATGTGGTTTGCGAGGGAATCAGCATTTTTTTGAAATTTCATTCGAACTAGTTTTTTTCGAAACGATATAAACTATTTACAAATGTTCTGGATTCCCCCCGCGTCGGTCATCATTCTGTTTGCTTTTTAAGAGCTTAACTGAAGGAAGGACTGACTGACAGACTTTTGAAGATGTTTGAAATAGACTCGAAAGTGGAACCAATAATTTTCTTCATATAGTTTTTAATAAATTCCTTGAACTTTTACTTTCCGTAACTTTGACGACCATTATAACAGTAACTCACATACCAACTCTTAATTTATAAATAATAATGATTTAAAGACCGTAATAGCAATCGATCTATTATTTTTAATATGACTGTTAAAAACATACCAGTTAGATTTAAAATTTATATTTATTTTGGCAAAAAATCCAAAATTTAACTTCTTGTTAGTTTATTCTGTTAGATTATTCTGGATATCACTACTCCCTTCTTTAAACACCCAATTATGTACGAGTCAAGCTCGAGAGAAGAGTTATTTTAAGATGTCAGCTTTATTACACACGGTTGAGAGCCAGTTCCAGGCATTTCCGGTACTTTAGGCACGGGTAAGGATGGTAAGGATGGTACTATGACGTTTGTCAATTCTGACAATCACGTCACATTTCACTTGGTGGATGTATTCGTACTGTTTTGCAAAAATATACCCAAAAACTAATGGTGATAGAAAAAAAATAGTACACTGCTTTCTCGGGAATTCGCTATGTTCGTGCCAAATCAAAGTGGTAACTCAAATAGTTTCTATCAAGTTTGTTATTAAGTTTTGTTGTACGTAAGATTGATTTAATGATTTTAGATAACATCAATTTTGTATGGATTAATTTAAATATTTAAGTAGAGTAATAGATCATTTCGGCAATAACACGGAATAATCTACGTTTTAATAGTACATTAGGCAACAAGTGCGGTAAACGGCATTTGACTCACGAGTTTATTTGGTACAAGCGGAGCCAGTGCATAGTAAACGAGTGAGATAAAGAGTTTACCAAACGTGCTGCATACTATACTTTTTCTACGACCGGCACGAAAAAATCACAATTGAACAAATTGCAAATAATAACAGATTATCAGATTACTAAATTTCGTACCATTCAAATTCACAACACATTGTACAGTTGCCATTAAACCTATTCATTGATCGTTCCGATCGGATCTACTGTTGTTGTCTCTTTTTAACTGTGTAGGTTAGACAGACAGAGATGTATTATTGGATATGTCATATAAACAACGGAATAAACACCATTTTAAAACGTTATGTTGTTTATTAAACTTTTGCAGTTAATCGTTAAGTAGTTTATTTAAAGAAGAAGACTATAATTATAAAAAAAATCATCTAAAGGTAGAGCTTCTAAGACAATTAAATTTTTAACATCGTATAAGCAAGAAAAAGCAGGTCCTAATCTTCAATTTTGTTTCGTTTGTACTGATGAGACATGGATATTTCAAAATGATACAATTGGTCGAAAGATATTAATATAAAAACTGTAAAAACCACCAAACTTCATGAGAACGATTTGAAAAATTTCTGTGAGAAACTTAAATTATAAATGTCACTTTACTTACCGACTAGTACACTAGATTTTAGCTTATAGCACGTAGTTTTTAAATTGTCTGATATATTGCATAACATTTTTCTCTGTAGTTTTTGGATACATTTTTGGCTCGGATTCGTGGGAAACGAAACTGACGTGGTAAAGTGATGCTTCTCATATGCTAGATCGGTGTGTAGTTAGGTATTTTACAGACGGGAGTAGAAACAACTATTTTAAGGTATACAGTCAGAAGTGTAGTTGAGTTAGACAAATTAAAATTATTTTTATTAAATTGATAATGATGAAAACGCGAAAACGCCACCAGAGAGAATTATTTCTTTCCACAATAAAAGCAGATAATAAAATTTCAGTAAAACATCAAATTATTAGTATTCTCTGTCTACGATGCGACGACACCAATACTTTTTCCAAGTCAAGTATTTTTTCTAGCCTGTTTTTAACTTAATAAAGTAATATATATTATTTATATTCACTTATTGCCATTTTAACCTGTAGAAATACTGCAGAGAAAAATTTTGCATCACGTAGATATTAAATTTTATATAATTCTAAATTATTTTCCGACACTTGTCCAAAAAAGTTCTCTATATTTCTTCTCCAAACTTTTAACAGGGCGCTGTAACTGAATCACCCAGTATAACGAATAACCCTGCAAGTACCCGAAAAAAAAAAACCTCCGACTAGTTTTGACTTGGAACGTACGATAACGAGCCGATAAACGCGACAAAAGAAACACGGAGAGACTTAAAAAATACTCAATTCTTGTGCTAGGGGGCTTGGGTATCGACTCTCGAGAGCGGCATAATTCAACCAGTTTCCATGCACAATGTACGCTCGCGTATGGCGAAAAAAAAATGCAAATAAATAAGTGTGGGCGCGCGATATATCGCGGATATTTACTTTTATTACAATGACTGCACATTGTGACTTGGCGAACGGCTCAAGAACGCTGACCTTTGAGGCACCGCGTACGGCCTTCGGCGAATAAAGGAACGGGAAAGAGCTTTGGGGCAACACCCTGTCCACGAAGGCGGATTTCGGAGCCGTAGCGTTTCTGTGAAGGACGTTTGTTTGCCTTTTTGGTGTCGTCGCACTCTCAAGACACTTCGAGATTTTGACAGCGTTTCGATTAAATTTGTATTCGCTTTTAGGTATACTCCATTTGGCTCATGGTGGTTACTTATATACGGTATAAAGTAACAAATATCCCGCAGAATATTTTATGAAGCTTTCTGAAACCAAATGACTTTTCCTTGTGACTATTATGTGGCTGTATGATTCAATACAAATTACAGATTTTGAATAAAAAGTTATTTGTATCAATGAAAATCTCATAACTATTTCAGAGCACCCAACTTCACTATTTCAAACAGAATTTGATTATTTTTTGCTATTTGATATCGATCATTGATTTATATAGATCTTCCCCTGTACCTATTTTCAACGGGTTTCTATCAAAAGTCAGTCAAACCCCAGCGTTGTTTCTAATTGGCTTTAATTTTGACAAATTTTAAGATGTGCTGTTGATTTTTTTTTGTTAAAGTGACCATCCAGATCACCTGATCTGTATTTTTCAATCTGCGACTATATAACAGAACTACTGCCCTGTAAGTCTATGTAAACTACAGAGAAATTATTGAACTGTGTTGACGATACCTTTTAGTAATCTAAAGCCAGCCGCATATCGTATGTGTTTCGCGAATAATACAGAGCTTAACAATACTTCATACACAAACACGTTCATATACTCAACTTTGGGAAAGGATCCCGCAGTAACGATGAGCTACCCAGTATTCCAGATTTTTCATTTCATTCGTGCGGTGTTGCATTTGAAATATTACTAAGTTTAAGGTTACATTTCATTATGGCATATATGAAAAAATATTCCTATTTGTAACAAAATACATTTACCACATTCAAAACTTGACAATAATTAGGGGGTGGATTTTTAGATTTTCAATTTCTTTCAATTTCTGGATCCAGGTGGTGTATTTTTTGTTTAATTGTTTTAAAACATCCTTCGTTAAAAACTCTTTTTTGTTGAAAGCTTTGGCACAAAATTCGAAATTCGTTTAGCATATCTGGTAATGTAAGTGTAACTACTACTTACTATATTATATTTCCCCTTAAACATTTGAAAAATAGTACCATTAAAAAAAATGTTGTTGTTTAGGTTTTACATTTCATAATATTGGGAAAATAATGAAGATTTGAATTTTTACAAATTATTTTTCCTTTGTGGTCATTATTGGACTCACACTAAAACCGTTGATGACCTTCTTTATAGTAACTTTAATATAAAATGGCATTTATCTGTTTTTTTTTTAATACGCCCCCTTCTGATTATAAACCTGCTGAAATCATTTTTAATACTCAATATATAACTAGATAAGTATTGAACTGGCTTTTACTTGATGAAAATCTATTTATCAAAATAAATAAAAACTAAAAGTTAAGATTTTCATGAAATTATATATTTTGACATGACAATTGTTTCGACAACACCGTGTCTTTATCAAATGTAATATTTACAAACTACCTGCTACTATATATACCGAAAAATGACCATAAAACCTTAATTAATGTTGTTGCGAGAATTTAAGTTCAATAAAGGAGAGCAATACATTTGAATGTCTCATTTTGTTAATCTCCATGGCTTCCAATAAATTTAATTTTCTACTTTTTGTGGCTGTACGTAATATATCAAAATTGTTGTCAAAAATGTGTTTTTCTGTGTTTAAGTGTGTAGCATAATTAGAATGTAGACTATTGTTTTTAAACGCTCTTATATGTTCGTTAATTCGTTTCTTGAAAGATCTACCTGTTTGTCCAATATAAATTTTAGGACAAGATCCACATTTCAACCTGTAAACACCTGATTTTTGGGATTTTGTACATTTCGATTTATTATTGTTTAAATATTTTCCTATTGTGTTGTTAGTTCTAAAAGCTATTTTTAAACCACATTTTGACAAATGTTTTGAAACTTTTTCACTAGGTTCTCCTATGTATGTAATTGTTTTAAATTGTTCGTGTTCTGTATTAGGTTTCGGATAAATAGAGTTTACTGTTGTCTGTTTTGGTTTTTATTTATAATTTTATCTATAATGGACGGATTGTAGCCGTTGTTCAGTGCAATTTGTTTAATGATATTAAGTTCTTTGTTGTAATTTTCCATCCGTGTCCGTATCCGTGTGTGAACACACATGAACATACAGACACAAAAAGTAGAAAATTAAATTTATTGGAAGCTATGGAGATTAACAAAATGAGATATTCAAATGTATTGCTTAACGATCAATTAGATTTAAATACCTCTCCTTTATTGAACTTAAATTCTCGCAACAACATTAATTAAGGTTTTATGGTCATTTTTCGGTATATATAGTAGTAGATAGCTTGTAAATCTTACATTTGATAAAGACACGGTGTTGTCGAAACAATTGTCATGTCAAAATATATAATTTCGTGAAAATCTGAACTTTTAGTTTTTATTTATTTTGAACTAGATAAGTGTTACAAACAACTAACAGATTACAACAAAAAAATCGAAAAAAGCAAAAAATTGCTGAATTCAAAATATATGAGGCGAGACATTTGAAAATGGAAAGTTAAAGTCTGTTCATAGATATAAGAAAGTGACTAACTGATACGATACCTTCGTTTCCGATTAAGGCGGGACCCAAACAAAATACATAAAATAGTTATACCTAGAACCAACAAATACACGTATTTACGGTAGTTGAAAAAGTTTGTGTAACGAAAACTATTGGAGCGCACGATTACATAAGTTTGACACGCGTTGAAATATTTTTTTATAACTTTTTGCCTTCCAAGAAAGCGAAAATTGAATGTTACGTTAATTTTTATATTCCGTAGTTAGGTAAGATCCGCCGTTCAAAATACAGAACGAGGAAATATGTTTTACTTTGCAACGATTCACCCAAATTTATACTTGAACTGAGGTGGCTTTTACTTGATGAAAATCCATTTATCAAAATAAATAAGAACTAAAAGTTCAGCTTTTCACGAAATTATACATTATGACATGACAATTGTTTCGACAACACCGTGTCTTTATCTATTAATGTAAGAGTGTTGTAAGTTAAAGTTGAAACATTTTTCCAGAAATTCCACTTCATTTTTGGAATATGTTGTATCTGTTAAGTTTATGAACCTATTGTAAAATTGATGGTCGGTATGCTTTGTAATAACTGGCTTGCTTTCAGCTATTTTTGAATTAGAAATTAATTTGTCTAACTTTAGTTTTTGTCTAATAAACTTTTTATGAATGATAGATGAAATGTCTGTTCGAACTTTATAATTAAATGTGTCAAATTCTATGCGATTATGAGACAATTCAGAATGTATTACCTTTACATAAATGTTGTTTGAATCCCGTTTTCTATACTCGTGTCTTCGTTCTTCCTTCATCCATTTCGTCTGGCCTTGGATTTGGGCTTTCCTTGCAGCGGGACTTCTGTTGTTGGTTTTTAACTTTATGTATTTGGGAAAAACCTTATTTTGCAGACATTTGTTAAAAAACCAAATGTTTTGGGAACATATTCGGCAACGTAGAAGCAATTTAAAATACCAAATAGCCAAGAAACCAATTTCAGCTTCTTTCAAAAATTGAACTGAGGTGGCTTTTACTTGATGAAAATCCATTTATCAAAATAAACAAGAACTAAAAGTCCAGATTTTCACGAAATTACATATTTTAACATGACAATTGTTTCGACAACACCGTGTCTTTATCAAATGTCAATGTCAATCAAATTTGATAAAGACACGGTGTTGTCGAAACAATTGTCATGTCATAATATATAATTTCGTGAAAATCTGAACTTTTAGTTCTTATTTATTTTGTCAAATTTATACTGCTTTAGTTACGATTTCCGGTTTATTTTAAGTTGGACGAAATCAGAGGATGTGATCAAATAATGATATATTCCAGTCTTCCTGATGAATTATCTCCATTTTTTTTTAATTGCGCAACTTCACAGGAAAAGTAATCAACCTTTGTGACACTAACCATTAAAATGCGACTGTATACGACACTCCCTTATTAACAAAACGCCGACGCAACGTGAAGTATATTTGTTAATAACAATAAAGCGGAAAAAAATTCGTGGCAAGGCCGCCTATAGATCCAGTTTCAACAAAAGTGAACGGCAAACTTTCTCGGCCTGCTGCGATATTTTCAGATACCAAGCAGGGCCGCACTGGCATAACCTTTCGGCTACAAATATCACGTCGTCTTCATTTCATATAATTGATTTTATGATTTATCAAAAAATTTCTCTTCATGGCAATTTACTGCAACAATCAAATCCAATTAGTATTAGAGAGAGTGCTATGTCAGGCAAAAATGAATAAAGTTCAAAAAATTTATTTTTTGATTTACTTTCGTATTAGTTTAATATTTATTACTATTTTTGTGGGATAATTCTCGACTCCCTATTTTAAAATATCCGATTATCAATGGATCAAGAGTACGGCAAGTCTGACTCTAAGACGTCGCACCGTCGCGGGCCAGTTCTTACGTAATATTTTGACGAATGTGTTCTTTTGCAAAAATATAACAAAAAATTAATGGTCGTCTAAAAAGCATTATATGCCAACATTTTGATAATTTTTTCCACAAAATTTATATAACATTTCTCCTTTGCGCTCCGTGTCAAAACAAACTCGTGACTAAAGTGTCGTTCATCAAACTTGTTGGATATACTTTTATAGTCAGATGTACCCTTCTTAAGTGCGTCCAATCTAAAAGTCACAAATGATTTAAATCAAATATCTAAGTTTTGTCTACAAAGACTAATTTTTGCAACGTTGAGATGTCATTTTCTGAGAATCCCCTTTTTTCGTACTAAAGTAGTCTGTCTATTTTGTCTGCGGAAATTGATTAAGAGGATCTCGTTGTACATAGTAATAGTATTTATCTTTGAGAATAGACGTATTCCTTCAATTTAATAAATGAAAATTAAATAATATATTAATCGGAAACATAAAATTTAAACAACCAAATAAATTAAATAATAATAATTGCTGCACAAACACAACAAAACATCAGCAAAAACTAACTTTTGCTGGAACACCTGTATCAAGGATTACTTTTTATTAAATCGGATTTTAATTCCATATAATCTGGGCATATCTTCAAGTACTTAATACGGCAATTTTCTTTCGCTCGGCATATAATTATCAATTTGAAAACGTCAAGGCTCAATCCGGTCCATATCGATCAATCCATCTCTTCTCCCGTATACTTGGTGCCGCGTTACGTTAATATCAGTTTTTAAAGCGAACTAAAAACCAAGCTCTCCTTGGCATTTAGGCCCATTGTCTGTACGTTGCCGAATCGCTCTTCCGGAACTACGTTCGTGTCGAAGACAAAGAGTCACCGTGCTTTTTTTATCATTCCAGCACAAGAACAACGCCCGAAACCAATGGCTGGGACGTCTTCAGGGACCCTCCCATCAAGGAGGAATCGGGTTCGATGGCGAACCAAAAATGCCTCGAAATTAGTGTCAAAATAATTAAAGTTATAGCTTATCTAGTTACCTTCGTTATAGTATTAGCATCTGGGGTTATATCCAAAGGAACTCTATTGTTTATGACCTCGCAACTCAAACCTGACAAGGTCATATCTTATTGCAATAGGGATTTAGGTGAGCGTCGCTCGGCATTTCATTGCTCCAAACTTATTGTTTTATGTTTTCACTTTTCAGGTAGAGAAAAACAATTTTTAGTCAAGTTACCAACCGTGGAAAGAGTTGCGTGGATGTGGTGTATATTTTTTGCATTCTGCATACCCCAATTAGGATCGCTCTTCAGATCCACCAGGATGTGTTACTTCAAGTCATCCAAACGACCGTCTTTCGCGCATTTCCTAATGGTACTAATCCCGGAAACTGCCCATACCATCGGCTTAGGTATATTGGTTTTCTACGTTCTGCCTGACATCGATGTTGTTAAAGGAGCCATGCTTACTAACTGTTTATGTTTCGTCCCAGGAATTCTAGGTTCGCAGGCTTAAGCTTCTTAATTGTTCCTCAATGTATTTTTTTACGGTTTTAGGTCTGTTATCTAGGAACAATAAAGAATCCCAAAGGTTCATCAAGGTCATCATGGATCTGATAGCAATATCGTGTCAGGCTACGGGATTCGTTGTATGGCCCTTGGTAGAGAAAAAACCCGATTTGTTTCTCATCCCAGTCACGATATTTCTGGTGTCGCTTGGGTGGTGGGAGAATTACATATCAAAGTATTCACCAATACCTTTCATAAAACGCCTCGGAAAGATGAGAGAATCTTTTGATCAGACCCGCTATTTTACATACATGTTCGTTTCAATTTGGAAGATTTTATGTTTCTTTATAACGATACTCTTCCTTACACTCATTAAAGAAGGCGAGATAGCATTTTTCTTCACGGAATTCTCACATGGATTCAACTCTCATCCAATATCGGTCTTAGAGGTAAGTCGCCACAACCTATATCTTTGCTTTAATATTTCAGAACTGATTCATACTTGCAGATCAAACCAGTGCTGGGTGGTACAGTGCTTCCAGACATATCGGAAATCATACCCACAGGAGACGACACTGTAGTGATGTCAAACGACATGGCCCCTATCTACGTATTACTCATCAATGTATTCGCGTCTTACTTGGCCTATATTTTCGGAAAGTTCGCATGCAAAATCATGATCCAGGGATTTTCGTACGCCTTCCCTGTTAATCTCACCATTCCCGTGTGCGTGTCTCTTTTAATAGCCGCTTGCGGATTAAGGAACGAGGATCCGTGCTTCTTCCACGAGACCATACCAGACTACCTATTTTTCGAAAGTCCTCCAGTGACTTTCTTGAACGATTTCATCTCTCACCAACACGCTTGGATATGGCTACTGTGGCTGCTGTCTCAGACCTGGATTACTCTTCACATTTGGACGCCGAAGTGCGAACGTTTAGCGAGAACTGAGAAGCTATACGTCACGCCCATGTACGAAGGACTCCTGATTGATCAAAGTATGGGAATGAACAGGAGAAGAGACGACGAGGCTGACGTCAAAACCGAAGATCTGGATGAAATACAAAAGGAAAAGGCTGACGAATATTACGAAACCATTTCGAACCATACTGATGGTTCTTCTCCAAAGACGGTTAAGAGCTCCGATCAGATTACGAGGATTTATGCGTGCGCTACGATGTGGCATGAAACCAAAGAGGAGATGATGGAGTTCTTGAAGTCGATTTTGAGATTGGACGAGGATCAGTCAGCCAGGAGAGTAGCACAGAAATATCTGAGAGTTGTGGATCCGGATTACTATGAATTCGAAAGTAATAACCTGGTAAATTGGCTTTAACTAAATAGTGAAGCGTAAATTGTTTCAGCTCATATATTCTTCGACGACGCGTTTGAAATCGCCGACCATAACGACGACGATACGCAGGTAAACAGATTCGTCAAGCTGCTAGTAGCCACCATCGACGAAGCGGCTTCTGACGTGCATCACACCCGTATCCGCGTCCGACCTCCTAAGAAAATACCCACTCCGTATGGAGGAAGACTGATTTGGCAACTACCAGGGAAAACTAAGATGATTGCCCATTTGAAAGATAAGATGAAAATCAGGCACAGGAAGCGGTGGTCGCAAGTGATGTACATGTACTACCTTTTGGGCCACAGACTAATGGAATTGCCCATATCAGTAGACAGAAAAGAGTGCATCGCGGAAAATACATACCTTTTGACTTTAGATGGGGATATCGACTTTCAACCTTCGGCTGTGCTCTTGCTTATCGATTTGATGAAAAAGAATAAAAATTTAGGTAAGTCCATATCGGATATTTATATGCATGTATTTGAAAGGTTCTATATTGAGATTTGAAAATTACTATTCCAATTTATGATTTCATTTCTAGGAGCCGCCTGTGGTCGTATCCATCCAGTGGGTTCGGGTCCGATGGTCTGGTACCAACTTTTTGAATACGCGATCGGTCACTGGCTACAAAAGGCAACAGAACACGTCATCGGCTGCGTACTTTGTAGTCCCGGGTGCTTCTCTCTTTTTAGAGGCAAGGCCCTTATGGATGACAATGTAATGAAGAAGTACACCACTTGGTAAGCGATACAAAAACAAAATCGGAGATGTTGTTTCCATGTGGATTTTTCAGTTCCGCTGAAGCTAGGCACTACGTACAGTACGATCAGGGCGAAGACCGTTGGCTGTGCACATTGCTCCTCCAGAGGGGTTATCGTGTGGAATATTCGGCAGCGTCTGATGCCTACACTCACGCACCGGAAGGATTTAACGAGTTTTACAACCAGCGTCGTCGTTGGGTACGATGTCTCCCTACTCCCTAGTTGCACCATGACAACGTATCACTTTATAGGTACCATCGACTATTGCTAATATCATGGACCTTCTGATGGACTCTAAAAGAACGATACAAGTCAACGACAACATCTCTATGCCGTACATCGGATACCAAATACTTCTCATGGGTGGTACTATTCTGGGACCCGGCACCATATTCCTTATGTTAGTGGGTGCATTCGTGGCGGCTTTCCAAATCGACAACTGGACAAGTTTTTACTACAACATCTATCCGATCTTGTTCTTCATGTTGGTGTGCTTCACGTGCAAATCGAATATACAACTAATTGTAGCTCAAATATTATCTACCGGTTACGCATTAATTATGATGGCTGTCATAGTGGGTACAGCCTTGCAGTTACGCGAAGACGGCGTAGGGTCTCCTTCGGCGATATTCCTGATCGCCATGACTGGTTCGTTTTGGATAGCAGCGTGCCTACATCCTCAGGAGTTCTGGTGCATAGTGCCCGGATTGATCTACCTCTTATCCATACCCTCTATGTACCTATTGTTGATTTTGTATTCGATTATAAATTTGAACAACGTTTCATGGGGTACCCGTGAAGTTGCCGTCAAAAAAACCAAGAAGGTACGTAGTACTAATACAGTATAATAGTAATACTCATGTAATCATATCAAATTAGGAACTAGAAGAAGAGAAAAAGCAAGCAGAGGAAGCGAAGAAGAAGGCCAAGCAAAAATCGTTGTTAGGATTCCTGCAAAGCGGGGGTACAAGCGAGGATGACGAGGGTAGCATCGAGATTTCACTAGCTGGATTGTTTAAGTGTATGCTGTGTACTCATCAGAAAGCTGGCGACGAAAAAGCGCAACTAATACAGATCGGAGATTCATTGGATATGCTGGGAAAACGTTTGGATCACATTGAGAAGTGAGTCTACCAATTTTATTCGCTTGGATGTCTAAATGCGGATAAACTTTTCAGATTCATCGATCCGGCGGGTCACGCGTCGAGAAAACGGAGCATGTCGGCTTCTTCTAGACACGGCGGTGATCACCACCACCTGGGGGCCGTCACCGAAGAGGCAACAGAAGACGCTACCTCGGAATCAGATTCGGAAAGCACATCTTTGGTGCCGCAGAACAAGAGGGATGACCTTGTTAATCCGTATTGGATAGAGGACCCGGACGTAGGCAAAGGGGAGGTGGAGTTCTTGAGCAGTAACGAAATGCAGTTCTGGAAGGATCTGCTGGCGAAGTATCTATTTCCACTGGACGAAAATAAAGAAGAGAAGGTAATCAAAACCGGCTTAATTTAATTTGTTCAGTTTTCGCTTCAACTGATTTGGAGCTAGATCACAAGGGTTTTCATTTCTTTTTGGAGCAGTTATTTTTCACTTACGTGTAATAAGCAGGTAATTTATTACCTTTTTCGCAAATTGCATATTATAGAATTCATGTTCCTCACATTGACTGCAATACAAAATGCAACGCACAAACAAAACACCTTAAATATGAGGTGTTGAAAATTCTTTATTAGTATCTTGAAAACGGCTACCAAAACACTGTCGGTTAAATTATAGCACACAGCTCAAAATTTAGCATTTGCAGTCATTACCGAAAAAAAAATTATTTCTATATTTTATTCAGTTTAGTTGAAGTATTTTAAAAAATTATGGTCGTCAACCTAGTTCTTAAATTTTAACTAGGCATATAACGTTGCGAGGTTCGTTGGTGAGGCTTATTTCCAAATAAATCGGAAAACTTTACCAAAACTAAACATTCTTTTTTCCTATATTAATTTAAAACAAACAAACAAGAAAAGAAAAATAGGAGTTCGGAGTCAGACTGGGGATCGACAACCAGTATTCTAATACCACCATCGCTTCGCTGCTGGCTATTTCTTTTTAGTTCGTCGGGTAAAGTCTGTTCATATATATAAGAAAGTGACTAACTGATACGAATTAAGGAAAGAGCCGGGCAAGCTGTAAGAATGAAATATGGCCGAACAGGTCCGTACTTTGCTTAGAATTTAATTATTTGGGGTTTTGTTAGGAAAGATACTAAACAATATTTACTTATTTATGTATGTATTTATGTTTAAATCTAAAATAAAATTACAAATTATTTTTATTACCTACTTAAATTACTTAAAATTATTCATATAATATATCAGTATCACTATCGCTATCATCGCCTGTTCTAATTATTATGGTAATGGTAATGGTAATACAGAGAAGAATCTTTAATATTTTTCGCAGACAGGGAAAGTCCATTTGGAATCCAACCATCTTTAGAGCCAGCATGCAAAATAGTTATTCTTTTACCTCTTTTTGATGGCGCGTTTGTTTTACGCTTATCAGTTGAGTCATTCCAACACTTTTCCGGGGTATCGAACCAGGTTTCATGCAAGTAAATAATTGGCCTTTTTTGTTCTTTGTAAATCTTAATTTTTTCTAGATATTCCAGTCGCCATTTCCGAATTCTAAAAGATTGCATTAAAACTTGCCTTTTGTCAGTTTTTTTTAAATCTAAAACCCATGTGTTGAATACACTTCCATAAGGTAGTTCAGCCATATTTAACACCGGTTTCATCTTTTTCAAGCCTCCTAATTAAGATATCTAATGTAGGCACGCTTTGTTTCTCGTATAACTGGTAAATTTTAAGCAGTATTATATCTTGATCACTTTCACCTACACTCGAGAAAATGTCAGCATCGCACAATTTTCCATACAGTTGATTTGGAATTTTCGTCAATGTGGCCGTTTCTTCTAAAGATGCTTGCTTGCTGGCACCACGTTCAATGAGAGTCACATAAACATTGTTTATAACTTCCTTAGTCTCAATAGAATAGTGTTTTCTACATTTGGACGGGAGTATCTCCTGAGATACACTAGACTCTCACATATTTTGCATAGTTCGCACACGATTCAACACACGCTGTAGTACACATGAAATAAGAATGATTATTAATAAACTTAAACTAAGTAGTATACCAAACCAAAGAATATTAAACACAGGTAGGTATAAAATTATTTTCTATTACGGACCACAATTTTCCCTGAATTTAAATTCCGAAACATTAGGTAATAATCTTGTTGCATTGTATGTTATTGACCACCCTTGGATAATCCCATTCAAATGCAATTGGTCACTTTCTTATATCTATGAACAGACCATATCTAAGGTTAAACGACGAGTGCAGGGACGTAATTAACTTTCGAGGTACAGACACAGATTAAGTGGCTGGTGCGATTATGCTTGTTTGGAGCAGTACAATCCAATGAATTAAGGTTTTTCAAGAAATATTGTTTTCTGCACTAAAATAATGTACCTAATTATACACTGATGTGTATAATTCGTCAGCCACTATATTTCCAGCACTTTACTCACGAATAATATTTCGACTGTAGACAAAAACTCACTTGTTTATTAAACACCCGCCCCGCTTGTGCCAAATCAAACTCGTGACTAAAGTGTCGAGTATTAAACTTGTTGCACAATATACTATTAACGTGCTGTTATTTTATGAAAGACGGTGGGCCACCGTGCCGCTCCACTTTAGACGAACGAAATATCGTATTTAAATGCGAATTTTCGCGTCGGTTAATTCAGACAAAAAAATGATGATGATATTGCAGCATAAAGGCGCTATAATGAAAAGCTTGCCTTAATTTGACCGACTCTGTCCTCTAAGTTACCGCACCTCGAATTTGAAACACCCTGTACCCATATCTGAAATATTAAACGGTTATTTTACAAACGATTTGACAAATTTATAGGCACGTATAGCGGCAGATTTGAAGGAATTACGCGACCAATCAGTGTTCGCGTTCTTTATGTTGAACGCGCTGTTTGTCCTTATCGTATTTTTGCTGACACTGAAAAAGGACTACCTTCACATAAAATGGCCGTTCGGTGTCAAGACGAACATAACCTACGAAGAGAGCACACAAGAGGTAACTACACGGGCTTGCTGCGACATATTGACGCTAACTTCGCGCGCATTTACAGCTGTCGTCAAGGTGTCAAGTGAGCCCCAGTTGAACGTAGTTTTAACGTATGTTTCCATTTTACAGGAAAGAATAGCTCGAGATCTAATAGAGCTCCGCAATAAGTCGGTATTCGCTTTCTTCATGTTCAATGCTCTTTTCGTATTAGTCGTCTTCTTGTTACAACTTAACAAGAATCAAATCCACGTTAAGTGGCCTCTGGGAGTGCGCACTAATATAACGTACATTGAGGAAACCTCCGAGGTATTTAAAGGTCTACGTGAATGTGTCTTCCTCTTCGGACTGTGGATTACTAATAGTCTCTCGAGCCTGGGGACTTTTCTTCCTCCTAATTATTTTACCCTCACTGTTTGCGTCTGCATCTGGCTGGATTCGAAATCACAGAAATGACCGACAATCATGGCCGTTGTCAAGTAATCCGCGTGTCCCTTCTTCGAAAGATTAAAACTTTCTTTTGAAAAATTAAAAAATCTCAAATATGTCGACTGTGGAGCCACCCCCTTACGTGTACAAATGGCACCGCGCAAGGGCCAAAGAATCGCCTCAGTTATTCAAACAGCGACCAAAAATTTTTTAGTCCCGTTAGATCAAATTGCTACGTCGAAATCTCGCCTCTGTGATTTCCGAACTTGCGAAGTATTCGATGTGGGTGATAGATGCAAACGTCACAGACTTCAAATTCCACCAGAAACGTCATTTGTGATTAATCCACATTACTTTTGTGTTGAATTTCCGGTTCTGGTTGCATCTTGTGAAGGTTTAACCTAATAATATGGTTTAATCGCACTATACATAGGTCTACACTTATTCTAATTATACTTTACTAACATTTCAAGCTGTCTGGATGTAAACTATTAGTGCAAAACTATATATGCGGTCGCCTTACTGAAATAAATTGCATTGAACTGAGGTTCAGATTTTCACGAAATTATATATATGACATGACGATTGTTTCGTTCAATTTTATGTATTTGGGAAAAACCTTATTTTGCAGACATTTGTTAAAAAACCAAATATTTTGGGAACATATTCGGCAACTTAGAAGCAATTTAAAATACCAAATAGCCAAGAATCCAATTTCGGCTTCTTTCAAAAATTGAACTGAGGTGGCTTTTACTTGATGAAAACCCATTTATCAAAATAAATAAGAACTAAAAGACATTTGATAAAGACACGGTGTTGTCGAAACAATTGTCATGTCATAATATATAATTTCGTGAAAATCTGAACTTCTAGTTCTTATTTGTTTTAAATAAGTTGCATCCACGTAGCTACTACGCATCCCATAATTCATGCTCATAAGTCATTAACAACATACGGACACCTCAAAATATCACACACATTTCATTTCATACGTCATTATCAGACAAAAGACACATACGACAAATCGTCTACACTTGAACTGGAATATATTTTAACCGGGTCTTCTTTTCTAATATGCCTACTGTGTTAATTTTTCCACATTTTAACGGTTCACAAAAATCAAACAAAACGCTTCCCAGAAGTCAAATTACCAAAAGCGGTTGAAACATGCCCTCTGTGAAGCATTTTGCAACATTTTTTTCTGCTATCCCTCAAAGCACTTACACGAGGATAGGATAGCACCCGATCTACGAAATCGTTGTTTCTATTCGTTAATATTGTTGCGTTTCTTTTCTTAGGTACATATCACCAAGGAATATCTTCAACTGGAACCAATAGGATTGGTATTTGTATTCTTCTTCGCTCTGATTCTGGTCATCCAATTTGTGGCTATGTTGTTCCATAGATTCGGCACCCTAGCACATATTTTAGCCTCTACGGAGCTCAACTTCTGCAGCAAAAAGGTACGTCGTTTTACGTTTTAAATAACTCGCAACACACGTGTGATATTGCAGAAAGAAGATATGTCCCCGAACGCACTTCTTGACAAACAAGCGGTCGAAATAGTCAAACAGTTACAAAAACTGCAGGGCATCGACGATGGGGATTACGACAATGATTCTGGTTCTGGACCGGATAGGATTGGACGCAGAAAAACAATTCACAACATTGAAAGAGCAGCACAAAAGAAACGACAGATTGGAACTTTGGACGTCGCTTTCAAAAAACGTTTCGCTAAACTAAACGCCAATCCTAATGGGGGCACTCCAGTTCTCAGCAGGAGAATGACGATGAGACGAGAAACAATGAAGGCTTTAGAAGTCAGGGTGAACTCGGTAATGGCTGAAAGAAGAAAGTCGCATATGCAGACCCTAGGAGCTAAAAACGAATTTACCAACAACAACGTGATCAGGAATCAAAGAAATAGCGTCGCCAGCAGCATACCTGCTAAAGAAGTGTTCGAGAACGGGCACGTTAACAAGGCGTTCGAAGAGGACACTTACGGCAGCCGGAATTCACTACAGATGCAGCAAAGAAATACTATGCAATGGAAAGGAAGCAATAGTAGGATGTAGAAGCAAGGCTAGTGGGAAAATATTACTTAAAACAACACTGCCTAAAATACCTAAATACTCAAATTTTATACTCATTTTGCTTACCTACTTTTTTTTGTAAATACGTTTTATTTAAAATGCGCGTTCCGAATATTCTAGTTTGACTTTGCACTATACAAAAAATAAAAATACATTGAAGATACCGGATACTCCAAGTATAAGTTATTAAAGAACTTTATTCATTAAATTTTCACTAAATTTGATACTTACTCTGTTCGAGGCAAAGCAAATTTACTGTGAAGTACCACACGCGGTTTTTCAATTACATAATTTTTACAAATATAGTTTTATTTTTATCTTTGCAAATGTCTAATTTTCTTGGGAACTGAATTTTTTTATGTATTGACAACGAAGCCGCATTTAAAATGATATTTTGTTTATAGTGACCAATAATATGACAGGCAATATGTGTAGATGTACGGATAAATACTGAAATTCCTGTACTTATAATCAACAAGACTTACGTAAATATAAGCTCAATTATTATATTTTTTTACAAAGACATTTTTCGTATTTGATAGCTAGTATTTTTATTTAAAAATTTACAATGTGATAAATAATAAACGTATTTTAGACTCTTAACCACTTTTAATTCCATCGCAAAAGCACAAAAATGACATGTGAAACGATAGGCGCTGACGCCAAACTTCATGGGAAAACTTATTTTGCCTGAGAAAGTTTCACGTCTTTTGTTATTACGTTCTATGCCACCATGCATATTTAAATTGACTTTACTTAAAATTCAGACAATTGGTTAAATGGTAAATGTTGATTTCATTGTGAATTTTCCTGTCAATGACAATTTCTGGGAGAAAATGAGAGTTTTAATATTGACGAAACCTAATTTGCACTGGCTTGTAGTTTAGCATATTTCGTAGCGCAAAACATACCGCGTGCTACTAGAGATATAGAGACCCTGCCTATGCCGATAACTGATGAAGCAACTATGAAATTTTGAAAAGGCCTATTCCACATGCGCATGCGCGAGATTTAAAATCTCGTTTTGCCACATTCAACAACCAACACGATAGCTGAAAGATCGTTAATAATGTTCTGGGAAAACGAGTATGTTGTGAAAATCGCTGTTTGGAAAGAAAATGGCATAAAGCGCATGTTAGTGAAATTTACAGGTATACGCGGAAAATCATTAATTTCTCTACAAAAATATTAATGCTATCTACAGCACATCAATTTTTACCGTAGTAGGTCCACTATATTGTCTAATAGCCATATGATACCACGATTGAATCAAGAAAACTTAGGTACAGTGGAAGCTCCCGTAAGCGGACACTCACGGTTCCAAAACTTTTGTCCGCTTATGGGAGGTGTCCGCTTAAAGGATAGTGTGCAAGTATAAAATACGTACAATGTATAATGTAATGATAAGAGGAAAAGGATACAGAAACTGGCAACATTTTTTAACCAGTTACGTATTTATCTTCAACTTATTATCTTTATTTATCTTTAACTTTAACTTCAACATTCCTTAGGTTTTTGAAAAAAGTCTAAAATGCTTGTCTGACGAAATTTCACCATATTTTGCTGAAGGAGGCAATTTTCGTAATAACTTTCTAAATTTTTCAAGTGTTGAAATGTAGTGAAATTATCTCGAGCAAATGTTTTTAATATAGAAATATGATTTAGAGCTTCCCGATATGAATTTATCGTTTTTGAACTGCATGGTGCTTCCACTTCTTCTTCCGGTCATTTGGACTACCTTCTTCTACATCCAAGTTCGAAAAGTTGTCAACGGCATTTTCTTCCGTTGTTATGTTATTGTCCAAGGTCATGAAATCATTTACATTCTGCATAATTTACTTTATTCCATGGTGTTTTTATAAAATACAAAGCTTCTAACAGCTCAGATAAGCTTTCAATATCTTCAATTTTTTGTTCAAATATTTTTCAAAATCAAGTGCCGATACTAAAATTTGAAGTTTTGTATGATACCTTGATCCAAGGGCTGACAAACTGAAGTTGTGTTTGGCGGTAAAAATATAGTTTTCACATTTTTCAATTTCAGTTCATAAGGATGAGAGCATGCATTGTCCAAAAATAAAAGAACTGCCTTTTTAGGTTTCCCATTTTCTGGTAGAATAGGGGCAACCATTCAGACATGATTTTTCGGGTCATCCATGCCTTTTTATTGGATTTCCAAGTGGCTGGTAGATCCTGAAGAGCAACGTTCTTTAAAGCACAACGACCAGCCGCTTTCCCGATCACAATCAAATCGTATTTTTCACCGGCTATATTTGAACAGAATAAAATGGTTGGTCTGTCTTTAGAAAACTTTCCACCCACACATGTTTCTCCTTTGATAAGAGTTTTGTCGGGCAATGCACGAAAAAAAAATCCACTTTCAGCAGCTTCACCAGATATACATTTAAAACTAACACTATGTCTCTTGCGCCACTTTTGAAGCCACCCGTAGGAAGCACTGAAATTATTGTAGCCCAAAGTAGTTGCAATTTCCTTAGCTTTCATTTTCACTAACGGCCCTGAGATTGGAATGTTCTGATTTCTACCTTTCACAAACCACTCAAAACATCTTTTGTCTATAGCAAAACCTTCCTTTTTCAAAAAATCCTTCTTTTGATTTATATTTGTTCCAGAATGCCATTTACTTCTGATATCTTCCTTATTTTTGGCTATTTCAACTGCTTGCGTTTTCCCAATATTACCAAATGACGAACTGAAACACTTTCTTTGTCTAAAACTTTAACAACTTCCATCTTTTCCTTTAACGAGAGCATCCTTTTTTCGGTGCCACTTTTCGTAAAATTACAAAATAACTCGAATATCAACAACGAATCTGAAGACAAAACACAACATTAAATGCAGACTAGCAAACGAAATGTGTAAATGGGGAATCACCTAATAAAAAACGAGGAATTACCGAATTTTATGTAGATACATTGTAATAAACGGAACTAAAAATCGTCCAGCTATTAGAGTGTCGCGTCTGTTTATGGGAGGTTTTGGGTCACTTTCAGGAAAAATCTATTGTCCGCGTCCGTTTATAAGAGCGTCCGCTTATCGGAATGCATTCAACATTGAAAGTGATATGCTGAAATTTGGTTCCAGGAACTTTGTCCGGTTAAAAGAGATATCCGCTTATAGAAGCTGTCCGCAAGGAGAGTTTTCACTGTATATATAATACACAAACGCTATATTTTTTTACAAAGGCATTTTTCGTAGCTGATAATGATGATTATTTTAAAAATTACAACTACTATATTTTAGGGTATAAACTAGTTTTATTGCATTACAAAAGTATAAAAATGGCACATGAAGAAGAGAATAGATCATGATGAAAATATTAAAAAAATTCTAAATACACTTACACTTCCGAATGATATTGTTATATATACAGGATGCTGCATTTTCATGAACGATGACCATTTTTGACGTTTGGGGTTGATTTTATTATAGTTACTGGTCTTATGTTTTAGTGATCTATGTTAATATTTTAAAAATAAATAAATACATGGGATCACCTTAAAAATGTTAATAAAAAAATCGTTATGAATGAATTTTTATAATTTTATCGTATTTAGCATTTTAAAAGAACTTTTTCTATTTGAAAAAGTTGAAGATTTTGAAATAAAACGTTTTTCCAATGAAAAATACTATAGGGATATTAATTGGCGAAGTACGGAACTAGCACCTACTATCGTTTGACAGTGTTAAACCAAAAACATTTTTTTTTAATTAATAGAACTGTTTTATAAAAATAGGTAATTGTTTTCATAATGTGGCAAAACAATTTTCAAACTTACAGCAAATAAAAATAGTGTCTCTATTGCTTGATTGTTTTTAATATACTTCGAAACCTACAACTTTTTCAAATAGGCGATCTAATACAGTGTCCCCCTCTTTTAAAATGAATTTCAAAAAATTACCTTAAACGATTGTTTAATTTAAATTTTTAATATTACTATTTGATCACGCTGTATTTATTGATTTTAAAAACATCAACTTTTATTTCTAAGTTTTTTTGATATTTTAAAAGGTTTTAAGATAATAAACGGGCCACACCTAGTAAGCGCTCAGAGACTGTTGATTCAAATTAACTTTTCCGAACACAAGTTAAATTAACAGATTAACATTTAGTAACTCAACCGAAGGCATTAAAAATAATCATTACTTAAAATCTTTTTGATCAGTGCACTAATTGTACTTTAATAGTGACAAAGTCTTTCACAGCTATTAGATATCTGTTACAAGAATAATTAGGACCAATAGTTATGCATTATCAGCCTAAATAATTAAATAAACATATCAATCCGTTTTTCTTAAAAGCTGAATTTATTTCTGAGTAAATCAAGCAGAAAAAAGCAAAAGAAAAACATATTTTCGTTTTTTTTAAGTTTCAAAAGTGAAAAATATTCTTAAACGGAAATGAAAACACAAGAAAAAAATATACGAAACTAAGCATATTCATTGTCTCATTATGACATGAAAAAATTATTATTAGTCCTTTCATTTGAAGTGCTTCCTTCTCTTCCTTCTTTTGCCCTTAACCACCTTTTTTTCAGTAGTATCACTTATTTTGGAAGTAACATCATCAGGCATATCGAAATAAGAAGCAACAACAATTGGTTTTGAATTTGTGGCCAACTCAGGATTCTCGTCTTCCATTTTAGGAATGACGACAATTTCGGATTTTACTAACTCCGACTTGACAATGTTACCTTGTTCATCTAAATCCTCGACGGTCATCAAAATTTCATGCTTCATTACTTTGCCATTGTTTTCCATGTTATTACTTTGCGTTTCAGATACTCTCAAGTTTTGGCCTTCTGTGTCATTCTCAGTGTCATCAGGAGCCACTTCTGGAGTCCCAACTTTCTGTTTCTCACTTTTTATCATTTCTTCAGTAACTTCCAGGCTCTCATATCTAACAGTTTGTAATCGGCAAATACCATCAGGGCCCTTCAGGTACCTGAACCTAGAATGTCCTGAAGGCCAATGAAACTCATGCATCTTCATCAAGTGGGAAGTTAGATAACCGCCTCTTTGGAAAATTTTTTGACAGACATGACATTGGTATTTGGTTCTCGGCTTCAAAAAATAGCAATAAATATTTAGCGACAAAACAGAACAATATAAAACACTAAATATTACCTTGTTGTGAACTTTTACGTAATGATTATCAAGACCCTGCTTGCTCTTACATCCAAAATTGCATAAATCACACTTCATGGGCTTCTCCTTGTGAGATAAAAGGTGAGTGTCTAAGTTACATTTTGCCACAAAACTGGAATAAAATGAGTTTCAATTGAAAAAAAAAAAAATCTGAATAAGGTGCTTTACCGTTTGCCGCATTCTTGACATTTGAAGAAGCGTTGCTTAATGTGTTTGTACCGGTAGTGTTTGGCTAAAATCGACGGTTTCGAGCTTGTCATATCGCACAATCTACATTTGTAGTGATTAATGTGGGACCTCCAATGATCACTCAAGATGCGTTCACTTGGAAATAATTTTAAACATTGCGAACATTGAAAACGCCTCACTGAAATAAAAAAAAAGTAAAAACCTTATTGCAGTACGGTATTAAACACATTTGAGTTTCTGGATAAAAAATAGTGTATCTTTAATAGTTACATTTAATGGTTTTTATTGAGTAGATAATTTTTTTTAAATATTTAATTTGGCATAACAAAGATAGATAGAAATGTGCATAAATAAAAAATATTTACAATATTCATAAAAAAATTAATCATATTTTAAAAATAATATATAACATTTTCTATTTTCATGTTCGTAGGAAGTCCTCTACCCTTTAGGATGCATTCTAGTCTTGAAGAAACTGATTTGACAAGTTTTTCGCGGTAATTCGGGTCTATGTTAGCCCATTATTCCCATAGAGCTTTCTTTAGATCGCCGATGTAAGAAATATTCCATGTCCTAATGGCTTTTTCCAAATGATCCCATGATTTTCAATAACATTGACGACAAGGGTGGTGTTTTCATTATCTTAGTTCAGTTATCTTGGCAAAAAACAAAAATTTCTCTTGCACAAGCCCATCTGATGCAAAAGGTTAAATTTACTGTTATGAGAAAATATAACCCTTTTTAAAAACTCAAATTCGCGTTTCGATACTCTGTTGCAAAATTCATTCTTTTACATTTACTTATTTTTTATTTTCATTTATTTACTTACAAACGCTTTTCTTCTAGGAGTAGCCATAAATATATTTTCGTAAAACTATTTTAATGGTTTCTGGATTTATTGTCTGGACGATGGATGCCAATTTCGACGTACTTAATTTAGGATTTTCCTTGCATTTTTAAAAAATCCATTTTTTGCCGTATTCATTAAAGAGTTTGTGCGAGCTTTTTCTTGTTATGTTTAAAATACTTTTGCCTTTTTTAACTTAACTTCTATTTACCATTTTACCAATATCTTCCAGATTTTCCCGCAATTGATGTATGGTCTCTTTGACGTTAGAAATCGGTGATAAACCCACTTGCCATAAATATTTTTATACTTTTTTTTTAATTAAAAAAAAATAGTGTAGGAGTTTAATTTTGAGATAAACTTCTTTTCTACATATTTAATATAAACCATAATAATTTTGTAAATTTATTTAAGAGTTTCACTCTTACTTACTGTAATAGACTTGACTTGGACAGTTTGATCTTGCATTGATTAATATAAATCTTTTAAAGGTAATTTTAGCGCATTAACAAATACAAATACACCTGATGCTAATTGCGTCATTTTAAACTGAAGCCTAAGGCAAAGGAAGAAATTTAAGGTAAAGAACTATGTAAGTTACCTACAGTTAGATATCAGCTGTCTCCTCCTATGATCTTGAAATGTAACCTTTGTTGAAAACAAAGCTAAACACTTAGGGCATGCCAGCATTCGTTCCTTGGTATGAACTCGGACATGTTCTGCCAGTTTGTAGCGAGTGGAAAATTTCCCACTACAACCTTTCACACCCAAATATTAACTTATAATAATGTAAATGTCTACTAGTGCTTACCACTCCACTCGCAAGGTATAGTAATAGGGTTGTTGGATTCTTTCCCAGAAGGCATTCCCTGAACATGACAGCTGACATGAGTCAAGAAGTCATTAATTGTTTTCAATGTTACTAGACAAGAATCCCATTCACATTTATACCCATTCAAATTAATTAAAATTGAATAGGATTTCTCTAGATGACACTCAGGTAGCTTGGTGCATTTAAGGACATTTTCCCCAATATTTATTAGTTTTGTTAGGTAGCAATGATAGGACAGGTGCTTATTCAATAACGCTTTAGATCCTAAATTTGTAGGATTGGGACAATCAGCCCACTCACAGTCGTAATTTTTATTTGCAATATGTTTTATCACATGATCATTAAAGTATTTCATGTTATTAAAAATTTTCTCACAAGAACTCCATCCACAATGGAGGTTTAAGACTTCTTTACTGAAATTTATTGACATTTTTTTCTTTTTGGGAACCTAAAAATTTTCTACTAAGCTACATTTCTATTAAAAGGAAAATCATACAATGATGGCATCATCGTCAATGACAAGCTCGGACTCTGACTGGGAAGAGTCATCGGAATATCTGCTCGGTACTTTCCGTTTAACTGGTCTCTTGTTCTTTGTGACATGTTCAAACACAGCTAGTCTGCCCTGGCCCTCGTTATCTTGCTCAAAATCTACCATTTTTTTACTTTTCTGCATACATTTGCAATTTAAGGGCATGTGTTTCTAAAGTGTGTAATGGCACTATGGAATAAAAGTCTGCAGGTTGACCTTTAGTGCCATGATACTCAACCCAAGGGAAAGCCTTAAAGAAGAAAACAACATTTAACATTTAAACCTAAAATAAAATCACATCTAATTACTTCGTGTGATGCATCTTCATTAAATTCCAAAGCACAAGTCCGACTGGTTTCTAACTGTATAGTGAAAAAAGCATCTTGAGTTAAATCTTCCAAATATGACTGTGAGTTGTATAATTTTAATAGAAAATCTCTCAAACACTGTTCCAAATCAACCAAAAAAGTGTCACTGAAATACAAAACAAAATAAATTTTAAACTTGGAGGCTTCTAATTACCCTTCACTGGTATAGTTAAATCCCAATATTTCAATCACAACTTTTTCAAAAATTCTGTCATCAGCATTGACAAAACAAATATAAATTTTTTTAAGATCTCCTTTCTTGAAATGAAAGGAAATTGCTGTAAGACATTCCTTGATATATTCCCTCAGTTCTGGATGAACCACTTGGTAAACAGCTAAGCCGTATTTTTTTCTGGGCAAAAATATACTATTGGGATACAATTTTTTTACGTAGAGCACGCTATGAATAACTATCTCCAAAAATTCGGCGACAATATCCAAATGGGCTAAAAAATCATTACATATTTCAAGTTTCGGTTAACAATGTTGTTTTACCCACTTATTTCGTTAGTGTGCGAAGTCATATATCCCAAGAAATATGTATCTTGATCATTAAAATACTATTTATATCAATTGATATGCGGTTCTCACGGTTATTTGTTCTTGTTTCTATAATAATTGTTATAGATAACCACAGAAACTATAAAATGACTTCATTAGATCTATGCAAAATACAAGTCTTCTTCCATGAATATATATTTTTTTAGAACATATGCCTTTATCATCAAAACAAAATAAGGCACAAGGTCAGTATTATAAGAAACGATTGTTACTTCTCATTCTATTTATCTGCTGTATTGATATTTTTCAGCAAACCCAGCTCTTTTTCTTTAAATATTTATTTAAATTTTTTGGACAAAATCTTTACAGTATGTTTTTTTCTGTAAAGAGAAGACTATATAAATCTAAATAAATGCTCATTTTTAAAGTCACTCATGATATTCCAAATTGTTCCATCCTTTGTGTAATTAGATTGACGTTCAATTTTTATAGGGACATTTCAGTCAAAGTTTTTATCACCACAGAATATTGGCAGTATTGTCATAGAGTTAGAGGACGCTGAAAGAAGTTTATTAGTAGGGATAAAGACGCGTGTTGTACGAGAAATTTAACTAAGAAGGATTTACGGTGCAAAAAAACTAGAAAAACTTTAGTTTTCGTGCGTATTTCAATGGGAGCCCCCGCTACTAGAGGGAAACCAAAACGCGGAGCTGCCAGCGCAAGAGGTGTAGTGAAAAAAGGAAGAGGCGGTCGTGTCCTTAACGGTATACCGGCGCCATTTAGAAATCCTGGGATGATGAGGGCCAGAGGTCCAGGACCCATGCGTGGGGGAATGAGACACCCGATCCCACCTCCAATGCGCGGTGGCAGGCCACCCATGAGAGGAAGGCTTCCTATGCCTCCTCCGATGATGGGACCCGGTCCTAGAGGCCCACCGCCCCCTGGAATGAGACCGCCGCCTCCCGGTATGAGATTACCACCTGGGTTAAGGCCGCCACCACCGCCTATGATGATGATGAGGCCTCCCATTCCCCCGCTTCCAATGAGAGGAGCATTCAGAGGTGGCCCAAGAGGCAAACCAAGATTTCCCTCATTTAGAGGCGTTAATAAGCGGGGTAAAATAATAAAAAAAACTCGACCAAGTATGAAAAACATTGATTTGACAAAACCATGGGTCAGCGAGGCAATCAAAGCAGAGTTTACAAAGAAGGAAGAACTCCTGGCAGCTGCAAAAACATCTCAAAGTCAGGATGACTGGGCAAAGTACCGAGAGCAAAGAGAGAAGTGCAGTAAAGTATACCAAGAAGCTGAGACACAGAACGCTGGGGAGCAGGAGGTGCGTATCCCTCAGCTATTGCCCGAAAGTAATTTTACGCGAGTAACAGCACCTATCGATTATACGGCAGACGTCAACTTATAGGTATCTTATTGAATCATTTTATTAAATTTCTGGTGTCGCTGCAAGTACGCTTTGTATTTTTTGTTAAGGCATTGCGTATTTGTAACAAATGGCAACAGAGACAACATGGTAGTGTTCTATATTCAAAACTATGGCTAGGTATTTAACAATACTCTTAAATATCAGTTGATGGCAAACAGTTCAACAGCGAATATGGAACGCAACTAAAACTTGTATGAAAAGAAGATGCACTTTTAATGAAATGGTGCTTTCTTGCCTTAAATAGTATTACTCAGTAACATTCTACTGCAACATTTTCAAAGATATCACTATCTGTTTATACTTACTAGTCGAATTTTTGAGAAAATGTTTCATCATTAATTTTTAATCAGATTATAGTTTATATTTATATAAAATCCAGCTTTATAAAATTGAACAAAATTTGTTAAATAAATTGATATACAATATAAAACTTTTGTTCTGCGCTCTACTTTGACCAAAGATCTTTTATTGACAATGATTCAGAAACCCTTCACAACCATTTTTGAATCAAATATGTAACCATTGTATTGTATGTATAATTAAACTTTTTGTTAAATTAATTTAAAGTATTTTAATACATTTTTGCGGTTCCTTTCAGTGCTTCACAATCACTCTGCAATTCATAAAATTGAAGTGTCTGATTAATTTTTGGTTGCTTTTATTTTAATTAAAATCAGGAAATCACTTTCTCTGCAGTCAATAAAATACAGGTAACAACATACCTACTACCTCTGAGAAAATTAATGATGAAAATTCCTTCAATCCTCCAATGTGGCAGTAAAAAAAAGCAGAAAATAAATTGGTTTGGGTATCTTTACAGGGTTGTACCAAAAATGTGTCCAAGGCCGAGACAAACAAAAATTCAGAAACGTCTCAGTCTCCTACCGAGACTGCAAATTCTGAACCTGCAAATAAGTGAGGTTGCATCAGCTTAAGAGGCTCATCCTCTTTTGTTTTTTATTTTCATTTCATTGGCTGCCAGATAGTTCTTTTTAATTCATCATAAAATGGCAAACCAAAAAGCGTAAATTAACTTTGTAATTTAGAAAATTGTCAATAGATGTAAATTCTTTTATATATACACGTAAATGGAACTGTTTGTGTTAATTATTTAATTGTATTGTATATTATTTTGCAGTTTCTGATGTTTGTTTTTCTAATTTCAAACCAATCAGATCCCATATTAATTTCCAGATTGCAAAATAATTGATAGTTTGTTACTGTGTTCCCAGATTTACTATTATTTATATAGACTATGATATAGTACCTCATCCCAAAGGCCTAGCAGGCCTTTTTATGTAATTATAAAAAGATTCATTTAATAAAATAATATATAAAAAAGTACCTAGCCATTTGAATTTTCATTGACTGCATTATCGTTTATTTTTCCTGAGCTAGAGTTAATTTTGGTTAAAGGCCCTTAAGAAAGGTGGAAAACCATTGTAATGTAAAAAAAGGATATAAACGAACAAGTTTATGTATTTATTTTGCGAATTGTTTAATGGCACTCTTAAATTAATTAATTAAGGGGTTGTACAGGGTATCCATTATTCGATGTTTAAAGTGTAAGGATTTCAACATTTTTCAATTTTATAAAAAAAAACCTTTCTAGCACATAGAGGACGTAAAAACTGACTAGAATTTCCGAAGAGCGCACAAATTTCTAAAATCCCCTCTTACATTAAAAGCTAAAATGATCGTCCCTTCCAAGAATATCGAGAATCGGACACCCTGTACATGATATGAAGTTGCTTAATTTTGAAACGAGAGTTTGTCTATTCCTATAAAGATGAGTTAAAGGCTAAGTGACCCCAGATGTCTGGAGTGGACGAACTGGAATTCCTTGGCTGTAGTTGAAAAGGCAGATTATAAATAGTGTTCAAAAATATGGAGATATTGTGTTTGGTTCTGTTGATTTAAAATAACAAACCAATCATTATTCTAAATATAAATTGAATAGCAGGTCAGTATGAGATTTATAGTTCGTCATAAATGAAATGTTGTTTCATGCTAAGTTTATAAAATATTTTACCTTGTTTCTAGCAGCTTTTAAATAATCGAATTTTTTTCCCATTACAACAAGATTCGCTATATTACACACAAGTTAGTGTTATTCGATTTTTTATGTTTAAGAAGCGTCACCAATAGTATGTTTAACATCAAGATATCAGTCTAAAATTAGCACAACAAAAATGACACGTATAAAATTTAGAGAAAAATTTCAAGTACTTTCCTCAATTAAATTCAGATATTCCTTTTCTCCATTTCAAATACAGTGGTTATGGGATGGACTTTAATATTTTTTAATTGTGAATTTGATGATCAAAATATAAACAAATATAACATTATTATACTAAATTACAAGAAATTTGGTACCGCCTTAAATTTTAAGCTAGTTATTGAAAAGAAGCATCCATCAACGGAACTAGAATGCTTAATTGTTTAGTTGGAACAGATTTAGTTCAGCTTCGTACTTTAGCAAAACATTTATAACTCTAAAATTGAAACTGAGGTGCCTTTTACTTGATGGAAATCCATTTATCAAAATAAATAAGACCTAAAAGTTCAGATTTTCACGAAATTATATATTTTTACTTGACAATTGTTTCGATAACACCGCGTCTTTATTAAATGTGAGATTTGATAAAGACGCGTTGTCGAAACAATTGTCAATGTAAAAATATATAATTTCGTCAAAATCTGAACTTTTAGTTCTTATTTATTTATATAACTCTAAATTTAAATTATAAATAAATGTTATGTTGTAGTATAGTTTCGATATGTCACCGGTAATGTGTTCTAACTTAAATACTAAGCTAGCTCATAACCACAAGATGACACCTACAATTAGCACTAAATGTGGACAGGGTGTCCCAAATTCGAGTCGTATCATTGAGATATCTAAAACTGTTACTTTCTTTCGACTAGTCTCGGAAAAGTCTTAATCCGAAAATTGTTGCTTTCGTTTTAAAGGATATTAAAGAACATATAGTAGTTTTCCTTTCTCAACTAAAGGTCTAACAGATCATCATCGTCTTTATTTTCCAAACACTTTTTATATTATATTTTATAAACGGCGTTTGTTCTGTCTCACTATTATTTTTACTTTAAAACGGCTCGAACAGCCGTAATACTTCGTAGTTAATCAAAATTATATATTTTTCTGTCATTTGCAAATTTGACTTGAACTATTCGACAATTTTAAACATATGCCAATTATGTCCATGCAAATTCCGGATTTTCCATGATCAATTTGACTGCACGTGCTATTTTTTTGAAATCTTGTTTTTGGTGAAATTTGTGTTAGCACAAAAGTTGGAAGTTTTATACTGCTTTGCACGATTTGTGACGTTTCTGAATTTAACATAAAAAATAGGAAAATACGAAAAAAAAACGTGGTTTAGGCTTGGCTTTGGTGCGTAGCTTCAAAGTGCTTCGCAGGTTTCCTGTACACAGTATATTTCCTAAAAAAAATAAACTGCAAAACCAAATGAAAAATAAAACGCCTCGTTGATACATTGGAAACAATATTGTTACTTACTTGCTGCTTCATTTCTACCCTTACCCGTGCAAGGATGATGAAAAATATCCCTTGGAATTCCAAGCAAAATGACTTCATCAATTAAATCTACTCAGGAAAACATGGACTATGCGATATCAAGAGTTCCTTAGCTTTGTCAAGGAATATTTTCGCTTTCAAAATAAAGGAATTAAAATAATTTCGATACCTAGGAGATACCCAGTAAGTTGTCCTGTTTTATATGTATACTTTTTGTTTAAAATTCTTCATTGCTTTTTGCATATTACTTATTTGTCAAGTAATCAAGGAATTTTCGTTTTTAATAAGCTTCTTTTAAAAATAGGACTCCAACATTGATCCAAACGACTATATTCACCAGGAGGATGAATTGTTTGACCGTGCCATCGAATATAGTGATTACGACGAAGAATCAAATTTTTGTTGCGATACTTGCGAGAAACATTTCTTTACAACGGAGCACTATAACAAGCACATGTCCGAACATGTCACCTGCAATTTGGACGGCTGCACATTTACGGCTCACGAAAAGATCGTTGAAAAACACGTGAGGATGCAACATGCGACCGGGCTCTACGAAAAAATTAGAAACGTTAATAGTCCTGAAGATATAGCCAAATGGATAGAAGAGCGCAAGAAAAATTATCCAAATAGGGAGAACATTTTAAGGCGATCTAACGAGCAACAGATTAGGATGGAGAAAGGCGGAAGAATAGAGAAAAATAAGAATTTGTTCGGGAACAATAGGTATAGATGTAAGTTTTTTTTCTGAAATTATAATTATCAGTATTAGTTAATTTTAAATATGAATATTTCCTGGGTTTACGCTAAAGTATATCATTTAGTACAATTAACAAAACAAAGTTTTGGTTTTTAAACTAGTCATTAGGTAGCGAGTAGCTTATATAATGATGTGCACACTTATTTTTCTTTCTTATCTTTAGTGGAACATTCCCAGGCGAGATCGACGATTAATAAACACAACAGAAAATTCCAAAAAAGAAAAGGTAGGAGATCCAAACCGGTTAAAAAAGTTTCTTTAATTGATGAAAAAGCCGACTGGAATGGGTCGATGTACCCATTTACTGGTACTTCTGAGCTTTATAAGGAATATTTGGAAGTAGAAAAGAGTGATTATGAAGATGATGAGTGGGAGAACACTAACAAAATGAATGTGACACCAGTACCCAAATTAAATAGCGCCCTAAGTACTCTGATGGGAGCTTATGCCTCAGATGATGAGTACAATGAACCACCACAGTATAATGGTGCTGCCAAAGGAAACCATTCCGCCTCTCTTAATAAAAATATTCTAGAAAATTCGAAGGATTTACAAAAAGAAAAAGAGCTAAGTGATTGCGAAGCACCTGATGAGATAGCAATTGTGAAAAATATTTCACCTCCAGATATTGAATCAGAACCACCTAGTAAACCAACTACCGCTAGTAAGGTATCATTGTCTAGACGCAAAAATGCAAACGTAAAAAGGTTGGAGAGGAATGACAATAGGTTAAAGGTTCGAGGGAGGGAAGTAACTGATAATTTTCCGTACAGCAGGTTTAGAAAACGAAAAGTGACACTTTTGGAAAGGTTATTGGAAAATGAAATAAGACAGGAACGTAATGTTCTTTTACAATGTGTTAGATATATTGTACAAAATTCCTTTTTGAAAAATTCGTGATTTATGTATTACAGTTCCTGTAGACTTAATAAATACTGTGATTTGACTAAACTTTATGAATGTTATGATTTTTTTTGTTATTAAAAACCATCTTTTATACCAAGCCACATGTGGTATTTAACATAAAACAAATTCATTTTTATCGGTTTGGCCAACAGATCCATCCATTGCAAATTGATTAGATCTATATGCAATTAATACTCATGTAGTCAATGGCGTTTTACAGTTTGCTTCTTTTTTCCAAATGTTGAGGTTTCCCATTTTACTTATGGTAATGCTTGCAACTCGCAAAAGGAAAAAATATCAAAATTATACAAATGCGGTACGATTATCGGGCTTGATAATGAATATTTGCACAAAAAATTAAAACAAAATCTATTTATTTTGTCTTATAATATAATGTAAACTTTAATACAATTTATGTCTTAAAAATTATAAAAGTACAAATAAATTTGAATTACATATTGCATATTTCCTCCCACCGTGATACAAGGGGGATGATGCCCGTGAATGATGAAATTGCGATGCGATGGGTCAGACGATCACTGAAAAAATTAAAAGCCATATCGTGCATTAAACTCCCGCAAATATTAAGGGCGCACTTTTTTTTTGGTATCCCGCCGTTGGCAACGAGGTTTAGAAACGACTGACTTTTACGAGCAATGTTTTGCCTGAGAGACCTAATTTTAACTGAAATTTGGCTCGTGAGAAAGCTACTCGCGCAGATGTATATTTTGCTTATTTTCGACGGGCACGAACCTTTTTTTATTGCGCCACAACCAATTCGACAGATATTGAACAAGATTTCGTTACAAATTTATTTTAATGCCGAAAAAACCTGCCAACTGTTTTTACTCGAAAGCCAAGAATTTTTTTGGCGGACTAATTTTCCAAATATCTATTAGTTATAAATACAACGTCTGCGCCAGTAACGACATTTTTGTTGTGCCTCAAATATTTAAAGTAAATTCATTTGTATTAGCCTCCCCAAAATTATTATAGAATATGTACACTAATTAAACTACCAAATGACCTTTTCAAAATAGTCAATTTGAGTTTATTTTCAGATTCCATATATAGAATTTAAACTGAATAATAAATTGCAATTACGCTGCTTTTCTCTCTAATGCGGTTTTATTACTGTCCAATATAATCTCGGAGCCAGTATGCCACACTTCCGTAAATTAATTTAAATAAACTTACTTTTAAAACATTCCAGAGTAAAGCGCCCATAACACTAGTAACAGTGCTATGAGAATTAGATACGTCGTTATTAAACTTTTTCCTTCGCTAGCCTGGCTTGGCATTTTAAATGATTGGATGTTCTGAAAAAATGATTAAAATTAGCAACAACATCTCAACGAGATAACATCGAAATGTCTCAAATATATTTATGTCAAATGATTGATGTACAAAGTTAACAGAAAAAACGAATGCAAATATTTATAATAATAAATATAATATTAAAAACTAAAAAGAAAATACATAAAAACTCGAAGCTTGAAATAGAAATATGTTTTATATAATAGCATTTAACTATTATTAATGTACTATATCTTTTTTCAAAATCATTGTTTTGCTCCGTTTTGCCAAGAAGTGAATAACCTTTAAAAATTGTTGATTAGTCGTGGCTTTTGTCAAAATGGAAACTAGATGTTTCCAACGAAGGTCGGAATTTTAAATAGCGTGTCTTTAATTTGTAACCATGTATAGTTTTTGCTGTACATGGTTACCTACAACATATGATTGGAAATTTTTTACTATTAGTTTAAAATGTTTCCGAAAAGTAAAAAATACGTATTATTTTTTTGCTTTTTAAGATTTTGAAGTTTTTTTATTATACCAAATATTTTTATTGCACTTCTAATATTTCAGGGTGTTTCGTTGCCGAATGGAGAATATGAACATTTCGCATAATGGCCGCCCAAATTTTCATATGCCTTGGGAGCTGCATTTTAAAAATAAATCCAGGCCTTTTAAGATTTCAACAAATAAAGTGATTAAAGAGGCGAAATTAATAGATAATTTTGAGTCGGTAAATTATGAGTAACATCTCGTGCCAAAATTAATGGCGAGCGTATGCGTTTAATTCGACATCAAATGTATAAATAAAAAATGCTGATTTGAAAACATGTGAAGGTGGAAATTTTTGCGTGTTGAACGCGCGCCAAGCGTTGGCGATCACGTGGTAAATATTTAGATTCGATCCTGTATGTGGGTGATTTGGTGATTTATATCATTTGGCCACAAAGTATGTACGATGTAGAGAGATTTTTATCAAGCTTTTTAAATACATTGTTGCGAGTACTTAACATTTACGTTTAATTTTGTAAGGTGATAATATCTTCACATATAATGCACAAATTTAAATTGTAGACCGTGTGCTCCGAAATTAAGGTCCACAAATTTACTGAACGAGCCAAAAATTTTAACGGCAAAATAAAATGCAAAGAAATGCGATGCTTTTTGGTGTTTTTCAGAAGCAATTTACTTATAATTAAAAAAACAATATTACCTAACTGTCGCAAATTTTTCACACACCGACCACACACCAATGAGTCCGATTCGCGTATGCCGGGATCAAATGCTTTTCAGTTGAGTTTTCCGTGAGATCTGTAGCGGAAAATATGTTAACGTTTCTATTTTCGAAACCGGGGGTTCAATCTGGTCCATTTCAACTAATTTTCGGAAGCCAATCAGGATTCATTTTTAAACTTTTTTTTTCGATTTTGCGATTTGAATTATAATTGGGTTGTTAATTATACTTCCCCTATGTTTTTGTTATTACGACATTTGTATATTATATCCTTATATTATTCATATTATTGCATGGAAATAAATTTCCCAATTATTAATAAAACATGAAAAATAAATTTGCAAATAAAATAACATTGATTGACTGATTTTAATTAATATCTTAGTTCTTGTAGCTGTTTAGGATATTTTCATATACTTTAATGTTTTAGAAGCTCTTAAAACAATTATGTTATCGGTTACTTTTTTGGCCGACCGCTTTTTGAATTATTATAACCTTTTTTAAATGAAATGTCCTTTATTTTTTCTCCACTAAGTTGTCCTTTTTTGCTCTTTATCAATGATATATCGCAATCTCACAATTTGTTTTGATAAATGTACTTTACCTTATCATAAGAGTTTGTATTAAGATACAGAGTACTCTCAAAAATGCATTTCTCATCTAATGAGTATCTCTTAACTTCCAAAATGCAGAATTATCCAAATAGGATTTGTCATTAAATTTCCCACCAGTAATCCAATAATATCTTAACTAGAAATAGAATTTGGGATGCGTTTTACAATAGTTTGAGCCCAAGGATAGTTATGGCAGCGCTGCCATCAGCAATGTAAAAAACTTAAAACGCTTTTTAAAGAAATTTATGAAATTTTTCACTTTTTCAAACAATGGAAAATCGTAGCAAATTTTAAAAATGGACGAACTATAGTTTTAATCCATGTTCACAATATCTCGAGCGGCTTCATTTTTTTCATCTCATTGCCATTTCACCAATATTTGGCGAAATTTTTCGGCACGTATAGATAAATAAAAATCTATTTTTGAATTCGGCACTCGCAATAACCGAAAACAATTTGATGTTTTGAATTTTCGAAGCTTACGTGTGCCGACACTAGTCAGCCTAATTATATATAAAAATAAGTATTTTGTGCCAAATTTTCTGAATTTCTTTTCTAAATGGACTTTCGCAAATGGAAATGTAGGTATATAAAATTTGTTCGACTTATTTCGTTATTTTTGAATTCTACTCGAATCTCTTTGAAAACAATATTTCAAATTGGTTCCAATAATTGGCAACAGGAAATGGAAATCCAACCAAATCGTTATCGCAACTCTTAGCATGTATCCTTCAAACATGAGTTGGTTCTAAATTTTTCAAATATATATAAATATATATTTTCGTAACTATATGTTATTTTTTCAATATTTTTCTTCTTCAAGTGTCATGTGCCTATTGAACGTTGACGACTGCCATGTTCATGATGTCCCTATATCTTTCCCAATCTTGTTCTATATGGAGTAACTCATCTGCATTATGGCCTGTCCATTGTCTCAAGGTTCTTAGCCATGAACGCCTCTTACGCCTAATCCACTTTTTTTCGTTTTTTTTCCTGTTAAGCGGATAAGTCGAAGAAAGTTATATCGAGGTCCTCTAATTATATGACTTAGGTATTCAAGTTTTCGTCGCTTGATAATATTCAGAAGTAGTCTGTCTTGTCCCATTCTTCAAAGAACTTCTTCATTTCTGGTTCTTGCGGTCCAGGGTATTTGAAATGCTTGGATCTTATTGAGTATTTCTTTATTAAGCGTCCAGGTTTCGCATCCATACTTAACAATCAACCATATGTAACATTTTATAAACTTTTCTCTTGTTTTGATATTTAGTGCATTAGTTGAAAGCAACTACCTGAACTTCTGGAATCCATTTCTTGCTTGTTTTATGCGGCATCTTATTTCATTGATCAATCCAGCAGCAGAGATATTTAAACTTGTTGTCACTTTCTCCAACGGTTCTCCGTTTAAAATTAACAGGGTCTGGTTAACATATACTTTACTCACAATTAAATACTTAATTTTTCAAAGAAACTTCCACTGTAATACTTGTTACAAAGCTTCTGGATTCCTCCATCGTCGGTTTTTGCTGAGTCGAAATTGCTGATGTTTCGCCAATCATTTTGTTGGCTTCTTCAGAACTTGACTGAAACTGAAAAAATTATATACTTAGTTTTATATATGTTAATAGATAGCCCCCAGTTCTTACAAGCTTCATTGACTTCATTATAGACGCTTAATTGTAATAGTATATTATGCAACAAGTGCGCAGCGGAGCGAGTGTTTAATAAACGAGTCACTTAAAATGTTTACCGAACGTGTTGCATACTATACCGTTTCTACGACCGTTAGTTTTTGGGTACATTTTCGCAAAACAACAAGAATACATTCACTGACATGACCGTCAGAATTGACAAACGTCACAGTTCAAACCGCGGGAAATATCTCCGAAAACATCCGATTGCTCTTAAACCCGTACGGTACAATCCCGAAAATGTCCGAAGTGGCTCAGATCCGTGAGTAACGAAACTGACGTTGTAAAGTGATGTTTCCCCGCACGCTAAATCGGTATGTAATTAGGTATTTTACAGACAGGAGTAGAAAAACGTAAAGTACGCCTCCATTGACAGATCGCCGTGACAAATAAACAATCTATTTTTAAATTTTCTTTTTTAGACACTAGCTCCGCTCGTGACTAAAGTGTTAAATATATTTTTTAAACATATTTTTATATATAACTAATTTATATTTAATAAAATTTAAAAAATGTAACATTGTGTATTACCCCTATTTGGACGCTGTTACATCTTAGCGTCTACAAAAAATTCAAAATACTTGTCGCTTTATTTTTAACCTACGCAAGTTTGACCACATATCCGCCGCTCTCAAAAGATTGAATTGATTAAAAATTAAAGATGTTGTCAATTTTTTATGCTGTTTGAAACGTGTAATAAATTGCAACATTTCAAAATATTTGAATGACAAATTAGTATATAGGAAATCCATTCATGTCTTGAATCTAAGACACCAATCATCACTCATTATGCCATTGCACAAAACAAAAAAATTTCAATGTTCTGTTACATATAATGCTGTAAGCTTGTTCGACTCCTTAAATGGCGGCCTCAAATCAAAGTTACTTGCTTTATGTAAAAATTTTAGCTTATATGTAAAAAAGCAGTTGTTAAACTTAATGTAAAATAATCCGTTAGAATACATGTATATCATTCATTCTATTTTGTAATTTCATACATGCTTGCAATTTATATGTAGTTGTAGTTAGAAATGGGAAGTGTGAGTGGTCTTAATGCCAGACTTATTAAATATAAATAAAAATCTTTATATATTATGTTCTATGGAATGAACGAATGATGAACTAAAACGATTTTTTTTCTACTCCCTTCTATAAAATTCCTAATTACACCCCGATCTAGCGTGCGGAAAGCGTCACTTTACCACGTCAGTTTCGTTTCCAACTCATCCGAGCCACTTACCGCAAGGGTTTGGGAGTAATCGGATGTTTTCGGAGATATTTCCCACGAATTGAATTTGGACGTTTGTCAATTCTGTCATGTCAGTGAATGTTTTCATGTTGTTTTGCGAGAATGTACCCAAAAACTAACGGTCGTAGAAAAAGTATAGTATGTAATACGTTCGGTAAACATTTTAAGTCACTCGTTTATTAAACACTCGCTCCGCTCGTGCCAAATAAACCCGTGAGTCAAATGCCCTTTACCGCACTGGTTGCATAATATACTATTACAAACAGGAGTAGAAAAAATCTTTTATCTTTATGATTTTGATGATCCTATATTCACGTCATTCAAATTGCTAAATGGTAATTTTTACTCTAGTATTATATAATCTAATTGCAGACACCAGTTTTAATTTTGCTTAGTTCCATTGCTGATGCTTATATGAATGAATGGGGACAAGGAGGACGCTAGTAAAAAAAATTAGCTGATATTTAAAATTTATTAATATTTTGATTTTAATTACAAACAATAATTATCTCATGTCATAACTCCGTCAAACACCGCTACCGCAATCATAAGATTTCTCCTGGTAAAGTGCAAACTTATTAGAGGGGAATTTTTAGTCTGGAATGTTCTTAAAAGGTAATCATCTCCTGTCCTCACGTCTGGATTATGTGATATATTAACGTCTTCGGAATTGGTCTCTTCAGTGAGCTTAGTGAAATTCCACAACTTCACCATACAGTCCAAACCTCCCGATACCAACACGTTTCCGCATCTGCTGAACGCTAAACAGTGTATGGTTTTACCGTGGCCAATCAATTCGGCGACCAAATGCCCGTGGGATAAATCCCATATTAGCACCCGGCAATCCGCTCCTGCGGATGCCAGAAAACGCCCGCAAACGCTAAAAGCCAAAGCGTGTATGGGTGACTTGTGGCCTGTCATTAAACGGACATGGTGTCCAGTGGTTATGTCCCAAAGGCACACTCGTCTATCGCTCGAACCAGTCGCTATATAATTGGAATTTGGATGAAACTGAATGCACTGTAAAAAATTAATTAGATATTTTTTTCTAACTCTAACTCTATTGACCCTTACGTCTACATCAGAAAAATGCCCAGCAAAAAGCCTGAGCGGTTGGTAATGGTCAGTGGCCCACAGTCTAGCTGTTCTATCATACGATGCGGAAGCGAAATAATATCCTAGTGGCGAAAACTTAACATCCCACACGGGAAACATATGACCTTTATATACCACTAAACATGACCAAATCTGAAGGCTCCAAAGCCTTATAGTTGTGTCCTCTGAGCAGCTTAGTAACAAAGTACGGTCTGGCGAGAAAGAGACAGAATAAACTGGTCCATTGTGTCCGCAAAGAGTGCGTGAAGTCTCGCCAGATCGTTCATCCATCATTCTGACCTAAAACGTAAATATAAAATGCGACTTTAACTAAGACAAGATATACAGTACTAAAACGTCTTCCGCTTCAATGTTGACGTCCTGCAGTTGTTCAGCCGATTTCATTGCTTTTAACTTCTGAGGTACTAAAGTCCATATTTTTATAATGGAATCATTAAAACCCACTGCTAACATGCTAGAGTCTTCAGTGATTTCTGCACAACAAACACTAAAACAACGACTATAATCCTCGAACCTATTACTTAATACCTTACCTATAATTTGAATTTAAAAGTGTATAGCAACAACATGATGGTAAATTTTCGGGACCCAAATTAATACGTTTTGACGCCTCCCTCAAAGCTTTGAGTTTCTCGATTTTGTCGTTGTCTTTTCTTTAAAACAATAAAATGTCAGGAATTTAAAATATAAAAAAAAAACACACTTACAGATCTGGAACGGGGATTCTGTCTGGAGGAGGAGCATTGGGATCTGATTTTGTCTTCTTTGATAGCAATGGATCTTTTCGTGACTTTTTCTTCTTTGGCTTATCAGGGTTATCTTGGTCGCCAGGATCTTCCTCGTCTTCCACTGGCGCTGCCAATATCTGAATATCAGGCGCTTTTGGGATTCCATAATATACTTTTGCCTTGTTATCTATAGATTTGAGACTAAAGTAGTGTTTTTATACACTTTGCGATAATACAACAAAAAAAGGTCAGCCAATAATTGAATCAATTAAAAATTCCACAATAAAAAAAATGAAAATATGTGTTTGTTACTTTAGAAAGGAAGGATTAAAAGCAATTAAATAAAACAAAGGAGTTTTGTTTCCACAGGATATAGCAGGAATTCATAACTTCAATTTGAACTTACCTGAAATATTAATAATAATCTTTGTTTAACAATGATACAATGAAGTTTGTTAGAAGTGTAAGTACCATGCCTGACTTAGTAGTACGATCAGGCAGATGCTTTAGAGTTGCCGGCGTAGCACTTTATATTAAAAACAATTTAGAGTATTCTATGTTTTGTCGGACAATTCTTAATAAGAATTATGTAGAGCGGTTACTGATTTTCTTCAAATTTTTGAAAGATGACTATCCCACTTTCAGTCATCCGAAACCTTCGTGACTGTGATATTAATTTAAATTTAACAGATCAGCACATCATTAGCTTCTATGACTATATAGAATAACTTAATTTAAAGCAAGTCATAATGGAGCCAACTAGAGTCATTAAAAGTAGCGCTACTTTATTGGATGTTCACTTGGTATTAAATGGAGATACAAACATGGTTTCAGGCACTAGGGATGATGGATTATCTGATAATTTCCTCACTTATTGTTCTAACTAATCAACTGGAACAATTAAGTTTCAAATTTAAAAAAATGACAATAAAGAAATTCTTAGAGTTGTTAAATTAGACTATTTTTCCATGAACTCAGTAAACGATAAGGTCGTGGTTCTAAACAATTTTCACTTAATATTTTTGACACCCTTGCTTCTATCAAAGAGGTAAGTCTAAAATATATAGTAAAAAATACGACACGTTTAAAAAACAAGGCTTTTTGTAAATATGAAAAAAAGCTGCTAGCTGGAATTTCTGTAAGCAAATAAAAAATCAAACTAATTTGGCAATAAGACGGGAGAATATACCTCCGGCATATAATTAACACTAATGGAAACAACTTAAACACTTTAAACACTCTAAAAGTGAGTTTAATTCTTTACCAAAAAATTTCAAAAATCCCAACGAAATAAATAAATATTTTTAAAATGTAAATAAAAATATTTTCACCGATAAAGAACTCAACTCAACAACTTCTACTTCTTATACTTATACTTATTTTGTATTTGTTCTTGTAACATCATTAATTCTATAAATTATTGCCAGATTCCAGATGAATTGGCATTATATTGTTATAAATTTATGCACTCAATCCCCATAATTGACAAAATTTTCTGGGCTGAGCTGCTAATTACAAAAATTATATTTCAAGCAAAACAATGGTCGTTTGCAGTAGGTAGGTTTCGAATCTATGCTGCCATAGAGAATCTGATTTCTAGTCAGACGCCTTAACCAACAGACCAAGGCTAAATCTGTTTGAGAGTCGAACTATTTCTGGTGGTGTGCCATGCGTTTGAAATATAAGGAAATTATATTTTTATAAATTCATGCACTCAATCCCCATATTTGAGAAAATTTTCTGGGCTGACCTGTTAATTAAAAAATATATATTTCAAGCAAAACAATTTCCGTTTGCAGTAGGTAGGTTTCGAACCTACGCTGCCATAGAGAATCTGATTTCTAGTCAGATGCCTTAACCGACAGACCAGGGCTAAATCTGTTTGAAAGTAGAACTATTTCAGGTGATGTACCATGCGTTTGAAATATAAGGCCATTATATTTTTATAAATTTATGCACTCAATCCCCATATTTGGGAAAAATTTCTGGGCTGAGCTGTTAATTAAAAAATATATATTTCCAGCAAAACAATGGCCGTTTGCAGTAGGTAGGTTTCGAACCTACGCTGCCGTAGAGAATAATTGCCTTATTCATCTAGATGCAGACGACACATAAATATATATTTCTTTTAACACCAATGAAGCTGATTTAGCTCAAAATAAATTAAACGAGAATCTAACTAGATTATTTGAATTTTCGCAACAACAAAACATATTAATTAATTCATCTAAATCGGCTTATTTAATTTTTGGGAAACTCAGCCTAAATAACAATAAAAACATTAAAATCATGTCGCAACTTGGTTTTATTTCTTGATTCAACTTTAAGATTGAAACCTTACATTCACAAACGTATTCAACGTGCAAACTCAAAAAATTCTGTGTCCAGAAATCTTGTTTAAGATTTATCTACGGGATGGCTCCTATCATATGGCTTTTTAAGCCAGAATAAAGGAAGTTACACTTGACTGTGCTGTTCCATAAAATAGTTCAATCCGAACGTCCCTCGTATTTGTCACGGAAGATAAAAACCGAACCGATGTACACGTTCAATCGCTCCGCTAGTGTCAAATAAACTCGTGAGTCAAATGCCGTTTACCGCACTTGTTGCATAATGTACTAATTTTCTACTCCCGTCTGTAAAATACCTAATTACCCACCGATCTAGCCTGGGGGAAGTGTCACTTTACCACGTCAGTTTCGTTTCCCATGAATCCGAGTCACTTCAGACATTTCCGGGATTTTACCCCATGGATTTGGGAGCAATCGGATGTTTTCGGATATTTCCCACGCTTTGAATTTTGACGTTTGTCACTTCTGCCGGTCATGTCAGTGAATGTATTCGTGTTGTTTTACGAAAATGAACCCAAAAACTAATGGTCGTCGAAAAAGTATAGTAAGCAACAGGTTCCGTAAACTCTTCAAGTCACTTGTTGATTAAACACTGCCGTTTACCGCACTTGTTGCATAATAAATTATTTCTTGGCATAAACTGTGAACGTGGATTCACTGCATTATTAACTAATAACCATATAGAATTGTTTTAAAAACGGATTTTGAAAGCTTAAAACTCTAGCTATAGGCACCATATAACTCTCTATATAACTATGCTAGAGTGGTCAGCATTTCTAAAATTCCAGATGTCGATGTTGTCACGTTGATTGGTGGGGTAGTCTATAATAAATCACAAACCTTTTCAATAACCGTTTTTATAAGATGCAAGGTAAGTTTTAGGTTGCTACATTAATAATGTTAGTAATGTAATATGCAAAAGTTTTTTTTGATTGTCAACTGGAATTAGTACTTTCATGGGAGCGGAACATCACAGTTTAATAGCTTTCATCTCAGAAATAGCGGACCTTCCCAGTGAAATTAGTAGGTATTAGAGGTATTAATAGGGGAATTAATTTGTATTAGAGGAAATACTTATCTAAAATTGGACATTTAGATGCATTACCAGGAATTAGTATACACCTGGTATCAAAACATAGCTCTCACAGTGGAACAGTTTCTGAACTTGTTTAATTACAGGGAATCAAATAGCAACAAAAAGTTTCCAGTGTGTTACATGGAGACCATTACCTTGTCTTTTGGCTTCTCCTCCTACTGCACCAGATGTAGCATCAATTTGGCTCTTATTTCTGGCAACACCTTCATACATATCAAAATATAGGTGTTCCTGAATTATATTTAATAGCACTGAGGCTTTCTTATCGTTTAAGTGCCGTTTTAACAGTGACAATGTATCTCGGGACATTCTAATAATGAACTGATTTGATTTAAATGTGTCAGTTAGCTCATTTCCATTCATGTGATCTCTTTTTGTAACCATTGCTAGTTTCTTCAAATCATCTTGATAATATGTATCCTGTTCCGGTCCAAATTTGTTCATCAGCATTATTGCCTTTTCTGTGTGACCATTATATACCAATTCCAAATACATATGGACCAGAACAGGGTACAGAATGACGCCTAATTCGTGTTTGTAAATATCCAGAGAATTTTCAACAAATCGTTTCAGTTCCATATATGAAGCCTCATAGGTTTCTGGATCTCCATCGCTTTTGTAACCTGTTAAGACGCTGCTGACATCAGAATCCTGTTGGTCCCCTACTTCTCCACTAAGGTTTGCTTCCTTACGAAGCAACTCTTCAGTACCCTAAAAATAAATGCCAGGTACTGTGCCGAATAGAGAATACAAAAATATACCTTCAAATTATATTTCTTAAGGATCTGTAGAACCGCAGCAATTTGCGTTTTATCCAATCCGTTACTCATATTTATTGTTTGGTTTTTAATTTTTTAGATGTTTAAATATATGCCCATATTTTAATTTGTCAAACATAGAATAATTGTTTTTGTTCTCATTACTGTCAATAGGCAGATATGCCAAAGGCATTCGACCAATTTTTACCATTATATGCTATTTAAAGAAATTTTCGCACGCTACTGTATCACTATCTCTCGGTTGTGATAACTGGAATTTGCTGACGTTTCGCCAATTATCCTGTTGGGTTCTTCAGAGCTTAACTGGAAGTGAAAATTTGTAAATATTATCATCAAGACTTGTTTTTTGGTTTGTTTTAGTTCGATTTAGCTAGGTTTCGCTAGGTTTGTTTTTTTTTATTAGTAGCGAAAGAAATGAAACAGTTTTTTTTTTTTAAATTGGCTACCTAAATTAATATTTCAACAAAAAAATTATGAAAAATAAAATCAAAGGAAAATGTGAACAGTAGAATTTTAAACAATTTAAATTTCAAACCTATTGGGAATTCTACTCAATTCAATATGAAATCACGCGGCCAGTTTATGCTATCTAAACGGTAAAACAAATTAACAAACCATGAGTCCTTGAATCACAGTTATGCACCTAGTGTTTAGTGTTGGTGTTGGTATTGCTGATTCCAAAAACCGCCATTTTCCTGGCGGAGTTTGTTTTGGATTGCCAAGGAGATAGCGTCGTGTTTCAAGTAAAATTCCATAGATTTCGGAGACTAAGCAACTTGCTCAAGGTATATATACTTATATTCTGTTGCTTTTTATAGATTATTCCCATGCTTTAAGTATTTTTTTTCTTCCATCTATCACATAGTCGGCAATACTCGAAAGATCATGGCGTCGGAAATATATTCCCATGCATTTTGTATTTTCAGAGAAAATGGGGAAGTCAAAAACGGACGAAAGTAGCGAAAGTGAAGAAGAGTATTCCGTCGAAAAAATAATTGATCGACGTGTGGTAAAAGGAAAGGTTGAATACTTTTTAAAATGGAAGGGTTATAGCGAGGATGACAATACCTGGGAACCCGAAGAAAATTTAGATTGCCCAGATCTAATTCAAGAGTTTGAGCGAAACAGAAAACTTAACAAAGCAAAATCGTCCACTAAAGATAAGAAGCGGGTACGACGAGATTCAAACGATTCCACTGACTCCAATGCTTCTGATGAGAAAAAGGTACAGCTCTTTGCTGTTATGTTTTTACTTGACGTTTAGATTAAATTAAATAAAATACATAATTTCAAGCGCGATCGAAGTAATTAATAATCATTAACATGTGATGTTCCAAATTGAGTTTTGTTTAATTTGTCTGATTGACAGGTGTTCAACCTAGTGTTGTGTCAATTGTTCATTTTAGCAGGACTGAATCTATCAGTGACCGATTTTGAAAAGGACCCAATCATTTCAATCAATCATTCATTTCGATACTTTTTGATGCCAACATAAGCGGCAATAGTCATTGAATCCGAACAGTCTGAACCACCGATTCAGATTCATTTGAATTATTGTTGTGTCTATATGTTATGTTTTCTGTTCTAGTTAGTATAATATTTAGCTGTGTTCTGCTTTTTATTGAATCATAATTTTATCAAAATAGGTGCTACATATTGGGTTGTACCAGTAATACATTAATTTGTTTAAATCAAATACCTGTGTGGAAATAGATAGTTCATTCAATATTCTATTCAACACATAATCAATGTCGCAACTCACTACTATAGAATAATTATAACAATACTTCCATTTCTTTTCCGTAGCCTGTCTCAGTCATGCATTTAAATCTTAAACCATTCAAATGAATCGTATTCCGGGGAATTCGATTTGTTTTGGTAGGGTCGGTCGATCGGTCGTCCTGTATTCGGTCACTTCAGACCGGACAAGGCGGCAGCGAGAGACAAGAAAGTAATCGAATCGTTACGAAGAAGCGGGATTCGGTCGTTCGATCCTATGAAATCATTGAATCAAAGTAACCGAATCAATCGCGATTGACACAACTCTAATTCAATCCCCTCACAATTTTTGAAACTTTAATCACCAAATTTTTGTCTCAAAACATTTCCTGTTTTGAATAAGTTTTTTTAATGATTTTACGTATCTTCCTTTGTGGACCATGAAGAACTGCTGAGGAATGCGTTATAGGGTTTGTCATGTTTCTTTCTAGAAAAGAAGAGGCCGAAGTGTTTCTCCAGAAGAGGATGAAGAACCCAAAACTAAAAAGTCCAAGGCAGATGATTCAGGAGATGAAAAGAAAAAATCAGATGATGAATCTGATTCAGTACCAAAAACCAAAAAGAAGAAGTCAGATTCAAAACCTAAATCAAAGAAAACAGAAGATGATAAAGAGGAAAAAAAATCTAAAAAGAGCAAAAAAGTGGCTGATTCTGACTCTGATGATGAAAAAACAAAGAAAAAAGAAAAGGTTGAAGAATCTACAAGAGATTCTGATGAGGAAAATGTCTCAAAGCAAGACAAAAAAAAGAAGAAGCCAGAATCAAAAGAAAAAAACAAATCAGGAGGACCCAAGAAGTCTGGATTTGATAAAGGCTTAGAAGCGGAAAAGATTATTGGAGCTTCAGACTCAACTGGACAATTAATGTTTCTCATGAAGTGGATTGGCACTGACGAAACGGATTTGGTTTCTGCCAAAGAAGCAAACATGAAATGCCCACAAGTTGTTATCCAATTCTATGAGGAAAGGATTGCTTGGCACACACCAGATTCTTCCGAATAAATAATAATTTTAGAATTATCCATTTATAAATAAGATATTACTAGTAGCATACAGCTAAACATAAAGTTTTCCAGAAAGGGTTTTTATTTTTTTTTAAAGAGTTAATTTTAATGTTTAGATTAATAAAATTATTAGGTTAATAATTTTTGTTAATTCTGTTGCCAATCTGATTCACTTACCCTAGCTCATAGTTGCCGTCATTTAAAAAATAGTATATATTATCCAACAAGTTTAATAAATTGCATTCAGGTCGTAAGTTTTGTTTTGGCACAAGCAAAGCGCGTGAAAGTTTGTCAAAGGTGTTACATATTATATTTTATCTCAACCATTACTTTTTGGGTACATTTTTGCAACATAACAGGAAAATATTATTAACAAACGTCTGAAAGCAGAGGATAATGTGTGAAAAATGTGAAAACATCTGATTGCTCCTAAATTTGTAGGTAATATCCAATCGATGTGTAACTGGATATTTTGGGGAATGAAAAATATTATCTGTCTTCTTTACAAAGATCTTATAATTTAGTTACATGTTCTGTTATTTGGTAAAACCATTTTAAATTTTACAGAGTTTTTTTACACACTACTTCATCTCAAAAAAGCAGGAACTTCTGTATTTCCCAACTTTTGTTGGATAATTTTTCCATACCCCCCCCTCCCGGCATCATAATCTGTTCTATATTCATCACGAACCTAGAGAATGAACAACATAGTTTCAGTTTTCGATTATAATAGTTACAGTTACCTGGCCTCCAGTCTTTCCGCGTCCATACTGCCTACCCTCTATGAAGCCAGCGTCCCAATCAGTTCTAACTATCCTATCATCCAAGCGAGTACCATTAATATACCTAAAATTAAGTTTAATTTCGGGTACCTTTCATTTTGCTCTAATTGTTTACCTTAAACAATTTTCAGAGTCTGCCCTATTATAATATTCAACAAAACAAAACCCACAGGGTGTTTTTTTATATTTATCCAAACCCATAATAATCCTCCTTATATCACCACACTTAGAGAAAAGTTCATATATTTGTTCCTCTGTGGTATAGAATGATAAGTTACCAACATACAAAGTAGACGACACCCTTAGCAGCTTGTCCTGCTCTGCCCGAGTGCCCTATAACTCAAATTTTAGTGATTTTTGTACTATTGCCTGATTCTAATTTACCTTAAAATGTTGATCTCGGTACGAACTTAGTTCCACAGAAGGAGAAGTAATTGTCGACATATTTTTTCCACAAATAAAGGCAGTCAAAAACAGCTGAAAAATTCCTTTTCCAACACAAACTTTCTTTAACCTCGAAAGCTAAGATAAATATAAAAAAGCTAGCAGACTATGACCTGCCATGTAAACAATGCCGGTCGCATAGCATGGAAAATTATTGATAGAAGGGCAAATAATATCAATATGAATTTTCAATTTATTAACTGAACGGAGTGAAGTATAAGACATTTATTGTTCTATAACCTTAGAGTAAAAACATCCAAAACACAATTGCATTATTTTTCTTTGTTTCTAATAATCGGCAATGAGCGGATAGTTCTAATGAATCTGCTTGCACAATCTTGGTGGTGAAACGCAAAAGAAGAACAAGTTAACTTTGAAAAGTTTCTTGGGAACACTTTGCAGCAGAGAAAAGTTGGGGCATAGTTGACACCAACAACAATAGTGAATGAAATTTTTGGTTAAATATTGATATAGTTATATTGTGATGCAGAATTATTATTATCGTTCGCAGGAATGTAAATAGATTATCTTGGGGTCCAAACTATGGACACTTCGAATGAGTGCTTTATGAAGGCCATTTTCGAAAACGATTTAAAGTATATCATCTTAAATAAAGGTATGTAACTTCCAGCGAATTCTTTATGTTGGTTACTTAAACGAATGGTATTTTAGATATCCACATAAATAAAATATGTTCAAATGGAATGACTCTTGTGGGAGCTGCTGCACAAACTGGAAATTTGGCCCTCTTAAAGCTCCTGTTGGAGTACCATAATCACAGGACTTCAATGGATCCAAGACCTAAACCTCAATATTTACAGCTAGAATGTAATAACCAAAACATGTACAAGAACATAGGATACTTTGTTGTTTGTCGAGATTTGGAGGAAAATGACTTTGGTGATGGTCCCACCCCTGAAGGTATGGAGGGATTAGAATGGGACATGGAGGTTAACGATAGTAGTTTTCCTCAAGAAGATGATCCTGTAGATGATACAATAAACATGTACAAATGGTAATTATATATATTAACTTTTGAGTGACATAAGTTTTTACATCTTTCTAAACTGGATATATTATTGGAAGATTTAGACTATCCCTATCATTCCTTTAAACTAAATTTAAACTTAGGCAATGACATGTACAAAAATTAATTTTGATAGACCCATTTACTAGAAACTTTTTTCTCCTGCAATTTCTTGATACAACTTCCAAAAAAAATGTAAAGCATTGCATATTATAAAAATAAAAATGTTAGAAAAATGATTTGGTTGGGTGCTGCCAAACAGTTGTATTTTGTAAATACATTATCAATGATCTTCTAACCAATTAGATTTTAAAAATAATTTATTCATGAACATTTCTAAAATTAATTGATCTATTATGGATGAGACAAGCATCCAAGGAATTTCCGTTTGCGCGCCACTATTATTGAATTAAAATTCTTATTATTGAACAATTAAATGATTATATAATAAATTTTTGATTAAGTTATTCCTGTTTTGTAATTAAACTCACTGAGCAATGTCAAATAAAGCAATAATAAGAAACACCTTAAGAAGTGACAGAAGCCCACTAGTTTTTTTTATATAATAAAGTTTTTGATTTCGTTATGCACTGCTGTAGATTTTTTTTTTCTTTGGAAATCTAAGTATTTTGGAAAAAAATGCAAAACACAAAAGCACCTAAATAAAAAATATTTCCATTGCATAAGTTTCTCCTTGAATCTAGTTAAGAAGAATGCTAGGGGTGATCTAATTAAATCCCCTACACTTATTTAAAAAAATGTATATGTGAAAAGTTTGAAGGCCCAGTATATAAAATAGTTTTTTTTATTAATATTTCGGAAAAAATTAACGGTTATGTTATTTTGGCATCCTCAATCTGATTCTAAAAATATGAGAGTCAAACAATTTTTTATTGATACAGGTAACAATAACTGCAATAACTTTTTGTGGGTTTCTTTTTTTTTCTTATAACAGAACACACCCATTCCCACCAAAAATTTAACATTTCTAATTTTAGCATGTCAAAATTACTATCGATTATAGAAATATTAATGGAAAACCATTTTCAGGTCCATTCCTTTTAGGGTTTTTTTATAGGGTTTATCTAGGAAACTAGGGCTTATTTTGGACCTAGAGTATGCTGTTATAGTTGATAATTTCGGAATACCCTGTATTATTGTATTTTTATTATCAGGTATGCCAGCATTCTAAACCGCACTTCAGTATTATTAGAGTCTCCTGATAAGGATTTTGGTCGGTTGGACAGGCATGGACAAAGCGTCTTGCATTATGCTGTCAATTCTGGAAATATTGACATGGTTGAATATCTTATGGATAATTTAGGAAAAGACTTAAATATAAATCAAAATGATGCTTGTTATTTCAATCCCCTGCACATGGCAGCCGCGAATGGAGACTCGGAAATGGTTAGATGTTTGCTGTGCAGAGGAGCAAGTGTAAATGTTTACGGTGGCAGGCAAAGGCAAACTGCTCTTCATGTGGCAGTTAGAGGAGGGCACATGGCCGTCATAAACCTCTTGTTAGAATCGGGGTCCGACATAAATGCTCTAGATGTGGAAGAAAAATCTGTTTTAACATTGTCAGTACGACAAGGCTGCGAAGAAGTTGTTAAAATATTAGTAACAAATGGGGCGCGCGTCAACCACGAGGAACCTGGTGGATTGACTCCACTAAGATTAGCCGTATGGTCTAATAATGCGGCAGTGGTATGTTTCTGCATCACGACAAATAGAAAAATGTATAAAGTTTTGAAATTTTGGTACTGAAATCACAGAAAGAACCCAGATCCGAAAGTTTTTCCATCCCCTCGGTGGGAGCTAAAAAACTACCTCCAAAAGTGTAAACGGTAATTTCGAAGAGAAATTATTATAGGAATTGTTATATTCTCCATTAAATTCTAATGTCTTTGCGTATCTTTTACCCAAGACTCATAAATGATCTTGGAGAATAAACCTAATTCTCAGCGGGAAGAGAAAAAATTAACCCAGCGCCGTGTTTTGCGGCGATTATCTCGAGAATTATTAGAATGAGCAAAAAATGAATCTAAATTAAAAATCAGCTCTTTCTCTAGGAGGGCCACATAAAATAAAATATTTATTAGCAAGTGTTAGTGGTCATATAATGTTTTTTATACCTATGATTCTGTACTTTGAACTCGTTTCCGTACCAACCTTGAGGTACATTCATCTTCTCGATGCCGCTTGTATTGACGTGGTTTTCCGTGTAGGCCTATCCCATTAATGAAATATAACTATCTAATTGTCTACCTCCGCAAAATCATTCATCTCGACGACATTTAAAGTTAAACAGATAAACACACACATTGTTGTGCAACGCAAACCAAGTTTCACACAGTTGGATCTCTTTCCACGTCCCTTTTTACAACCGCAGAAAATGAACTGAAAAATTCAGTCGTAACCACTGGCATTTTGGTAGTTGTTCTCCAGCCCCATTTAAAGTTCTTCCGCAACGGCTCCTATAATAGAGAACTTAAACAAAATTTTAATTCGAAAAATGTTGCTAAATAAATTATGTTTGAAACGCGCTGCAATTGGTTCTGACCTGTTGTGACGTTGATTCGCTTGCAAGACTACGTGCCAGCCGGGCGGTAGCATAGAGAAGCCATTAGAGAACCACAACGCGTTCGTCTTGATAGTTTTAATTTAAATTTTAGTCTTAATCGAGTCGCTTGATTTTGTTATCTTGTGTTTAGTATTAAAAAGGAAGTTTTGAAAATGACTGAATCCGATTTTTAAAAAGGTCAATCTGATAATTTACCTTTAGTGGATATGTTTATGGTGACATCTAACACACAAAACACCGAAAGTTTTTCTTTTGCTGAGGTTCGGAGAAAATTTATGCACTAGTTTTAAACCAATATAGTATTGTAATCAGCTTAAAGTTTTCTAGTTTTTAAAATTCAAATGGTAAATCAAATAAAATGTAAATTATTCAACAAAAAAAAAAAGGAAACCCAAATACTGATTTTAATGTATATTGGCATTGATAACTTAAAGTATTCTTTCTTTTATATAGATCAGGAAGCATTGAAACTGAACTATTGGGTTTTGAGTTTTGATATTTGGTATGCGTTATTTCTATACATAAACAAATAATTTTTGAAAAAGACGTCAATTAGTGATTCGCATAAGAATTTATTTCAAAATCTTGAAAGTAAAGAGCGGGAAGCAGCGATTTCCGCTCTAGCTGCTAGATGGAACAATTATGAAAAACTTGTTGGGTAGGGATCGATTTGCTTACACTCATATTCGGTCTTTCTCAGTCGGACAAGGACCCCTTTTTGAAATATGTACAAGGAAATAAATTTTAAGGAAAGGGTGCATATTTCCCACGATAGTTTTAAAGGATTGCAAAATTAATATTTTGTTGGCCCACGCGTTTAGTTGCACTATTTTTGCCTTCTTCGGAGCGATTTACAAAAGGTGGTAGTCGTATTCAACTTCACTTCATTGGCAAAAGATAATATTGCCATAGTGGGTCGGAAAACTTGAATCTATCTGAAAGGTAGTGTTGAAACGAGCTCAAAATATTTAAATATTTTATCCTATGCTAGCCTGGTAGAGAAAGAACGCTTGTTTCATTTTATTTGTGTTCATTTTTTGCTCGTTAATAATTGAGATGATAATTATTTTTCTCTTCCCGCCGAGATCTAGATTTATTCGCCAAGGTCATTTAATAGCGTTGGGTGGAAGATACGCTATGATATAATTTTTTTTTATAAAAAGTTTTATCACATTTTTACGGCTTATGAGCAAAACTCTGAAGCTTGGGAGCGGGCCGGTGGGAACTCTGCTGTATTAGGGTTTATACTGGGAGTTCAGTACCAAAACTTTTATAGTTTGTAAATTTTTTCTTCAAAAGTCTAATTTTACTACACTAAACAAATACCCAACAATATTGTCGCTCGATTATTGGCAGTTTTGTTTGATAAAGTTTAAAATATATTGAGTGTTATAAAATAAATCTGTAGATTCTGTCGTGCTATTGTCTATAACATTTAAATAACATAAGTTTTTTAACACTTTTATTTTCCGTTGCATTCTACAAGCATGTCTACCATAGAACATAGAAGCTCCCCAAACCCTGGAATCTCTCCCTGGTTGTATCGGTTGCTTGATGGCATAGATTCCTTATAACAAACCATACAAACAGGTGTCTTGTTTTAGGTAAAAATTCTTCTTAATGCGGGCGCTAGAATAATCCATTCGCATCATTTGTTGCATAACGCGATATCCAACAACAATTTTAAAGTGGTGAAACTATTAATCGAAGCAGGAACGGCTCTCAACGTCAGAGACGAGCACGGGTATACACCGTTAATGCTAGCGTGTTCTAGAAAAAATTTATCCATCATCAGGTATTAAACGGCGGGTACCGGTTTCTTTCGGGAGTTTCCGAACCTCAGTTCCAGGTTATTGTTGAGCAAAGGAGCGGACATAAACGCCATGAGTCACATCGACGGTCGTACGGCGTTGCACGTTTGCGTCCAGGATGTTCGCGTGCCGGCGAACATTTACGACCTCTTGGAACTCCTGATTAATCATGGGGCTAACATGAACGCGCCCAGCTACCAGGGCAGTGTCCTATTTTATTCAATTATATTAGAAAATCTTCACGCCACAGTTTCCCTGATACAACACGGAGCCGACGTGAATCTTCGTGACGAGAGAGCATTCGTTGACATACTCAGCTTAGCCAAAAGATATGGCAATTTGCAACTGGTAAGGATGATCGTGTACGCAGGTTTTCGTTTATCGGGCATGAGTCTGGATCCCAAAACACTGCGCAAGGATTCGAATGATCCGTCGTGCGATTTTCTCGTTTCGGTAAAGACGAACCCTTTAAACCTAAGAGAACTGTGCAGAATAGTCGTAAGGAGGAAAATGGGGCCAAAAAGGCTTATATCAAGGATCCGGGCACTCCCTTTGCCGCCGTTGTTACATCGGTACCTCTCCCTGGAGATATTATAGATAGTTCTATTTTAATCATGATCTCAATGCGTTAGTATTTATCTACTAGTCGTTTGTCTGGATAGGTTTATAGTCCTAGTATTGTTTGCGTCATTTTAGTAGCCGGCGTTTTTAAACTAGAAATCTAATTGAGATTAGTTTTGTGTCTTTTCTTTTAGTAAATGTCTTTAAAACAAGATATATAGATTGTGGGATACAAAGGTCTCAATAGTCTAGTAATAAATTCTGCCCAGTAAATGCATGCTAAAATGTCATCACTTGATGAAAAGAATTAACCTCACAATCACTATTCACCACATGGCGGAATTTCCGAACTGAAAAATACGCTACCGCTGTAAAGTATCAACGCGATATTATTTTATTAGGGTTTTGTTAACTTTATATGCTTTCTGTTTGTTGAAATTCTAGTTAACCCCGAAATGGAACACACTTTGCCTACTGAGATTTCAGCATAGACTAACTTTATTTCTTTTTCTACTCCCGTGTGTAAATTACCCACGGATCTAGCGTGCGGGAAGCGCCACTTTACCATGGACATTTCCGAGATTTTCGGAGATATTTCCCACGGTTTGAACTTTGCCGTTTGTTAATTCTGACGGTAATGTTAGTAAATGTATTCGTGTTGTTTTGCGAAAATATACCCAAAAACTAACGGTCGTAGAAAAAGTATAGTATGCAACACGTTCGGTAAACTTTTTAACTCACTCGTTTATTAAAAACTCGCTCCGCTCGTATCAAATAAACTCGTGAATCAAATGCTGTTTACTGTACTTGTTGCATAATATACTATTATCGTTAACTTTGAAAAACGACATTTTACTGAGCACGCACACTGGTATACTTCATAAACATGCCAACAGATGGGCTTACTAAATAACACTGTTAAATAGTAGAATAGTGGATGTAGATATGTTAATTTAATTAATTCAGGACGTCCAAGTGTTTGCGATAAAAGGGTGGACGAATATAAGGGAAAAGAAGATGTTGGTAAATAACTAAACCTATTATAGAATATGTAGAAATTAGTGTCGTTTGATGTTAAATAGTGTTTTGTATATTTGTTATCTGAAGTGATAGAGGCGCAGTGCCAATAAATTTGGGAAATAGTGTTCGTCTTAAGCGGATGTATTTAGATTTCTTGTATTCACGCTGATAACCAGGCCAGGTGGAATCGATATCCCATGTGAGATAATTGCAGGAGCCCTAAGAAGCATCGGTCGTCATTTAGAAGTTGTTCCACTATATGAATATGTTAACAAACCTGGAGGATGATGGGTTAGTCCACACCCTTTCAGTAGGAAGCATCATTTAGGAATTTTGAATTCTATTTACCAATATTTGTAACAAATTGCCTGAGTTGCAGGGCCAAATAAATCACAAAAAAAACCATTATAACTTAAATATTCTGTATATGGTTATGTCAAAAATTACGTTCTATATCTGACTACCATTAGGTTCTTACGGAGAAGGGAAACTGGCAAATGCAGAGCGAAATCTATTTCGCTGGATATGTGGGTTAGTTCAAGTGGAAGTGTATTTTTCCGCTCGTCAATTCCGCCTATGAAAATTCCGCGTTTAATCCGTCATGTGTGTCAGGTTCCCTTCTCCCTAAGAAACAAATTCCAGTTCAGTACTATACAGATATAGAATGTAAGTTTTGACATAAACATAGAGAGAATATTTTTAAAACAAAGTAATAATAGGCGTAGTTACTTACCCGCATCCGAAACATTTTTACGTTTCTGAGTTAATTGAATTAATTTATCCACATCCATCATTCCACTAATGAATAACAGGGACGCATATAAAGTTAACAAAACCCTAATAAAATAACCGAACCTTCAACGACCGATTCGCTAGCGAAGTGTATAGTATAAACCTGCTATCCTATGGGTTTCTTCAATTAATCCACTGTGCTGATGTGCACCAATGGATTTCGCGGCGGATTCTATGTGGACTCCGCCGACGGAAATTACGCCATGTGTGGAATAGGACTTACAATACATCCCAGCAAGGAAGTTATTGTGTTTTAATTGTTGCAAGTTAGCAATTTTCTTCTCAAATGCGAAACTATTCTCATTTAGAAAATTGACTAAATATACATCCACTTTTTTATAACTACTGATCTCAGAAGCTTGAAGGTAATCAAATAATTTGTACAGCATGGGTATTTCACTTCATAATGCAAATTGTTGCAGAAGTAAATATGATAATTTTTTTACCTGTTTAATCAAAAGTTACCGCATTCAGTATAGTATTACATTATCTTATACATGGTTACCTTCAGTCGACCCGCTAGGAATGAAAATTGTGTGTGAATGCTGAGCTCTTATGACTTTGAATGTTTTTTTTTTCCATCGAAACATTTCTTTGTAATTTACTAAGGTCATTTCGCAAAATTTTTCGTGTCCTCATCCAACCAATTTGTTGATCATAGTATAAAAAAGTTACTGCATAATTTTATTTCGGGAAATTTTGATTAAAAAAGTTAACAAAAAAACATGATATATTTGCACATCACTTGTTAGTAAAATACATCAATTTAGTTTTAATTAGGTTGTGATACTCACTCTTTCCGTTGAGAAATAAATTTTTTTTGCAGAATTTCATTTAGTACTTTTATTATTCGACATTTAAGCATAAGCCATAACAAACAAATGAGTGAAACAGGCCTTAATGAAATTATCTTAAGGTTTCTAACTGCTTTATCCACTATGTAAGTTCTGCTTTGTAGTTCAACAGTAGTTCCGTTATGTCTCTGTGGTTGCTTTCTATGCTTCTTTGCAGGGCACTTTTACCGTCAATGTCTTTGAGGAAAATGTTTGCCTTTGCCTGAACTAGGTACCGTACAATTTCAGTTTGTCCTGAAAATTGAATACTTTATATATTTATAAGATTAGAAAATTTTAACATCTGAATTCCCAAATGCAAGTGGTTGCTTATTGCCCAGTTGTTCCAATGGACATACATTGAAGTGAAAGATCCTCAAGTAATATTTCTGAAGATTTTATCTTTATTATATTATTTGTTATAAAACATCACAGCTTACCTGCTGTAGAAGATCGATGCAAAGCCGTAGCCAGCCCAGACCTAGTAGTTGCATTGATATCAGCTCCATTTGTTATCAAATACTTGCATATGTCCAAATGGCCATTTCTCGCAGCATAATGCAAGGCCGTATAGCCAGCAGAGTCTCTTGCATCTACTGGGCAATGTTTTATTTCAATCAGTTTCTTGAGCCTTTGAAGGTCTCCATATTGAGCTGCATACCAGATGCCTCGCTCAAAATTGAGCTCATCTAAAGTCTGAGATGCTGTGGAACTTTTACAATTACAAGCAGGGTGGTTGTGGCTGCCACAATTTGACATTTTTCTTAAGAATCCTGGACAATTGTCTATAAATAATTATACAGTAGTAGATATAACTTATTGAGGTACACAGAGTTGACAGAGACTATTTTTTATTTTTTAAAAATTGCCAAGTTAACAAATAAAAGAGGTAAATTAACTTACAAAAAATGTACAATCTAAAAAAGTTATAAGTGAATTGCTTGCATTACATTAAATATGTATACAATCACAGTGCATTATACAAATACATTAATACCATATAAACACAAAATACTATTGAAAGAATACTCAATTCTACTAGGAAGAGAATACTTAAATATTCAAAAATATCCAAGAATTTTAAAGGTCCCTTTGCATAGTCCATATGACTTCAGCCTCTCCAGTAGTTGCTACAACTCTATAACCAAGCTGTCCCAGGGCATTAACAACTTCCATAGGGGAAGCTTTAAGCAACACTCCATTTATAATTTCCTTCCGATAATCTGAAAATCGTTTGACCATTGCTTTGATCTCATCATCATTCAATCCAAACACAGCACTATCAGATGCATGTATGGAGGCTTTAACTGCTACATAGCCATAAGTTCCTGATGACATTAGCAGGCTTGCTGGAATTTCCATGTTATGTTTGGCTTTTTTCCAAATGTAGCTTCTCCAAAGCTTTGGTTGGTGACACCACAATGGGTTCAGGTTCTGTGAACTCCTTTCTCATAGTCCACATGTATTCATTATAATCCTGCTTGACGCTGGTAGATGAAGATGCAACAACTTTATAGCCTAGAACTTCCAGAGCCGTTAGAATTACACAGGGATGTTGCATATATACAATTGTGGAATCGTCACAGTAGCCCCCTGATGCAAATCTGTTCAACTGTTCTATGTCTGCCGCCTTTAGACCTGACACTAACACTCTCCAAGGATACCTCTGGCCGTACGCTGCTAAATTTCCGCGCACTAAAATGTATGGCATTGGATCAGCACCTGTTATCGCCTCCCTTTATCTTTTATCACGATTTATTGCGGTAAGTTCTGATCGCATTTCGTTGTCACACCAATAAACTCGAGTTTGCTTCCGTCACATACAATAATCGATTACAGCATTTAATATAGACTGGTTTTCAAAAATACATAAATTTACCTTTTTTACTAAAACGTCAAACTTGAAATCATAACTTGGAGCTACTTCTACGTATTACAAAAAGTAACCTTAGTATTCTGTGCTTAGTCCACTGTATTTGATGGCCACGTGCATGAGGACATAGGCACAAGTTTTTTATGGAAGTGCATCAAGCGATAATATTGCAAAAATGTTAACTGTGGTCGCCAAATATCATCCAGCTGCGCAGTATGGCAATTTTTTTTATGATAGACACGATGAAATTTTTTCAAACAAAATGTGCTTGGTTATTTTGGTAAAATTTTGTTTTTTAAGCTTGTTTTTGAAACTTTGATACAATAAACGATAATTTTAAGTTTTATTAGTGGCAAATGGTTAAACTTTATCCAAAAATATGTTTACTTGTGGGTGTATAAGGAAAATCTATTAATCCCAATACTAAGAACTAGAGAAATGAGAATATATAACAGACTGTCTAGGAAATGATAATTGAATATTTAGCACCAAAGGTTTAAATATTCTATAAGGGACCATGGTTGCGCCAACTAACAATTTTGGTATCCAGTATCCACTAAATACGTAAGCTGCACCCATTAAGAAATAATGCGAATTCGAATCTGTTTAATGTAAGGTTTAAAAGTTGCAGATAATTTATTTTCTTGTTCTTTGTTTTTTTTTCTAGGTCCATCATGAAGTTGACGATTTATATTTGTCTTTTAATTTCTAATAAACCACAGAATAAAATTGCAAAAACGATCTAACCACTTCCAACTAATCTTTGATTCTTTAATTTGAATTTGTTTGTGGTAGTTAATATTTGTGATTTGTGTTATTTTATTCTAACAGTTATTTGTACATTGTAATCTTTATTGTACGTGGTAGAGCAGTCGTAGAGCGTGTAAGTAAATAAAATAAAATCGTAGTTAAACAGTTGGAAACCTGTTTTATTTATTTTTTAGAATTTAGAACTATTCTCAAAATATGCCCTCCATAATATTAGAAGAAGCATTTTCTATGTGGAAAATGTTCAACGAATTTGTGGAAACACTGATTAAACCTGGACCAATTGATAGAAATATGATACAAAAGCTTGCTAATATGGTTATGTCCAAGGAATTTTCCAAGACTTTCTTGTATAGTAAAGAACCCGATTTGTCATTTGAAGAGTACAATGAGATATTGAGCAAATATCAATCTTTCGCAACCTGGCTGCTTGGGCAATTTTTTTACCTATTAACTTCTGATGAGAAAATTGTAGTTGATGCTCAGTTGTGTGTGCTAGAACAACTTGCAAAAACTCAGTTGCATATTTATGGGCACCTGGCTAAAGAGTACAAGAAAGCTTTTGATTCACTGGTTCAATTTTTAAAAATACCAAGTGAAAGCCTGATGTTAGAAGTTTTCATTCCTAATAAGAACAAGGAACTGGATGAGAAACTGAACTTAAAAACAAAATCAGTTGAACTTCTAACTAGAGCAACCTGTTTTGACCTGCTGAAGAAACTGTTGAAAATCTTGAAGTTCATTTTAGTGGAAAGTGTTTCATTCCACATCTTAGATATTACAGACTATAGTGTTTTAGACAGTTTGTTGTATTTGTGTTCCAATGGTTATTTTCATTTGGAGATTTTTGAGATATTTATCAGTGTAACAGATAGATTGAATTATCATATAGATGATTGGGATCCTGCCTTTATGGAACATATTCAATCCTATTTTTCAATCACTGAACAGTTGGTGTATAACTTTTATAATGGCCAAGTTAGCAACATTAACAAACAGAAGCTTGAGGATTTGTTAGTACTGTTTTTAAACTTACCCCGAACTTTACAAGGCACTAACCTAATACAAATCCAAGAAAGACTGTCAGTTTTCTTAATTAAAATAAGCCTTGAGATTCAAAATGATAGAACTATTTGTCCCTGTGATGCTGTCCAAACAGTGTGTGTATTAAATTTTATGAAACCCTTATATTCTCTTAGAAAGACTTTTGATGATTTTATTGCTCCAATAATTGATTTAAAAAATGCAGTCGCATTTCAATGCATAAAGAACATTTTAATACTCGAACTGGCCGGTTATTTTGAACAAAAAAATCCACATAGTGTACTCAATGTATATGAAAGAGGTGTTAGCAAAACATGGAACATGTTTTATAACACATTGTTAGGGAAACTAAATAACTATTGTTGCAACAAAAAGTGTCAGTTGGATTCTATATTGCATTTTTTAAAAGATATTACTAGAGCATTATTTGAAATATCTCTTGAATTTAGGAAACATCACAATACTGCATACCTTCCAACGTTCTTTAATGAAAGTGTGGTGCTACCTCAAATTTTAGCTATGTTGTCAGAACATTGGACCAAGTGCAATGAGATCTTGAATACACACCATTTTTTAGACTTACTTATAAATTTGATAGCTGTTTGTAATAGCAAAAATTTAGATCTTGTATATCATTTGATAGCATGTAATCTACTAGTCCCAACCTGCTATAAAAGTGATTCTCAATTGCCTGAGCATTTTATAGGAACTGTGGACAGAGGCAAATTGAAGGCAAATCTCAAAATAGTCTATTCACATTTATTGAAGGGTCAAGCTTTAAGTAAAGTTGATGCTATATCTAGGTTAAATCATTTCTTTTTAATTGTATCAAGTGGAACAATTTCAAATTTAAATTACACCCAGATTGAACAAATTGAAGTCTTGCACATGAAGATTATGAAACAAGTTTGTGATAACGGCGATGATGTTTTGTGCAAGGTTGGTATTGCTTGCTTTATTGACAAAAAATTCAATTATCTAAAATTTCAAATTAAATTATTTACCTTCTTTACTATACTGGAAGTAGCTCTTCCACCTTGAAAAGGTATCCAAATTTAAGACTCCCAATTTAATTTATTTTATATCACGTGACGTTAAACATTCGCTTGCTGCGTCTATTTTGAAAAAATATCTTAAATAACGTTTTCAAAAATATTGTATTTTTTAAAAAATAATTTTCCAAATAATATCTTTGAATCGACAGTCTCTCACATCCAGGCTGTTAATTTAAAAATATAGTAGTCTCCATCTCTTCTTAAAGTTGGAAACTGTATCTAAGTGATCTCCCGATGTACTTATACGCATTGAATTATTTTCAGGCTCTTGAAAGTGTACCCCATCTAATGAGTTTGTTTTCTGATACGGATCGCATAATTTCATGCATCTTACTACCTATACTGATGTCATCAACGAAAGTACAAGTTTTAGAGAAAGCTCTTTCCATTTTGCCAAATGTTATGTGTGTATCATACAGTGATTATTTGAAAGCTATAACTCCAAAAGCGGTAGAAATCATTTGTGCAGAATGTAAATTGGAGCATGGAGGCGACACCATATTACAGATACCATTTTCAAAAATTAAATCCGATCTCTCTGTGATATTCAGCCAAATTCTGAAGTGTCTTATGAATTTTTTGATTAACGGAATCTCTGAGGTAAAAATTATGGCATTGGAGGCATTGCCTTATTTATGCAGACACATTGGTAAGATTTATACCCCAGAAATCACAAAAATCTGGATTGAACTTGCTGGGAATTGCAATTCTGATGTTAGGAACAAAGTTAAGGAAGTCATATACAGAATTGTTCACTGTGGTCAAGTAAGTTTCATTTTTTTCCTTTAGAAAATTATCTAGTCTTAAGTCAGTGGTTATTGAATATTAAGTTAATAACCTGCTTATTATATATTTTGTTAAATTTTTTGAATATTCGGACGACGCCACTGGATCTACAAACTTAGTTAAAATTATTTGGCGAATAAAAAGTCTAAATAAGTACTACTTTTTAATTAGTAAAAGTTATATTATAGATTTATTTCCATTTTGTAAATTTGCTGGTCACATCTTATAATACGATTGTGGCAAGTCACTATGACTGTAACAACTGGGATATAAGCAATAGTTAATTACGAATTAAATGGGGCAAAGTCACCATAGGGTCTTTATGTATAGTTTAGGTGCGATATTATTTTTAGAAGGATAACTTTGCAACCCATGAAAGAAAAGACACGATGGAAATAATTTTTGATGTTCTTATGCGATTGCTAAAGAAGTCTTTGCAATATTCAGATTACGAGTTGCAGTTGTCTTTAATATTAACCATTGATGAGTTAGGCGCCGTGGATATGGATTGGATAAAACTGGAATGCCTGAAGATCTTACTGTATGCCGTCATGGTTCCATCCTCTATCCACTATCTCATAGCTATAAATAAATGTTTGAAACTTTCAAAGAAGGATGATTCGGGCAAAATGATCTTGTATAGACAACACCCCGAAGAGTTATGTGAAAGGATCATACATTTGTGCTATGTGAATTTGTATTTGGTGGACTATTCTTTTCGCGACTCTCTAGTTAGAGTGTCCATAATGTTGGGTTTTGACGGCGTGGGTGATTTTGTTTCCAAAGAGAGCATATATTTGTTACCTTATTTGGTAGTTAAAAGTGTCAAGTACTCTAAAGTATCCAGCCTCATTAGTGAAATGGCTCAAATTATGGAAGTTGAGATATCCGAATTATTATCTCGGAAGTATGGCAACATATTTTTGCACGTGTTCCTCGGGGATATGGATAAAGCGCAGTCCAAAAAGTGCATGCTCTATTTAGAAAAGGCTACCGCATTGAGTGGGCCAAAATTAAGAAAGATGAATATCAAAGTGATTTTGAATGAGCTGTTGCTTCGATTCAACGAAAAGAAGGAGAAAGTTTTAACGATACTGAACCTACTTCTCCAAGAAGACTGTGGCTTAAATTCGGCCTCAATTCCCGATTACATCCAATCAAATTTTCTGGCATTCCTGTTGTATTTCGATCTAGAACTGTCCTCGGACTATTCTCAAAAGGAGAAGATTCTGCAAAGCCTAGCGGACTTACTCCAATTTCTTGGTCCCGGTCGAATAGCACCGTTACGATTTAAAATCATCGCAATGCTGCAGACGACACACTTTAACAAGTATTCGAGTTTGGTTTGTAAAGTGTGGGATACTTTTGTGCGAAACTGCGAAATGGAATATCTCGGGCCGCATCTGGCAACCATTTTCATTTCTATGCTTGGGTTAATAGAACACAATCCCACCGAAGTCAATCACGTACTAGAGTATTTGATCGTCCATAACGAAAACCATCTTAAAGAAAATATACTAGACTTGTTTTTCATTAGTAACAGTCACATAAAACCGACGGTTCTAGCGGTGATCAACAAACACCTGAAAGAAGTGGAGAATTATTCGCTGAAGCAGAATATCACCAGATATTTAAAATATTTGAAGCACGATACGTTGGAGGTGCGGATCCAAAGTTTGAAGCAGTTGAGGGAATGTTTGGAACGTAATCGCGAAGAACTCGATCAAATGATTCTTGGCTACAACGGTATGGACGCTTGCATAGTCGAACTGATAGATGATTTAACTATAGGTTGTCGAGAAAAAGATCTGACTCTCAAGTTAGCTTGCGGCGAAATATTTGGCGAATTGGGTGCTATCGAACCCAGCCACTTGCCTAGGAGGTGAAAAGCAATTTTTAACGTTAAACGAGTTTAAATAGGGATGTCGTTTCAGGTATATTCAAGAAGTAAATTCTTTTATATTCTTTATCACCGATGACGCGTTCATAGAGAGCTGTTTATTGGAACTGCTCAAGGCGTTCCAGACCGACAAAAACGCCAGGGTTAGCATTATTTTGCAAAAATTAAGCCGATAATTTTGAAAATGGAATTGTTTCAGAACACCGACCGGGTGGCGTTAGCGATTCAGGAAATATTAAAAATATACGACATATCGCCGACTGTCACCAGCTCTCGTCATTTCTTATGGAAAAAGTTTTCCGAAAGCCACCGCGACGTAATGACTCCGTTATTATCGTCCAAGTATATTTGTGTTGAAAAGAGCACGGTTTATCCTTGTCCAGTTTATGGGACCTCCGGAGCAGCTTCTTTCCAAACTTGGTTGTACAAGTGAGTCGGAAAAAATAACCAAGTATACCGAATAAGATTATTGATTTATGAGTTATAGTAGATAAAGTTTCGGTAGGAGAAATAATGGTGTCCGCAGTTTTATAGTATATAATAGTAGTAGCATTTCATTGACATTTTAAAAACCATGCGCCTTTTAAACCACAAAAGTCAATTTTTGTGCTGTTTGCCATTGTTTTATATAATATTATTATTTTTAGGAATTATTGAATGTTTTAAGTTTATAAAGACTTTACACTGTGGTCATGTTTTGAATGTTATGCTCCATGTCCCAAAAAAATATTACATTAAAACAAAATGTATTGAAAAGTATAAGTTTGGATGTACCTTTGGTTGGCCTTTATCTATATCTTTAAAAGAGGTGCCCTTATTAGAGACTAGGAAACTCATTAAGTTTTATTTTTAATTTAAATAATTTTTAATAAATTGAATAAATTTTAATTTTTTAATAAGTTGAATAAATCCTTTAAACAATTTCTAGCTGGGCTTCGTGCCTGATAGGAGTCCTACCCGAGCAGCGAAAGTCGCTGATCCAAAGCTGTTTCCCGAGCATGAAACTGAACAAAAAAATTCTGATGCATTTTCTGCCGTATATTTTGTTGCATTCACTTATAGAAGGACAAGGAGACGACAGAGCTTATTTAGAATTCCGCACGATAATAAACTCCTACAATACGAAAACCGTCGATTCGAAAATCTTTAACGTAAGCTTTAGCCAATCAATGCTTCTATTGTAAGTTTATTATTTGATTTCAAGAATCGTCCTTTGCGTGTTCCTGGTTTGACTCCAGTAATTCGGGAAATACCGGCAGACGACGACAAACAGATGCAGTGCACCAAGGTAATGTTCGTGCTGCTGGATTTTCTGGACCGCTGGATTCGTGAGTGGAGATGGGCGAATGGTAAATCGGCCGGCTCCGATGAAAACTATCAAACGATCGATCGGTTTATCAAGAAGTTTTGCAAACTAGAATTGGCCAGATGCAATTACAAATGCGGAGAATATCCCAGAGCACTCATGTACCTGGAAGATTATATAACGGCTAATCCGATAGAATTGTCCGAACACTTGTTCTTTTTAGCCGAGGTATATATCAGCGGAAGCTCGCTTGTCACTATTGCCACGCTACTGTTCACTAGACACACTTTAAATAATTTATATAAAGTTTCAACTTATATCTGTGGGTTATTTATATTTGCGCGCTCCGGCTTCTCTTTTCAACTGACTGACTAGCAAGGTTCTTGGAACCCAGACGGAACCGGACTCAGCCTTGTCACAATAGATTTTTTTCAACTTAAGTATATATATATATATATATATATATATATATATATATATATATATATATATATATATATATATATATATATATTCTCACGTATTGATTCACGGATGGAAAAATGTGATGACACTATATTCCGGGATATCATCCGTTCGCTCGTTGAACTCCGACTGGAATCCTGCATCCGACTGGAATCCTGCAGATCTTGCATCCGACTGGAATCCTGCAGACGTTTCGCCAAAATCTCACTTGGCATCTTCAATGCTCGCGTTCCGAAAACACTTCGAACACTGCTGTAAAGATCTCCTTCCCGTAAAGGTGTATGATATTCTCACGTATTGATTCACGGATGGAAAAATGTGATGACACTATATTCCGGGATATCATCCGTTCGCTCGTTGAACTCCGACTGGAATCCTGCATCCGACTGGAATCCTGCAGATCTTGCATCCGACTGGAATCCTGCAGACGTTTCGCCAAAATCTCGTGTTCGAAGTGTTTTCGGAACGCGAGCATTGAAGATGCCAAGTGAGATTTTGGCGAAACGTCTGCAGGATTCCAGTCGGATGCAAGATCTGCAGGATTCCAGTCGGATGCAGGATTCCAGTCGGAGTTCAACGAGCGAACGGATGATATCCCGGAATATAGTGTCATCATATATATATATATATATATATATATATATATATATATATATATATATATATATATATATATATATATATATATATATAAGTATATATTTTAATCCTTGTATTCCGATATTTCGCTAGCCAACCTTCCATTAAACTTGCATGTGCAAGTCACATTAAGACTTGGTATACGCTGAAATTACACCGTTTGAGCAATCATCGAATTGAATGCAGACTTGTATTTGACTCTTTCAGTTGCTAGCTAAACACCAAGACTTGGCAAATATAGCTTGCATGATGTTTGCCAATAATTGCTGATTCTGCATCACTTAAGAATCGCGCCATCAAAGTTCAATTAAAGTGTCTTGAAAATGACAAACGGTGTAAGAAAATAACCCAACTGATTTTTGTTCAAATTGTATTCCAATTCGAAGTATTTTGCATATAGTAGGCGATTTTCAGAGTTAGAGCAGCACTCTTAAATCTGAGGGTATAAGCAAAGACTAATACAATTCCGAAAATAAAAAGACGCGTTAGTAGTGTCATTTTGTTACTTTACCATCAGCCGCCCGCCGGGAAAATTTTTGAGATTCAGTAATTTCTTTGGCTAGTTAGGAATCTGTAATTTTCATATCTCAAGATCTGCTTCTGGGACGGGGGATGGTGAAGCGAAAAAAAATAAAGTTGTTCAACTTGAGTCACCTTCAGATATATGCTCAACTAAACGAAACGGACGGTGTAATGGGTGTGGAGGCTTTCCAACAAACGGAACCTTCCCTAGAACAGAGATTGCTGCCATTAGAAGTGTCTGGAAAACTTGCCGACGCGACTTCGATATACGAACACATGCCAAGACCGCTGAGACTGGAACATATCAGAGTAGATATTAGAGAAAATTTCATAAAATAGTTAAATTACATTTCGGCGATTTCAGGGGTTGATACAGTGTTATCTCGATTTAGATAAAGTAAACACCGCTCTATATTTAGCCGAAGGGGCGTTAGACGACCAACCGGAGTTTGGAAACATGTTGATCGACATGCAGGCCGAATCATTGTGGAGATTAGGAAAGTACGATGAGTTGGAGGGGTTGCTTGAGGATCCTAACTATGAAAGTAACAAAAGTTGGGGGATCCAAGTGGGACGGTCACTGATTCATTTAAAAAAGGGCAAGTTCCTTTTTGTAGGTTTTTAGGGTGATTTCAATGACTTGAAATTTACATACTCGATTTTGATTTTGGCATTCTGGGACGGGTTATGTTGAGTGTATTCTATTTTTGATTGTTTGCCTTATTAATAATTAATTAATAGTCCACTTTTTCATGAAATGAAAAGTCGCACATCATCAACTTATCGAAAAGGTAAAAACTGGTCTGAATGGATTTGTATTACGGATACAAAATCAAAATCTCTCTCTTTCTAAAATTTAATTTTTTTCTCCTGGTTGTGGCGATGTTAACCCAAAATATTTCAGCTATGAGAAATTGGATAGAATAGGCATGTTTATGATCGCATTTAAAATTGTACAAACACAAATTTATTTTGACAGGTACTATTCAGACCTACTTATGCATGTGCTTTGTTTTATAAATAGCTCCTAGGTATTGTTTGAAAGGCCTAAAAAAATTATTAAAAAACATGCATTAAAAAAACACAAGTTTAGTATATCAAAACTTGTGAATTTCAGAAGAAAACTGACTACCCAAACCAAAATCACCCTGTATTCAAAAATCCAAGCTAATGATGCCATTTCTGCATGTGACAACTTTAATATAATAAAAACACCGCAACACGCTAGCTCTATTAGCTTCATTAATAAGGAACGTATATGCTTGAAAACTATCAAAAATGGCACACAGTGAATGCGGCGTCGTTGCTTTTTAGAAGTCATTTTTAAGCAATTTTACAATAACTCTTGTAAACTATTTTAATAAAACTAAAGTCTTTATAATCTAGGCGAGAGACCTGAATTTAGGGCAGTGCTGGAAGCGATAAAGAGGCAGCAAGTGGACGCGTTCGCAGCTGCTAGTCTAGAAGAAGGCGCGTACCAGCACGGATATGGCTATATTGTCCGATTGCACTGCCTGAACGAAATTGAGCAAGTGGAAAAGGCACTTTCCGAGCTCTTTCTGAAGCCCAACGATAATAACTACATCCAAGGGATAATGAACAAATTGACGAAAGAATGGCAGTTAAGATTCAAAGTCGTTCAAGAATCCATAAGGATCGTCGAACCTATTTTAAGCACCCGGCGAACGGTACTGGGGTTGGCAAAAAGTGTCGCAGAGACTAGAGTGGAACATTCGGTGCCATATTTTGATAAGTTACTTGGAGAGAGCTGGTTGCAGAGCGTTAGCATTGCCAGAATGGCCGGGGTGAATAATTTTTATTTAATATAATAAAGTAAAATTTGTCTATGTATACTTATTACTATGATATATACTTTCAAGCTCAGGACAGGACAAGACAAGAAAGGTCTTTCTCTGCCAGCGTTTTGTTATAATTAATTGCACCCTGTATATTTTTTGGCCCAGTAAGAATTTGTTTCAATTCTCATTTTAAAGACATACAATTTTTTTAATATGTTATTAAATCACTTTTTTTCAAAACTTATTTTTTCGTTAATTTTAGGGTTTTTTAAGAGCTATAACTTTCAAAACTTAAAAGGGAAATTTCGAATAAAAAGTTCAAAACAATATATATGTTCTGTGAAATATTCCTGTTCTGTTGCCTTCTGCTATCTTTTGCTAGGAAGAGATGGATCAGACAGCGAGCGAGAAAGTAAATATCAGGGGCGGAGCTTAGATTGACCTTATTGTCGTGCTTATGTTGCATGCTATGGCTAATTTTTATTGGCTATATTTAAAGTAGAGTAAATAGCAGTCAAAACACAATATGCAGGTGCATCAGCGGGCATACACCTACACTTTAGATGCTGAGAAATACGCCCCTCCCAAACTATTTTTGGAAAAGGCCAAGCTACACTGGTTAAGAGATGAACACGAAGAAGCTCTGCTCACCCTACGCAGGGGGTTGAACATTTACATTTCCGATGGTCTCTCGAGCCAAGAAATGAAAGAAGTTGTGGCAGCGCTAGATTTGGAAAAAAGGTATATTTTTATAAATAAATAGTTATAAATCAAATTCGGATTACAAAAATCTGTTAAGGCCCCAATTCGCATATCATGTTTTGAATGCACCCGATAAGTTTTCAAACGCCCATTCAAAAATTGAAATAAATTTCAGGAAAATTTGTGGCGAAGCGAAACTTTTAATAGCAACTTACAATGACGCGATTTGCAGCGTCGATGTGGAAATGAATCTCCAACAGTACCGAGACGCTCTTGATTTATATAAGGAGTGGGAAAAAAGCTTGGTAAAGTATTTGCAGTACTTTGGGGTTTACATAACTATTTCTTGTCTTAGGTCAGCTTAGCACAGTACCAAGATAGAATACTTCAAAGTTTTACCGATGAAGAGAAAGACGTTAAAGCAAATGACCTGCAATTGCACATAGTAAACAATTTTGGAAAATCGTTAAACTTCGGTACAAATTACGTTTATCAATCGATGCCTCGCCTCCTGTCGATATGGTTTGACTACGGCACGAGATTTCTTGACATAACGAACACCAACGTAAAGACAGAACGTAAACATGTGCTTGTAAAAATGTCGATGCTAATAGATACTTTTCTGGAAAAACTACCACCTTATATTTTTTTAACATCGTTCTCTCAGATTATTTCGCGGATATCCCATCCCCAGGCGGAAGTTTATAAAGTACTAAAATCGATAATAGTTAAACTAATGTTGCACTACCCACAACAGTGCTTGTGGATGATAAGTTCAGTTATCAAGTCAAGTTATCCAATGAGAGCTAAGAGGTGTGCCGAAATATTGAACGATTCGAGGCTTAGAACTACTGCTATGTTGAAGCTGTTCAAAGACTTTACTAGTTTGGCGGAAAAATTGATAGATTTGTGTAATAAGGAAATTCCTCCGGATGTAAATAGTACAACTGTTAGCTTGCTAGTAAAGGCTTTACCACGGTACGTGTTCTACTGTACATGTTGTGGTGTTGCTTTATACCTAGTAGTTGGAATATACAAAAATAATCTTAATCTAATTATTGACTGTTATTGAGTAATAATATACCTGTCAAAATACTTATTTTCAGAATGTTGAGCACCAAAGATTTCAGCCAAATTATGATGCCAACACATAAGTTTCGTAAACTGATCTTGCCAAATCCGGATTTTCAAAGCTCCCGTCATAATCCGTTTCCGAATCAGTACGCTCACATAATAGGCATTGAAGATAAGATAGGCGTTCTTCAAAGTTTGCAGCGACCTAGGAAAATAACAATGAAAGGGTCAGACGGCAAGAAGTAATTTAGAAACACTTGGAAGGGTTAAAAAAATTACATAAAGTATTACTTCTCAGATACATATTTATGCTAAAACCCAAAGACGATCTCAGGAAAGACTTTAGATTGATGGAGTTCAATGACATTGTAAATCACTTGCTACTGCGCGACTCGGAAGCTAGGCAAAGGCGATTGAATATAAGGTTGTATTCAGTGGCTCCACTCAACGAAGAGTGTGGCCTGATAGAATGGATTCCTGATTTGCTGGGGTTGAGACCAGTTTTGATGAATTTGTACAAACAAAGAGGTAACAATTTACTTAGTTATTGTATATGGCTAATAATACGAACTTTACAGGTTTAGGTATGACTCAGAAAGAATTGAAGGAAGCTTGTTGCAAAATACGAGATCCACTGAGTAGGAAGAGGGACATTTTTAACAAGGTACTGGTAAAGAAACACCCTCCAGTTCTCAGCGATTGGTTTAGGAAAACTTTTCCTGATGCTCAGGTACCTGTTTATAGAAATACATCAAACAAAATATTTTGTTCTTTTAAATAATAGACTTGGCTTATGGCAAGGACGGGGTACATTAGAACTACCGCCGTGATGTCCATAGCTGGTTATATATTAGGTCTTGGAGACCGCCACGGGGAAAATATTCTACTGGACTCCACTTGTGGAGACGTGGTTCATGTAGATTTCAATTGTTTGTTTAACAAAGGTGAGTAACAAACGCGATCGATTCGCATTTTTATGTTTCTATCGTTTTTAGGAGAGACCTTCGAGTGGCCAGAAAGGGTGCCCTTTAGGTTGACCCATAATATGGTATCTGCGATGGGGCCGCTAGGTGTTGAAGGAACTTTTAGGAAGTCCTGCGAGTGCACCCTCCGGGTTCTACGAAGTAATAGAATGACATTAATGTCAATAGTAAAACCTTTTGTATATGATCCGCTAGTGTCTTGGCCAAGTCACGTTCCCGCATCAGCCCATAGCTCAGAGAGAGTGAATGAACAAGTAAGTTATCGGTACTATCGATATAAATTTTAAGTCATGAACGTTACGCGTTTTAGGCTCTGGAGCACATTAAAAACATTGAGCTACGCCTACAAGGGAATATTAAGACAAGGAGCCATACTATGTCCCAGTGTTTATCAGTTGAAGGTCAAACTGACCACTTGATAACTGAAGCAATGAATGTTGATAACTTGTGTCAAATGTACATAGGGTGGGGTCCATACTTGTGAATTCGTCTACAGTTTGTATTTTTAAAAAATATATATTTTCCATAACAGGTTTTTTTTCATATTTGGACAAAAGCTTAATATTTACAAATTAGAAAACAAATAAAACAAAATGGAGAAAATAAAATATGTATATTTTAAGTTACAACAATAAAAGAAAAAGTAAACTCGCTCACTATTCTGAAAAATCTGGATAGTACATTAAATTTGTAAAAATATATTTCCTACAACTATATGTATACAATATATTCTGACTACATATGGCAAAACATGCAAAAAATATTGTCATTTTATTTACTTACAGCAATTATTTACAAGTCCACTGTCCCTCCTAAGTAGCAGCATTATATAAACACGTATGTACAAACAGCTTAGAATATATAATTTCCTGAAATAAAATATCGATCTGGCCTTAAATTTTAAACTTCGATCTACAAAGATTGTGACGTAGAGTTTGTTCAGTCTCAAAGAGTTAGGGTAATCGAAAATATCGTTAAAAAGAAGTTAAGCAAAATTCGGCATTGTTAAATACTGATCCGGAGAGCAAAATGTGCGCACCTATGATTACAAGTTGATTAAAAGAGGTGTGAAAAGTGTTAAGTTTGATTAAGCGAGCATAGCAACAAAATATTTTGCCACAAAATGCCTTAACATGGAAAATTCATTTGCACGTTGCTTTTTTCGCTGTACTTTATGGTGACTGCATAATAAATCATTGCACGAAGATATACAAAACTAAATAGACCAAGGGCTAAATTACTTCACATGAATTTTATGATTTTTAAATTCCTGAATTGTTAAATAAAAACGATTTCTCATAGTATCTCTAAAGTAGACACACTATTTATGGGAGATATCTCGAAGCATTTTATAAAAAGTTCATATATAATTTATTTTGAATAAGGGTTTTAAAAAATATTTGGCCGATATAATTTTTTTGAAAATATGGCAGCCTTGTTTGTTGTATATCGATTTGTACTCCAGTAAAACTTTAAACTTAGTTTAAAGTTTTTAAACTTTATCAAAAAAAAAAAAACCTTGCAATAATAGTAGAGTTGGCAACATTTTCACATTTTTCATTAAACTTTATAATTTTAATATTTTAGATTTGTGTGATGTATTAAATGGCAGGCGACAAGCAGTACTTACCTTGAGTATTTAAAAATCTGTTAATCAGTGATGTACCCATTTAACTGAACCTGATATTAATGAATTCAGATGCGCAATTACCAGATGGCCCCGTAAATTTTTTATGATTATGGAAATCATTGCAGCAATACATTTTTTTGATATTCAAGTGCATTGCCTAAATAACAAGGTTGCTACACTCATTTGATATATTTCGTTTTCTTCACTTTACACACTTATCACAATCAGATTCTGCGGATATAGCTTCCAGTAGTGCAATTGTAACAAATCAATAGGTTCTTGAACACGTTTTCGTCTTTGTAGAGTGTCCCGTAATAACCCTGTGTATAAAGTGCGCAATGGCAAAAATTGTCTAATTGGTAAACTACAATGTAAAAAAATAAATATTACTTTTTATAATAAACACTGGGCCCTCATTTCATAGACGGAATATGCCGGTCATTGGCATAAAAACTGTGTATATAATGTCATCATTGGGCACTTGGGAGCTGGCTGTCTTCTTTAGTACCAAACCATAAAAAGTAACTGCATTGTAGATGTGGAATAACATCATATACCTGGCAATAACCCTTGCAATTTTTCCAAAAAAAAAATATATATAAAAGAATGACTACACAACTACTTTCATCAGCCCCGCGTGACTACCGGTACCCAAACTGGAATCCTCGAGAGAATCTAAATCCAAAGCACTTTCGATCATTGTGGTGTCCTGGAGTAATCGCAACCGACTCGCGCTCAACAGACTGTTCTCTTTCTCGCTGGCAGTGAGATCATTGTCCAACTTCAACTCGCGATATTTAGATCGGTCATTGATTGTTGCCAAAATATGGGTTTCCCGGACTACCACAGGATCTAACTGCAAGTCTTCTATGTCTATTTTTGCGTCATCTGTTTTCTCGCCCATCGAATTGATATCATTCGCGTAACTATGAGACCGGCTCATAGTTTGAGCCGACGGTGTGACGTTGTTATACAAAGGGGAGTGGTTGAGACTTGGCTGGGACTTGTAGTGTCCAAGAGAGTCCTCAGGCGGACGCTGAAGCGCGGGGCCGACTGCTATTGGCTGTTCGTTGGTCATTAGTTGAGTTACGCTGCCCGCGTTGCTATCTGGAATTTAAAACGATTTTTACCAAAAACCGCGGCAATAAAACTGAATTGGTCGACAATTAAAACAAATATCAATATGGGAAGGGTGCAATCAGGGAGTAACTCAGCTCATGATCAATAGTGTAACACATCTGGACTTGGCCAGAATATAAACATGTACCTGTGTAGCTTTACTTACTTTATCCTAAAAGTAATAAAACCACCCACATCAAACGTTTATGACATAATTTGAAAGCCAAACGGCCGCCTGGCCACATAGTTAAAGCTTTAATGTAGTAAGCATTACATTTTTTGACCTTTGATCAGCCGAGCTCAGTGTCCTTCTTGCAAACTCCCAATTAATTTCCTATAACATATCCACCAATTGTCGATTCTGCAATTATATAGTGCTTAAGTGCAATGTTGATAGTTTCTCCCTAAAGCAGTGCCAGCCGGTCTCATTCACAGAATAAACGTTTAAAATTTCTCTGGGTTCTTGCAAGAAACCAAAAAGTGGCGCCCCTTTGAACGTTTCACACAATTTATTGTAAAAATCAGTTAATATGCAATGAAAAGCGCTTGAAATGTATGAAAGCGTACATGGCCTCTGCTTCCATGTACAGAACAATAATCTAAGTGCAGTGTCCTATGCATTTTGGACACCTAATATGGTTTTCAGTAGCCAACTTATGTGATATGGTGATGAGTTTACATTAGTGAGGATTGGGATGATTCATACTATCTATATGAATAGTTTAAAACGGAACATTAACAGCCTGAAGAGAAACAAACTAAAAGTAGAGTGAAGCGCATAAATTAAATGTACAAGCTCAATCAGAAAGTCATGCTCAAACGTAAACTTACCGGAACAGCCATAGGACAGTCTCCGCCGATCAAATGTTAGGCGGCAACGAATAAAAAAAAGCCCTATTTAACTCATATCCAGTTTAACCAAAATAAATTTATAAAAGAAAGCTCAACCAATCGGGTTCCGTAAAGGTGAGTTAAGTGCATGTGTTAAGTGTATTTTAATTTTACACACTCGATTACATGTAAAATAATACTGCCACTTATATAGCCGCTACTGTTTTTACATGACAAGTCAAGATGTAAAATTGTCTAAAATAATTTGTACAAAGCAGCGACCAATTATGTCACCATGTACTGGTACATTAGGTGTAAAATACAACGCGCTAAGGTGTTTCACCAAAAAACATGAAAATTTTTTGTCCAAACATATTCGTGATGAAACATTTTACACTACATATATACAGAAATATCTACACAAATTATATATTTTGGTTTATCACAACACTACGCCAGAGCGTCTGAGCACCAAATATACCTTTCAGCGTCAAACTTTCATTATTATACAAGTACACATACTAGAGATATATAACGCCACTCAAATATAATTTTGAAGGCGACAGTGTCCACCACTGAGTTAAAAATAGACATATTTTTCTTTTTGTTGACACAGGTGACAGAGAAAGTAAGTAATTTTAAATAATTTTTCTATTTACAATATCATTAACATCCAAATGTTTGCAAAGGAAGACAATTGTTTTGACCACATAAAATATAAGGCATAAATTTATAACAATTACAATTATTAATTATATAAATATTCTTGAAACAGTAACATACATTTACTTCCAAAAATTGAAAAATCCAACTTTGTCCAAAAAATTGGATATTTAATACTGTACAATAATAAGGCGTGAATAACTTTTATTGCTTAATTGGTTACTCTATACTAGAGAGAATTGATTACTGGATTGGATATAGTAAGTTGAAAAATGTGCCACAAAATTACACTTATTATAACTCTGTTGCGGGAAAAACACTTCAGTTTAAACTTGGACCAGTAATTTGTAACATATAATTGTTTCTATTAAGTTTGATATTAAAAATGTTAACATGTCACTCATTCAAATTTCAGCAATTTGCGTAATCCCATTTTGGAACTTTAATAATGACAATTACACAGTTTCCTCTTTAAAGTGTCATTTATTGGCAAATTCTAAGAAAGAACGTAATCAATTTTATTACATTATCATGATGATAATAATGTAATTACTGTAACAAATTAACAGAACTAACAGATTATTGGGAGGCATCCACCAATAGTAATTCATGTTTTTTTTCATTTCTCTTTTGGTCATAACACTATTCAATTTTTTTTTGTTTAAAGTAAATCTCACAACAGGTTTTAAAGCATCCTTGAATGTTTTCCTCTCCCTCTTTAGCTTCACTCTATTACATTAAATTTGCAGCAGCATATGATGATTATATATATATATATATATATATATATATATATATATATATATATATATATATATATATATATATATATATATATATATATATATCTCAGTGGTAATGATTTTGAATGTAAATCTGATTAAAATCTGGCGTCGGGAACCTATCAACTTTTATATTGTGGTACCTGATCTGTCTATTCAGACCAAAATCATCTGTAACATTAACATCCTCATATATACAGATACTTAACGGGCTTTGTTGTCTAAAACTCATCGATTGATTCTCTCGCCCAAAAGTAGAGCTATTATAACGTTTTTCGGGAGGCGTAAAAGGACGCGTATATTCTTCGCAGTGGATATCAGGAATGTGAGGCTCGAAGCGATGTATATCAACCTCCGTTGACTCATCTAATTGACTCATCACCCTTTTCAGTTGTGGCAAAGACCTACTACTTTTAAATGTATCCATAGGGGGACTGTATACTACCGGCTTTCTTTGGTAATCATAAGGGGGTAGCAGAGGTGCTCGGGACGGTATTATCTTTTGATTCGTACAATTTTTGGACGGCATGATTTGCTGGGCGCGATACAAATGGCGCTTTAAAGGACTTAAGGGCATACCTGTTGCTTCTGTAGTCTGACGATAGATGCCGGGCGTCTCACTCGCGTTTGTAATGATGTGATTCGCGCCATTCTACAAATAATGTGTTGAACAATTTCATTATTTCGCTAATGTTTATAAATTTACCTGACTATTCATCCCATAAGTTTTTAAGGGCACTGCTGGCTCAGAAATTATTGGATGCGTTATTTCAGACCTATATGAATCTGTTACAACACCTCTTCTAACACAAAATTTGTAATTAGAGAATACCAACTTGGAGTTACATTATTTTACCTATCGATAAGTGATGGAGTAACAGGACCACAAAGTATATGAAAACAATTCAAACAAACATTTCCTCTTGAGTAGGGATTGAAGCTTTCCTGGCCACGTTTACCTGTAAATGAGCCTTTAATCTGAAATAAACCATTCATTAATTATTGCAACATTGCAACATTTTATTACATTGAGTTAATCAATGAACTTACATCCTCATTAGTTGTTTGATTGCTTGTTGTGAGGTATGTGTGAAATCCAGCTAATCCTATTATGCTCCAAACGCTAAAAAAACATATTACTGCCACTATAACGCTGGGTGGAGACTCTTTGACAGCATCTAAAAACTGCCTATCTTCTCTGGTTACTAAAAAGGAAAATAAAATTGCTATTTTCCTTTTTTGTTAATGTTGTACTATTTATAAATATAAACGCTTAATTAATCATAAGAAAGGTTAAAACAGAACAGTGCCCAAACCTTCCCAATATAAAAGTACACTTAATACTTACTTAATATCAAGTGGGCTACAGCACAGGCAAATATAAACACAGCAAGAAATGCCAGGGATACTATAAACATGTAGAAAAACCTATAATTCCTTCGGCCAACACAGTTACCAACCTAAAAGCAACATATATTGGAAAATGCCAGTCAACTCTCAACCTATAATCTGCAGAGAAGATTTTTTTGAACATAACTCACCCAAGGACAGTGATGATCAAATCGATCTACACAGTTATCACAAATACTGCAATGTGATGCTCGAGGTGGGCGAAACAATTTGCAAGTAAAGCAGTACTTTAGTTTAATTGTTTGCCCTTTGACGAGAACTTCTTTCGTTCGGGGCGGAGGCCTATATGTTGGACTGTTCGCAGAATTTGTCACTTCTATCTGTTTTTCAACGTATGCCGCTTCCTCCGATGTTGCTCTTGGTATAATTCCAGGATCCGAAAGGCTTGTTCTCAGCAAAGAAGACATTGTGAATAAAAACAATACTGTGCCGATGATTGGAATTGCTATTGTAACATTCTCGGCCAAGTATTTGCAACTAAAAAATATATAATTATTATATTATACAAAAGGGTAAAAAAAGATAAGCTACATACTCAAATATAAAAAACAAAGCGCAAGTGCCTGTTATGAGAAATACCGTCAAAAAGAACACCCCTGCGTTTGGGGCAGTCATCAGTCGCCCGCTGCAATAAAATCTGTTTCGGCCCTGAAATATCTCCCATTTTCTGGTCGCTTTTTCAAAAGCCATGCTGGTTTGTTTACCTGAAAAACTTAAATTAAGGCCAATAATCCTACAATTTCAAGTGACTCACCGTTCGTAAATAAATCCCTCCAATTACAATTGTTGATGGTCATAAGTACAACACAAAAAAATGATACTTAAATTACAAACTAAAGAAAGTTTCAATGCATGTCCTACGTGTAGTCTCTCTCACAATTTACTCTTCTCCGCTGATGCATGATTGCGTATTAATTAATTACTACACATTTTACTTCATAATTGCGGAGTTTTTCCTGAATAATGAGCACACTGCTAATCAAAATAATCGTTTTACTAATCGCTGTCATGACAGCTGGAAAGATAATTGACATGTCTCTTCCACTCAATTCCGTGGGCCAGTATTGAGTGAGGGCCATAGTCCAATGGGAAAAATTTTATAGAAAAATTTTGGAAAAACCCAAACGGTACAATTGGTTAACTAATAAATCTGCATGCATGTAGAGAGTCTGTTCCATACTTTTTAATGTCAGGACACAATTTTGAACACAAGAATTTGTTGAATCATTATGAAAGTACAATGCTTAATGTAGACCGAATATGTAAAACCCAAATAACATGATAATCACTAACACTTGTTGCGCTCATTTATTGAATGGAGTCGACTTTAACACCACCTTTTAATATCAAGTTTTAAAGTAAACCAACCATGGCTGAATGGAATGATTTGTTCCATAAATTATGTTGTCAATGTATAGCCTAACACCCTGTAGTTTTAATACTAATATACCGTACCCATGTCGAAAGTACCGTTAAAGCATTTTGATGGTTGCCTATTGAACGCACCCGAGCGAAAATTATTAATCATTTAAATTAAATCGCTTGCAAGCTTTGTTGTCCGATCGGAGTTGTTTATTTATTATTTGGTTCATAGCATGCATAGAGATTAGATATGAATCAGTATGTTTCGTTTTCTCGCGAATAAAACGTTATGGCAAGAAATTTACATACGTTTCTGTTAAAAAAATGCCAAAATCCAGTTTGGATACAAGCGAGAAATGTGTCCCAGTATTACACAATTGATGAACATATTTTTGGCCTGCAACCGGAACAGATTCAGGTAGAAGTGGGATCATTAAACTTGTGTTATTAATATGTTATTGGGAAATAATGATTTGTAGTTGAGAGATTCGATATTCGATTTCGCGCAAAATGAACTCGCACCCAAAGCAAGTGAAATCGACAGAACCAACAATTTCGATGACCTGCGGAGTTTTTGGAAAAAGTTAGGCGATTTGGGCGCCCATGGTGCGTAAAAAAACATCGTATTGTCGTTTTTTTGATCACGAAAAAATTTTTTGAGCAGAGGTGAACAATAAATATTTGTGTTTATGGCAGTCACATTATAAATTCCGCATAACTCAATCGCGCAAAAAAATGTATGGTACCTATTTGCAAACTAAAATTGTAGTCTTGGCGTATTAAAATGTTAATTTATACTTTTTAACTTTTTTTTTGGTAAATTCTTTTCAAACCGTTTAAAGGAATAAACGTTTAATATGTTTAATTATCTTTAACAGATCTTAAACAAAATCGAATTTAGATAGAAATGTCCGTTTCTCGTTTTTTTTTAAATGAACCAGGCCCGTACTTGCGAAACTATTACCATTATTAGAAAAATAAGACTTCACAAAATTTAATTTTGTTCAATAGTGTTGCGTATATACTTGTGAAGTGAACTTGTATGTTATATTTTCTTTAATTAACAATTTTTATTTTGATATTATTTTGCATTGCATTTGCAAAATGGAGTTCTATAAGAGACCGATAAATTTTAAACTGTAAATTTTCGATGTTGCGCTCTAGGGTAAGATTCTATTTTGTATAATTCTTGACCCGCTTAGTAAAATCGAATAGCAAAAATACGTTTCGTTTCTTCTGGCTTAGGCATAACGGTTCATACGGACTATGGAGGAACTGGTGGAACCTACACCGATCACGTGATTATTATGGAGGAATTGTCGAGAGCCAGCGCCGCAATTGCGCTCTCATACGGGGCCCATTCTAATTTGTGCATTAACCAAATACATCGAAATGGTACCCGAGAGCAAAAGTTAAAATTTCTACCCAAAGTACGTTATTATAATAAGTATATGTAATATATACCAAAACAATAATAAATATAAATCTATACATGCTATAGATGCTCAAGAAAACTAGGTTAATTTGGATAACGGCTAACTATTAATATACCTTCTAAGTAATGCAGAAATGTGTGGTGTATGTCCAAAAAGCTAAGTTTACAATTTTTCCCAATAAAAGCTTTTCAATATTTTAAATTTTATCAGGCACCCACTTCACGAAACCGGAGAACCGTTACTCCTATAATAATGTTTCTGAATTATCGACAAATGTCTAACTAACAAAGACACTACGGGCGAGATTAGATCAAACAGGCCGATGCTATGGGTCGAAAATCCCAATCCCAGTTTCTTTAATTCTACAGTATCAACAGGGTATGAGCACTACAGAGCGAAAGAGTGAACGTTCGACAATGTTTGGAATGCGAATTGCCTGTCAAAAAATAACATCTTATCCATCCTTTACGCAGATAGACACCTCCAATATGTTTTAGTTATGTTCTGGCGAACATATCGGAGCTTTGGCAATGTCTGAACCCGGTGCTGGATCTGACGTCGTCTCGATGAAACTGAGGGCGGATAAACGCGGCGATCATTATTTGCTGAACGGGAACAAATTTTGGATAACAAATGGACCGGATGCCGATGTTTTAGTCGTTAGTTCATTCTTCAGGCGCGAATACGTGCAGCTATTTTTGATTTTAAGGTGTACGCAAAAACTGACCAGAAAGCAAAGAAATCGAGCCAAGGAATATCGGCTTTCGTCGTCGAGAAAGGTTTCGAAGGTTTTAAAACTGGACCCAAATTGGATAAACTCGGAATGAGAGGGTCTAACACTTCGGAACTGATTTTCGAAGACTGCAAAATACCTAAGGAAAACGTATTGGGGTCGGAGAATAAAGGTGATTTTTTTTGCTTAGATTTTTCCTTCTTCGTTTATTAATTTCCAGCTTTATTCTTACGTTTAGGTGATTTTTGAAAATTCCTCCAACATCTTTCTCTTTTTACCCCTCCGAATTCCTTTACATACTATTTATAGGCAGGTAATATTTTCCTGTTTCCCTACTTTTGAAAGATAAGAATAGCAGCATCTTCAAAGAAATTAAAGTTGCAAATGTAATGTCCAGTTTCGGATTTTACTTTATTTAACGTCTTTAATAAAAGGAATATAATTGATAAATATTTTTGTCGTTGACATCCTGTATCGAAGGAATTACGACGCAAGTAAGCACAACCAAATATGTCTATTGGTTCCAGTCATTCAAAGTGACTCTGAATTACAGATATTAACTCCTTTTCGCATGCGGTGATTGTCGGTTGCTTATGTCACAATTCTAACATCATTAGTACTTAATTAGTAATTAATATAAAATTTTGGGAAGGTGTTTACGTCTTAATGAGTGGCTTAGACCTCGAACGGCTAGTCCTCGCAGCCGGACCTGTGGGGATCATGCAAGCCTGTTGCGACGTAGCGTTCTCCTATGCCCACGTGAGAAAACAATTTAATACCAGGATAGGGGAATTCCAATTAATCCAGGTATGTAAAACAACCGAGGAAATAGAGCATAAAGGTTTTCTCACTTTTCCCAACAGATAGTTCACATAGACGGCTGTCTCATACATAGATTGTATTCTCGTGCTCTTATTATTTATACTTACGAAACCAATATGAAAACTACAGCATAAATCTTTGTATAAAAAGTGAAAACAAATTCTCGCGGTTTTTGTATACGGTTTTTGTTTTTGTCTTCAATTTTTATTTACCTTTTTCGCGTGTCCAGCACTTACTTCATTTGCTATCAACAGGTTTAGAAGTTACAAGAACACAATAATTTTAAGAAATTTTATACCGACAAACAAATTATCAAAAACCAAAAGCAGAAGTATCGAACTTGCAATTTTAAGGCAGCTCGAAATTCTTACTGTTAATATGTTAAAAATTGAAATAATAAATTTATATACTAACCTAAATTTAACTGCTTCTCTATTGTTCGCGAACAGACTACAAGCTTCCATGCAGACACTTTAGTGGCACACTCCGACTGTGAAATTCTTTTTTAGAAAAAAATGGCCGATATGTACACTACGTTAGGTGCCGCCCGAAGCTATTTGTACAACGTTGCCAGAGCATGCGATCGCAACAAAGTCAACAGCAAGGACTGCGCGGGGGTGATTTTGCACTGCGCAGAAAGAGCGACGGAAATGGCATTAGACTCGATCCAGATATTAGGCACGGTCTAAATATTTAATGTCGGTGTTTGTCAAATCGTATATTACGTTGCAGGTGGGAACGGGTATATAAACGACTATCCCACAGGAAGGTTTTTAAGGGACGCTAAACTGTACGAGATCGGGGCGGGGACTTCGGAAGTGAGACGGATGGTGATAGGTAGGGCCATCAACACAGAATACTCGTAATTTTTAAATAAATATGTGCCTCTTTATTTGCAATATATAATATTTACGGTAAACAATCCCGAGTTTTTTCTGAGTAAGTCTATATAACATAAACTAGTTTAATATAGGATAAAGTTAAACTTCAAAAATTGAAAGATATACGTACGCCTATGGCTATATATAATATGACTTACACGTAATTTAGAATAACTGCGCAAACAACTAGGATTAAAAAAATATAGATACGAAACTAGACGCAACTTTTGACTAGAGTACACTCGTTCATTGAAACCCGAAAATAAATAAAGAACAGAAACGCAACGATGACTACAAAACATAAATTTCTCGTAACGTAATAAAACATCATTTGCGAAATTCGCGGGAAAAAAAGATAATTTTCGTGAAAATTGTACGTCTCCAAAATTACGCGCGCATAAAGAAAAACTGACTCTTAAATGGCTCCACGTGCTCACGTTGACATAAAATTTCAAAGACGCAAAATTTTGAACGATTAGCGATTTTTATAGTCGTTCCATGGATTTATGTTTTCTTTTTTGGACAAAAGCGTAAAAATTAATAATTGGATCCTGGAAGAACGCTCATCATCAGCCTCCTGAAGGAACCGCTTTGCTGGATCACATCCGGATCGTTTCCTATAGCGTTCAGATATTGAGGATTCTGGTTCACTACCTGGGTTGGTTTCTAGAGGAGAAAAAAAGATGTTTAGAAGTTGCTCTTTCGATAAAAAGCAAATAACAGTTCCCATTTTCGATAACTGCATCACACTATTGTATTGTATCTAGTTATTTCTTCAAATGTGTGAAATTTCCGTTCATTCTCATTTTTAGATGTAAATAAAAAAATGAAAATGAAACTCTATAGTAGTTACATTTCTTGTTTGCCCAAAATTGAACACGTGATATTAGCAAACATTCTTTAGCTTTGGTTTGGAAATCGGTTTACCTAAATTTTAACAGTAACTGTAACAGTTTGATTTGTCAGAATTAGAGCTAGGCATAATCTTTTGGAACTATCGATGGAATTGAAAACTGGACTTTACACGCGCGAAGCTTTTTCGATAGAAAGCTATTATTCCCTTTGCGACAGCGTAAATTAAGGAAATAAGGCTCCAATGCTCCAAATTTACCACTCCCGTTTTGGACACCAATCAGCCAATAATTTGGATGCAGAGATATCGTTATCGGACTTCGGGTAGAAACCATGTTGCCAAATTCACTTTAGAATAATGAGTTTTAAGGAAACTCCATTCTATTTACTTTTACTATTACTACAGGGTTACTGTAAAATACAAAAACTCTTTGAATATCCGGCAGATACAAAAGGATCTGTCCATTCAGAATAACAAGGGTAGCTTTTTTCTCGGCTTGTAAACGGCGCAGTCAATAAAATGCGGTGTACCAAGATGTACTTAACCTATGCTAACAGCTCTGGAAAGCGAGGAAATTAGCACAGTCCCTTAGTAAATACAGTAGCTACAACTAGGAAAAGATAGACAGTCGTTTAATCAGTTTTATATCAAAATTTAAATTAAATGAAATTAAAATTTTTATCTTGAACATAAATTGACCGATTCTAACAACTTTTTGAATATTTATTCAAGTAAGCGAATTTTGTTATTTTAAGTTCTTAAAAGGAATCTATATATATAACATCTCGGGGAACCTCTGTCAAATATTTGTGTTGTCCACCTTCTTGTCACTCAGCTGATGTAAGCTCTGTATTTGGGTTAAAGACTGGATTCCTGCTTCATGCATTCACAGTAAAAGCATCAGTCACACGTGAACCAAACTCAACTATCAGGCACATTAATATCAATACAGCACAGTATCAACAATAATACACTCTTAACTATTATTATCTTATATTATATTTGTTGAATAATTTGCCTTTACACCCGACGTTTCGACAACTCTCATGGTTGTGAATTTAAACAATTTAAATTGTATATTACTGTGGCATCATGTCGGGCAACACTCTAAATTACGTACGAATAAATAAATATCTGAAAGTATTTCAAATTTAATTAACACCTACGGCTAGAACTTTCACCTTCACTTTTACCTTCAGAGAAATAGCTGAAAGCTTGGAACTTACTTCAGAGTATTAGAAATATTGAGTGAATTTGAATGTGCAAATACAAATAAAAAAGGAACGAAGCAAATAGCGAAACGGTGATAACTTAACCCCAACATGTCACTAAATTTCAAACACAAAGTGTTAAGTTTTACGGAACACGGAACAGACGAACACATTCAAAATTGCCAGCCGGTTGCAAACGTACTTTTAATAAGCGAAGCGAAAACACCTACGAGGCAGATTTTACGGTGCTCGTTAGAGATTTTACCTTTGTAGGGGCGTAAATTTTACTTTGTGGTGGAGTGGCCACCTCGTGGACGGGACCACCCAGTTCCTCCTCCTGGAGGGCCTTGAACGTCTCGCTTTCTGCAGGGTTGAATTTGACATGCCGCTTGACCGAACTGGAATAGATCACCCAGCCCCCACACTTAGTATGAAAACGTAGTCATAAATACGTCATAGCAGATTCGTTATCGTCTTACACAACGTGCATGTAAGTTCTTTGGGTTAAAAGTTTTTTTTTTGCCCATGAACTGATACTAATAGTAAGGAAACTCCTAATGTGCAGTACATTTTCTACCACTGCTTTATAAAGAAACTTCGGTTTCTAGAGCGATAAAATTTTCGAAAAATTAACCGAAAAACACAGAACGTTTCGAAACGCATCACGAAATCTAAAGGGACGCGAATCGAGACTATTTTTCAATTTGTTTTTTTACATTCTTGCTTATAAATTTTATTGCCTGCAACGTCAACTGGTTTATCAAATTTTACGCTACATTTAGAAACACCTATCCCTACAAATTTTAGGCTATAAGGCGACAAGGCTTATAAAGGAGGTTAGTATAGCTCTACCATGTATGCTACAGTTCACAATCACAGGTTAGCAGAAGCGAGATGTTATCTATGTGATACAGTCTTTAGCATACCAAACAACAGTTAGTAGTCTACTTGCCTTTTAACTTCTCTGCAATGCAAATTTGAAAAAATAAATACATTTTAGGAAAAATATTCCAAAAATCCAAAATTCCTGGTTAATGTATAGCAATAATTATGTTGTTACGATAAAATATTCGATCAAAAGTACGACTATCCGACTGGTAGTTTTAACAACATTAATGTGAACTATGAATATGGTCCTTGCCCTGGCCGCAAAACTTGGTAGTCCATAAAAAACCTAAAAACCTGAAAGGCTAGGGTAGCCAGCTAATTATTCGGACGTTCGTACTTTTTAAATTTTTAACCACTTTGGAGGCACTTAGATTTTACAGTTCTGGAGAAAAGATACTTTTGCTTATTCGATAACACCACCCGAGTTTTATAAAATGCGTGCTATATAATGGGAAGAATTGCAAAAAAATTGCCCTGCTTTCAAAGACGAGACAAACGTCAATTAATGATTTACTTCCAAAAATCGGATGATATTTTTATATATTTATCTCGAATCTCATGGTTAATATCTTTTGGATAACTTGGAAAATAGTGTCAGGATAGTTGTGATGCGAGTTCAATCGAAATTTCAATTTCAAAAACTACTACACTCTTTGAATTTGACCTTTGAAATCCTGCAAAGCCATCAAAATTTATTGGCGTTTTCAGGTCAAATTTAAACTGTACGTATTTGTGGAAAAATCTCTTATTGAACCAATCAAATTATTTACTTTACTTTGTATAACCATTTGTTTAATTATTTAGCCAAATGAACGCAGTGTATATGTATTATCGTCCAAAATATTTTTCGGAATTATTTAAAATTTTGTATTTTCTCATTTACTTGTCACTTAATCGGCATTGACGCTTTGTTAAGTACGATTATTATTGTCTTTATTAGCTCCTAGAAAAGGATTTGAATAGCTCGACATATTTTACTTTTTTTGTAACAAAAAAAAAAGTGCAGTGAAAATGCGCCATATACTATTTTAAGTGCTATTTTTTACTAATATAAAACCAAATTCAATATATCCAGGCGCCCCCAAGTGGCAACAAGATCAAAAACATATTCCGGAATTCCGGATTTCTATTACTTACGGATTGACTCCCGTCTGTTTATGGATCGTTTCGACGACGTTGGGTTCGCTGTACAAGTTTATCGGCGAGTTGAACTGTTTGTGTACGAGCTGCGCAAAAGAGATTCCTTTAAAATATCAAAACCTCCGGCGAAATAATAGAAAACGTACAGAGAGGACGGAAGCAACGCGCCGCGGAAGGAGGTTTTAAATCGGCGCCGTAAAATTAGAATTCGGACCTGTTTGGACGTACACACAGGTTGTAGACATGCTTGCAGTGTACGACGTCATTGGTACACTGCCAAAAACTCGGTTATTTATCGGTTAATGTTTACAATTAGCCAATAGAAAATTACGAGATTAGATAACGTTAAAACAAGTAAATTGGGTGTAATTTAATATTAGGTCGGGAAATTGTGTCAGTGTCAGTGAAAACACAAGCTGTGTGGACAAACATCTTAAAACCTGTACACGTTGTAATAATAACCTGTTTGTTCGGATCGCCCGTTGATATTCTGTCTAACACCGAATTGGCCACCTGTCCCAAAATATTGCGTTAATATTTTTCGAAATAGATAATATGGCTCGTAATGTCGTTAGTATATAAATTTCAAAACATAATTTTGATCTGCTTAACGCCTTGATCAATTATGTATAATAGGGACTTTTTGCACCTGTCATTGACATTTCATATTTATGTCGCTTTTTTGGTTATAAGTTTGTGTACGTCCTCTTTTGTTGAAGTTATTTTAAGTTAATTCTAGACTTTTTTCATTATTTAAAAGAAAAAAAAGTTATTGTCGCAGTAGAAAAGTGTTTGATGAAGTTGTTAGACGCAGAGGAGCACTTGTCGTAATTCAAAATCATAACCTTATAAGAAATATTATTTTGCGCGATATTTTTGATGATCAACCCCCCCCCCCCCCCCAATGAGACGGACCTCCTTTTAAGTCATTATCTTCACACTGCATTCGCTTTCCAACATTTTACATGTTCGAAAAATCAAAAGCAAACTATACTCCGCTTCAAAAATTTACCTTCAAATCAATTGATTCAAATATATAAAGATCATAGAACTGACATAGATGTTATGCATTATATGTTATATAGACTAACCAACAAAGGAACTAGTGAAATAAAAAGATTTGAAAAGTGACAGTTCAAGTAAAATGAAGTTGAGGTTGCTTTTCGGAACTTAGCGGAAAAAATGAGAGGTGCGAAAAGTCTCTAATATTTTGTTTTTTTACATACTCTTTTGCTGGTTGTTTTGTACGACTTTTTGAGCATAAATATCAAGGTTCAACGAATAAATACAAATTATTTCTTGTGTAAAACAAGCTGCTCATATCACCAAAACAGAAAAATAGGCAGTGGTTTTGTTTCAAAATTCATATCAATGGACCTTGCTCACAAACGCAATTCGCCGAATTTTCGAAATACACATCAACACTTCTTTCTTCCGGCAACTTTAACCCCCAATGTTAAGACTGCAGCCATTTTGGACATCTGTTGAAATGGACTTTTACTTTTTCCTACTTAAAGATGATATTTAGAGACTAGTTGCCGAAAATCGAAGCTAGATGGTATTTTTATTTTCCTATTTTTACTAAATTATTTAAGGGGAATGGCGTTTCGGAAGATTTGTTTACTAGTTTACTATCTGGATGTTGATTTAGTGGTCCCAAATTTATAAGATAGTAATAAAATATTGACAATTTACTTATGCTAATAGCACTAACCACTAACCACCACTTCGTTGGCGATATTAAATTCAGATTACCTCGCGCTCCCTAATTATTACTCTTTTATAATTCTCAACAGCTACAAAATTGGCAGAGAATAATATTTCATTCCTTTATTTAACGATGGAGCGTACTTGAATAATTTGTAGGAATAATTGAAATTTTGAAAACGCGGCCATTCATGTAATCAACTAATTCCGTTTAATGTCATGATCGCGAACAGAAATTGTAGGCGGCCGCTGTTACTGCAAGATACATAGATACATTCATCAGCTTTTGGCTCGATATCAAATATGCCACCTACTGGATTTTGCCGTAAATACATGTTCCCCGTAGACGCTTTATTATGCAGTGTACAAATATAATGGTTTGTTGTTTTAACAAACGCGAAATCTAACCATTCAAATCTTAATTGTTCAATTAATTACAACCGTTTGATTAATTAGCGAACAGACAAAAACGGAACATTTTAGTAAAAAAATGTGTACATTTGTGTACGTTAGTTACAATATTTGGTTTTATTTTTTTACTTGTTGCGGTCTTGTCTTGATGCTTTAAAGCAACAAGCTATTTATTAAATGCTAAGCGAATATTTACTTAATTTTTACTCATACGAAATTGTGAAATTCCCCAGATATTTCACCGTTTCCGTACGTTTAAGATAGGAATGTCTTGGTGTTTCTTTTGGTTTTATATATTTTCCTTCTCTTTCTTTTTGTGATATACTCTATAGTCCAACAGTCCCATTAACACTAACTGCATATTGCCAGAACTCTTAAGATTCAATAGGATGAAAAAATTAGAATTGAATAAAAAATTTTCTTTGCCCACTATGTATCTAAAGAACCATATTCCGTGGAAGTTTTTATGTTGAAATTGGCTCAATATAATCAACCTTTGATGGAGTTCTACAAGTACTTACGTCATAAACACGAAGTAGCTAGCTAGCTATAATTATTATATTATTATAGCTAGCTATAATATTTTAAAAGAACACTGCAATGAACTTTAAAAAGGAATACCCGCAACAATTTCAGTGTTGAAGTGTCATCAGATCGTGCGACGCAAATCCATTCAACCTCGATGAGTAATGTTATTTTTATAATTGGCAATTAGTAGTCGATAAACGATCTCCGCAGCTAAATATTGCTTCATATAAATACCCCATCCGGGCGCACTTAGCCAAATACAACCACTACGCGCCTCTACGCATGCGCTTTCGTTTGCAAACAATCGCAATGGATAATATCGAATACCAAACGAAAGGATAATGGAGTACCTTTTGTCGGACTACATGATTCGGATCTAAATGGTGTGGAGGCGCCCTGACTGATGGATTGGGATGATGACGTAGGTAGCTCTCAGTCGGACCGGCTTCCCTTTTCACTTTGGCGCCGGGTAACACCAACGGAGTCGTACGATATGGCTACAACAAACGTGAGACGCAACACTTAAACACACACGCACAAACACTTTAGTTGAGGTTAACAATACAATGGACATGATACCGAGACGTCTTTAGTTTGCGGATGACCTCATCTCACCACCCTTTTCGCGACAGAATGTGTTTTGAGGAGAACATAAGTGATTTCCTAATCCCGCGATCCTAAGGTTAAATAGGAATATATGGTAATGCTAATTAAACCGTTTGCGCATTTGGAGCCTTGTGGTTTGTTCGGGTCCACTTTGAATATAACGTCGTTGATACAAATTGAATCAATATATAAAATACATTACAATATTTCTTGACTACTAAGATTATTTCAGTACAGCACAACTACACGTCACAAAATCAATATTTTGATGGTATCCATTTTAATAGGACAAGATGAGACATTACTACAATGACCAAAATCGAATGTATCCTAGCCCTATTTTTTCGCTTCCAAGTGTAAACTGGTCGCACATTTTGCTATGCGCAATCTTAGATCAGATCGAAGACATCAATTCAACCGTACAAGAAAGATATGCACCGGTACCTTCGTACAAACGTGTGCCGTTAGTATTAGATAAAATTTTCAGGAGGGCTTTACTGTCTTAACTGGTTTCAACTGCTAAATGCTAATATAAGATATTCAGTACTACTATAACCGATATACCCAAAAGCTGTTTGGAAGAGCCAAAACTTTTCTTTAGGTCCGGAATTAAAAGAAGAAAGATAAATTCTGGAGTTAATTGGCATTATTTTATCTCTCCTTGGATTGCGTTGATGATGTTATGATCTGTAAGGCTGAGAGGTATATATCAATTAAATCCAAACAAATTGCCGTACGGGATCAACTCCTCCTTTACGTTACTCGGAAACCGACCTAATTAGACTCCAGATTTTTAAACATACTTGCCCAGTGACCCCGTTTTGGAGTCTAAAAGCGGAGATAACGGGACAAATTAGAATGGCGGCAATATCTACGACAGACGCGGGTTTGAAAGACCTAATTATCCTCATACCTATCTAGCGCCCATTTAACATTTTGGCATTGCTTGTTGCACATCTTACCCACATGATCGCAGCTTCGCCAGGTTCACTATGAAATTTCTCGCTCACGGCGTTCCCGTGGAGGATCATCGCTGATATACGTTGACGAGGCACTTTTAGCGGCACTTCTAATACGATCGGCACTGGCAAATGACTGATTATTCGCGAAATACCCGGATCGTACGTCAATCTGCGTGGGTTTTAGCTAAACGACGTCGGTATATTTTGGGATGTATTTAACATTTTCGGGAGACTTGCGATATTTAAAAACTAATATCTAGCTAATACTAACACTCTTGAAGATACTGTTTTGTTGACGTTTAGCTATCAGCGATATTTTTGAATACCGCTGTTGGTAATCTGTGCCAAACTTACCCACAAAGTGGTTCAAATTTGAAAAGCTTTCGGTAAATACTGGAAAACCCTGTATAGTATAATTTTATATTTGTTTTCTTCCTTCTTTGTTGTGAAAATGCTAGTAGTATTCAATTAAAAAATTCTACAATATTTTTCTCAATACACGAAGCTAAGAAAAAGTTTCCTTTCATGATATAGGGTAAGTAAATTGTCCAAATATTCTAAACATTTCTTCCATCTTAAAAAAATGTTATAAGCTTATCGTAAGCCCAGATGAATTTATTATGAGCTAGCCAATACTCAGAAATGTGAAAGTTTAAAATTTTAGGGTGTCAGGAAAACTTAAAGCCAGAATTTCCGGGTTTTCAATTGTATGTTCGTGAATTTTATTATATAGTTGGTGCTATCTAGCTAGGTTAAATTTAAATATTCGAATATCCGCTGTCATGATCCACGCCCATCTAAAAATGTGTTAAATTTCAGTTTTAATAATTTTGTCGTCAAAGAAACTGCTAGATCTAGATTATCGAACAATAACTGTCGTTTAGCTATTGATCGGTGATTTAAATGCACTCTTAGTTATACTATTACTATAATATTTATATTAATATGTGGGTATATACAAACAAACATTTAAACGTACAGAAAATACACACACACATAATAGTAAGAAACAATAACGACATAAATTAATATGTAGCGTACTCAGTCAAATTACTAAAAGCAATTTTCTTGAATACAGATTTTCAATTTTCAAAACTTTAATATTGTCAGAATATTTTTTCAACTCTTGTGAAAATGTATTAAGGATTATAACTTCTATATTGGTACAATAAGTCTTTGCAAGCTCCAATTTTGTTCTACTCATTCGGAAGTGTTTATTTTGTGTATTGTAGTAGTAGAAATCTTCTTTTTTTTTATATATTGTTGTTTGTATATTACATTTCCTTCAGATAACTATAAGTTTTCGTACTATGCGTACTTTATTCTTTGTTTTAATTTTTCATTTTCTGTTCTTTCTTTGACTACTGTCGTACAAAGATGGTGTTGTGAAAAATGAACAAATAATAATTATGCTTGGATCTAATTTTAATTAAATAGGTTTGCATTGTTCTAACGAAAATTCCTTAAGTAGCAAATTCATTAAACAAGTTTTTATACAACAAACAAACAAGGTCATTGGAAGTACTCAAAATAACAGTATTTTTGGAACGATCTCTCAATGTAGCCCACGCACACGAATAATAGGCCAGCCTATCTGATCGTATTATGGAATTGGAACGATTACCCGACAAATCTAAATTTAAAAAAATATTAATTAAAAATCGTTAGAGCTAAAACAGAAGTCTGATGCGCGATAGTCAATCAATTTTTTCGTTTTTGGCCCTCTGCCAATACCGCGACAAAACAAGGTCCTTTATAAATAACGCACGTGCATTATTTGGACATGGATTCAATTTGAACAAATTTTAGTTAGACTGTAATTATTACAGTCGAGCCCTTAACTTCCACAGAAATTTGGTAACCTTATTTTTTTATGAATAGTTTTCCAATAACATATACAGAATTAACATATCAGAATGCTACTGGCATGGGCACAAATTTTCATTATAAAATATTTTCAGTTAGCTGTCGCTTCAGTTCAGACACATATTTTATAATTAAGTTAATTTCCAATAAGTTTGCCTGGTTTTTGAATATTTAACCTAAAAGTAATAGACTTGCAGGTTTACATAACTCTGAATGAAAAGGCTTAATCTCCTGCAACGCGTGTTAAATGAGACCTTCTGTGACTCTTGTAAAATCTTGATGAATCTTCCAATTCTGGAGCAGTAAAGCACACAAACTCACACACACACACACACAAACCTAGCCCATATCTTAACAAACTTTTAATGAACTGTTTGTATTCATATAAGAACAAAATAAGACTCGAAAATCACTTTTCGAGTACTATAGACATACCAAATTTGGAATACTTAAAAAAACATATTTTCAGGTATTTTTGGAATAGACTACATCTATTTTTTATTTTTTTCTATTTGTTTCGTTATACCAGGCAAAAACTTACATAAAATACAAATTATGTGATAGAAAATGCTGATGAAATGCTAGCTTCAGTATATCCGGTATCTGCGACGCGACGCTTGCATAAAAACTTTATATATATAACAAATCTGTGCTTTGCGTCCAGTTCTCCTTGTAGCGGGTTAAAGAAAACCTCGTAGTTCTGTTTGCAAAATAAAAAAGTGTTTTTTAAAAACGAGATCCTTCGTTTGAAAACCTTAACTGGCGCAGTCGTGACGGATTTGGGGTAGTTTTCGGTCAAAGCCACGTCATCGGGACGATTTGATTGCGAAACGTGGGTTTCAACCCTTAAACTCCAAAACGAACCTGTGATAGACTGTCTGACAAACCCAACGTGATTGAGTTCGACTGAGGGCAAGGAAGGCAAGAAATCACCCCCGCAAGCAGTGCTACGCAAGGAAAATTCCAATAGGAAGAATAGGCTGACGACTAAGAGAAATCAAGGTTAGTGCCCAAAATTCCTATTGTTCTCCTTTCATCTTCCCTGGTTAGGACGGTGGAAATAATTTTAAGGATTCTTAGTTTTAAGTTCAATTTTAAGAAATTTCAAAATCAATTAAATTTATGAACGAAGATAAAGACGTCGACAATTTAAGTGCGTTTTTTACTTCATTAAATTTAGTGGAACAGAAAGTAGAGAATAGTCAAATCAATTTGAAAATGAATTCTAATCAATCGTCGAATTCAGGTGTAAATTACACTTTGTTAAAAATGTTTATAGATAGTATTCTGCCATATAATGGTGATTCCAACACTTTAAATAGTTTTCTATCAGCTGGAGATTTCCTTTTTGATACATATGGTCAAGGAAACGACGAAATTTTAAAACAATATTTGTTAAGAACTATAAGAATGAAACTTGTTGATCGCGCACAAATTCTAGTAGGCTGTAGAATGGAGTTAGTAACGTGGGACAATATTAAAGGAGCTTTGTTAAATTGTTTTGGCGATAGACGAAACTTAGAATGTTTAGAACAGGATTTGTTTATGGCCACCCCCTTTAAAAATGAACATCCTTTAGATTTTGGGAAAAGATTACAAGTTTTAAGAAGTATCCTTGCTCAAAAAATTAATGCATTTCCTGCCGATACTATGGATAATGCAAGCAAAGTAATTCATTTACGTCAATACGATCAAATTTGTTTAAGGACGTTTATTAGAGGATTACCAGGACAATTACAAAGTATTATAAGACTTAAAAATCCAAGCTGTATAGAATTAGCTATGACCCAAATTATTGAAGAGGAAAATTTTCAATATACACAAAATATCTTCAGAACTCCAATTCAATCAAAAGTTTTACCTAATACTTCTATCGAACCCGTTAAACAATTTTCACAAAATCCAAATTATTTTAGTAACCAAAATTTTAATTATGTACAACCGATTCGCCCTACAAATTATTTTCAAAACAATAATCACCATAATCAAAATTTTAGAATTAGGCATGATCAAAATCAGTTTACTCCCCAGACTAATAGTTTTCCCAGAGGTCCAATTAATATGCCTCAACCACGCGAAGTTCCAAGAAATTTTCCTACAAATAGGCAAGTTTTTGGCCCACCTAAAAACGTATTTAAACCGACAGGTCAGGTACCTAACAATAAACCCGAACCTATGTCAACAAGAACAAACTATACTATACCACGTCAAAATAATCAAATTAACCATTTCAAACCTACTGGCCCTAGAAATTTTATTTCTCAAGAATTATACCAAATCGACGAAAGTAACGCGGTACAAACAGATGAAACATCTGCGGTATTTCAAAATGAAAATATTCACCAAGACGAATACTCTGAAATTGAATTTTCAAATCAAACTGAATACTTTAATGACACTCAAAATTTTGACGAACACCCTGAAATTGAAAATCAAATCTCTCAAAATTTTACAATAACGAGCCAATGCGACTCAACGAAATGACATTAGAAATGTATACCGAAATTAATAATAGTTTACCGTACATCCAGATTAAAGAACCCGCAATTAAACTTTTAATTGATACTGGTTGTTTTCACTCGATTCTTCGACCTTCCATTGCAGAAAAATTTTATTGTGAAAAAATATATCATTCCCCAACTATTATTAAAACAGGAACTGGTGAAAAGGAAACTCTATTTAAAGCAGATATTACGGCTTTCCCAGAATTAAAGGCTAATACCAACCTATCTTTTATCCTTTTTGACTTTCATAAATTCTTTGACGGTATAATAGGATTAAACGACCTAAAACGTTTTAATTTTTCTATCGATCTTGTTAATAAACAATTAAGGAATAATACAACTAATATACCAATTTTATTTAGACAACCACAAAACGAAGTATATTGTATTACTGTGAATGCACACGAAATTGTTAACGTAAGAATTCCAGTAACACAAAACAATGATGTTATTATTCCCGAGCAAGTCATTGAAGGTCTCTATTTTCCAGAAACACTTACTACTGCAAAAAACGGTTTTGCGCAAACAGAAGTTTTTAATTACACTGAGAAAAATATAACGTTAAATTTCCCACAACCTCTAAAAGTTTTATCTTTTCCGGACTTTCATAAAGAAAATTTTGAACTTTTTAATTTAGAACACATCTTACCAAAACATAAAGAACAATTTAGTAAATGCGACATTTCCAAAATAATTCGTTGCGAACATTTAAATTTAGAAGAAAAATCTGCTATAATAAGGCTTTGTAAAGAATATAACGATATTTTCCATCATGAAAACAAAAAGTTAACGTTCACCAATAAAATCAAACATTGTATAAGAACAACGGATGAATTGCCTGTATACACTAAATCATATAGATACCCCTTTATCCATAAAGAGGAAGTTCAACGGCAAATTAATAAAATGTTAGACGACGGCATCATTAGACATAGCCAAAGCCCTTGGAGCAGCCCCATTTGGGTAGTCTCGAAGAAACCTGACGCCAGCGGCAAGCAGAAATGGAGGATTGTCTGTGACTTTCGTAAGGTAAATGAGAAAACGATAGACGACCGCTATCCATTGCCTAATATAAATGATATACTCGATAAATTGGGACGGTGTAATTATTTTTCAACTATCGATCTTTCATCTGGTTTTCATCAGATCGAAATGGATCCGGAATCAATTGAAAAAACAGCTTTTAGTGTCGAGAATGGTCATTTTGAGTTTGTTAGAATGCCTTTCGGATTGAAAAATGCCCCCGCGACATTTCAGCGCGTCATGGATAATGTTTTGCGTGATGTACAGGGAAAGGTTTGTCTAGTATACATGGACGATATCATAGTATTTTCGTCATCCCTAGAAGAACACATCAAACATCTTAAACTTGTTTTCCAAAAACTGCGACAAGCTAGACTAAAAATTCAACTAGATAAAACGGAATTCCTACGAACCGAAGTAGAATTTTTGGGTCACATAATAACAAAAAACGGAATTAAACCGAATCCCAAGAAAATTATTGCAATCCAGAAATTTCCTGTACCGAAAACAGCAAAAGACATAAAATCTTTTCTAGGCCTTCTAGGATACTATAGAAGATTTATTAACGGATTTGCAAAACTCACCAAGCCATTCACAAATTGCCTAAAGAAAGGAGCGACCATCAAACACACGCCAGAATTTCTAGAAGCATTCGATCTTTGTAAAAATATCTTGTGCAATGATCCAATACTACAATATCCAGATTTCGAAAAACCTTTTATATTGACAACGGACGCCTCTAATGTTTCTATAGGAGCGGTTCTCAGCCAAGGAAAAATTGGTAGTGATCTTCCCATAGCCTTTGCCTCTAGGACATTGAACCCGGCTGAAAGCAATTACTCAACCATAGAGAAAGAATTATTAGCAATCGTGTGGTCAACAAAATATTTCCGACCATATTTATTTGGCCGAAAATTTGTGATAGTTACCGATCACAAACCTCTACAATACCTGTTTAATATGAAAGAACCAAATTCCAGATTGCTAAGATGGCGACTAAAACTGGAAGAGTTTGATTACATAGTTCATTATAGGAAGGGCAAACTGAACACTAACGCTGATGCCCTATCACGCATCGAACTAAATATGATAGATAAAGAGTCACTTTTCGGAAATCCTGGAGATATTAATGAAGATATCGATAAATACATACATGAAGAAGATCAAAATATAAGCCTTGAACAATTGGAACAAATTGAAGACGTGTTTAACCCTCTAGAAAATGTAAACACTCCAAAAATTAATATCATCTCGGACATTCAAATTAAACCGCCAAATATTCCTAATACTGGTAAGACAGTACACTCAGCAGCTGAAGATCCAATATTAAATATACCAATTACCGAAAATATTTTAAATACTTACTCTAATCAAATAATATTTAACCAAAAAACAAACGGTCGTTATCACGTGATTAGGAGTTACCCATTCCAAAATAAATCTAGATTTTCTGTTTATTTAAGTCAAAACTATCAAAATGAAATAATTAAATTCTTTTTAGATTATTTGGATCCAACAAAAATGTACTGCCTTTATGTACAAAACACCGAAATAGATTTAAATCGAGAACTATCTGTTTTGTTACCAAATACATTTAAAAACCGTGCTTACAAATTGGTAATATCGAAAACTCTTTTAACTGACGTCACTGACAGGACAAAACAAAAAGACCTAATTGCATATCATCATGAAAAAACCTGTCATCGAGGAATTAATGAAAGCCTAATAGCATTAAAAAGGCTCTATTATTGGCCAAATATGAAAACTGATTTAACTGAATATATTAATAATTGTGACACGTGCCAACAAACAAAATATGATCGACATCCACCAAAATTAAAGTTTATGTTGACACCGACCCCTTCTGAACCATTAGAATCCATCCATATGGATACTTTTCAAATATGTAACGTAAAATTTCTTACAATTATAGACGTATTTTCACGGTACGCCCAAGCTTATCCGTTAGAACCCGCTTGCACAGCAATTGCTATCTTAGACGGTTTAGCGACCTTTATAAGTCATCACGGCCTACCTCAACAAATAACGTGTGATAATGGTACGGAATTTAAAACGTCTTTGCTTTTAGATTTCTGTAAATTGCATAAAATTGCAATTCATTTTACAACTCCCGGCAATTCTAATAGTAATAGTCCAATAGAGAGATTTCACTCTACTCTTGTTGAATTATATAGGGTACTAAAATTAAAAGAACCTAAAGAAGCCCCTAAAAATTTAATAAAATACGCCATTATAGGTTATAATTCATCAATGCATAGCGTAACAAAACAAAAACCTTTTGACGTTATTAATGGAAAAGTAAACGGTTTAGATCCCTTTGATTTAACGGATGAAATCATTGTAAATAATTATATCACAGATAGACGTGAAAGACTAAAAACTATCTATCAACAAATTTACGAAACATCGTTAGAAACAAAAATACGTTTAAATGAAAAACAAAACGAAAAACGAGAAAATCCACCTGAAATGAAACAAAATACAAAGGTTTACGTTACTGACAAAACAGCAAAACGTAGTAAGGACAAACCCCGAAGAAAACCTGTTATTATAGATCAAGATATTGGGAATAAAATTATTACAAAAAATAAAAAAATAATTCATAAATCTCAGATCCAAAAACCTAAAGCTTTTTCTTCTTCGCAGGTTAATGAACCGGACAACGCTGTTCCTTCTTGCAGCTACGCTGTTATTAGTGATAGCGAATAATGATATTGAAGTTATCCCAATTAAAACACCACTTCTCCCCTTCCGCTTAGGAAATGCTCGAATAATTCAACATCAACATACATTTTTGCATTTTGTAGAAACATCTCAACTTTTTAATCAGTTACGTAATTTAGAATACGCTTACGCTGTAATCTCAAAATCATTAAACTATACAAATAAACATAATTATCAGAATGTACACTATATTAATGGAAATAATTTACTTAATAATGTTCGATATTTAATTACTCAAGTAAAATTTAAACTTGGTAACATAAAACCTAATAACCGTACAAAAAGAGGTTTAATAAATGTTGTAGGTAAATTATCGAAATGGCTTTTTGGCACTCTCGATTCAGAGGATGGACAAAAATACGATAAAATTATCACAGAACTTGTGCGTAGTAAACATTCATCTGACATCCAACTAAAAAAGCAAACCTCGTTGATTCAACAGCTGATTGACAACTATAATGATACTATAACACTTCTACAGAAAAATCAAGAAGCTATTAAAAAACATATAGACATTTTTGAATATAATTCAAATAAAACTATTACTGACATAACTACTTTCATTAAAGCTCAAAATACACTAATGCAAATAATTCTAAATTGCCAAAGTTTTATAACTTTTTTGGATAATTTAGAAAATGCCATTACATTTGCGAAATTAAATACATTACATCCTGTAGTAATATCCGCGGCCGAATTAGAACAAATAATTTTTAAATTGACTGTTCTCTATGGTGATAATCAAATTCTAATTTTTGAAAATCAAAATAATTATTATCAGTTAGCAAACTTACAAGTTAAATTTACAAAAGATAAAATAATTTTTGCCGTCCATATTCCGATTTTTCTTAAAGATATTTTTGAAATATTCCACCTGTTCCCAGTACCTGTGAATCACTCCTTAATTATACCTAATTCACCCTACCTAATATTGGGCACTGACATGCAACAATATCAAGAATCAATCTGCCCAATCATTGAAGACACCTACGTTTGCGAAAATCAACTTACCCAGCCCATCGGTGATTGTGTGACAACCCTCATTAAATATGCCGAAAACAAAAATTGCCACGTAGTCAATGTAAATGTTTCAACGCATGTAATACGACCAATCACTAGTAGATTTGTTTTGATAATACCATCGGAACAGAAACTTAAATTACAAATGAATTGTCAAAACAAAGAAATAGCTTTTATTGAAGAAGCCTGCCTAATCAATGTTCCATATAATTGTGGTATAAGTACCCAAAATACCGAGCTTTGGAATAAAGAAGAAATTTTTAAAGCAAACCCATTCTCACTGCCACCCATTAAAATTGAAAATATGGAACATCACGATGTGAAGTACCAGCCACTCCAACTACAATCGATTGATCTCAATACGATCAAAAAACTACGAGAAGCTGCGAAATCATCGATCCCCGACATTGGTTATGAAATTCATCCAGTCACTTGGAGTCTCGCCACTTCAACAGGAATGATGTTTATTTTAATCTTGTTAATAGTTATAGCATGGAAAATCTACAAGAGCCATTTGCTGCAAGATTCCAAGAAAACCAAGAACGACCAGTCTTCCGAAAACAACCCTTCGTCCCTGTTGTTTTCCACTTCGGAGGGAGGAATTATGTGATAGAAAATGCTGATGAAATGCTAGCTTCAGTATATCCGGTATCTGCGACGCGACGCTTGCATAAAAACTTTATATATATAACAAATCTGTGCTTTGCGTCCAGTTCTCCTTGTAGCGGGTTAAAGAAAACCTCGTAGTTCTGTTTGCAAAATAAAAAAGTGTTTTTTAAAAACGAGATCCTTCGTTTGAAAACCTTAACTTACAACAGTGCACATTTGTTGGTAACTCTCATGATATAGTACCAATAGCATTTACTATATGAAAAACGTTTTTGACTAAGCTCACGCGAATTATTCATGTTTCACGCAATTTTTGACTCATCTGTGTGGCGATACAAATCCACAAGAAATTCTCTTACATAGATAAAAACAAAAATAACCATGATCAAAGAGAGGCAGGAAAATGAAATTTGATTAACAAGAATTTGTGCTAAATTAAAGATTTTGACGTTTAACCCAAACTATATAAATTATTTTATTTGGGAACAGTTTGACATTTTTAAGTAACGTGATCCTAATGAAGTTTTTACACCTTGTCAAATACTATATTTTGATTGGATATTAGTTATCCTTTCACCCTTAAATTTAAAATTTTTAAAACTTTTTTGACTAAACAAACTGACGCCATCTAAAAATCAAAGTAATGTTCAGCTTTATAATGCTACGCGAATAATCAGGCAAAAATCTGTTTATCAAATTAGAAGTCTTCTCTCGTCTTTGGAGTTACCTGTCTGGTAAGATGGATATCCTCTTCCTCTTGGTTTTTTTTCTGTGATCCGTAATCGTAGACATCAAAGTAGTTGTTGTCGATTGGCGTCAGCGCTGACGTGTACACCGGCGTCAGAGCGGATCCCGCCGGACTATAGCCCGACGGGCTAAAATTGGAACCCTTGGGTGATAGATTGGGCGATACCGACAAAGGGCTGTAATGGGAACTGGCGCGTGAAGATCCCGTGCTCGCGTTGTGCCTGGGAGTCACTTCTCTGTAATGGAAATTGCTTGTCATACACTAGGCCCCGGTTACGCTGGTGTCCAAATTTTCATAAAATTAAACTTGTCTTGCGTCATTTATGAATGTCAATAAGTCTAATAGACTTTATTAGATAACGATTGCATGAGAAAATTTTTCAAAGAAACTTCCACAGGCTGCTATAATACTTTTTACAAAACTTCTGAATTCCTCCTGCGTCGGTTTTTGCTGAGTTGAAATTGTTGACGTTTCGCTAATCATCATGTTGGCTTCTTCAGTTTCAGTCAAGCTCTGAAGAAGCCAACTGAATGATTGGCGAAACGTCAGCAATTTCGACTCAGCAAAAAAGTGCATGAGAAAACTTTTTTGTTAGGCATAGACTAAATTTTCAAAAGCAGCTGAGGCCAATCCTAGAAATCCTGATCTGATAAAAGACGGCAAAAAATGAAACCTAAGATAAAAGGTAAAATATATATCAAAAGGTAGGAGAGAAAATCCCCGCCCTTAAATGACATTGACATTCGATTATAAAACACCCTGCAGAATTTATTTGTAAATGATAAAATTTGCCTATAAGTGCTCAGTTTTCGATCATCGCTAAATTGCGCTTTTTAAGTAAAAATAAATAGCGGCTTTCTTCTCTGCACATCTGTCAGCCCTACAATCTTTCCAACCAAAAAATTAAACAACTAAACAACAAGTAGCAACCTGTGATTGGGTGGCAATATTAATCGTGCCACGGTAATCAATTTAACACCATTATATCCGCTTTGTAGGAATTTGCTTTTGACATCGCTGGTTAGTGGCCAATCTTTCCCTTTCCCGCCACCAGAAGCAACCAAACTTGCGCTTGACTTGTCTCTTTTAAATTTTTTTTTTTGGTAAATTTTTATTTTCAACTTTAATTCTTCCAACAGGATATTATACGATTTGTTTGTTGGCAGTATTGTTAATTAAATATTCAAATTATACTTTGAAATTGTTTTAAAATTTTAAAATATGTATACTGGGGGGCACAGGCATTGCAACATTGCAAATTTATTATTTATTAATATAGTGGGACGTATGGGAAGTATGGGAAGGGATAAATAGGAATAACAGTAAAACGACTGTAGGGAAAGGCACTATAATTTTACTTTTAAACACGACCGGATCCCTCTCGGGACCCTTACAATCGTCACATAAGGAATATGGCTAAGACCACTAAGTCCTACAATTCAACAATGATTTATAACTCTCTCTCATTACAAAACAGAGCATATCTGCGTCTATTGGTTAATGTCAATACCAACCGACTGATGACTGATGGCCATAAACTCTGATTAAATAAATCGAGTGTACTGGTTAGTTTTGGAAAGCACATCCCGGCAGTCTGTCGCAGACTTACTATCCTATGGTCTGTTCATAGATATAAGAAAGGGACCAATTGCTTTTGAATGGGATTATCCAAGGGTGGTCATTAACATATAATGCAACAAGATTATTACCTAAAATTTCGGAATTTAAAGTCAGGTAAAATTGTGGTCCGTAATAGCGTGCGGGAAGCGTCACTTTACGATGACAGTTTCGTTTCCCACGAATCTGAGTCACTTCGGACATTTCCGGGATTTTACCGCACGGGTTTGGGAGCAATCGAAATTTTTCGGAGATATTTCCCATGCTTTGAATTTTGACCTTTGTCGTGTTGTTTTGCGAAATTGTAGCCAAAAACTAACGGTCGTTAGAAAAGTATTTTGTGTGTAACACAGCGTGTGTTGAATCGTGTATGAATTATCCAAAATATGTGCGAGTCTAGTGGATTTATTTGAAAGTTGGTTTAAAAATAAACTAGTTCCAAATATTCCTCCTAATAGCGTAATTGTAATGGACAATGCAAGTTATCACAGTAGACAGTTGACTAAAACCCTTTCCTCATGTGACACAAAAGCAACAATCCAAAACTACATGTATAATGACGACATTTAATTTCACGATTATACCAAAAAGCAATTAATTGAGGTTCTACAACGTTTGAACCTACAAAACGAATACGTCTGTGATAATTATGCAAAAAATCTAGGGCATACAGTTATCACTGTATATTTAATCCCATTGAACATGTTTGGCACCAACTGAAATCTGCCATTCGTCGTAACAATGTTTTTCCCCGTGTTAACTCCAATGTCCTCAAACTTATAGAAACCGAAGTTTTTAACATCCCTCCACAAAGTTGGGCAAATTCTGTTAAACATATAGAAAAAGCAGAACAATCGTATATTCATATTGCAAATAATATATAACAAATAATAATTAGAACAGGCGATGATAGCCATAGAAATACTGATGTATTATGTGAATAATTTTAGGTAATTTAAGTAGGTAATAAAAATAATTTGTAATTTTATTTTAGATTTAAACATAAATACATACATACATAAATAAATAAATATTCTTTAGTATCTTTCCTAACAAACCCCAAATAATTAAATTCTAAGCAAAGTACGGACCTGTTCGGTCATATTTCATTCTTACAGCTTGCCCGGGTCTTTCCTTAATTCGTATCAGTTAGTCACTTTCTTATATTTATAAACAGTCTTTACCTCGATCAAATTCACTGAATAGCTCTAAGCAAGTTCTATAAAAAATATAGTAAAACCTGTTTATTTTTTTGTAAAATTAAATTTGAGCATTTGACGAAACGTACTATGTTTCACACAAAATATTTTCACATTCTTATTAATTCACATTTTAAAAGAAAAGTTTACTTTTACGTGAATTCTAGTGCAAACGTTCATTTTTTTTTTAAAGCCGAACGCAAGCCGTGAAAGTGAAAGGCAAGATGTTTCCGTTCCCGAAATTTTTTAATAGCCGCTCCTAAATTTTCCGAGACCAGATTTTTTGGCCATCATCGGGATAACAATAAAGTTCTCGCGTTTCGTCCGTATATTACGTCCATTATACCCATACGCTTTACGCGCGTATGTTTACATACTTCGCTCGGAACCCAGCCTTGTTTAATTAAGAAAATAATCGAAAACAACCTTGTCTATTTTCGTTTTCAGGCTAACGGGCCATCGGTATAGCTACCCGAGAGTGTTTATCTTAAAAATTCTTCGGCAATTCGGCAATAAAACTCGCGGTAGCCCAGCGGCTCAAATTGTCCAGAACCACATTTTTAATGCCCGTGTCGATCGGGTTTCAGTCCGGAAGCGTTACGTAATTCACAGCTAAATAAATATCTACGGATTCCAAATACGTTTAACAGAAAGTAGGAAAGTGGTCGCATCAGTGGCGTCCAGAAAAACAGCGTGGCTACATATTTGACGTTCTCTTTAGATTTAGTGAAGCCAAACTGTTAGTTTTATAACCACAAGGTAATTTTATTTGTCTGATAACATCTTTGCCATCAGTAGATATAAGACAATAATTTTAGACAGTATACCAACATATTGGACAGACAGGTTGAAACAATAGTTATGCAACAAAAGTATCGGAATGAACCAGAAGGAGACAAAGTAGAAGGTCAAGATGATCTTAAAAAGGTGATATTGAATATCGCTTATTCAATAAACAAAACAGAGAATAATCCGATAAAAACTGCGATAATTAAGGCGATGCGGTAGGAGCAGTATGTAAGCTGTGAGATCGTTTTTTCAATATGACATATATAACCTAGTCCCGTCTACGATCGAAGAACTCGGGCAAACGTGGAAAGTAGAACATTGAACGTTCCACCCGTGCCGCAAGAAGGCGCTGCGTTCTACAGAAGCGAAGCGCCGCTCGCTAGCTGGGCAGTCACTCGAAAACAGAAGCCCGATCGCCTCAAATATAAATAATCCCCGGATATAAATAGAGACTTTATACTAATTACTAGTAGTGTGTAAATGGTAAATAGTAAATACTTTTGGACGCAATAAACTTTAAGTTCCGTTTAATATCACTACTATCAACTTTGAAGTTTCAAATCTGATCAATAGGGATCATCCATATAAAAGCCAATAAAAATTGATCGAATACTATACACAGCTTTTCTTTTTGCAAGGCCTTAAGTTTGATTAGAATTTCAAATCCACTGCCCGAATTAAGTGCGCCTTAATATTTGGTTGGTTTTGGTTAAAAATGTTTTTCATAGAAAGGTGGAAGGTCAACAGAGTCAATACCCAACGCAGGGGAAATTCAAAAAAGTATGTAAATTTTCAGAATTTTTGCAAAAATTTTAAGGGCTGTGTAAAAAAGAAAAAAAAGGAAGAAATTTTGACACATAAATATTAAATGTTTATTTTACTTTCTAGTAAGTATATGCGCTTTAAGCAAACGAAATTATAACATATATTAATTAACTTGATAGGTTTGGAAATAGTAAATCTTGTAGAAGATTTTTAAGCAATACATATACGACTTTTGTAAGTTCAGTGAGGAAGTGTAACTTCAACTTCGCCTTTTGCAATATGTTCTTCTTTTGAAAAACATTTATAGGTAAAAATGGTATCTCGATATTTTCACTACCAACTTTCAAAAATGACGATAACATTTATTTACGATAATTTCTGATTTGATTAAAAATATTTTGAGAGAAATGTCGTGGCAGATTTTTTTCTACAATTTTTCGTTTTGCCACAAAAACATGCAAGTTTCTTATTTGATATGGTATCATGGCTCATAGCGTTGAGCTCTTTTCAATTGTGTATACAGTCATATTAATCTTTATTGGATTGCATGTTTGTTTTATATGGTGGTACTTACAAATATCTGTATGACATTGGATTTGAAGGTACGAACGCGGCACGGGAACACCAAAATCAACCACAACGAACCAACCAATGCGAGCGAAACGAATCAAAAACAACCCGCCGAATCACGCGCTCGAATAATACGGTGTGATCGCGTCGGAGGTTGCAATTCCATCGAAACGGTCTCACAATATTTTAAGAAATCGTTCGAAAATATCGCTTTTATTCTGGCGAAATTCCAAGGCGAATTTTTATCGGCCGTGGGTTTATCCGACTAAAAGAAAACGTTCGACTCAAAATATTTAAAATTCGGATCCTTTATCGTTATACAGGGTGTGGCTGGAACTTACCGCTGCACTACCACTCGGATGTTATTTCCGGCGTTTTTGAACAAGGTTTGGGCGTCCTGGTGGCGGATGTCCCTCGAGTCATAGTTTCCGATTTTCGAAATAACGTCCCCACGTTGCAGAACGCCCTGCGTGGGCGAGCCGAATGCGACCTGCAAAATATGCTTCGGTTTAAAAATCTTCGTTATAGGAATAGTTTTTTTTTAATAAACTGAAATTCCAACTTCGCTCTCTCCTTGACGGTATCTCATTGGAAATTAGCGAACAATTGAGAATAAATTTAAATCGACGGCACCATTTTAGTATGAAGGCAGTTTCGGTTCTACCGAGGGTTGTACTGGACGTGGGCGTCAACTTGCTTATTTTAGATAGAACACCTTGTCGTCTATACAACACAATCCATACGCAGAATATTCTGACAAAGTTCAAGTGTTCTTCTTTTAGAATATTCCCCAAAGATTATTTGATTCTATGAATATTCGCATATTAAGGTCATTGAACCCTGGCATGTCTTCAAACTATTCCTAGGAGTAACTAAAATATTTTTTCAATATTCATGAGTATTCTTGGAAGATAATTGTGCATACGTTTTTTTTTTTCTGAAAATTGCTTGTTATAGTTATAGTTATAGTTTTTCCCTAACAGATCGCTAAAGTTGCAGGTAGAGCAAATTGTCATTTTGATGTTTTCAAGGCGAATTTTGAGTTTGACGTTCAAAAGTACTTTGACAGTCATGTACACCCATATAATCCAGTAAACTTATTCTAGTTTTCACGGAGTTGCAGTGATATAACCGCAGGGATAAAAAATCAATACCAAAACCATAGTGTGCATTTTTTTTAGGTCTGTTTTAAGGCCTGTTTATCTTTGCAATTTCTGGTGTTACACAATTTCGCTTTTGCCAAACAGGAATAATAAAATTGGACACAAGTCAATTTTAAATGTGCATATGTAACGACGCTAGGAGAGCTTTTGGCTTGCACTTAGGCGTGCTGTTGCAAAACCCGACCCAGAAAAGAAATTGTGCAATGCAGAGTCGTATTGCTTGACGTAAACATAACGAGCGTGGATTATGATAAAATGTCAAAAGTGGCCAAGCATATTCAAGAATTAATTTGACCACCTTACAGTAAATAATTTTAATTGTGTCATCATTATTAAATTGGCAATCTGCTTGTTCTGCACAAGGTTTCATTTATCTGACCCACACCTTACTTACTGTCAAGACACATGCCTCTAATCAAACAGGTGCTCTCCAATACAATGATAGTTATACTTAGTTTAACGTTCACATATTTGCAACCCTTTCAATTTAGTATAAATTGAAAACAGGTTATTTTCAAAGTTCATTCCGAACACTGCGGCGCTCTACGTCTAAACAGTTGGTTGGATTAATAAATTTTCCTTTTATTTAAATTTATAGCTTACTTGTTTTGCACTCCTAATTTTTTCGATACATCATTTAATTTTATTTTAATATAACAACGTCCACCTGTAGAAATTTTAATCTTAATAGATGAACAAATGTTTACATGCTATATAACTATATGATAGCCTTGGTTTCTTACGTTTACAAATTCTTGAGCTACTTTTACAATCCAGAGTTTAGAGGATCACTTGATTTTAATGTCAACTTTATGGGCGCAGTAATTTAATTTCAATTACATTTCTCTCTTTCTTAAATTAAAGTTAAATTATTTGGCTGTGGGTTCACATTGTTCACTGTTCACTGTTCATTTTTTAAATTAATTTAAGTTAGGTTAGTATCTTAAAACCCTTAAGGTTGTATAATAATCACAAATAAACACTTAAGTTGATCGGAGACCCTAAAACTGCTACATCATAAAGCTTTTGGGGTAAGAACGCGAGGTATAGAACGCGTCAATGGGGGTTGAGGACTGCGCCTGGGGACTGCGCGATATATTTATCATCCGACGTCTGCCGCGATGTTTAGAAAGGCCCTTACCTTCGTGACAATCAGAGGAGTTTTGACGTCGGCGCCGCCCACCAAACTGAACCCCCAGGGCTGAGCCGGAGAACTCCTCTGTAGATCGAGCAATACCTCGCGGAATTTTCCCATCGGTCGATCGACCGCAAGTTACGCGATTCGCGGCAAACGCTACAGCGTCACTGCACGCGGAAAACACCCGCCAACTCGATCCGTCAATAACCGGGCAGGGCCTACTTAACTCCGGGAATAACCGCGACCTTTAAGGGCGGCGAAACGAAGAATTAAGTGCGCTGCGTAGGTAGTTCGGCAACGGTATCGGTTTGGCATTGATTGGTGAAACCCGGGATCCGTGTTCCCCTCCCGTAGGAACCGCATATTCGACGACGTAGGGACATTGTGATGCAGAAATAAACCAAACTTTTCACTCGCCGGCAAGGCAAACTAGATGCAGCGTTTCGCTTGCACTTATGTTGCCGAAAAAAAATGGCGATACGTCGTCGTTTTCAAAAAGATGACGCTATATAATGATATGTATACAAAGTGTTTATGCCTTGGGTATAAAGGGTAACTCTTTGACTGAACTTAGGATATGGCTTGACTCTTAAGACATTAACCTAACTACGCTTAGATTGTTTTAAGTTAACAACTCGAAAGAAATCCTAGTAATTTGCTTGGCTTTACTCAATGTTCCATCTGATCCATATACATGCGCCACCGCTCGACTGAAGATTCGTCATTCCAAACAAAGAGAAAAAAGTTCATAGAAACGTAAGTCCACAAATCTTGAGTTTCCAAGACATGAAGTTTTAAGCATAAAAAAATGCATTTTTTGGTGTATTTTTGACAAATTTGGCAATGTCGTCACTTATATAAGAGCTAATTTTGTTCTAACTAATAATTAAATAATAGTATTGACAAAGAAGTGTACGCCACTGAATTTTTTGCTATTTTTGTTGTCTTGAATAAGCTATTAAGATGAACATTAATTTGATATACAATAAACTTAGTTCTAGAGCAATAACACCAATGAAAATGACCACTAGCATCAGCTTCGTTGGAAGTATCTAGCCTCCAACGATGTAAGGATTTTCGCGCTCGGCCGCAAAGCCGATTTTTGGAAATTAAGCGTTTAAGTTTATATGAACTTTCTTTTCTTTTTGATGACGAATTTCCACCCGAGTGTTGGCGCATGTTCTTTCACCATAGCATTGTGTGTCATTTTTTAATAGTTGAACCTATTCGTCATTTTGAATGTGTTTTCGAAACGTTCAAAAACATAACCACTAACCAATAAATAAACGGCTTGGTATTATGACGATTTAACTGTTTCATCTCAGTAGGAGGTAGGTAATACAAGTATGGTAAACGGCATTTGAGTCACGCGTTTATTTGGCACGAGCGGGGCAAATGAGTGACTTAAAATTTTATCTACCATAAATGTTGCATACTATACTTTTTGTGCGACCGTTAGTCTTGGTAAAATTATGCTCTCCGCACGCTAGATTGGTGTATAATTGGACATTTTAAATAAAGGAATAGAAAATTAGTATATTATGCAACAAGTGCGGTAAATGGCATTTGACTCACGAGGAGTCGGTAAAATAACGGAAATATTCGAAGTGACTCGGATCCGTGGGAAACGAAACTATAGTAGTGCGGCGCTTCCAGCACGCTAGATCGGTGTGTTAGGCATTTTACAGAAGGGAGTAGGAAAATAAGATTTCTTAGTATCAGCCTGCGCAAACGTCGACGTGAGCCATCTTTGATTTCGTAGGTCAAGAATTAGGAGCTAGAGTAGTTTTACATGATTTTTTTTAATCAACAAAGTTTTTAAAGATATTTATCATATCCATAATTCCTGGATAACTTGGCTTTTACGCTGAGTCCAGTATGTAAATGCATAATATGAATAGTTAATAAAATAAGAAATCACAGAAGGAAATTAAATCTGGCGCCTTTAAAAATGTAAACAGGAGTCGCGTCACTGCGCTCCTGCGCAACACATAACATTAGCAGGTTTCTTTGATTTGTTTCATAGTAAATTGTTGCCGCTTTTTGCTGCGCCAATTTTTTCAAATTTATGGGTACCTAAAAGTTCTAAATTTATGGTACAAGCTCTAGGCTGTGGATTTAAAGCAGCTTGGGGCTGTATCTTCCATTATTTGTCCTTGCAACTGGCTACATGCTTGATATACTGAAGCTATAAATCCAAAATTATTTTAAACTCTTTATTTATTCTTTAATCTATTAATTTTTAATGCGCCGACAAAAAAAGCGTTATCTTTGCGAGGCGTTCATATCCACGTCAACCGAAATCTCTAACTCACTTTCTTTTTGCCTGTATTGGTCCGGTAATTCCAGAACGACGGCCTCTGATAGGACATGCCTCGTTATCAGGTCGCTGGAAATCTCGTAAAATACTGGCACGCCGATTTTTTGGAATAATTTACGGATATTAGACCTGGTGGGGGAGTACTTCGCGGGCCCAGATGAGTATTTTTAGTCAGTTTTATTGTGGTATTTATACGGGCGACAGCTGTTTGGCAACGTTTCGAATAAAATTTCGATTAGGTTTTTCGGGCGTTGCCGAACCATATGCCGCAGAGCGAAAAGTTTTTCGGACGTTCCGCAGCGCCATCTTTACACGTCTTACACTATACGAGAGTCTTAAAAAGGATATCTATGTTCTGCTTGTTTCAATTAACAGGATACCTAAATTTGTTTAGAATTGTTCTTTTCCCTATCATGTACAAGTTGTCCACTTTTATCTGTCTACAAATCCATTTTTTTTAAGAAAATATACAGGGCATTCTTCTCTGAAAGACCTCATAATCGACTGGTCTTGTATATGAGTCTGATGCACCATCATAAAAGCGGTAACATTTATCTAAAAATATTTTCATTTTTCGCTGGGTTGTTAAAAAATTAGTTAGGATCGATAAACGACATTGAAAAATCCCGGTATATACATATCTCTTTCTATGACATAAAAATTACTGTGAGAAATTCATGCACTTATATTTATATAGATAGGTATAGGTAAGTAATTATGGTAACTAATTATGGTGGTAGACAGGATGTAACTTTTTCAAAAAAAAATTAGGTTAATTATGCTCATTATTCATAACCCTATAACTCTTATAACGCGTTTTCTTCTACCATTATCTTGTTGATGTTAAATTAAATTATATATTATAATACCTATAGTACTTTAACAACCATATAACTTTTAGATAATTTTGATATTTTCGTAGCGTGACTTAACATTCCAACTGCAATTTGCGCCATTTTTTTTGTAAGCAGCGATATCCACACATCAAATTCCTTTTTGCTTGAAGATCTAATGAAATATGGATATATTTTGTAAAAATACTGCAGAAAAATTCTAGGATCTGTCAGCGGTCATGTCGGTTGTCGAATGCTCCAAGTCATTCGTTAAAAACGAGATTTTAAATCTCCCGCATGTGGATGTTGAATGGACTTTCTCAAAAAAAAAAGTAGTTATATTATCAGCATTAGTAACGGCCTCTATATCTCTAGTGTAAATACGGTTAGTACCAATTGTTGTTTCTTAAATAATAAATAAAAGGATAATTCTTTTTAATCCCAGGATTTTTTTCTTCTTGAATGTTCAGAAAAAGTCTACTTAAATGTATTTTCCTTGTAATCGAAAATTCAATAACCACATGAAATAGTTTCAAGTAGGGGACTAGAACCAGACATTTAACCATACAATAAATATGAATACTCTTGAAGCCGGCTCTGTTCTTTGTGGAATCACAGCCATGTTTTCTGTGATGGAGTGGAAATCAAAATAGTAAGGTTATATTGTTAGTGCCAGGAACTCTCCCACAGAACTAAAAAGAAGAAGATTATATTGTGTGATCGCATGTAAAAAGAGAGGTTAGATCTAAAATATAAAAAAATATATATATATTTTGATTCTGTGGTCCTGGAGTTTTTCTTCACTTCAATCGTCAGTTCACTTTTTTTATTTTGAGGTCAATTTCGTTAAAGACTAAATATTTATTACTATTATTATATTCTAATCTAATTGTAGTATTCGTAATCTCAGACGGTTTATAAATAATAAGAGTTCTCAGAGCTATGAGATTTTTTTAATAAATGTTGAATTATCTTCAAAATGTTTCAAGCGGGAATATGCAAAATTAAATCAGAGTATGTATGAATAAATGCATTAAGTTGGTACCGAACTTTTCGATTTTTAGGTATGTTTTGCCAGAAACTGAAAGGGTTATTAATCTAAATTTAGTGTCTGATAAGGACAAGTCAAATATCTCTGACAAAGATGAGGAACCTGACTTGAAAAAGCAAAGATTTAGCAAACGTGATAAGAAAAAACTCAAAGGACAGAATAAAGCACGGGGTCCTACATTTCATGTAAATAAAAAGTCCGAACTTTGCGATTACTACTTAGAGTTGACTGAGGGTCAAGACTTACCCAGATGTGAGCGCAAAAATTGTCAAAATTTGCATGACATAGCAACATACTTGCAACAAAAACCAAAAGATATTGGTGAATCATGTTATAATTTTCAGCAGACTGGTAAATGTGAAAGGGGCCTTACTTGCAGATTTGGTAGTGAACACATAAGAAATGATAGAAATTTAATAGATTTAGATAAATTCCAAATTAATGAAAATCAACGGTTATCTACCAAAAACCTATTGACAAAGGATCTTCAGTGGTCTTTAAGAAAAAGAACGTACAACTTTAATTTGTCTGACAAATTGATCCAATTTAATGATCAGCTTTACAAGGAATCAGGTGAAAATAGCGAGGCTACTTCTGGTGCAATAACTGATGAGGACATTATTAAATTAAAAAAACGGGAAAGGAAAAACATTATTTGGGCTGACAAACTGGTACTAAGCCCATTAACAACAGTAGGAAATCTTCCTTTTAGAAGGATATGTAAGGAGTTTGGGGCTGATGTTACTTGTGGGGAAATGGCAATGTGTTCTTCTCTACTGCAAGGAGCACCTCAAGAATGGGCTTTGGTAAAGCGACATTTCACAGAAGATATTTTTGGTGTACAATTGTGTGCAAATAATCCACATTTGTTAACTAAATGTGGTCAGTTGTTAGAGCAGGAATGTGAGGTTGACTTTGTAGATTTGAATCTGGGCTGTCCAATAGATTTGGTTTTTAAACAAGGAGCAGGATGTGGCCTTTTGTGCAGAAAGAAAGCTCTCCAATCATGCATTAGAAATTTGAGTGATGTTTTAAGCATTCCTTTAACAATTAAAACTAGAACTGGTGTATACAATAATCAAAATGTGGCCCATATTCTGGCACCACAATTTCGAGACTGGGGAGCCAGTATGATCACAATACATGGGAGGTCACGTGAACAGCGCTACACTAAATCTGCAGACTGGCAGTATATCCGTGAAGTTGCAAAAGCTGCTTCTCCATTGCCAGTGTTAGGAAACGGTGATATTCTTACTTATGATGATTATAAAATTGCAAAAGAAACCGTTCCAGAGTTAGCTGGAGTAATGATTGGCAGGGGGGCATTAATAAAACCTTGGTTGTTTAAAGAAATTAAAGAAAAGAAACTTTGGGATATTTCAAGTTTAGAACGACTAGATATTATCAAAAAATATGTGAATTATGGATTAGAGCATTGGGGATCTGACAATAAGGGAGTAGAAAATACCAGACGGTTTTTGCTAGAGTGGTTGTCATTTTTATACAGGTACATACCCGTAGGAATTTTAGAACATCCTCCACAGAAAATAAATGAAAGACCACCACTTTACAAAGGGCGGGACGAATTAGAGACTCTTATGTCATCTCCTTCAGCGAGTGATTGGATCAAGATCAGTGAAATGCTTCTGGGACCTGTGCCACAAGATTTTCATTTTTTGCCCAAGCACAAAGCCAGTTCTTATCAATGAAAAAGGTTTAAATAAATCCAACTAAGTTTAACTTGCCAAAAAAAAAGAACAGAAAAAATTATAAACTTTAATAAATTACTACATGCCTAACTAGTATCAGTCGGTTTTTTGGTTTTCAACTCTTTTTTGTTGAGAAATATATTCAAGCAGATCATTTAAGCCATCAAATTCAGTCCTTCCCTGGGGTGGATTATTTTTTGGTATATTTGGCAAGAGTTTTCCCATTTTATCTCTAAATTCAGCTAACTACAACAAAATTATTTTACTATAAACAATATAAGACAAACAACGTACATCTTTAGCACCCGATAATTTCCATATTCCATAAAAAAATAATCCACAACCTAAATGTGCATACAAGGTTCCCCACCCTAGCGCTCTAAGAGCTAACGCAGCTCCGCTCTCTGGGAGTTGTCTCGTGGGGATCAATCCTCTGCCAAAATACTTAGGGTCTTGTTTTCTAGCTGTTAAAACAGTAGTTCCAAAACCGACAAATGCGGAGATTCCAGACACGACTGCTAAGAAAATACCGGCTAAAATGAACAATTCACTTGATTTTTTATTGCATCTCTATCCTTACCACCTTTGACCCGAAATTCTCGGTTGTTATCCATTAAAGTTGTAAATGAAAACTTAGTAGAATAAAAGACAGATTGGGGTTATGAACAGTTCTTGTTTCTATACTTCCCGTGGGCAATTTAGATAGGATTATTCGGCCAGTCTTCTTGGGGAATTTGGTTTTATCAAAAACAAACCTTGGAGAATGCCTTAATAAAAGGGTCTAGAAAATATCATTACTTGGCGCTGCTATTTACGCAATTTTTCAGCAAGATTTTATTCGTAAAAACATCCACATTCCCACCGACGTAAATAGGATTCGTAACCACAGTTTCCAGTGCGTCAAATGTCCAGATTCTCTCGGACATCTAATTTTTCCATAAAGGGATAGAAGACGGGTATTCTCAGACTAACCCTTTTACCTGGTCGATTGTTGTAGGCTACACATTATTAATAATCGTTCTGTAATCTACACTGATTTTATAAGTTCCCATTTTATCTCTTGAAAATGAGGGACTTTTTTTTTTACAGCAGCATTTGTAATTTTTGCAAACAGATGGGTGATTTGAAAAAGTGTTCTTCCTGTAAAATATGCTCATATTGCAGTCGTCAACATCAAGAACTGGATTGGAAAAACCACAAAGTTCTTTGCAAAATTATCGCACAAAGCAATCAGTCACTCCAGTATAATGTGCGGACATTTTCTGAACTTTCTAATTTTCAAATAAAACAGTCTTTGTTTTGGCAGACAAGACTTGGTAGACCTTTAAAACCTGACGAATCGCAAATGTGGATGTTCCCTCAGGTTTGTGCTGTTTGTTTTACTAGGGCAAATTTAAGACCTTGTGAGATCTGCTTTAATGCATTTTACTGCTCAGAAGAACATAAAAGGAAACATACTCCATTGCATAATCAATTTTGCAAATTATTATATCTGGCAATGCAAGTGGACACATATTGCTTTAGTGGCGGTACACCAAATAAGATTAGATTTAAGGGACCTGTAGGTGTACAGTCCTTGCCGAAAACTGCAGATGACTTTGTAAAGGACTTAACAGATATCAACTTTGTGAATGAGAGACAGTATATCCTGGATTGCGATGAAATTATGTGTGGTGCTACTATATTGTATGGTTTAGAACAATCTCTAAAGTTGTATAACATGAAATTGCTGATGGATTCAATTAGCATTCATTTTATAGGAGCAAGTAATTTTGAACTACATTTAAATTGGCTATATATATTTGAACTACTGCTTCACTGGCTTGAAAACTTGAAAGAGATAAGAATTTTTTTATTTGGTCCAGATATGAAAAATGCAAACTTTGATTTTATGATATTTCAGCAATTAGTTTGCAATTTTTGCCAAACCAAAATTAAATGCCTAACTATGGAGACTTTCACTGGTTTGTATCATGAAAGAATAAGAGACTGTAATAGACCAAATATTGTAATAGCTTTCAATAGTGGGTTACATGAATTTGAGGGAAGTGAAAATGATTTATGGCAATCAACCTTACAGTCAATTAAATGCTGGGAAGCTCCATTGCTATTGACAGCTTATACAGAAGATGAAATTGTTAAAGACTTAGAGAAATTGAAAAATTATTTTCCAATGGAAGTGTTGTGTGAACCTAAAGTTAACCCTTTTGCCAACAAGAGGCCTTTACGGAACTGGGATAGACAGAATGTACCAATTTTTTTTGTTAATGGATATGTCACCATTGTTAAGGAAAAAAGTGTTAACTAAGGTAAGTTTTGATTTGTTGTTTTCCGCATAAAACAAAATAATTAATTTGTTCCTTCGATGACTCTGGCAGTATCTATTTCTTTGTGTTAATTTACCATCACCATTTTTTTTGTGGTCTTGCCATAGGCAAAAGCGGATTTTTTTATTCCATCCTCGCGACCTTGGATAAAATGATTGTGCAATTGATATTAATTGGTTAATTTTTTAATAACTAAGGTGTAAAGCTATTTGTGCCTGATTTTTTCCAATGTCAGGCTTGAAATGCATAATAATGTGCTAAATAAATACCCTATCGGCCTGACTAAAAAATTATATTTAGCTAAACATAGCTGAAATTTAATTCAAATTTTTTGTCTACGGATAAACAGTTGCAGTTTGATTATACTTTCTAGTAAATTTTAAAAGTTCTGTTAATTTGACAACCAATAATGTTTACAAAACTGAACTGATAAAAATTGATAGATGCCTACTGAGAGCATTCCTGTAATAAAGTAACAAATTAAACGCGCAATACAATAAAAGCGATGTATAATAACACCGTTTTTATAAAAAATTCATGTAGGTATTGATTTTAATCAATTCATTTCTTGGCTATATAAGAAGTTAAAATAAAAAAGAGTTTGCTTAGGTATTACTTACCTAAATAATTTGATGTTTTTTGATTAAGTAGTCATTCTCGGATTTTTAAATATATGCTTTAAACGCCATTACTTATGGTGTAGCTATATGTTCAATCTTGATTTTTTTACAGCAAAGGCACTAACGCTTTGCTGTCGTTGATTATATTCTATATTCCCGTCGGGGATGCGGTTTAAGTTTGGGCATTATATATAATTCTTAATGAAATAAATCGCCTTTTCCCTTTTGGTAATATACAAAAAATATCTATAAGTCTGCGATTTTAAGGAAAAATGGTAAAAATATTTTTTATACTCAAAAGTGAGTCAAAAACTGCAATCAAACCATTTAAATCGTTTAAAACGGGTGCCATTACTAAGTCAGAGATTTAGTACCGAAGAAGTTTTTCAGTATATATGCATGGCATCAAATTTCATTTATGACATTAACTATAAAAACCGCGTTTACCGAAATATAAGTAAATTTTACAGAGAAACCAAAGCAAAAGCAAAAATAAGACGCCACAAATTAATTACTCTATAATTCGTATTTTAGTCGAGCCTGGCTTTTTATAATAATTGCTAAGCAGAATTGTAAATAATGAAAATGTTATATGTTGATACGTGCTTTGTCATGTTTCGAACGGTTGAAAAAGTTATGAATATTTAAGCACGCCTCCAAAAGGAAGGGCGGCGTTGTGAAGTCAAGGTTTAATTTTTAAACTTTTTATGGAAGAGCAATTAGTTCTGCCCGCTAGGTAAATTGCGCGTCAACCAAATGGTTTGTTCCTATAACTATTTACTGGTCTATGCCCACACAAATGAATGTATTCCCAAAACTATTGCTATTACGGATTGCTTAGATATTTTATTTTGGTATATAAGGTGGAGAAACATTCTTGATAATATTTAATCATGTATTAACTGCAGTGGAAACGTCTTTTATAGTGCCTAGTTTCTCTAACGTGTATTTACAGAGTGTCCCATAACTTATTCGTCATAGCTACCTCTTACAAATCAAGATGAGATAAATTATTCAATAAATATGTTTTCAAAGATTGAAAAACGTATAGTATATTATGCAACAAGTGTGGTAAACGGCATTTCAGTCACGAGTTTATTTGGCACGAGCGGAGCCCAGCGGAGCGAGTGTTTAATAAACGAGTAAATTAAAAAAGTTTGAGTCCGGTTCACATTAGCGCAATCATAACAAACAAATTTGCTATATAACTACACTGAACTGTTAAGAAACATGATTCTAATAATCTATTTTATAATGTGTACATTTTTCCAAAACAACACGAATACATTCACTGACATGGCCATCAGAAGTGACAAACGTCAAAATTCAAGTCGTGCGGTAAACAAAACTTCCGATTGGGACACGAAAATCACTTGATAAAGTGACGCTTTCCGCAGGCCGATAAGTTTTGCGACATCCTGTATAGTAATTGTCGTCTTTTATTTTTCTATTCTGTTCTGTTCTAAACTGTTGCGGACGTCCTAACCTTAGTAAGAACTTTCACCGCATAAGCAATTATGTATCCAAAAATTTAATGTGATTGGCTAGGGTCAATTCCCTCCATATACTACAAATACTAGATTGTGGCGTCAAAATACCTTGTCAACTAATGCATTTCGCGTTTCCTTTCGATATAATGCCACTGAGTGTCGCCTTCAGTCAGAGTAACATTTCGAAAAGACAAAAATATTGTATCCCACATTTATATTTTTACGGAGTAGTTTCCTACCTACAAAAAATTAGTTATGCTCGAAATTATTTACATACCGATAAATTATTAATCAATATTTACACGTATTAATGTTAATCTTACAGTTATTAAGGTAATATACGCGAATAGTGCAATTTCTTGACAAGTTGACTGATTCCAAAACGGAGTGTTGTATAGTGTTTGTCGGATTGTTTAATGTTAACGAGAGAGATCCAAGAGATTAATCTAATGCCAAGGTTGAACGGGTCTATGCGAATTCAAGTGTGGAGATTTTAGATATTTTTTTGGGTCATTAAACGATCATTTTTTCAAGGCCGATGTTCTACATATTCATCATTTGTTTGTCTAATATAATAATTTAACCATCAAAAAAACGATGCACATTTTTAAAATCAGTCGGAGCTTTATTTCTTATCAACAAAAAACTACATATTTCGTTTAGGTAAAGTTAGTTTTCGAACAATATGGCTATATGAAAATAAGCGATTTCACTGTATAAAAGATTTTTCACGATCACCAACAAACTAAAACAGTTTTACACAAATTAAGAGAAACATTGCCAGCTTCAAAATTCGGCAATTTTTTTATGTGAAATATGTTTGCTAATAAAATGGTTTAAATATCATCCACAGTTTGCATATGGAGCTCTAAAATGATATTACGCCGACGTATCCCTACTCCGTCGTAGTACATACAGTTCGTGAAAATCGAAAGTAAATTAAGAAGTTGATTGTGGAACGGTCAGTCAGATACAAGAACCACCAGAGTGAGAAACGAACTGTTGGTACGTATCCATTCCATCCAACTCTGTAGTATTAGATTGATTGAACGCAGTAATTTGTATTTTTTTGTGTCGCATTTCTTTTTTCTTCAAAAAAGAAAAATATGCCAAAATATTTCGTCAAGTTCGTGAGCCATGACATTTAATTATTTATATGCAAAATGTAATCCAAACTCTTTTCAAATTTTTGTTTAAAAAATAATTTTGACTTTTTTTTAAATAATTTTTTATACGTAAAGTATAAATAATAATAACACCAAAATTTTGTTTTATCTCCAGTTCATAAGGTAACGTCATCATTCTAGATTGCAGATACAGAGTGGAAACTTATACTCTCTATTATATAAAAATAATAAAGATAGAGTGCGTCATGTAGTCAGTCATGTAGGAAAATTGAGGGGGTCAATGTTGTGTATTTATAGTTTCATAGGCAAATTTTAGATTTATTGTGCCTCCTCCCTATGATATTATTATTGGGAAAAAGATTAATAAGAAAATAAATTTTAAGGTAAAAAAAACCTACAAAAAAGATAAAAACTTTTTCGATATTATTTTAAATAACGATATATATCCTTTTTTTTGAAAATTCGAAAAAACCTTTGGATTTGAAAACCAATGTCCTTAGTTTTCTTAGTTACAAAATAAACTGCGAATTAAAAAATATTCTAATTATAATAGAATAATTTCAGGTAATAGCTATACAGTTACTAAAAACTTTTCGTTCTATACATATTGCTAAATTACCAGTTGCCTTCAATTGATTATACAGAATTAAAAATATGATATTTGAAAATTATCGAGTTCCAGTTTTAGCGGTTACGAAACCCAATTAGTATTGACCGCTGACACCTAACGGTTAATTATTATTCATTCATATGAAAAGGTATTAACTGAAAAAATCTACGATCTATGGAAACTCCCAAATTAAAAACTCGATAAATTTTGACTAAGTTATTAACGTTACAGAATAATTTAGAGGCAAGCACAACTTGACTATGTGCCCAAAAAGTTGTGTGAACGCAATAAATGTATTAATTTACTTAAGTTAAATATATTAACTAGGTTTATGCAATGATTTTGAATTTTGAATCACGTTTTTGTAAATAATTATCAAAATTACACCAATTAGATGTTAGAAGAAAACAAATTAAGTGATAATTTTTCATAACGAAGTTGCCTAACTAGCATTAGCTTAAACTTGGCTGATAGAAAGAACTGGGCAATTGCCTATAGTGTCAGTTCAATGTCGGACATTATTCAGCAGTCATTTCCAATGTCGGACGTACCTTGAAATGCATACTGCTCTCCCGGAAGTTGAATGCACATAATTAAAAAAAAAATAATCCGGGACTTGGTTCAAGCACCACAATATTCTATAATCTAAAATAGAAGATTAACATCAATGTTCTTAAGAAAACCGTAGTTTTGGCCCGAAGATTTCAAAAGTATTTTGATTTGTGAAGTCTGTAGCAATTCAAAGGTGCCTTCATTCGCAAAAATCGATTCAAAATAATCAGACCCATTTTTGTTTTGCTTGAACGGTATACCTGCAATCTTAAACAATAAATTTTAATTCAGATAAACTTTTTATTTCATGCGCGCAAGTCTAATGTCTTAAATACAATCACGCATATCCTTCATTGACTATATCACCTTTACGGTTTAGAAGGAAACTAAGGCTGAAAATCAATCTATACCAAACAAGGCTTTTAAACGGACTTGGCTCGATGCGAAAATGGCTTTCGATGTTAAATCTTAATGTACTTAAAAAAACTCGAAAGAATTCATTGCCGTTTAAGCCGGGAAAACAGAGAGGAGGGTATTTATTGTCGATGTCTTGATTTGAACGATCATAATAGTGTGAATTAGGTAACGTCCATCTGTTTATCCGTATTTACCAAATTAGGTAGCGTTATTCCAGTATCAAGTGAAGAAAATAAAAAATGCACTTTTGATTTATTTTTTAATGTTTCTTATAAATATATGTGTGTTCATAAAACACGAAAAAGTGGTCATTTATAGGAGAATATATCGAAAAATGAGATCCGGGCTCGATTTTGAGAAATATTCAAATATGAAAATCTCACCTTGATAAGTGAACTTGTTTTCGAGCTGCGGATTGATTCTCAAAAGCCTCTATAAATTTTACGAATTTTTTGAAGGGGACTTATTTTTCTTATTTTTTTCCGCTAGTAAAAATACAACCGTCAAATTGCAATTAATTTCGACATACAATACAAACTTACAACTGGTGTATTCGCCCAAAAAAATACCAAAAACAAGTCTTTAAAAAATCGTACTTCAGAAATAAGAAATTATAAGGACTTTTTTCACCCTGTAGTTCGGAAACAACTTGAAGTTTTCATATTTGAACTGGTCTCAAAGATCGGGACGATAATATGATAGTTTGAGATATTTCTTTCACATATATCGAAAAATGCTCAAACTATCATATTTCTGAGAATTTGATCCACCCTGTACTTATATAATTGATAACAGTAACTTAGGAAGATATTTATAATTTAAAGGAAAAAGTGTAAATTCTAAAATGTAAAGGTGATAATTATTACTATAAATCTTCAATTTCGAAATTCTGTTATAGCGACCAGAACAGAAAACAGGTGCGTGTTATTATCAATCACCAACCCAACCCAACCCAATAAGTGTTCACCGGACTCTGCTGATTTTTGTATTAAGTAAAATTATTTATTGTTAATTAAATTTTTGACACTTATTTACAAACTTGAAGAAATATTTTTATTGAAAATATACCAAATATAGGTAGGATTGCTGTCATTAAAATTCCCAGATGATTTACTAATAAGTGAATAACAACTAATAAGTGAAAATTAAATAAATTAATAACCGTTATTATCCCAATTAATTTCAGAGAATGAATAAAGTAATAGCCATTACTACCCTTCTTTCCCTTGCTGGGGCCGTATGGGGCTATTCGGGTGGCGCCCCCGAATCCGTTTGCGGGGATATGATTCCGAAACATCCCGCCGACCCTCAAAAGTCGCCGTTTCCTTACAAGGTCACAGTCGACAATGGTCTAGTCAAGCCGGGACAGGAAGTCAAAATAACGGTGACAGGGAAACCATTTAAGGGATTTATCATCCAGGTCAGGGATGCGAACCAGAAAGCTGTTGGAAGCTTCCTGATACCCGCGGATGACAAGTTCATGAAGGCGATAAATTGTCACACCAATAAAGGGGTAAACCTCGTCCTTATATTTTGACAAATTATTTTTAAATTTGAAGATCCCAAAAGAGATTCATTAAACATTGGTATTATGTCACACAAAATTTAAAAACAGATATAAATCCTAGGGTTTGTTGGTCACATTTTATATTTATCTTTTATTTATATTTTAATACTTTGGCATTGTATACTCTTTTTTCAAATTTTTTTCTTAATTTCTAAAATTTTAATTTAGAGCGCCGCTACTCACAAAAACTCCACGGACAAAAGCGACATCACTTTGGTCTGGAAAGCACCTGAAGCTGCTGGAAAATATACTGTTACGTAAGTTAAATTTGACGGGGGTACTCAATTAGATCAGATTCAAAAATTTCCTTCAACAGAGCCACAATTGCCCAAGATGGGGCCACCTTCTGGACCGCAAAACCCACCGAAGTCATCAATGTAGAATAATTTATTTTAAGCAAATAAAGGTATTTTTAGTAATGTATAAATATCTATTTTTTAGAAAAAAGTGTGATTGTTGTACAGGAATGAGCCCACAAAGATAGATTGAATTTTATTCAGTTCAAATACAATTAGAAATAATAAAATAACTTAGTGAACTTCAAATTGTTTTTGACAGGGCCATTGGCTATTTTCCATTGGAAACCTTGTCCTGCTTGATCTTAAACCTCATAGAATCATTAAAATGCACTTTGCAATTGAAAAAAAAGTACACTAATTCCATGCAACACAAAGGTCAGGAATAAGACCAAGAGTGAACCATCATGTAAAACTACACGAAAGCAATCTTCAACAAAATTTCCACCTGTTTCCACATTCGTTACACAACACAAATGTGGTCATAGGTTCGTCAGATGACCTGGTTTGTAACTGGTTATAAGTACAATTCCTCTTCTTACACTTCCCGCATTTAAGCATGTCAGTTTTCGTACCTGGAAAACAATTGCAAATATGCACTTTACATCTTCAGTGTGAAGTAGGAAAAGACTCTTACCTTGAGCAGTTGCTAGTTGTGCATCATTGATAGCTTCCTTGTTGAATCGATCTCTGAGCTGTTTCACTTCGTCATTGGCCATCTCTTCAGCTGTCATAGTGGCTAATCTTGAAGCTGAAATAGCGCCAATTCGGAAATTAGTCCTCAAAGTGGGATTTTTTGGATCTTTCAGGTTGGCAATCCTTGATCGTACCCTGTTCTTATATCTCATATCTGTGTTCTTAAATTCACTGAAAATTGCTTCTTCTAGTTCATCAGCCAGTTCTTCTGCCGATGCACAACCTAAAATACTTGTAATGTTTACTTTTAAGAATTGTAAAGTACATTCTAATTTCCAAGACTTTTACAAATACAAACCATCAAAATCATCCGGCTTGGAATCAGTTTTAATTGCTGCTGCAAGCATCTCTCTACACTTCAACCTTACTGAATCAGTAGTATTTGATGTGGGAGGAAACTGACTTGGCAATTTCTTTTCTTTATCTTTTTCTCGGTCATCTCTTTTGGGTTTTTCTTCCTTCTCCTTTTTAGGTTTTGCTTCAGAAGAACTGGAGGAAGATTTCTTATTTCCATCATTTGAATCAGATAAAAATTTCTTCCAATTCTTAATTAACAATTTTGATAAGCTTATAACTTCTTCATCTTTGCTAGACTTGCGTAGGGCATTTACAGTCATTCCTATACGTGTTTTTGTCAAAACTTCAAGGTTTATGTTTAAATTTTGCAGTTCTTTTAGCAGATCAAGCGCTTGTTCTTGGCCCTGTAAAGTAATATTGAAAATAGATTGTTTTTAAACGTTTTAAATGGTAAACATACACTTCCATCTTCTGAAGTCATTTTACTTAGTTTTTTTTGTATTCTCATCACTTCTTCTTCCACGCTCATTTTTAATACAATAATACTAGAGTAAAATCGCTAAAATTGGATCGTGTTTCTTTCTAAATAATTAATCAATTTTAGTCTACTCAAAAGCCACACGACATCCACATGAATGAAACCGATTATGACATAAATTACCGCCAAAAGTACCACAATTGGCAGTTAAAACTCTCTGGTAATTTTTAACGTGGTGGTAGTCACAAGACGTGTTACGCTAAACACAGTTATCGATCATCTTATATTAGCACGAAGAATACCTTAAATTCTGTTAAAGAAAATATTCGGTACCGAATTTTCTATTAGAGTTACAACTTGAAATCTATCAACCTCAAACTCCATTCTCTTTTTAAATTTGACGTTGACTGATTAGATAGATAAAATATTTTGAATGTAATTATAATGCGCGGTTGTGCTTAAGCAGTATTTGTTAAGTTGCCTAGACTGTTTTCCCCCCAAATTAAATTCGTGAAATTCCCTGGGATATTGTAGTAAACGAAGGTAAAATTTTATAATGGCTTCCTGCTGAAGGTGGTGGGTGGTCAAAAATGGTATTGTATTGAACTTAGACATTTTAAACACTTTCCGTCAGTACCGCAAGCTTTTCTAATGTAATTTCCTTAGCGGTTTTGTCGTAAAATGATTAGTTTTTGAATATACGTTGAAGTCACTATGTTTTGTGCGGACAAAAACATTAGTATTCTTGCTCGGTGGTGGATAATCCACAGCTGAAATTATCTGTGGCGAACAACGAGGATATTCTGCTTGAAGGTGGGTGAAATTGTATTAGTAATTTTTGCCTCAAAGTAATGATTACATTCTTAACGTGGGTTTATTTTTGATTGCCGCTTAATTGATGTCTGGTCCGAAATATTTTCTATTGTTGCAAATTTCACAGTGTTAATTATAATATTTCTTTCTTCCTGTTTAGGTACCGTCAGTTAATAATACAATTTGTTTTATGGCGCTTTACAGTAATTGTGAACAACAGCATTAAATTTTTTTCTTAACAAAGTTATTTTTTTAACGGCATTTTTTGTTTGGTCTGTTTGAATTACAAACAAGGGTGCATTGGTGCAAGAAAAAACAAGCAAAAACTGTGCCTCTTTAGTTGTATTGAGTAGTGCTCTTTGTTATTCATAGCGCTCTTCTTTAGCCTTTATGTCACCATTTTTACTTAAATAGAGGCTTCTTTTGGAACACGATTTAATTCAGTTCAATTCAACATTCAGTCAAAATTTTTATCACAGAATTTTTAACGCCTGTGATGACTACCCAAACTTAACCAAAATTAAAATATTATTAGTATATATATAAATTCCCTGGATCAAATTATGTAGATCGCCCCCCTTAATCTTCGTTCCATTAACCTACAAGTTTGGGTGGAAATCTTTTACGAGAAATGATGAAATAATGACATCAGTAATGTGACCAATGTCATGGTGACAAATTCGAAAACAGTTACCTGAAAAAAGTGTTTCGAATGAAATTTTAGAGGTGTATACGAATGTTGAAACAATAGCATAGAGAATTTTCCACATTATGGGCGACACTGCCAACCAAAGAAATATTTACCTCGCTGTAGAAAACAAAAAACAGCAGCAAATATTAAAACGGCTTTTGAGTCACGAGTGTTTAAAAAAGTGAGTGACAAAAAGTTTACTAAACTAGGTGCATACTTTACTTTTCTATGACCCGCACATTTTTGCCAAACAACACGAATACATTAACTGACATAACTGTCAGAATTGACAAACGTCAAAATTCAAGCCGTGCGGTAAAATCTCCGAAAACATCCGATTGTTCTCAAACTCGTGCGGTAATATGTCGGAAATGTGCGAAGCGACTCGGATCCGTGGGAAATGAGACTGACGCGGTAAAATAACACTAACAAATAACACAGAAGGGAGTAGAAAATAGTATATTATGCAACAAGTGCTGTAAACGACTTTTGAGTCACGCTCGCTCCGCTCGTGTCAAATAGACGAGTGACTTAAAAAGTTTACCGAATGTGGTGCATGCTATACTATTTCTACGACCGTTAGTTTTTGGGTATATTTTCGCGAAACAACACAAATACAATCACTGGCATGACCTTCAGAATTGATAAACTTCAAAATTCAAGGCGTGTGAAATATCTCCGAAAACATCCGATTGCTCCCAAACTCGTGCATTAAAATCCCAGAAATGTCCGAAGTGGCTCGGATCCGTGGGAAACGAAACTGACGTGGTCGCTTCCCGTACGCTAAATGGGTGAGTAATTAGGCGTTTTACAGACGGGAGTAGAAAAAACATATTTTAGGTACAATTGGAAGATGGTTTGCTTCTGATAACTTGATCAAATTTTCAAATTAAAATAAACATTTTCATGCCAGTTGAAGCGAAAAAAATTCATTTATGCCAATTAAAAAATGTATTTGTATCTACTTTGGTGTATTAGGGGGTCAAGATGCGAGTTTGTTTAAAAGAAAATGACAGAAATTTTGAACATTTTATTTAATTATTTAATTATTTTTTGTCAGTCACAAAAAATCTATTACAAGAGGGTCTTGTTAGTTCTGGCTAACTCCATTTTGCAGAATTGTTTGAAAAAGTTTTTTATTTAGGTCTAGGGAGCTAATAGAAAGTTGCTCTTATTTTTAAATACGAATGAAATTGCATGTAAAAATATGTTTTTCTAGTCTTCGGACACTTCGGACATGTTCGGCACTTTAGTCACGGGTTTGGGAATGATCGATAGATTTTAGTTATGGTATTTTGACGTTTGTCAATTCAGACAATATTAATGGTCATAGAAAAAGCATAGTATGCAACTCGTTTATTAAACACTCTCTCCGGTGCTCTCCGTTGTTTTCCGCTTGTGTCAAGTCAACGCATGACAAAAATGCCGTTTATCAAGCTTGTTGCATAATATACTATTTGTTTTCAGCTTTTAATTTTTTTTTTTGTTTCAGTTTTCAAAAAGAACTCTCCATTTGCTACAGTTGTTAATTTTTTTAAAGCTTTTTGGAGAAATTGACAATTATGCGGTGCTCTGCGCTTGCCATTTTTTAAATCACATTTTCGATATAAAAGCAAGGGGCCACAATTTCAGATATAATCCGAGCTGAATTATTGTTTGAAGGAACATAAAAATAAGTTCCCTGTAGGTGGTGACGATTTAGTCTCATTTTTGTGTTATTATAAAATTGGTTAGTGGGCAGACTGATTATTCCACATGCCACTTTGCTTTCACAGTTTTTTTTATATCCAAGTTGAACGTATCTTTTGGTTGTTATAAACGGTCCTACGCAATTTTTCAGAAAGTGATGTAATTTCATGATGCTATCTTGTCAAAATGTATGTTTTGCCATATAATTTTCTAATTGTGATGCAAAATTTATAAAACTGTATCCGTTATATCTTAAAATATTAGTATACAGTTGCATATGTTAATGTTTGCTTTGTGGTTTAAGTCTGGAGTCTAGAATATTAATTAAATAACGACTTTTTTGAGTGGAAAAATATTTTTGGATTAAAAAATTGTTGCTTAAGAAACTGAGTTAGGCTTAAGACGTTTGAAATGTTTAATACTTTAAGAACTAATATTGTGCATTGTGTTATCATATGAAAAGAATCAGTCGATTAAACAATATAACATAATTAAATTACGCAAAATATGAGGTAGGAAGTGGGATCTGAGAGTCTGAGTTAATGCCCCAAACTTCGCTGTTTTAAAAGTGTTATTAAGTTTTTTGGCCACTAGAGTTAGAACTCTGCTGTGTCATTAAGCTAAGAAATATCATAAACACAAATAGTCAGTTAGACCAAACATCGCCATTTGTACTTTGCATTTGAAAAGTTATTGTTTATCTAAAGTAATTGTCATATCGGAAAAAAATGAATCGTTCTTAGATAACAGCTGTTCTGATGTGGTGGGAGAAGTTTCGGCAGCTTGATGATTTTTTCTATTGGCAACTGTAATGTTCTCCGAATTAAAGTCACACTTTATTTATTAGGGAAGTGTTTATGGAAAAAGTAGCTACATGTTATTAAGCAGTTCTTTATAATTATTGGTAAAAAAATATATTTTACATTTTTATATATATTCCTTAGTTGTAACATTTAGTAACGTCAAAATTATTTTGCGAATGTTGTTACAATAATTACGTGTGTGTGTTTGTCGCAAAATCTCTCAGCGCGCAACAACATGCTGTACTTAGTCTTGTATTGCAATTAACGCAGTTGAGATGCAGTTGCACGTTGTTATTTGAAGTGTTTTTTTGATGAAAACTTGGCGAGCTTGGTATTCACAATGTTTCAGGTAGCCTACACCATGTCCAGAAAGGGAGACACGATCCGAACTATTAACGTCGCTGTAGTGGGGCTCTCCGGCGTCGAGAAAGACAAAGGCCACGCTGGCGTGGGCAAATCATGTCTCTGCAACCGCTTCATTCGGCCACATGCGGAAGACTACAACATTGATCACATTTCGGTGCTCAGTCAAACCGATTTCAGCGGTCGGGTGGTGAATAATGATCACTTTCTTTATTGGGGGGAGGTGATTAAGACGTCAGATGAAGGTACCGATTATCAATTTAGCGTCATCGAGCAGACCGAGTTCATCGACGACGCGTCCTTCCAGCCGTTCAAGGGAGGCAAAATGGAGCCTTACGTCAAGCGCTGCGCATCGACTAAAATAACGTCCGCGGAGAAATTGATGTATATTTGCAAAAATCAATTGGGTATCGAGAAGGAGTATGAACAGAAGGTACTGCCCGATGGTAAATTAAATATAGACGGGTTTATTTGCGTATTTGACGTAAGCGTCGTGCCTAGTCGGAACATAGAAAAACAGGTGGAATTCGTGGCGGCCATATTGAACAACATACAGAAAACCAAAAAACCGGTCGTTGTAGTTACCGCGAAAAACGACGAGTCCAATGACATATACGTCCGCGAGGCTCACAAGTTAGTTCAAAGGAGCGAGTATAAAAATTGCATACCATTGGTGGAGAGTTCCGCCCATGAAAACGTTAATATCGACATCGGATTTCTCTTATTAGCTCAAATAATTGACAAGACAAAGGTGAGATTAAAGTTCTTAACTTACAGCGAGGCCGCGCTGGCGAGAAAAGAAATTATGGACTCAGCTAGTGAGGCTTTCATGAGGCTCATACGGGTACATGTCACAGATTGTCACGCCCTGTGGTCTCACACAGTGAAAAAGCTCAATAGTCACAAAGAGTGGATTCATTTTGTGCAACTGTTTGGCCTTGATGGCACTCAGAGACTTTTTAAGAGGCACATTAAGAAACTGAAGGATGAGCAGTTGGCTAAACAAGTGGCTCGATACATGGAAATGTTACCTGACGTTCTCCACGACCTCATTCCGGGCTTTAATACGTTGGCCGACTCGGATTGGACGTCAATTCAGCAGTACATTAAAAATCACCCCAATTTTTCCCAGTATTTTTTCGAACGGCCAGAGGATATACCCTGGTCAGAGTGCGTCGGGTCAGACAGTGATGAAGCGCGCATTCCCTTTGATGTTTTAGACACCAGCGAAGCCGAAACTGTCTTTAAAAATCACATAAACGTACTGCAGCAAGAACAAAAGCGGCTGGAATACAAAAAACAGTTTAAACAATTGCTGGAGGATACCGGCTACGTAACACCTGGTAAGCATTTGTCTGAAGTCCGTGTGCTGTTCATGGGCCGTGAATGTTTTGAGGCTCTTTCCGAACACGACTGCCAACAGATTTACGAAACGCACCAGAGGGAGTTAATAGAGAACGCGAAACACAATTTTCAAGAACTCCTTTTGGAACACGCGGATTTGTTTTACCATTTTAAGAGCATAGCGCCCACTGGAACCATTACCCAAGATGACATCAAGGAAATAACGGATGTGCTGCAAGAGGACTTCCGGTACAAGATTCTCGATAGATTAGATCAGGACCGGAAGCTCACCCTATTTCAGCATTTGGGTTTTATCCACTATCCAATACGGGAGCATTGTCCTGCATTCCCAAACTGTATGGATTCACTCATTGAACGAATTTTGGCCACCAAAGCCCACAGGCCGTCGTCTTGGAATCACAGCAACCAGTGGCTTATGAGCTCTGACAACAATCAGCTTAATCTTATCATCTTAGGGTTGAATAATTTAGCCGATAATCTGGCCGCAAAGATCAGGGCACAGTGCGATGACGACGAGTACGAAATAAACTGTCAATTTTATAACTTAGATTATAGAATCATCAGCGGGGACGTCAGTTTGCCGCACAACTCATTTAGGACGTCGGATTTTGTACCCCACGGCAGCTTTTGCGTTTATTCTAATGCCGAATCGTTTGAGTATATTCGGGAAAGCTTAGAAAAGAAACTACTCTCTAACTTAGAACAAGAGGACAAGTTACCGTTCCAGGGTTTACCCATAGTGCTTATGTTTCTTCAAGATCCGGCAATAGAGGAAAAAGAAATTTTAAGATTGAAAGAAGACGGCCAGAATTTGGCCGATAGTCTTCAGTGTCCGTTTATGGACGTATCCTTGGAACAAATCACTGAGGAGCAGTTAGTTTCTGATGCTTTGCATCAGCTGGTACAGAGTATTCATCATCGAGCGGGATTCCTGAACATTAATCAATCGGTAATTGAATGTGTTGAACCAGATATTAGAGTGATAATGTGCATGTTTTGCGGTGACCCGTATTCTGTGGAAAATGTTCTCTCCCCACTGTTAAATCATCAATTTTGTTTTCTATCTTCACCGCACAGCGTCATTTTGGAAACTTTCCTAGGCGATTCTAAAAGAAAAGTTGAGGTTATAATATCTTCATTTCACGGTGCTAACGCATTCCGCGACGAATTGGTACACGGATTTATTCTGGTTTACTCTACGAAACGAAAAGCATCACTAGCCACTCTCAATGCCTTTTCAATGAATATTCCGAATCTTCCCATACAAATTTTGGCGGTAACTGATTCCGGAAGTGCTACCGCTTTCTTTAACGACGATCTAAGCCAAATGCTTATAACCGAAGGTAATTCCACCGCCGACAGGTTGGGCGCCCATTTCATGACGTCATCGGCTACCATGCAACCCAAAACTGCGTTTTTCACACCATTCTTTAAAGAAGTATGGGAGAAAAAGCCAGAAATAGAACAGGCTTTCCATATGGAAGAACCTTCAGGATTAGATAGTGGCGAGGGAACGTTAGAGCGGTCGGCCAGGTCCACCAGGCATGGTCATCCTCTTCCGCCACCAAGAAATGAAAGCTACTACCTAAAACTTAACGACGGCAGCGAAAGTGAGAATTTTGAGCTCAGCGGGCCTGACGACAAGCTTAGTTCAAGCGACCACAGTGACCGATTTTCAAATATCTACATGTACGGCAGCGAAGGATCTATGAGTTCCAAAAAGAGATACACCCATTCGGGTTTCCAGGTCTATCCTCCGCCTGCTACCCCACCTGAACCCGCACCTCCGGATAACATAAACACTCGAAACTCGAAAAAGTCACTGCTCTCTTCGCAAACAAGTTTAGATGATGTTAATTACGGTGATCCCCCCATGTCGATACCGGGTAGTGCATGGAACAACTACCAGCACGCCTTTACCACCGGCAGGCGGCATGTTGCGCCCAAATCGCGTTCTAAAGGGTTGTCGCAGACTCTAAAACAACCGGGAAAGTTGAACATGAAGAATTATTCGGCTGTTACGGAAGCTATAGCGCGGATGAATATGAACGAAGTTAACTTTGGAAATGCTCCTCTGGCTACTCCTGAGCCGGTAGATTTGGGTTGTGAGTATGCACAGGTTAAAGATATGGTGCACAATATCTATCCTCCCGACTCCGAATATTTATATACCATGGTTCAAGATGCCATTAGTGTGAAATCCAAGCTAAGACAAAGACGAGAGAAGGGCCAGCCTTCGTACTCGGATTCAGACAGCGAATGGAGTAGTTTGGAAAGGAGGCAAAGAGCTAGCGAAGTTTATTCAAAGGTTAATAGAAAGGGAGGCACTCACAAAAGGCAGAGGAAAAAGAGGACCGCGATACCGGTTCAACCTCCTAGAGTTCCCCAGCTAGGAACTTTTACTCATTCATCAGTCCATTCGCCTTCAGTAGAAGAAGACGACAAAATCAACGTAGCCACTGAATCCAATTCTGACTCTTCTGAGGTTAGTGAGCCTGAGCAATTTACAGCGGCAAATATATCGGACATCCGAATGAAATTTTCGCAAAAACGGTCCCAAAGTCTTAAAAAACGCATTCCAGACCTACCAAATACGCATAACTACAACATTAATTCGCTGGATTTGTATACTGGCCACTCTAATTCTTATAGCCTGATGCACGACGATGAATCTAGTTTGGATGTTTCCTCCCCCAGAGATAATAACTCTCCCATGTTCGGCGTCTTTCCTAAAATGAAAGAGACTGACCTAGATAAGCTCCTGAGGAAGCGAGAGAAACAGAAAGCTAAGGATGATTCCAAAATGGAGAAACGTAGATTAAAAGAGGAAAAACTGAGGAAGGTTGCGGAAGAAAGGGATCGAAAGAAGCTACAGAAATCCAAGCAGAAATGTATGCCACCTGGCGGGGTAGCCGCAAAGTTGGCCGATTATATCCAATCGGACAAGAACTATATTCCGATCTTTATGGAGAAATGCGTCAAGTTCATCGAAGCTGAGGGTCTGGACTTAGAGGGTATCTATAGGGTCCCCGGCAATAGAGCTCACGTGGATCTGCTATTCCAGAAGTTCGAAGAGGATTGCAATGTAGACATACACGAACTGGACATACCAGTGAACGCCGTAGCTACTGCCCTAAAAGATTTCGTGTCCAAAAGGTTACCGCCGTTGTTTGATTCCGAAGTAATGAACGAAATGGAAGAAATAGCGGGCACTAGGATGAAACCCATGGTAACAACAACAGGCAACATTGAGGTCAAAACAGACCGCAGCTGCCGGCTGCTGGCTCTACGAGGTATGTTAGACAAGTTGCCGCCCATTAATTTTCAAATTTTAAAGTTTATGTTCCAACACTTCGTTAAAGTAACTGAGAACTCGAAGTTGAACAGTATGGATAGTAAAAATCTGGCAATTTGCTGGTGGCCCACGCTATTGCCTATAGAGTTTAGTGACATGGGTAGATTTGAACAAATGCGACCCTATCTTGAAGATATCGTGCAGACGATGATAGATCAGTACCCTTTCTTGTTTTGCGGTAAAGAGGCTTTTGTCATGGTGTAATTTGCTTTGGCGGGACGAATCTGGGATTATTATTAGCACACTTGGATCTTATGGGACGTTCAATTTCGTAGAATTAAAAGTCTGTTTGAATGAGATTGGAGTAAGTTATCGCGACCTAGGTTTTATTCATTTCTTTTCGCCCACACCTTAGGTAATGAAAAATATGTGTTGACAACCTACAGGATTCGATTTCCACGTTAGCCGGAAATTAAATGGTTTGTTTGTAATCAATATACGTCCTATTTCCTCTATTTTTGCGAGATACTTTGGAATCTGTGCGTAATAGGGGGATCGCTAATTTTCAGGGCCCAGTGAACTGAGACATATTATCTTTCTCATTTCAAAATATCCGTCCATAGGGACAAAAATGACAAATGTGGGTGCACAATTCTAACACTCCTGCTTGGGGCCGTTCGGTTCACCAATTTGCGAAAAGGCTTATAAAAGGTGTTTCGGTTAAATTCAAGCAGCGGCACAGACGCTTGCTGCTTAACAGCATATTCTCGTCTCTCTCTTTCGAGTCGGCGTATCTCTGTTACACTCTCTCTTGTATCTATGGACAGCTAGTAAGTAAACAGATCAGATAGTCCTATGGCATATATCATGTATGGTAAGGACAAGAAACTATTTTCAATAAAGGTAAAATAAAGTATGCTGTAATTCAAAAACTATCAAGTTCTGATATATTTGTTGTCCGAAGATGACAAAGGCGTCAAATTTTTAATTAGCGATTTCCCCCCAGAAGTATAGGTTTCATCGTGAACATTGACGCAGAATATTACTAAGCTTTAATAAATAAAAGAAAATAAGAAGTGATTGTATTTTTACATGTTAATCCGTATGAGATAATTGAGGAGTCGAGAGGGTAGTTTTTTTACGATTGAACTGTGCGTATGAATTTGTGTTGATTTTAAGTGGGTTCTGTATTCATGTAGTATAGTGAATGTATCCTGTTTCAATATCATCGAGGGATGTAGCGCACGCGCGCTGCACCGCGTCCATTTTCGTAATCTTGAATGTGAAATTTGTAATTTTAAAACTGTTTTACAAAATTGTATTACATATTATGCTGTTCTACACACACAATATAACAAAGGAAACCCGAAGCTTTAACGTTTTCGAATCCCCAATGTAACTGTATGATGCGATGGTTGACGAAAGGATACTACGAGACAATAATATCATTTGGCAATTGGAATAGTAATTGGCGCATTTCCTTACGGTACTACAAGACTTTGACGTTAGGGCCTAAAATAAGAATCTTGCACGGTGCTTCGGGGTAATTTATTTAGATGTGATATTTCTGGTGAAAGTAGGCACGTTTTTATTTTCTACTTCACTTTCGATGTCAACATCAAACAGTTACATTTTTGTTACGTTCTCCACGGTAAATGTATAAAATGTACTTTTGTAGCAATTGTCCAGCACAATATTTTGCAAGACTGAGTCGCATTGTCACGACTTGGAGTGCCAAGTAGTCTAGTGCGAGGGTAAAGCAATGCCTCACCTGGTGGGGTTTGTAGTAATTGTCAATTTGAATAACTTTCTTGAATTTGTTCCGTGTACCACATTCCACTGATAATTGTTTCCTCTTTTCCGCCTTTATTGTTAATTTGGGGTCAAAATCTGTTTACACATTAACGTTTTCGACACTTCACTTATCTTGTCTTCTAAGCTCATGTTTCCATGTGGAACGAATTCAGTAACATTAGCTGTGCTAGAGCCTTTTAAAAACAAATTCAATGTTTCACAAGTATGTACTGCCCAAGAGAATATTAACACGTCGCTGTACTACCCTCACCTAGAAAACTAAGAACTAAACTCACCTCATTAAAATTATAAAAATAAGAGACTAAATATTAATATGGTGTCTGTGGGCGGAGTTTGATCTGCCGTTGCCGAACGATGAGGTGTGGCGAGGTTTAGGTTACTAGCGAGGTTCAAAAAAAGCAAGAGATGTGAAGTGTGGGCGTCGTGAATACAAATGAATTCGGATTCATATGAAAACGTATCAAATGCGATCGTTTCACACAAAAATTCATACTTACTCTTTTACTGATTGGAAAGATTTGGCTTTAGCAATGAACAGTTTTTTTCCCCAATAATTAATACCGCTATATCGATCTGAAATCCAGTTTGTATATTAGTGATATTTAATTTAATAGTATTATAATTTTGGGTATTCATAAATGAGCAGAAACTAAAAGATTTTGTGATATTTTAAATCTTGTATAGGTTAAGGTAATAATCCAAAAATTATAAAAGGGTTCTCGAAGGATTATTTTCTTTTGTTCACAATGTTTATTAGGAATTGATATTCGCTATTGCTCGTGCCGATGTAATAAGTTTTAATTTTTCGCTTTTGAGCTTTGTATTTGTAATTTTGGTGAAACAGTGGCAATAGGGAGGAATGTTTCGAAAAACTGTTTTTCCAGGAGCAGCATTTTTTTATTGATAAATTTGGACCGTGTTTTGTAGAATAGCGCTGCTTTTAGAAACACAAGACGCCCGTCCCTATTGTTCAAACGTTGCCCTAAAGTTGTATTAAGGTGATTGGTGTCCAGGGCCAGATGGATTTATGCAATTTATGTGCAATTTTATTCTATGTCATTTTAAATGCGCAACAGTACACAATTATTTATTTTTACCGACAAAAGGCGATATTTAATACAGCTTTAGGTATTAGGTATTGAATTTAGGCTCTAAAAAATTCAATGTACCATATGTGGATATATCGTAGATCTCTTAAATTTTAAGACAATTTACAATTTTAACGTTAGTATGTATATATGTAAACAAATGAAATGTTTATTTTACGCTTTATATTTATTGATTATACTCGACGATAATATCAGCTTAATGTAATTTTCAATGTTGTTGGATTTGTAAAATTTTTCCTTTATAAATTTGTATTTTTGTTTTAATAAACATTTGCAAAAGATTGGCTACTAAATTTGTTCTAATAAAAACTTTTTTTATGAAATTTATTATAGGATGAGTTATTGTGGTGCTTAATTGTCGCTTAAGTTTCTATGGATTCTTGTCACTCTGAAGTGCATAATTCACCCTGAATTTACACAATTGCTTTGCCTAAAAAAATTGATACTGTTTGCTTTAAAACAGAATTTTTATATCAGCACCCCATCACAGGTCACAGGTTAAAAAAGAATTTAAGAACCAGTTCTGTCATCTTTTTAGTTTATATAAACAAACATTAATGAAGGGTAAACAACACTTCAATCATATTAATGCTAACTGCAATAAGGACTCAGTGTTAATCTTGCTGTGATGTTCATCGCCTGCAACTCTGTTAAGAGCAACTTACAGGCATAGGGCATCGTTATTGCTGAAACCTGGGCGGAACTTTTGCAACTATTGCACCAGCTGCAATAACCAAGTCTGCCGCATTTGTTGCACACGTCGACCTCGCACTGATCGCTGGAAACCATCAAACGTTCTACCAGCATCATACTGAAATAGATAAACAAAAACTTTGAACACTCAAAATACATGGGATCTCCTTTCCTTAAAAATGTTCATTGCATTAAATAGGTTGTTTATATTATGAAAAAATACAAGAACTGACTGGAGTATCTTGGATTCTGTTTAAATAGTGCATGTGAATGTTGGAAAGTGTGCCCATGATTGAACGGTTGCACTACTAATACTAGTGATTAGATTTTCGATGCAACTCACTGAACATGGGAAGATAATTCGGGACTAGATACATGCAGGGTGATTCAAAAGTAAATGTAAACTTGTAATGTTCATATGAACGGAGGTCTCAAAACTTACCACACTTTGGACGACCAAAAATACTAATCTTCAATTTATTTAAGCACCACCAAAAGCGGTCGTGCTTAAATAAAATTAATACCACATCAGACAATAGTAAATCGCTAATAGTGGAGGTGTTTTTTTTGCTTTTTTTTTGATAAATTTAAATAACTTGATGGGATATGGTCGACAAGTTTAGATAATTCTCAATAAAATACATTTGTTTTTTCGATACATATATGAGAGCTTGAACTTTTAATGCAAATTGATTTCAGAAATAATGGTTCTTTTCATAACTGACATATAACAGTATCTCTTGTTGTAAGAAATATTTCTTTACTTTCTATGAGAACATGCCCCTGAAGTTTAACTTTTTTTTTGAGTCACCCTGAATAGACCTTCAAACCTTGCTCCGTAGCCAATAAGACAATCGCGTTCCATTTCACCCAGTCTGAGACCGCCATCACGGCTTCGACCCTCGGTCGGCTGTCTGGTAAGCACCGCTCTAGGACCGCGACCCCTGAAATAACCATTTAATCATAAAATGGCAAGGTTTGCGAATCGTAAATACCTGGCATGTATTTTGTCCTGTACCATATGCTTCAGCTTCTGATAATATACGGGGCCCGAATAAATATAAGCTTCTAGGGGTTCGCCCGTAATTCCAGAATAAAACACATCTTTGCCTTGATAATTATAGCCGTGTTTCGCCAATTCCTCGCTGACGTCTTCGACTTTTGACCCACCAAATGCTGTCCCGTAATGAAATTTGCCTTAAAATAGGGCAAAATGTTATATATTGGTTACCAAGGCTTCTTTGGTGTTCACCTTCGACTGTACCGGCTTTGCCGGCCAATAGTTCTATCAGTTTTCCGACCGTCATACGAGACGGATAACCATGCGGGTTCATAATAATATCCGGGCATATCCCATATTCATTGAAAGGCATATCCTCTTGTTCTACAATTAATCCTAAAAAATCCCCAAGTGTCTAAAATAATCTAAATGCAATTTAAATCTGCTGTTGTTTATTTATACCCATGTTTTGGATTTATACATTTTATAATTTCGTAAAAAAAGACGTATAAATACTATAAAATACGGAAATGACGGTTATGTGGTCAATTAGGAAATTTTTGAAATTGAAATGATTGATTTGAAGGCTAAAATAATGGGCTAATGGGAACCAAACATTTAACATAACAACTGACCAAAAATTATTCTCCACATACGTAAGTATACCTAGAAAAATACCTAGAAAAATAAAACATCTAATCTGAAAAGCTCACTATCTCCATTTAAAAATTTCTATTAGAGATTTTAATCATAGTAATTTTTTACATTAATCTATGAATCTATGAATGAGTAAATGTCAAATGTAAGAATTTTTACATGATGGTCAATCTTACCCACAACGCCCTTTTGTCCATGCCTGGAACTGAATTTATCGCCAATTTCCGGTCTCCTGGTTTGTCTCAACAATATTTTTATTAGAGTGGTGTCTTCTTCGTTGGTTGTTAATAAAACTTTTTCTATGTAACTTGGTTCGTTGGTCCTGTAGCTCAAAGGTGTTTCCTTGTATTCAATTGATGTGTTTGCGCTGCCCGGTACTGAAGACGCACAGGGTACCGACTTGTTTACCAGAACCTTCAATGGGAACAGTTAATCAGTTAACATTTTTTCGACAATGGATATTCAGATTTTTTTCCTATAATTTACCATTATATTTACGGTTATCAATTATATTGATTCTAAAACACAATGAAATATTATAAATAAGCACGAAATACGAAATTTCGGATCATGTGTCAAAATTGTGTTGTTCGATACGGTTGACCATTGAAACTGGGATGGGAAGAAAAAATACTGTTTCGACATTACGGTGCGATCTAACTTTTCTTATCAAATTATTTGATGTGAATTGCATAACATCGTGAATGTGAACTACCTGTTTGCCTTGAATCATTTCTCCGGGGGCTGCGATTCCGTCATTATCAAGGCAGCTGTGCCTAAAAATCTGTTGATTTGTTGTAGCGTCTAGCAGAGGCCCCTGAATTCTATCAAAAGTCTGATTGGGGTACCTTTTCATTATGCATTTGTTATTTTTGTACACTAAACATCTGCCGAAACCCCTATCAATGGACGCTTTATTTAAAATTAAGGCGTCTTCAATATCATAACCGCTGTAGCTCATCACAGCAATAGTTGCGTTTTGACCAGCTGGAAGTTTGTCAAAATTGGTTAGTTCGATCGACTTGGTTTTCACCATCGGAGCGTGGGGGTAGACGAGGTTATACAGAAGGGTATCCATACGGTTCTTTTGATTGTAGCCAATCGTTCCTGAGAAAATAACAAAATAAGTAGTTTAAGTCAATGGTGTCAAAAAATGTGACAAACTAGAACAGATGATAGAGCAGTCACTTAAAAAAAAATAAGTTGGGTTCGCAAATAATTTTTCAGCTGGTTTATAACTACTTTTGTGTTGAGTCGAACTTGCTAATGTTTTTGCTAACTGAACAGTTAACAGTCAAGCGCTGAAGAAGCCAACAGGATGATTGGCGAAACGTTAGCAGTTCGACTCAACAAAACCCGACACAGGAGGAATTCAGAAGTTTTATAAAAAGTATTACAGTAGCCTCCGTAAGTTTCTTTGAAAAATTAAGTTTGTTGTTGTAGTTTTAATAAAAAAAAAATTCAGGAAATAGCTACCGAAAATAAACGCTGAAGTGATTAATCAAAACTAACCCAACTGACATTAATTTCATTATTAATTGATTTTTGTGGATCAATGTTGAAATTTATTTGTTGATATTAAAGGCATTTGAATTTGGCTTGCTTATGTGCACTAGGAATATCTCAACTGCATATAATTTATTTAAAAAGGCACAAAATGTATCTTCTTCAAATTATTCTACAAATATACATATGTTCCTCATGTTCAAAAAGTTCACCCCTGACAGTAGTTTATAACCTAGGTGTTATCTAACACATGAATAATGACTTATTTACCCATCGCCTGCTTGCCCATGGCGCATTGATAGGTATTCCTTGGTGATTGGTTGTGATGTGGATAAGGCACCAGTCCTGCACACACACCTAGCAATGTAAATGTGGCTATTTCTAAATGGGTTGTTTGATCCGTAATGTCTTTTTCGTAACAAGCAATATAGCTATCATTTTCTTCATTCACGTCCAGAAATTCAATCAAACCGTCATGAAGAAAATCTTCAAAAGTTCTTATACCCTTTTCCAATTCAACCATGTGTCTGTTGGTCACTAACGGTTCTCCATTTTGAACTATAATATATGGCCTACATAACCTTCCTCCATCCGCACTAATGTAGACGCATTTGTGCAGATAACTGGGATAGATGGAAACATAACCAGATATCTTGCCTCTTCGCCGCATTAGCCTAAACACTCTAATCAGTTTGACATAGTTTCGCGTCACCCCCAAAATATTACCTGAAAAATGTTTACATAACACAGAAAATATTAATAATACTGAAATTCCAAATACCGTTCAGAAAAACCAAAAACGCTGAAGGTTGATGTATGGCTATACTGGCTACCATATTGATATCTTGCATCCCACCATTACTGGCCAGCCTTATCAGAGGATATTCATCAATGTCAGTAGTGATATGCGTCATTAGCGCCAAATTTTTTACCAAACCACAGGCCTTAAGATGTAAAATAAATACTGATCGCAATTTGTGCCATGTTTTTTACATACCTCTCCTTCTGGAGTATCGCTGGGACATAGCATACCCCACTGGCTGGGTTGTAAAGATCGGGGTCCGGACACCTTCCGTGTGGACTCAAACTGGGAGTTTACACGAGTCATCATACCCAATGCCGAAATGTAACTTAACCTTGACAATACTTGGGTTACACCAAGCCTCTCCATTCTAAAACGTTTAATTGTCCAATTTCCCTAAAATATATTGCCCCTAAGATATAGGTTCTACTTCTAACTGAAAAAAATTGTAATACCACTTACAAAAAAGCTGTGTCACAGAAGTACTTACTGTTGAAATAGCAAAAACAAGACAGCTAGTGATTAAATCAGGTCTCATGTACTTAATAATATCAAACTGAGTAGCTCTGATCTTGGGTATTGTTTTCTCGGCAATTGCTTTCAAATCAAAATTGAACCTTTTGAAAACATCCTCAAACATTAAGGAGATTAATGATCCAGCTAATTCCATCCTTTTGTTGCCATAGTAATCTCTGTCATCCAAAAATTTTTTATCTGTTTGCCCTTGAATTACTCTTTTCACCATCAAACCCAAGTAAATGGCCTTTAATCTGAAATTAAACTCATCTACGGGAACATGCGCCAAAATTGTTGTCGCTAACAAGTCACGAGCCTCATCTGTGGGCGTTTTGACTTTAGAAGCCGCTATTGCATAGCGTTTTGATATAATTTTACTTCCCAGATATTTGAGGGCAGCTTCCTGAGTATATATTTTTAGTTTATGACACTCTTCTAGTGTGGGAGTCAGTTTATGTATGTCAGAGACACCTATCAATTCACATATTTCTTTATCACTTATGACATTCATTGCTTTAAACACAATTGAAACAGGAATAGCCTAATAATTAAAGAAATACAACTAATCTTAATTTTTGACACACTCATAAACTTACATCTGTAAATAAATTGTGGCCCATGAAATACTTATTTCCTTTTATGAATACTATTGTTCTAGATTTCTTCTCATGGGTTGAACTGGTTACCTGGCACTGAACTCCATATTTGGCATCTTCTACAATCATTCTGTTTTTTGATAACTGTTCTTGTATCAATATAACTTTTTCCTGGCCCTTCACCACAAAATAACCTCCTGGATCCAATGGACATTCATTCATTTTTGCCAACTCATACTCTGATTTATTACTTAGTACACAGTTTGATGATCTAAGCATTATGGGCATTCTAAAAACCAAATTAATCCTTAAACTTAGTACTACAAATTTACAAGCAAATTTAACATACCTTCCAATTAGGAGTCCAGTTTTTGCAACCCTTTGGGACCCTCTACTATATTCAATATCTACAGTAATTGGAGCAGAGTAGGTCATGTCTCTTAATCTACATTCATGGGGAGTTGTGGACTTGCTTATGTTAAATCCCTCATCTACATCAGGCCTTCCAACATGGACATTTGTATACCTGCAATTTTGTTCTCTATTATAAGAGCAGTAAATAAAATAAAACTTCACTTGCTTAATGTAAAACAGTGGATCTGCATCACAGGTGACAGTATTGTTTGCTTCCACAATCTTTTTTATTTCAACATTGATAAAATAATTAAATGAATCTATGTGCTGTTTAACAAGACCTCTCACTTTCAGAAATGCTGGAACGAGTTTCCATTTCTCCTGCAAAAATATAGTGAGCGGTATATTTCATTATACTTTACATCCAGGTTGATATTACTTCAATTTCTTTTATCGGTTGATAGTAATATTTAGGATCTCCAAATAATTCCTTGATGTTATTACTATCTAACATCGTTTATCGGTATACCAACTGAAAAGAAATATCACAATATGCTACCCTTTATAAAAAAAATTCGATTTAAATCAAATATCGTCTTATAAGAGGTACGGGTTTTATCAAAGTATATCTAATCATTATCTATATTCTAATGATAATGAAAAATTCAAAATTTTGTTAATTGAGTACTTAAAATATTATGGTTAATTCCGAGCAGCATCTTCTTTTCACTAACCAGAATCACTCGCCCATTGTCACCAAAAGTTTGAGATATTTGTCACGGACATTATCACAGATTATAAGGATTTGCAGATTCGAGCTGTTTTATAATCTGTGTTGATGAACCCATGTATAATTTTTTTAAAGGGTATGAAATTTGTTATCCAAGTTATATTCCTGAAAAATGTTTTATGCGTTGTTCCTATAATTTTTGGTTGAAAAGTAAATTTCTATTAATATACATAGTTAGACTTTTGGCAAATAGCTACTTTATTTTGTTTACGATTCGTGGTAGCAAGTTCCTAGTACTTAGTTTATGTAACTTTTCTGTGAATAAAAAAGGCAAAAGTTTGTGGATATGATGGAACCATATAGATACTAGAACTATAGATGCCCTGCATAGCCGACAATACAGAAGTTCCATTCAATGTGCGCATGCGTGAGATTCAAAATCTCGCTAATAACCAATGGGCTTACCGCATTCAATAACCAACATGGCCGCTGAAAAATTTCAAAATATGCCTTGATCTGGTTAACTTTATTGGGAAAACGATTTAAGTGTGTGGAAATCGCTGTGTAAAAAGAAAATGACGCAAAGTGCAGATTAGCGGGTGAAATGTAGAGGCACGCGGAAAGAATCAATTCTACGAAAATATTAATACCGCTTTCGGCGCATCACTTTTTACCGTAGCAGGATCTCTATATTATCGAATAGATACATGGATTCAATAAAATTAACACCAATTTTAATACGTAAAAATGGTAACGGACCTCTTTCTGCGATCGTTGCACGTAATATAAATTATGAGAACAAATTAAATTAAATTTTAATAGTTGTTATGAAGCACTGTTTACTTCCTCCCGAGTGCCACTTTTCAATTTAATCCACGTTTCCTCTATTTTCCAGATCATTGAGTCGGGATTATCCTTTCAACTTCACGACAACGACATTTAATTTTTGTTCAAGTGCGAAATCAATTATTTTTAAATTATAGTGGTCTAAAGTCGTTCTTAGCGGTCATTTGAAGAATGCGAATCGAAATTGTAACAAAACTGTTATCTAACTAAACGTTCTTCGATGATTGCGTGCGTATGTGGCGCATATGATTTTTGAAGCCCAAAGTTTCTGAATTGCGGCCTATTGGTTCCGTGCAATTTAAAAGATCACTACGGAGTAAAAACTGTGAACGTTGATTCTAAACTTTTCAAAACTATTGAATACTTTTGGCCGTTTCAAAACACTCCTGTCTCAACTGCTTAAACATCCTAATTGTACTACCGAAAATGCAATCGACGCCTCTGATATTCCGGTTTAATGCGATCTTTCGCTAAGAGCGGCGATAAATCTACTAAAATAGCAAAGTGTGAAGAAAGCTATAATTCCTAATAAAGCAGTCGAGTGGTTCCGCTTTTGGCTTTTTGCTTGTCGGTCGCTCTTAATTTGAAGAGCTTATTATTAACTTGGCGTGTGTTTTTGATAAATTCTGCGGTGCCGGAAAAATCTGATATAGAGCGCGGCTCCATCGTATCGTGCCGTTAAAAGTTTTTCGAATTCGGATGGCGGATGGGATCGTAAAGCGTTATCTAACCTACCGTTAGAATAGGTTTGCGTAATTGCGGCTCTAAAACTGAGACAAGCGGTTGGAAAGATATGTGCTGCGTTTCTGCGATATCGCAAAACAATGGAAAACTGGAAATATCCCAGACGAAAGACATTCAACCCATGAGTAATAAGAGCTGAATGTTTATCTAGGGCAATATTGTTCAGTCTGATTTAGGTGCTCGAATGATATGGACGTGTTTTTATACCGCTGTTTTTGTAAGGGCGAGAGGGCGATAATTTTCAGCGGTCGTTTTAAAGCCGATGGAACATCACTAGAAGGGCGTTATATTAGGCTGTGCCTGGGCATAGGTATATACCAAGTTCATAACATCATACATGATTGTTTGGTCGTTGGTAATGTTTCGGTGCGCCGGGTGCCAAGGCTGTTGTGCCCAGAACAGAAACTCAATAGTTCTGATAGTTCTCGCCGACTTCAAGAGCTCTTAGCCAGAATTTTGGCAAATGAATAATAACCACTGACAAAACCTGTGCAATGCAATGACTGGCCCAAACTTCCAGGGCCTCTACTGAAGGTGCTTGCAGTTTCGTCTGTTGGAAAGATAATGCTTACTGTATTTTGGGATTGCAAAGGGATGATTTTTATCAACGTAGAAACTTATCGGAATTTATTATCCAAACCACTGCGACCAGCACTTATCAAAAAACGGCATGGAAAGAAGCAAGTATTCGTTATTGAAATAGGATAATGTAAGATCGCACATCGCAAGAAAAACCCCCCTTATTTCCCATCTCTCCCAAGAAGTAATTATCGTTTGTTCCAAAATTTGAAAAACTATTACCTAGTGTACTCAGTTAAGTTTAGATTACAATGAAAAACTACATTATAATTTTGATGAAATTTAACTAAATAATAAAAATTATAGCCAAATTTCTAGCACTTTGGAAACATCGCTCGTACCTACATTACTGCAAATATATGCTTAGCATATCAAAGGATGATTATTAATTATAACCAGCATGAAGTTATTAGTAGGTATTCTACAAGATTGTCACCGTTAAAAATAATCACAACAACCACTTAGTTCAGAGAAGAACACACGATTGAAATGATTTCACAAACAGATAAAAATCATGAAATAATATAAAACAAACAATTATTTAACAGTTGACATATGACATCCATCTGTCAAGACGAATTCTTAATTCGATTATTAAACATTGGTGCCAACATATAGATGTAATAAGTTCTCTAGTGTATTGTTTTCGTTACACATTCATCGCGCCTGTGTCGTCTTGAATTCACGGTCGGGTCCATCGTGAGAACTCTGCCACGTTTTCCCCTTTAAATATTCTTTATCGTCCAATAAAATCATATCTACACCACTGCTTATTATACACCCGTCAGCCGAAACTGCATCGGGGGCTTTATTTTTATATTTCCACGCGAAAAATAAATTTATTTGGCGGGGCATTGTTGTAAGCTCGCTCTCACCGAATATTTATTTTTCTTTTTGCCCCCTAAGTACGATATACTTTATCGTATATGTATATGCATATATTTTTTTTATTAAATAAAAACCGGGCGCGCCTGTGAATTACGATTATAGTTTCAAGTTTCAATGCAATGGGCCTGGAGCCCAAAAAAAATCAAGCTTTAGTTCATTCGGGCAGTGCTTTTGGAATCAAGTGCCGTAGCCACCGGGGGACCTTGGGTGATAATGTCCCACGATGACGAAAGAAAATGTTTTTCAATTTTTAGAAATCTCTGAAATACCAAATAGATGTTAATATTTAATAATAAAATAATTAAAATAACATAACCAAAACTGGGATACACAGAACCCCGAGCATAGATAAATACTTTATTTTCTAAAATTAAAAAAAATCGTGGAGATATTTTCATTTGTTTGTACTTTCTCTTTAACTATTTTTCCAAAGGGTGATCAATTTATTTAAGCAATGAAGATTAACCATTAATAAATGAATAACTGTACCAAATTTTGTGAGATAAAAAAATTGCAAACGTGCCCTGAAGTTTGCACCTATGTATCAACAACAATCAATATTTTAGTTAGAATATCAGTTGGAACTTTCAAAATAACTGGGTGAAAACTCTAGAAACCCAATTTTTGTTGCACTGTCTCAAAGATAAAAGAGATTAAACATTTTTCTTACACAACAAAACAAGAAAATTAATTAAACGGTAACGAGATTATAATAAATAAAGTCTAGTTTTTTGATTCGGTAATGTAATTACTATAAATTAAAAAGTTATAATAAAAACCGAACTTAAAAAAAAGTTTTTTGTGCTTTAATATTTCTTTTAGACCAATATCTTTTATTGTAATTCGTTTTTAGATATTAGCAGGGATCAATGCAACAATTTTTAAATGGCAGTAAGAAGAAGAAAAAAACTATATTTTTCTACTCCCATTTGTAAAATACCTAATTACTTGGGAGCACTCGGATGTTTTCGGAGATTTTACCGTACTGTTTGAATTTTTACGTTTGTCAATTCTGTTACGCCATGTCAGTGAATGCATTCGTGTGGTTTTGCAAAAATGTACCCAAAAACTAATACACAGAAAAATATTATGCCATATACAAGAAAATTTAAATACTATGTGTTATAAGCTACAATTAAAATCTAGTGGACTAGTCTGCAAGTAAAGTGACATTTATAATTTAAGTTTCCCACAGAAGTTTTATATATCGTTCGCATGAACTTTAAAGGTTTTTACAGTTTTTATATTAATATCTTGTCAAGACCAATCGTACCATTTTCAAATATCCATGTCTTATCAGTACAAACAAAACAAAATTGAAGGTTAGGGCCTGCTTTTTCTTGCTTATAGACCTTAAAAATTTATTGTCCTAAAAGCTCTATTCTTGGATAATTTTTCTTCCAATTACAGTCTTTTTCTTTAAATGCACTCCTTAATGATCAATTGTAAAATTGAAATAAACAACATAACGTTTTTGAAATTGTGTTTATTCCGCTGTTTATATGAGATATCTTGTCTAACGCACATAAAGAAGATACAACAATAGCAGAACCATGGGCAATAGGTTTAATGACAAATAAATATTTTGTTTTAATGGTACGAAATTTAGTAATTCGATAATATGTTATTATTTTCAATTTGTTAAATTTTGATTTTTTCGTAACGGTCGTAGAAAAAGTATAGTATACAACACGTTGGGTAAACTCTTTATCCCACTCGTTTATTAAGCACTCTCCTCGCTGCGCTTCGCTGCGCTTCGCTCGTGTCAATTAAACTCGTGAATCAAATGCCGTTTACCATCCTTGTTGCATAATATACTATTAAAGATAAGCAATCCGATTGTATATGAGCAAGACATAATAAACTTTGTCATTGATGTTTGAAAGGCTATCGTACTCAGATGGAATAAGATGAAAGCAATTTATAGACAGAAGAGTAACGCAAAACTAGATTTGCGAATAATTTTATAAGCAGATGAGGTTTTGAGATGATGGGATATTTTAAGAAAATTAGGGATAATGTTAATGTAACAAACAGGTCAGTGTACTGAGGAATCTAACCAGTTTCATCTGCTTTTGCGCTTGATGTCCTCTCCATAAAGGCTTCTTAATATATCTGGATTCTTCGAGCGTCGGTTGTTGATGGATTGAACTTGCTGACGTTTTGTCAATCTTCGTGTTGGCTTCTTCAGAGCTTAACTGAAATTGGCTCCCATTCTACTCTGTATTTATATTGTTTGAATTGTTCAACAACCGACGCAGTATGAATTCAGAAATTTTGTAAATAGTATTACAGTAGCCTGTGGAAGTTTCTTTGAAAAATTTACATTTACATTCATTTCCAGTAAAAGAGGACTCAGGATCTTTTATAGAATTTTTTTAGGGAGATGAAACCGATCATATTACTATCTTGATGATTTGGGAAAAGAGTCTGCCCAAAATTAAAATGTGGTTTGTTGAGTGTTTTACATTTCTAAATTTTTGTAGAACTTCTGTTTGATGATGAAAACACCGTTAATTTTTTAAGTGGACTGGTATTGATTTGAGTATAAGTACAAAGGATAGCACCAATTTGTAACTGTTGGTAACAATTATTTTTTCAGTCTCTGCCCTGGCCGTGTCATTCCTCCGCACAGTAGCCGACTCGTTCGGTCAGGTTGGTGCCGCAAACAGCTTTTGCGCAATTTTGTAGTTGCTATCTTTTGTTCCTGTAGACCCTGTCGTGGGAGTAAATTAAAAGGAAACAGTGCTGTCAAGGCCTTTTTGACTTCAATAAATGTCTTGAAAATAATGTATTTATAAAATCTATTTGCATAACAAATTTCTTAATTAGTGGGTAGTTTGCCCTATACTGTAAGGCTATTATCTATTGTATGCATAAATTGTGGTAAACGATAACATTTGTGCCCCAGTCTGTTTCTAAATAACAAGACAATGGAGTTTATTACAGCTGTACAGAACTAATTACTTGGCCGTGATTTTGCTATGTTTAAAGTATTACTCAAATTTGTTTTTCAAATTTAATTTAAAGAAAGATAAGTTCAGTTCGTTGGTACAGTAATCTCTATTGAGTGGCATATTTGTGTCTAAATTAAATTTATAATGTATGTCCTGATATGTCATTTTTTTTATTGGGACTTGTAAAAACACTGTGTAAACTCAACACCAGAACTTTTAACACCGTTCAGTTTATAAGAACTCTGGATGTACAGGGTGGCCAATTTAAGAGGGGCCTATATTTAACTCGAAACCTACGGGGGTTACAAAAAAAATTAAATAGCCACATAAAGTTGTTCCTATTAAAATGATATTTATTTTTTATTTTCCCAATCATCACTTTTTATATATAGGGTGCTAAACAAAGTTACATTTTTTAAAAATAGAACACCCTACATTTTGTTGCATTTTTGGATAGTCCTTTCAAAGACAAATTCAATGATTTATATGAGTATGGGTCTGTTTTCGAACTTATTAGCGATCATCTTCAGAATTCGGGTTATGTTTAACCCATCATTGTAGGGTTGCTTATTAACTTATTTTTCGCGCGGCAATACACTATCTGAATAAAACGAATTACGTCTCAAATGCTATATACCATTTGAAAATAGCGTATACTACTTGTATTCTTCAAAATGGCGGACATATTTAAAAACTGATTTAATTAATTTTACCTGTAAGTAATATGCATTAGTAGTTAGTGTCAATTTTTTGTAATCATTTCACGTAGATATTTATATGTAGAAATAAGTAATTTGCCAAATTTGGCAAAATTGTGCAAAGCTTAATATTCAGTTTTTAACATGACTTGTTAACAAGTCATGTTAAAAACTGAATATTGCTCTAAAACAGTTGTGAACAAGTTGATAAGGACCTCATTCCCAGTTTCGTATTTTAATAATTTAAATCTTATAGCCAGTTTTTAATTTTATCTGCCAATTAAGTCAAAACGGTAAGTCAGAGACCCGAACTATGTTATATAATTGGAATTGCTATTAAAGTGGCTATTCGATAATCCAATAATATATAGAGGGTGTCTCATTTAAGAACATTGAGAAAAATATCATTTTCCGAAACGTGTCAAGATCGCGTATTTTATGAAAATATTTTATAGTTGATCATTGCCTAAAGAAAAGACCCATATTCATATATACCGTTGAATTTGTCTTTGAAAGGACTATCCAAAAATGCAATAAAGTGTAGGGTGTTCCATTAAAAAAAATAACTTTGTTTTACCACCCTGCATATAAAAAAATGACTATTAGGAAAATAAAAAAAAAATAATAAAATAAAAAATAAAATAAATAAAATAAAAACGGGCCACCCTGTGTAAGACTAGCGTCTTTTTCTTTCAATTCAGGACTGAGCCGACGGAAATAGGATTACTTTGTTAAACTCGAAAGTGATTTATTTTTTTTGCGAATCTCCTCCGATTTAAAACACAGCAAACACATCTGCTGGAACTTGCGGCAGTCGTGACGTAGAATATTAATTTCGCAATTAGAACCCTTTTTAATACGAAACATTGAATTTCTAGAACTGACACTTCGTGACAACGAAAACTATGGGGATAATTTTCTTATTGTCTTCCATCCGCAGTTTCCATGATTTTCTCACGCCGCCCAGCCAGACCAAAAGCTCGATGCCGGGCGTCGTCGTCACGCAACGAACCCCATCGAAAAATAGAAATTAATTCTCGCAGACTCGCATAAGTCAAAAGCCCGGCACCGCCACGACTAACCAAAAAATGGGCAAAAAGGACGCTCAGGATAAAAGTCTTTTCTCCCGACGAGTGCCGTGCCGGATATACCCGAAGCCAGGCGACTTTAAAATTCCAATAAGTTGGCCGTGTGTTTTCGGGATGTTGTTCATTTCTATGATTTACTGGCGGACTCTGGCAGCAACGTTGGATTAGGAACGGGAAAAGAATAATGGATTTAAGTTGTGATTCGTAAAAACACGCCGCAAGGATATCTGCATCGGTGTTTATTTATGACACCGAGGCCCGAAGCTTGAAGTGTCCTGCTGGGAATCCCGTACACTCTTGCAGACGTCATCCGCTCTGAATCCTAAAAAGAAGTCACTCCGTATGGCCCGACATGCCCCGAAACATTTCTGTTTGTAGATTTTTTTACTAAATTTTTATATCAGCAGTTAGCTGCGCTGCTAAAAACAGTAACTTGTCAAATTTAAAATAGCAGAAAATACCGCGCGCATTGTCCCAATTTTTCTATTTCGGATTGTAACTGTAACTAAGCATTACATTTGTAGCTGAACTGAGTTTTAAGTAGTTAAATATTTACCTTATAATTATTTATAGAGAATAAGTTGTTTTAAAAAGTACAATTTTGAAAAGCCAAACAAAAATCAATTTTAAAAAATTACCGAGACATCCTGTAGTCATACTTCTTTTATCAATCACACCCAAGTTTAGAGAAAAAAACTGCAGTGACTCACCGCATCAGTATTTTTTATATTTTCCGGATTCCATATTAAGAAACATAAACTAACCGATGTTGGAAATATATTGGAATGTGGCCAATGTTATGAGCAAGTCATTTAATCCTTATTCGTCAATTGATCACGTAAGAGCAGACACCCTGTAGTTGTTCAGAGTATGTGGCGATTTTTTGATTGATTTGTTTGTTTCGATTTAGTGACCATTATTTATTTCCAGTATACTTTATTAATGGAAATATATTTATAATCTGTACAAAACAAACAATAATAAATATATTAACAAACGCACCACAATTTTTGCATAACTAGCAAACATAAGTACTTTGACATGAACGAAATTTAATTAAATCACAAAATTATGACAATTGTTTTTATATTACTGACAAAATAAGTTTTGGTGCGAATTTGTATATTAACAAACTCGTTATATGTGTCAGTCTTTTTCGGGCAGCCTGAAGATTCTTTGATCGTGTAGCCTCGGCTACGGTACTTTTAAACCTTTTTTAATCCACCTGCTTATAATCTGCAGGTTTATGTGGCTTTTTATGTTAATAAAAGAAGGTCCTCAGTTTGTATGACAATTTACTTAGTGAAACAACGTGGAGCCTGTATGTACATAAAGCCTTATTTTCATAGAAATGAGGGAATCGTAAACGAGGTTCAGTTCTTTTGCGGCCAGAGGATTATAAAATATCAGAAAATTTTATTTCGATAGAATGCTTATGTGAAGGTTTGCGGTCTCTGTGATAAAGAGCTAATAAAAGGGTTTGTTTAAATGTCGTGAATGTATTCGTGTTGTTTTGGAAAAATGTATCCAAAAACCAACGGTAGTAGAGAAAGTATAGTTTGCAATAGTTCGCTCCGCTCGTTCTAAATAAACTCGTGACCCAAATGTCGTTGGTATTAGAGAAAAAGGTGGAAAAGCGTATCCTTTTAAATTTGCCCAGTTTAAGGTGAAAGCATCCACTTCAACTGGTACTGGGTCTGGAAACCAACAAAACAAATTTACATTTTTAAATAACTTGCAAATTGGTCAAGTGTAGGTTTTTCTATATTCCTTGTTATATTGAGAGAATAGCTAAAGTTTTAAGCCCAAAAAATGTAGCTTTAAGTTCCAAAATGTTTGTGCTTCGCTCTTTTCGATCGCCGCCAGAATCCTCTCGCTATTTAATCGTTACACCAAACTCCCCAACCCGATTTTGATAAATTCGAAAAATTTGTGACGTTGCATTGGTATTTTGTTGTTTCAAATGATTTTAAGAGGAACTAAGTGAAACTCTAAGGGTGGCTTCCCACGGCCCGTGTTTTTGCAGGCCCGGACGCGCCGGCTCGCGCCAACACGCCGTAGGAAGACGGTCGACTGTGGTGGTGCGAGGAGGTGCGACGGATCCGCAGCGAGTCGGTAAATTCAAAGGCGCGAACCGGCGCGGCGCGTTCATGCCTGTGCAGACCTGTTGTTATTGGGGTAGACAGACATCTTCATTGTTTTTGTGGCTGTACAACAAGATGTTTTGGTGTATTTTAAGTGTTAATATGGAGTGGACGAACGAAATTACTTTATATGAAAATAAACCCGCGTTATGGAATACAAAAAGTGACCGTCATAAAAACCGAAACGAGCAGCACGATTCGCGGAGTCGTATTCAAGATAAATTAAAAGAGAGTATTGGTGGCGTTACGATTATTTATGACAGCCGCTGCGGTAACAGTTTTTTCTTTTTCCGACATTACTGATAATCACCAATAACAAGTTGTTAGCAATCACCAACCCCGAACACCAGTAAACACAAAAATATGTAGACAGTTGATTTGTTTTGCACAAACACGCCGCGCCGTGGGAAGAGTTCCGCCTGAAGCCCGTTCCGATCCACGCACTGCCCGGTTTCGCGTCGCGGCGCGACCCGGTCTGTAAAATTACGGGCCGTGGGAAGCCACCTTAAGAACGTCAATTGCCTTGATGGAATCATTTGGCTCTTTTTTTTGATAATAATAATTCTAAGCTCAGTGAAAGCTTTTTTTGTCATATATATGTGTTTTGCTAGCATTTCTGGTAATCCCTACCGATTAATAATAAGTCGTCAAGATAAGCAACCAATAAGAATTTATTCTTTAAATTAGAAAGCACTGGTTTTAATAGCTGTGGGAATAAGTATGGAGGTGTACATAACCCGGAATTTTTTTTGTAATTATCATGAATTGAGACTGCAAAATAAGCATCAATAAGACTTTTTATACTTTTTATAAAACTTCTGAATTCCTCCTGCGTCGGTTTTTATTTAGTCGAACTAGCTAACGTTTCGCCAATCATCCTGTTGGCTTCTTCAGAGCTTGACTGAAACTGAAGAAGCCAACAGGATGATTGGCGAAACGTTAGCAAGTTCGACTCAACAAAAACCGATGCAGGGGGAATCCAGAAGTTTTATAAAAAGTATTACAGTAGCCTGTGAACGTTTCTTTGAAAAATTAAGCATCAATAAGGTCTATTGACGCCATAAAACAGTTTTTGTTATAAGGATTTTGCTACTTTAATATCTTCTAACTTGAAGTGTCGGGGTGGTATGGATTTATACAGGTTTTATTAGATTTAGAATAAAACTATAGTCACTACAGGTTTATGTCTTAGGAAATAACTAGATAAGAACTGGTGCTAGTCATATTTCACAATTTTCACAGCTCCCAAGTTTAAAGGTTTTTTATTTCTTCATTTGTCAATTTCGGTTGTTTAGGAGGCCGAAATTGGTTTTTTATTTAATGGAACTTTGGATACCTTTATCCATTCTAAAATTATAATATTTGAGGTTATTGATTTAGAGTACCCGCAAAAAAACTTTAATTTATTAGTGTTTTCTACTTCCTCAGCTTTCTTCTGCTACTTTGTTCCCTCTCCTTGTAATTTTTGTCGGATTTTATGTTTTTACGCTTATCGGCGAAATATTCCCCATAAAGTAACGAGTTCGTTTTTGACCAACACTTTTGAATTAACGTGCGGTTTGATTTGAAAATTTCGATAGTTTGTTATGAAATTTATTTGACATAGTAGCCTTCGCCTTGTCCTTGCCCCTGCCGAAAACAGTTTGCAGTTCCATCACAAATGCTTCTTTCTTTTGTTCTAAGACTGATAACATTCCTTGTACCTCCGAATTGAGCTGAGGTGATTTCAAAATTTAGCCCCACTGTTCCAGCAACTGATTTTTGTCTCCTTTTCGAAACCTTAAGATAGATTAAGATAGTTATTGCATTGCTTGATAATTTCTTCGGATATTTCCGGGCTAAAAGCATGTAGTCTATATTCTGTTACCAGGATTATCACCTTATATTGGTCTGAGGTTTTCATTAAGACTATGATTACTTCCCCCTGTTGCCGTTGACAATGACCACACTGACACTGCTTACGGGGGGAGTCTTTTGAGTCTCCGCACATTGGTTTCTTGTACTTTGAAAATGGGATACACTGCAAACAGGGTTCTAGCGCTTCCAGAATAAGTAGGATACGTAGATCAAAAAGATATCGAACTCCACTTACTATATACTACTATAACTATTTTTCAAGATATATACATAATACTAAATAGATACCTTACGAAAGTTGAATTGATTATTGTGCGGAAAAACATTTTGACACGGTAACGTTAATGTTAGCCGCAGAACGCAAATCGGTAAGTATAGTCTCGTTATCGGCCCAGGGCACTCGAAGCCCGTAAAATCGTTCGGTGGAGACGAAATAAAATTTCAGTTACCGAGAGCGGGATTCTTTCGTTGTCGAAGTACGATTTTAATAATTCCGGTTTCCATTTTAATTTGGAACAGGGTGGAAACGGCGAGCGGTATCAATGACGCCATGGGCGCTGATATTTCAGCTTTAAGCCGACGAACGAATTCGTTATCTGAGACCCAATAAATTTGATAACTCCGCTCAAGTAGGTATCTGCTGAACCTCTTCACCTTATCCGAGGTTACGAGGTGCACTTTACAGTTTCGCTTACGCCCCACGGGGTTCGAAGCGGTTGGGGGGCAGAGACGAAGTAATTTCAGCCGGAAGAACAATTTAACGGCTCCCTTTTTAAATAAGTAACGCTTTTCTGTCTCACTATTTTCGTCAGCGTTCCCAATTGAGATTTTCGTTTGTGAAAACTATAGGTTTCTTCACACGGAATCTAAACTCTTTTTGAATTAATTTAGGATTTGGATTAAGCATAAAATTAATCCGGAATGTAATGACTTGCAGGAACAGTATTTTATCTAAAAAGCAGAAGAGCTCCAATTGCCTATTCTTTCACATATATATGTGTATATTATTTAAACTTCAGCAATCGACGTTAAAATATAAGTGGTTGCTTGAAATTTACTGCAAATTTGGTTTTACTGCATGCGCCAACTTAAAATCATTTTGTTGGAACATTAGTTTATTAATGCACATACTCCGTACAATTGAAAATTAGGCCCCTGTGCAAAAACGTGTCCAACAGCACTAAATGGGGCCGCGTGTAATATTTGGCCACTAGTTTTTTATTGTTGATCTATTCTAATTTATAATAATAATAATAATAAGGCGTTTCATTTTAAATGAATCAGTAATACCTTTCAGCTTTTAACAATCAACATAAAATGAAGTAGCGTTATAATAGAATAAATAAGATAGGATAATATACTCATAAAACATTATATCGTTCGATTTCATAGCTACGGACAAACATTTGAAATAATAGTTTTTTAAACTGTCATATTTATGTTAATTTTAAAAGACAAATTTTTAAAAAGTTTTACACAATTAAACGCCTTCTCGTATGTTGTCAATAATTAATTTTAAAGTTGTTAGTGGTACCCATATAGCTACTAGATATATAGCGGCCTTTTCTATGCTATTAATCATTTAATATATACAAAACTATTTCGAATTTCCTTTTCATCGAAGACCATGTCGTTGACAGTTCGTCAATTCCACAGTTTTCAGTCTGGATGTAGCATTTTTCGCGAAAATATATCCAGATCTCGTTCAGGGAAAAACGACTTAAGTATGTGGAGATTGTTGTTTAGAGGGAAAATGGCGCAAATTGCAAATTTAGGGGCATGCGCGAAGGATCATTTCTTTGTCCTTATAACCACTATATTGTCAAGTATGTCATTTAATAGTAAATTTTTTTTTCGTAAAGTAAACAACTCTGAATTCAAAAGTTTTTGTAGGGTTCGTCCTAAAACACGACAGCTAAGAATTAGGGTAATACTGGCAAGTTTTGTCAAACACTTTTTATTTTTATAGAAAATAAAAAAAAAACTCCATATCAAATATGTTCTTCTACTCCCGTCTGTAAAATACCTAATTACCCACCGATCTGGCGTGCGGGAAGCGTCACTTCACTACGTCAGTTTCGTTTCCCATAGATCCGAGCCACTTCGGACATTTCCGGGATTTTACCGCACGGATTTGGGGGCAATCGGATGTTTTCGGAGATATTTCCCACGCTTTCAATTTTGACGTTTGTCAATTCTGACGGTCACGTCAGTGAATGTATTCGTGTTCTTTTGCGAAAATATAACCAAAAACTAACGGTCGTAGAAAAAATATACTATGCAACACGTTGGGTAAACTTTTTAACTCACTCGTTTATTAAAAACTCGCTCCGCTCGTGTCAAATAACTCGCGAGTCGAAGGACGTTTACCGCACTTGTTGCATAATATGCTATTATCTAATCATAATTTTGCAAGTTCAATTAAAGTTTTAAGTGCAGAACTCGATCCGAATATATCTTTGCTGTAGTATAAATGTACTTAAATCAAAATTCTAGCGAATGTTATCTGTTAATTAGAACAATAAACAAAAAAAGGTTATAATGAAAATATAATTGGCTCGTATAGATAATAAAATTTCGAGATTATCCTAACGCCATACGATGCCATTGATTAAATTACAGACACTATAGAAATTCACTCCATCGCCGATCTGCTTGAACTTTGCCGATAGTTTGTAAACTATTTAGCGCTTCCTTACCTAACGAAATTTCATTACATCGTACATATTATTGAATTACCTGTACTTGAATTACCTTTCCTAACTGTTGCTTACATAGGCCCCTAAATATAGTAGGCAAATGGGGCTGTTATACTATAAAGCTAAGCAACCATTTGAACTGCGTATATTTCGGTAATCATTTGTATATATTTTAAACTAAAAAGATTACTTCTCGTTTGGCCCTCGTTAATGATCAAGTTGAATTATAGGCTCTTGGTGATCTTGTAACTCAATGTAGTAAACTAAGTAAGTAAGTAAAGTGAAGTAAAATTTGCAATGATTGCGTTGTTGTATTGTTGATGTTGCTTTAAAAAATAGGACGTTTGGTGTTCGTGATTGAGTGCCTTTGTGGGTTCATTTGAGTCTTCAACATTAAATGATGTAAAACTTTTGTAGTTTAAACTTTTCTAGCACACTTAAGGAGAACTACAGCAATATACTTGCCGACAAAAAACCTCTACAATTACAATGGACCCTAAATTTCATCGTAAGATGTTCTTGTGTGATTTTATAAGAACCACTCACTACAAAAACTGTTAACGGAGCTACGAGCAATGCTTTACCGCTTGAAAGATGGCAAATACTTACGGCCTGGTTTGTTTACTGCGACCAGAGCCGCAAGAGAGAATTAATTAGCGAATACTTAGTGTTAAGTATTGGCTTTCTACCAATATCTATTTAGAAAAAGAAGCATTACTATCATGTTTATGTTCAGCGATGTAGTTGCGGTGATGTTCCAAGAATTAAAATGGAACACTGACTGTATTCTTCATCCTTGCTAACCAACGAACTAGGCTCGACATCAGAATATTCTGCTAAGAGATGGTTCGATTATTTCTCAGAATAATCTGCGCATGAGCCACGACCTGGTTGAATAAATTCATGTTATTCTATGACTACGCTTCAGAAAACGAATTTTGATAGATTTTTACTTATAGAAAAAGACAAAATTATAAAGCAGGGCAGAATCAGCGGAGAACATTTGCTCGACCTCTCAAATTTGTTTTAGATAACACATATCGCATTTAGTTGTATAGTTATCTGAGAAATCCCATAGAATTACCTATTAAGCGTGCTGAATGTTTACCTATTCCTCACGAACCATATCGGATTACTCCCGTCAAATATGTTTGCATGTCGACTTTTTCTAGGAAGATATTTGAATTGGTAACGGTGTCCGAAACAAATCGCCTTCTTAACATTCCGACATGTTTGTTAATGCTCGACGCTGAATATGCTGAATATGAAGGATTCCGATTTTTAAAAATGAAGTTTCGGCGTAAGAGGTCATACTTAAATTAGTACGTCTTCAAAGCATCCGCTCTAGTCAAAATACGAAATCTGAAAAGGGGCTCTTTTATTTGTCCCTTTTATTTTAAAAATATCCCGTTTCAATACTTTTACCGCGGGCGTCTGTCGACTGACGTATTTCATAAATTGAAAAACCAAAAACGAATTTCTCTTCGACTGTGTTATCTCGGAGTGACTTTTTGTCGCTATTACATTAGTCGGACGCCGCATGAATAATAAATGAAGAGATTTTAATGCGAGTCTTCAGACGGTTTGTACTCTGGTTAAGAAGTTTTCGTGCTAGCCTGGTCGAAACGAGGAAAATCCGCTTTGATTTGGGTCGAAGGCCGAAAATTCGTTCGTATGCGAGAGACATTCTTCGTTTCATTTTAAAAATAGTTTTTAGTCAAACAAGATAAGACAATGACTATTTTTTTTAAAGTTATAAACTCTTTTTTTAATTTTGATAATAATAACCCATACGATATCTCGATAAAAATTGATACTAGATCACAAACAAAATATATAAATATATGTATATACCACAACCAAATAAATATTTACCCAAATAAAGTGCGCTAAGGATTTTTTTTGGAACCAGATCGTTTTTGTAGATAACAAAATGTTGTCCCTTCAATATGTGGTGTTAAATCGATTAATAGCATTACCTCTCGTATAATATTTATTATGCTCAGCTGCTCCAATTTGTCATTTAGTGCGAACATTGAAACTATTAATTCCTTCAGTGCCTGTTGAAAAGAGACTATAAACACTTTCCAAACCAAAATGCCATAGTTTAATAATCTTTTCAATCTAGAATAAACTTTGAAAACAGGGCACGATCTTCATAGAAAGATACATCGTTTGTTAATCCCACCTAAGGCGCTTATCAATCATAACACATAAATTTTTAACCGAAACAATTTCTTTAAGAGGTGGATTGATTCATAATGTTAGCTTGGTAAGACAGGGAGCGAGAGAGAGTTATTAGTAAAAAAAGATGACTGTTAAATTCTAAAATTCTAAAAATGCTAGAAGATGATAACTGAATGAATAAAATATCCAAATAATCAATAATCAATCAAGAGGACAGTCTGATTCTTCACTGAAGTATGCTTGATTCCTACTGACTGACCAAGCATTTTTAAATATACCTAATAGAGATCAATTCTATAAATAGAGCAAATGGAATCTGTTGTAATTTTATAATTGCTAGAAAAGGTGGAGTAAAATAATGATAACCGGTAACAAATGTTTTTTTTTAATGAAAGTAGCCTTTTGTTTTTACTAATCTCGATTTTATGAACAATAATTTATTCTCATCAGGTTAAAAAAATGTTAGGTCAGACGTAAAATAAAAGTGCCAAAAGAACACTTCCAAACAATTCCGCTGGATTGTTTTAAGGATGAAACCGGAAACAATACTATGATAGGCGTTTTTCTTCCAAGCCAACTGGACTAGGCAGTACCGTGAAGAGACGATTTGTCTTTGCGGGCAGGCGTAGTGAACCACCACTTAATACCTACATGTTGATGCCCTGTTTATTAAACTTATCGGTAATATGCTGATTTATAAAAAAACCCGATAGTCTTCTTCAGTTTGGTTAGGTTCGTTGACTAGCCCAGGTACGCTCACGGGAGCGCAGACTCGCGCAGTAAATAAACAATGGCCTCAGATGCCGGGACAGGAATTGTACCGGTAAGTTGAATAATAATTGTTATTTAATTCTTCTTTAAGTGATGCTCGTTGGCCGCATTATTTTAAGTTTAACAGCAATGATAGTTTTTTGCGTAAAAATAAATATCTGCACCTATAATTCATTCTGATCTTTATTTGGCTGGAACATTTTTCTATCAAGGAATAATTATTTGCAAGAAGAGTATGTAAAGAAAACGTTGAATATTCTATATTATCCCTAAATTCTCGTAGTCATGAACGAAAGTAACTGGATTTATAATAAAAAGATAAAAAGATATTAGTAAAGGATGTTTGGAAGCATATTTAGTTAGCAATTTTGGTCTTAATTAAGGAATTGTTGAGTTTTGGACTGTCTTGAAGAAGAAAAATGATTTTTCATTAACACAGTCCAAAACCCATTAATTTCATAAAATGTGTATTAATGTATATGTTCCTTAAGTAAAACTAAACTGTGCGACACAAAACAGACAAACAAAAAACATTCTTATATTCTTATCTGCTATCAAATTTTATAAAGGTTATAGTTATTTTTGCAGAGTGCCAAAACTGCATTTCTTTGGGGATTGTAACCAAGTGACACTTTTCAAAGTATAAACGAATTAGAAACATTTTCGATTTCTGGACAAAATACACTAGATCGTTAGAAGGATTGAAAAAAATCGAAAGCAAAGAAACAAATTAACTATTTTAGCTGTCACATGTCACCAGTTGTATTTGGTTAGTTCTGAATGCATAAAAATTAGGAAAAAAGGCAAATTTGGGATTATTCTACAAAATAAATGCTTTTCATATACATAGAAATATTGACAGAATAAAATAAAAATAATATTTTTTACCTTTAATACTTTTGGCGAGGTCTTTGTTAACTTTTTCAATTTTTGACCTGAGTTGAATCCTCATTATATATAAAAATATTATTATTACAAGATACCACTTTAAAACGCTTTTTTGGGTAAAAATAAATATCTGTACCTATAATTAATTCTGATCTTTATTTGAGAGTGACTGGAACATTTTTCTATCAAGAAATAATTATTTGTAAGGAACGGTATATTCTTCTGGTAATGAAGGAACGTAAGTGAATTTATAATAAAAAGATATTAGTAAAGACTGCCTGGAAGAATATTTAGTTAGCAATTTGAAGCAAAAAATTAACAACCTATCCTTGGATATTAAGATATTGATGAGTTTTGGACTGGATTTATGAACAATCAATTTTTTATGGGGTCGACGATTCGGAAATTTTATACTATTCGTCTAAATATGTATATTAACACCGAAAATCACTCTCCCTTTGATTATCGTTTGCTTATTTCTGTATTTAACCGTTGTTCTTAGTCAATTGTTTGTCATTAACCAAGATCGCAAACGAATAGCAATCTGAATGGTTTTATATACATTAACTTTTTTTTTGTTGAAATTTATTGAAAGTGTGTTTTTATGAACATAGTGCATAAGCGATTAATTCCTGAAAATGAAAATTAATTTATTCCTTAAGAAAAACTAAACTGTGGGACACTCAAAACAGACGAACAAAAGTGGCGGATTCTTCTTAAATATCTGGAAACCTGAAGATATTCTTATCTGCTATCATGTTTTATAAAATTTATATTTTTTTTTGCCGAGAGTGGTAAAACTGCATTTTTTTGGAAATTTTAACCGAGTCACATTTTTAAAAGTAGAAACGAAAATTTTCGATTTCTGAACAAATCTTAACGCTGTTGACAGACTGCGAGAGGCAAAGAAACCAAATTACTTTTTAGCTGTCACATGTCACCGGTTGTATTTGGTTAGTTGCGAATGAGTAAAAATTAGGAAAAACCGCAAAAAAGACAGATTATCATTAACAAAATAAAAAAAATGATATTTTTTTACTTTTAATACTTTTGGCGAAGTCCTTGGCAAATTTTGCACTTGCTGACCTGAATCATCATTATATATATAAATATTACTATTACAAGATACCACTTTAAAACGCGGTTCATATTTTGTGTTGCAGATTTTGCCCATGGGATTCTGTCCGAACGTAACAACGGCGATATTAATTTCAGGATTACTTTATGTTTGCTTTCTCTATTTAACTAACAATCACAATTATTGGAAAATTAGAGGTGTTCCGTACGAAGAACCGATTTTCTTGGCCGGTAGCCTCTTGGACGTGTTCAAAGGTAAACGCCAAATAGGTAAACACTTCGGGGACCTGTACAAAAAATTCGACGGGCCTTATTTCGGGATATTCATAGTCGGACAACCATACCTGGTGATACGCGATCCGGAAATAATTAAAGACATTACCGTGAAACATTTCAATAATTTTGACAACAGAACGTTTGCGTGTGACAAGGAGGCGGACGACATGACAGGTAACAGTCTGTTCGTATTGCGGAATCCAGACTGGAGGAATTTACGTAACAAGTTGAGTTGCGTTTTTACATCTGGAAAGTTAAAGGGCATGTTTCCGCTTATGCGTGACACAGCCGAAGAACTGCAGAAATATTTGGATAGGCACGAGGGTCAAATTTTGGAATTCAAAGAAGTATCCGGAAAGTACATGACGGATTTGGTAGCGTCGTGCTTTTTCGGTTTCCAAGCTGAATCGTTCGTTCACGGGAAGGAAAGCGAATTTCGGAAAATTTGCAAGAAAATGTTCGATATCGATTTGTACCATGCGATGTGTTTGTTTTCGTATTTCTTCGCGCCAAAACTGGTTTCGTTTTTTAAATTGAAAATGTTTGACACCAACTACCTGAAACAAGTGTTTTTGGAGACCGTGACCGAAAGAGAGAAGTCGGGCATGAAACGTAATGATTTTGTTGATTTGCTGTTTGACGCTAGAGACATGTTGATGGACAAGAATAGCAGTACAAAAATTGGTGAGTCTTCATGTTACTATAATCATAGCGTACATAACATGCATTCTCAATATAAATAAAAAATTGAATAAGTGATGGATTTTACCAATGCGTATGCTCGTCTTTGAACTCATTCTAGATATTTTTTCATGAAAGTAATTTGCCACTTAGGTCAGCCTATCTTTTAATAATATAATTGTAATTATTTAATAGCAGAGAATTAATATAAGTGTCAATTTATGCCCTTAACTATTATTATGGTCTTGTGGTTATGAATTGAATATTAACAAAACTTTAACCAGCTAGTGAAACATAAAAGAACTTTAAAAATGTTTTTGTATTAAAAAATAATTACAAAAAGATTTGTCACGATTTAATTTTTTAGTTTTTTATCTCTCGGGTTTATTTAATATGGATGATTTTCATTTTTGTTGATTTTGAATTTTGCGAAATGTATAAATAGCGTTTCAAAAAAAAGTTTTTCCAAACACGCAGGTAAAAGAAGTTATAGAATACCAATACCATTGATCGACTTCTCTGCGGTGTGATCTTTCTTGGCTACATGCTAACGGGAAGTAAGGACTACAGTTTGTTAAGAGAATATTGCTGGCTAGTTGATATAATTATTTAGCGTTCAAAGAATCCATTACGAATTCTGTGTTTCATTTATTTATAGAAGTAGACGTTTGTTGTATGTTTGTAAAGGAGAGTCGTGGAAAGACGTAAATCTTAAATTAGAGTGAATAAGTGATAAAGATATATATATATATATATATATATATATATATATATATATATATATATATATATATATATATATATATATATATATATATATATATATATATATATATATATATGTAAAGAATTTAACACCTGCACTAAGGGGCTCCTCTCAAAATTAATTTGCTCACAAGATTTTTTGGATAAAAAATACTTAATTATTTTTTATTTGTCTTTAGTACAAAGTCATTTAACATACGGAATTTTTGTAATGATGTAGAATTTCTCCAAGAGTGGCTTATTAAAATGATTTCTAACAGGAATAAAACTTATCCCAACAGATAGTCTTTTTGAAGAAAATCACATTACCAGTTACTCGGTCTCGAAAGTATTTTACTTAACAGGGTTTATGTGGTGGAGGCATGTGTTTGCCTAGTTTTGTTTACTCAGTAAGTTACTGAAGGTATGTTGTTGCCTGGATGGTTTATATGAAGGTAAACGGTGAGACCAGATGTGGCGTGTGTCGCCGTAGGTGCTGATCTCGATAATCATTGCATTGGTGGAGAGGCATGTGTCGCCGAAAGTGATTGTTGCGATAAGCATTGCGTTAATGCAGGAGCGTTTGTTGCCAAAACTAGAGGCATAGTGTTGTCTAGTTTGGTTCATCCAGTAAGATGAGTCTTACTAGAGGTGTGTTGTTGGCTGGTTAGGTTTACATGAAGGTAAACAGTGTGACCAGATGAGGGGTGTGTCGCCAGTGGTTCTTGATGGCTGATGCTTTCATAGGTTTGCCAAATGACATTATATTGCAAGTTGCAAGTAAGCTGATTTTTGTGTCCTAGTAATTTTTTTTTATATCGTTAATAATAACAACTGAGATTTGCATCGCGTTTTTTATTTTTCTTGGTTAGTCAGGATGGACGACTGAAGGTAAAGCTTGCGAGGTCTAGATGACCACCAGGTGCCCGAGGACGTGCACTAGTCAGTATGGCTGTGTCGGCGCCCTTAGCTTTAAGTGGTCGATATTTTCAAATATTTCGTTCTGGGTGTTTGGATTGTTTATTTTGGATTCGTATTATTTATAGATCTAGACTAAACAAGTATAATTCTGTCATTCTGAATATTATCGACCCATGGGAACCCACTTAGGTATCTTTCCGAGGTGAACGGAACGCGGCCCGGGGGAAGACAGTCTTGAATTAACGAATCACGGGATAAGTCGAGTCGAGTGTAGCTCCGATAGCCGATGAGCGGTTGACGATTTTCCCTAGTTTCCCTAGCAGGCCGCGGATCGTTGGGCTCCCTTTAATAATCAATCAAGTGATTAGATTATTCGTTTGTTTTAAGCACTGTGTTATGTGCAATCTTCTAATATGTACGAGAAGTCTAACCCTATATCTCCTCGCTCGCCACCAGAATCCGCCACTCCGGGTTTCTATTTCTATTTTATTATTTTTATTATTATATTATTTCGATTATTTTCTTACGATCTCTGGCATATACGAGGTTAGCGCCAAAATTTCCCGGCCTGACATAGATACAGCTCCAGTATCACGATAAAACTTTGTCTTCTTTTAAATACATATCTTAGTGGCTGCGAAAAAAAATTGCTTGCGTCAAATAGTTTTTTATTGACAGAATTTGAAACAAGACGTGTCCGAAAAAATTTCGCAAATAACGCAAATTGAGTATAGAGCAGTCATAAAGTTTTTGACAAAGGAAGGGTTAGCACCTAAAATTATTAAAGAAAGGCTGGATGGTGTGTACGGCCAAAGTTCTCCTTCGTATTCTGTAGTGAAAGAATGGGCAAAACGTTTTCGAATGGGGCAGGAGTCCCTTGAAGATGATTCAAGGACTGGTCGACCAGTGGAGGTCATAACGGAAGAGGTGGTATTGAGTGATCGACGTTTAAAGGTCAAGGAAATCTCAGAAATTACTAAGCTTTCTGATACAAGTGTTTGTCGAATCCTGCATGATCGTTTAGGTATGCATAAGGTTAGTGCAAGATGGGTTCCTAAAAGCCTTTCGGCTATTCAAAAACAACGCCGTATCGAGTGTGCGCGGTCTTTTTTGGAACTGTGTGGGCTGGAACCATGAACCGGTATGTGATAGAAACTATTGTGACGGGAAAATGCAAAAAAGAATCAATGGAGTTGCCAGTCAACAAGAAAGGTGATGGCCACAATCTTGTGGGATTGTGAACGAATTCTTTTGATAGATTTTAAAGAAACTAATACCACTGTCAATGGTAAATATTACGCAACATTATTACATAAATTGCGAGACTGCATACGTGTAAAACGTCCAGGAAAACTGACCAGAGGTATGCGTCTTTTGCACGATACTGCTGGTGTTGCAGAAGTTGCTATTTTAGAGTGTGGGTTCCAACAGATAGATCATCCTCCCTATAGTCCAGATATGGCCCCCAGCGACTATTATTTGTTTGGACATTTGAAAAAGGAGTTACGTGGGCTGCAGTTTAACGACGAAGTTGATTTAAAAGAGGCTCTTCTAGCTCATTTTGCAGACGAACCAAAAGAATATTTTTTTAAAGGGATTGAGTTGTTAATAAAGAGATGTAATAAGGGTATTCAAGTTAAGGGGGATTATATTGAAAAATAATAAAAAGTTGTTACTCTACTTTGTTTCTTTCATATTCAGGCCGGGAAATTTTGGCGCTAACCAAAACTATATATGTAAACGATTATTTGATTTGATTTTTGTTGTCTAAGTAACCAAACTACCAAACTAAAACTTTTTTCGTTAATTCTGTGTCAAGGGAACAAGCGGTATTATACAGTTCCAATGATTTTCAGACGTTGTCTGCATGGTATCTCAGGCAATAACGTTTTTACTCGCCGGTTTCGAAACGACCAGCAACGCGCTGGCGTTCACGCTTTACGAATTGTGCCTCAGACCCGATATTCAGGATAAACTCAGGGAAGAAATCTGCCGGTATTTTCCGGCCGATGACGTCGAAATAACGTTCGAAAAAGTACAACAAATGAAATATCTGGACATGGTGCTTGCCGGTAAGTTTGAATTTCTAGATGATTTTTATTTTACTCAATCGTTATGTCACAGAAACGCTGCGAAGGTATCCGTTCGGCCCGTTCCTAAACAGGGAGTGCAAACAAGATTACGTAATTGAGGAGACCGGCCTGAAGATCGAGAAGGGAACTCCGATATTGATCCCGATCGATGGTATCCACTTCGATGAAAAATATTATCCGGAATCGGACAAGTTCGATCCGCAACGCTTCCGCGATGGAACGAAGAGTTTATCTAATTCCTGTGTGTACCTGCCGTTCGGTAATGGGCCCAGAAATTGTATAGGCGAGTATTAGTAAATGCAATCCTCATCATTCATAGGCTTATGGTTAACACGACCCAACGTAATGTTTTTAATTATGTAGTTTTTGAGTTTGCTGTGAGCTAAAGAAAAAAATTCTTCATTATGTACCGCAGATATTATAAACTGTTAACTCTGGGACCCTGTATATCGAAAGCAAATCGTTCCAATATGGAGCTTTTTTGTAATCGAATAGAATCGAAATTGAAAATTTTAATGATAAAGTAGATATTGATGTTAAATCAATGTCTCAAAATGTCTCGACTGCGAAATTTCAATTTATTTTTGAAATACTGAGTAATTGTGAAAGTTCTAAAACTTTTTCAGGAGCCAGGTTCGGTCTGGTATGCGCCAAGATTGGTTTGGTCCACATCCTGCGGCAATTTGAGGTTCAGCAGTGCTCATCAACCCCAGTGCCTATAGTGTTAAATCCAAAGTCTCCTTTTATGACCCCAGTTAATGGATTACCGATGCTAGTTAAACGATTGTAGAGCGTTCAGTGTCATCACAAAAGACAATCGCTGAAATTTTCGTTCGTCAAGAATCTTTGGTTCAAGTAATCGTATACAGGGTGTTCTCTAATGATCTGCGACAATTTAAGTGAGAGTAATTGAAAAACAAGTGATGGTCCGAACCTGTTATTGGGGCGTAGATTTAACAGATAATTAGATGAATTAGAAGGTACCTATCATTCGCAACCTTTGTGAACAAAAATTAATTTTAAATTTAAATTAGACCTAAGTTTAAAAGATAGTCAGATGCATTAGAGGGTAGCTACACTTTTAACTTGTAACTAACACAAGACATCATTTGAGCTGCGCTATCCACTGTTTTACAAATCGAAAGTAATAATTTTTATTGAGTCAATATTAATGTATAATTTTTCAAAGAAACTTCCACAGGCTACTGTAATACTTTTTATAAAACTTCTGGACTCCTCTTGCGTCGGTTTTTGTTGAGTGGAACTAGTGCCAATTATCCCGTTGGCTTATACTGAAACTGATCAGTCATTGTCTGTAGAAGTCAACAGGATGATTGGCGAAAAAATATAATTGTTGGTAAGTAATTGTTAAAATTTAATATGACATATGACATTTGGAGAAGGAGCTATCACTAAAAATTTATTTCTATTTTTCTTTTCATAATATTTCAACACCCCGTATTTTTTCAGCTTTTGACATAGAGGTTAGGTATTCCTGTAGATTTTCTAGGAAGATAGTAAGTTTAAGTAAGGGAGTTCAGAGATATCTATTTTTGAGAACGATTATAAGAGCCATGCAAGTCTGTGATTGCTTTATCAATTTACCAAGTGACAGAGAATGTATCTTTGCATTCAAAATTAGATTAATCAAGATTCGGTATCGTTTTGTGAAGAGACGTAAAATGTAAATAAATACGTGTGACGATGGTATTTTATTCCTCACGATATAAGGTACTTACGAATATGAGCTTTCTCAAGGATGTAGGCAAGTAATTTTTGTTTTCTCGACGCAAAATTGCGAAAGTTTCACCTTATCATAATCTGTCTGTGACGAGCAGCGTGACTGAAATTTATCTTTATCAGATAAAGTGAGACGCCAAATCTCAAGACTAGATTTATCTTACGGTGGTATGTAATATCTGTCTGTCATTATCAATAGACCTCACGTATTGTTAAGTAGATTCGTTTCATAGTTAGTATTTAGTAAATTTTCCTATACGCTTCCCTCAATATGCCAAATTATGCACTGATCACTCTTATGTTTGCACTTTAAAACATCAGCTTCATTAAACACTATCCTTCCGGACGTTTCCGGTACTTTGCCTACGGTTTTGGGGGTGATCGGATGTTTTCGATATATTTGTCAATTCTGATCGTTTTGTTTCTATTCTGGCATTCATAACATCACTCGGTGAATCTATTCGTGCAGTTTTTGCGGAAATTTGATGGTCGTAGAAAGAGTGTAGTATGCAATACGTTTATAAACGTCTTCAGGTACTCGTGACTAAAATGTCATTTACAAAATTTGTTACATAATATTCTATTCTTTGACAAATTTGGTTATTATACTGTTATACGGTGGCCACTTATATTTTGAATAGGCCATGCGTTAATGGAAGAGTTTAATTTTGTTTAGCAAGGCAATTGAACACGACAGTATGGACTGCCATGTAAGGAGCTATATTCATAGCGTATCCATTCTGCCCTCTATGTTTACCACCCCCATAACAAGCAAGTAAAGTGCAACACAGACTTGAATCATTATCGTTAAGTATCCGTGTGGTTAAATAGGGTTGATCCGGGACTTTCGATAGGGGTCCGGAATCTACGTTTCTTCTTTCGAAATAAAAAAATGAAATACCAATTTCATATACACAAAAGAGCGCCGAATGAAATTCTATTAAGTTTATTTTAAATTTCGTCGGTGTTGATTTAAGAGACTGCGACCTAGTTGCATTGTACGAACGGGCGAAAGACCCAATTTTCGTTTTAATTTAGTTTTGCGAGATAAAAATTTGCCTCGCGAACGCGGAAAATGCGATAATTTGATTTTTTTTTCGGTTCCGATGCTTTTTACCGATGATCAACAAACACCGTTCATATTGTATTGCATAAAAAGTGAATGCGAAACATACCAGCCTAGAGAAACATCGTTTTTCAAAAGGTTAATTGATAGGTATCATTTAAGGAACTTTGCGAATATTTATTTTGTTAAAGTTATCCATGGTTCTTTATTATATTTTCAAATGCGTTAAATGTAGTAAAAAAAATCCAAATAAAAAATATTATCTATGGCGGATGCGCAAGGAATTGGCTATCGAGACGTCTCAGTTTCGGTGGACTTGTGTCAAGGTAGCACCAACTGGTAGTAGTAGTATTCACAAAATTGTAGAGCTTTCGAATCAATCATCTTTAATTGCCCAAAATGGTGTTAAAACCACACAATTCGTAAAATGTGTTTGAATCAACTAAACTTTGAATTAACATTTTTTTTGGGTAAATTCGACATCCACTGTGTAAACTAAACGCTCCTACATAAAAATACTAATGTGTCAATGGGATGTGATATGACAAATTTCGTTTTGCTGCAGAGTATAAATGAATAAAGGTTGTTTCAGGCGTTTGGATGAAAGCCACTGATTGGCGTGCTTGTTTGCTAACTCCATACAAAGTGTTGCGTTAAAATAAAGAATGTAGCAACATAATTGGACTCCGAATGCATAACACACACGGTTCGATGCCCGATCAAGTGAACGTTCGTTATAAGTTGTACGCTTCCGTCAGCCATTTTAATTGTCGGCTCAAAGAACCGCCTCGCGTAACGATAGCAACGCGACTGCGAAAACTTACCTTTTATTCAAAAATCTCCAATTTGCAAGTTTGCTAACAAGGAAAATGAAACGACTTGCACCGACTGTTTCTGTTGGTTGCGAGAAACTTGGCTAGCAATTAGTAAACATTAGTTACGGTCGATCCTTTTGAACGCCGCACTGGTATTTTAACTGTGTTATAGAGCAATTTATTTTATTAATATTTTGACTATAATTATACGGAATTGTGCAATTTGTTTACGAGGCACCGGCGAACGATTTGAAATGGAAATGCCTTTCTTGGCAGAGACGGGGAAAATGTTTTTCTGTAACTCTCTGTCCGCATTTACGATTTAGGAGGAATTTTACATACCGAAAACTGTAAAAAAATATCAATTTAGAAAACGAAATACCAATTAGGGACCGTCCGCCAATATCACATTTGTCCAACATTTTATCCTAAACGAAACCAAATTTATTAAAATTTAATATGAATTGGGAAACGACACATGTTTTTAAAATAATTTCTTAGCCACGTTCGTTCGCCCTTATTAATAGACATGCGAAAATGCAGACTGATTTACGTTGAGCCCCACATATTGTCAAGTAAATTCGTTGCATAATTGGTATTTAGTAAATTTTTCTATTTCCTTCACTTAATATGCCCGATTATGCACTGATCAGTCTTGTCACTATCCTTTAGGATGTTTCCGGTACTTTGGCTACTGGTTTGGGAGTGATCGGATGTTTTCGATATATTTATCAATTCTGATCGTTATGTTTCTATTATGGCATTCATCACGTCATTCAGTGAATCTATTCGTGCAGTTTTTGTGAAAATGTGATTGTCGTAGAAAGAGTGTAGTATGCAATACGTTTATAAACGTTTTCAGACACTCTAAGGGGTCATTTACAAAATTTGTTACATAATATTCTATTTTTTGACAAAGTGGATTATTATGTTAGCTCCAAAAGCAGCTGCTAAATAGCGGCCATTTTCATATTCTGTCGTGAAAGAGTATATTCATACCCTGTCCATTCTGTCCTCTATATTTATCACACCGATAACAAGCAAATAAAGTGCAAGACAGACTTGAATCATTATTGTTAAGTATCCGTTAAAATCTATTAAAATCTATAAAATTAATATCTATTAAAAGTAAAATTAAAAAAGTACGCTCTAACATTCTAACATTTTAATCTATTCATCAGTCTACAAACCAATGGAAATATTGAGCACTAAATATTTTGCACTCACTGAGTGACGTGGGAAGTGACCATTAGAACTAACGATCATGAAAATACCATCAATGTCCGAAATCAACCGAAAACGTTCTATTTCTCCCAAAACCTGTGACAGTGTTTAACGACCCTGATATTTAAATGACACTTTGTGCACTCCTAATCATTGCGTAATTGGGTATTTTAGAGTAGGGAATAGAAAAACGAACAAATAATATTTCAAGGAATTTTACAGTATAGTAAATAAAGTTAAGTTTGGTAAGCAAATCAGGACACCATTTTTTATCATTCGCGTTTTTACATATTGTAACATGTATTTATGACTGGTTTCCGAAATTAATGTTTCTACTCTCGAGTCTACTCTCTACTCCAAAATAAACAATTGTGCTCTGATTATGTGTGCATAAGGTATAACTCTAAAATAATCAACTTTAAAAAATGATACACACATAATAATACGTTCGTATGGTTTTAGTGGATTACAAAGGTATAATTGTTCTTAGGCAACATTTTGGATTCAGTTGAGCGTTTTTCACACCTTTAGGAGACTGAGGATAAAATATAGTTGTTAGTTTTCCTACTAGTCCATTTGGTGATCCTGGTTAAACTACTGAAAAAATTGAAGCTTAGACAAAAAAGGGTATAAAAAAGCAAATTACATTAGTCCTCTCAATTACTTTGAACTCCAATCCTTTCTTTGGATTTCCTCATCTTAATAATATGTGAATAAATATTTAATTGCTTTCTCCATATTTTGATTACACTATTTGGTTAGCACACCAACGCATAAAAACTAGGACGATAACAGTTCCACGGCAGAAGTTACGAATTTACGACTTTATGTTCAGAAAGGGGACCACAGTTTATAGCTTATTTTCTTCAAAAGCAAGATCCCGCTTAGGATTAATATTATCGTAATGCAGCTGATATTCATCGACCACAATCTCGTTTATACATCTAAGGTTGACTTAGTTATATTTTTGTTTGTTCGAAGAAATCCCAAGCAACAATTATAACTCTTCTAACGATAGAAATTTTTACAATATGAAGAGAATAAAATTGGTTTGAATTAACCTAACAGCGCAAAACCGTTGAATTAAACTTTCTTATTCTAAATTAGGTTTCGTTCGACACCAAAAGATCTTCTTAAGTTTAGGTTGAATCACTCAAAATGTGTTTGCACGCTACTGTCTCCAGGAATTACACAAGTATTTCTTATCGCCGGCTAAAGACGTTTATTTCCATTAACTGGAGTTAGTGCAGCTCGAACTCCTATTGTTCTCAAACTCCTTTATTCGGTATAAACAACTGCAAGCTACTTCTTTAAAATACCGGAAGTATAGTGGAAAAACCGGGAAAAACTATCTGGTATAAATCGACTTTCGTACGGAATTGTTCTGTTTTAGAGGAAATCGAAGGAAAAACGTCGGTAATCTATATAGCTTTGGATCACTTGCTGCCGAATTGTTAAATTTTTCACCAGAGAAAAGCGGAAAAAGGGACTATTAGATTTCAGCAACCAAGAACGGATTGATATTTGCTGAACATTTTTCACTATTCACTATTATTAATGGCTATTAACAACTGCAGATTGGTAATTAAAGACAAGCTAAAATCTGCTTATGTTAAAGACAAAATGAAATATATCAATATATTGTTTTTAATGTGAATCCCTACGTGAATAATAATAGTTTTTTTTAAGTTTTGATTTTAGCAGAGTACTTTACTTACAAGTGTATTCTTTCATTTAGTTTTATTTTTTATTTTAGAAATTACATCTAAAATTGGTTGTTTTATATAATATGACTTTGAAAAATGACTCATTAGTCGCGCAACGGATTGTAGAGCCATAAATTAAAGAAAATGAAATAAATTAATTTGTTCAGAACATCTTAGTTTCGCAAACTTCCTTAATTTCGAATTCAGAAACGTTCTTATTGCAGTTAATCTACAAAGTTTTCCTTCTTTCTATTTGTCAGTTGGGCAATTAAGCTCGTTAATGTATTTAGTTATGTTAGGTCATAAATAAAAATAAAAAGGCGTGAATAAATTGTTAGCTGCTTTTTTGCCTAAGGTTATTCTCATTTTAAAATATTCATGACGAAAATCAAAATTTGTGTGGCATCGTTTAAATTTCTGTTGCCCAGAGTCGCGCTACTGACTTATTAAGCCAAACAAATATCATTAACGCTTAGACAGCGCTGCAGTCGTCAGCACTCGCAGACACACCCATGCACCAGCTATTGCACTATTGCAGAAGCGACCCTTGATGTACATTTAGATTGAGCTAAATGAAGTCTCCCTCCATCTAAATTTGGGCCATTCGGGTCATTTAATTAAAACCTTTTTGCGTGGATGACAATTCCGATTTTAAATAAAGTCGCCCAACAAAAGAGTTAATGAACTCTCTCGGGAGATTAAGAGCTTTTTGAAGTGGCCGAGCATGGCAGCTGCGAATTAGCTAGAAAAGTTTTGACACTGCAAAAGAAGGAGACCGCGGAAAAGTTTAGCACCGCGTGGGAAAGTGGGGCTTTTTGTTTTGTCACTCGTGCGGGGCAATTTGGAGGGATAAGGCCATATTTATTTCTGTCCCTTTTGTTCTTTGTTTGTAGTTTAGTAGGATTCCGCGTTTGGGATATATGACGAGAATGCCCGCAGCGCTCGATATTGATACGCCCAAAAACTTTTTGCGTATCTTCTTATTGACCAATAAAATAGATTGGCTGACTGCCTATTAATAAAATTATTTGCGGTAGAATAAATTCATGAAATATAAAAAAAAATAATACGCCATAAGGTTTTGACCTTCTTGTCTTGAAAATTGAAGCTTGTGATATGAAATTGGTAAAAAATGTGCATTTCTCAGGTTTTCGTAACCATTTTTGTTAACACTATATCTTTCATCCTATAGCAAATAGAGGACCGAGTGATACCAATTCAGTTAATCCCAATTAGAACGACAATTTACTGAATTTGCTACTTCTTTTTCTAGACTCCATTTAAAAAAAAAATTTCAAAGAAACTTCCACAGGCTATTGTAATACTTTTTAGAAAACTTATGAAATCTGAAAAATCTTTAAAAAATAGAAACCTCCTACATCTAATATTGCAAAGCCTGAAAGCATTGCCTTAAAATTTAATACCGATATCGTAATTCTAAAAACATATAAAGAAAAAGAAAATGCTACGGTGGTCGTAACAGAAATGAATATCAGGAAAAGATTCAAGATATTCTTACAGACGGATCATATCGTCAACTTTAAAAAAGATCCTACGTCATCTATGGAACGCAACCTTAAATCTGTCATTAAGGCTTCTTCTCTATCAGACTCCGTGAAAAAATTTGTCACCCCTCATGACTCCTCGTCTCTACAGATTCCCAAAGATTCACAAACCTTAATTCCTTTCACCTCCTTAAATAATTAAAAAGCATTACATTAGATACACAAGATATTCTGGTTAGTTTTGACTTAGAATCCCTTTTTACTAAAGTTCCTGTTCCTGAAACTCTCACCATCATTTCAGATATATTAAAATTCGAGAATTTGGAAGCAAACCTTCTCAACCTAATTTTTTCTTATACCTGTCAAATTTTTGAACAAACGTCGGGAACGGCTATAGGTTCTCCGCTGTCACCAGTCATCGTGAATATATTTATAGAAGCTCTCTACAGCTTCCATCTAAAACCAAAATTATGGAAACGCTACGTCGATCGTACTTTTGTTACTTGGTCTCATGTCAAGAATCCTTAGTTAGACATTTAAACTCTATACACCCGAAAGTAACGTTTTGCCATTGAATTAGAAACTCCTCCCAGGGAGGGAGGGAGGGAGGGAGAGGGAGAGGGAGAGGGAGAGGGAGAGGGAGAGGGAGAGGGAGAGGGAGAGAGAGAGAGAGAGAGAGAGAGAGAGAGAGATTTATCTAGGGTACTTAACTTCCAATTTTGCCACGGTTGCAAAGTTTATGGTCTCGTCTTCTAAAGAATAATGTATCAGTTCGCCTGAGTTGGATAGCTAATCTAAGAAATTAAATAACGATAATATGATTAAACGCAAACATTGATTGCGCCATTATTTATACAGATATTGATCACCTCCATCATCAGCCCGAAAAATGTAATAAAAATTGCCATATCGAGTGTTCTAAAAATACTTGTATAAAAATTAAATTTCAAGAATCGTACAGAGACAAATCAAGTATAATAATCGCTTGTCTATTCAAGCGTCAACATAATTTTGGAACATCTTACAGACGATTAAAGGAGAAAGCGGGAAAGACGTTGTTTACCAAATGTCGTGTCACTTGTTCATCTCGATTCGAAAACTTTATCGGACAAACTCAATTAAGTTTCCTATTAACATTTTTAACGAGATTCCGGGGAGCGGCCAAGTTTTAATTTTAAATCCCAAGTGATGAGTGTTTACGGGATTTTAAATCGACGGAAAACTGTTTCGGAGTAGAAGTTCAAGTCGGGAATTCAATAGATCTCAGTTTTTTTTTCAGGCGGAAGGCTTCTATTCGCGAGAGAAAATCGTACAAATTACAATCGTTTTTGCAAATCGTTTCTTGCGACTAAAGAAAACACATCTAAATTTACGTGTATGTACGTGCGGCCGATTTTGTCAATCAAATAGTAAAAGAAACTGCTCGCATGCAATACACGCCGATTATACAGATTAAGCCAAGTTTATGAGATACGAACGTCGAAGATCAACCTCAGACACCAGTAAAGTAGTCTTACCAGTGCTAACGTCCCTGAGTTCGAAGAAAATTTGAATAAAAACTTTAAACGCTTGAAGAGTATGGTACTTAAATTTAGTTATTATAAAAAATGTCTCACAAATATTTATTTTCAAAATATTTTTTGTGTTCACTACTCTAAAATACCCAATTATGCACTGATCAGGCATGTCGAGAGGTTCTGGTACTATTCTGATGGGTACTCGCAACAAGTGTTTATAACACTTAATCTATAATATACTATAATAATTTTGTTACAGAGAATTTGTGTGCAAAGTACCTAAGTACAGGGAATACTATATTATGCAACATGTGCGGTGAACGGCATTTGACTCACGAGTTTATTTGGCACAAGCGGAGCGAGTGCTTAATAAACGAGTGAGATAACGAGTTTAGTAAACGTGTTGTATACTATACTTTTTCTACGACCGTCACGAAAAAATCACATTTTAACAAATTAAAAATAGTAACAGATTATTTGATTACTAAATTTCGTATCATTCAAACAAAATATTTACTAGTTGCCAGTAAATCTATTTGTTTATCGTTCCGATCGGTTCTGCTATTGTCTGTTGTCTCTTTTTAACTGTGTACATTAGACATTATTTAATATGTCATATAAATAACGGAATAACCACAATTCTAAAACGTTATGTTTTTTTACTTACGTTACTTTAACAATTGATCATTAAGTAGTTTATTAAAAGAAAAAGACTGTAATTGGAAGAAAAATCATCCAAGGATAGAGCTTTTAAGAAAATTAATTTTTTTTTGGTACAATTGTTCTTGGCAAGAGATTAATATAAAAACTGTAAAAACTGGTAAAGTTCATGCGAACGGTATGTAAAATTTCTGAAATTATAAATGTCACTTTACTTACCGACTAATCCACTAGATTTTAATTGTAGCGTGTAACACGTGGTATTTAAATTATCTGATGTATTGACATATACTACATTTTTCTGTGTATTAGTTTTTGGGTACATTTTTGCAAAACAACACCAATATATTCACTGACATGACGTCAGAAAACATTCGATTGCTTCCAAACGTGTGTGGTAAAATCCAGGAAATGTCCGAAGTGGGTCGGATCCGTGGGACAAGAAACTTACGAGGTTAAGTGACGCTTCCTGCACGCTAGATCGGCGTGTAATTAGATATTTTACAGACGGGTGTAGAAAAAATTGTTACATTACTTCTCGATATTAAAAATTGGGTAAATAAAAATTTCTTTACTTTTTGATAGTTTTTAATAATTTATTCAGATATATTTAGTAGGTAAAAATGTGAGCTTCAATTAAAAATTTAAAGAATTTTAATTACAATTAAAGCAAAAATGTCAAACACTGTTTTTTTTTTATTAGCTTTGACAATGGTTTATTTGGCATGAGCGTAGCGGAGCAGCGCGAGTGTTTAAGAAACGAGTGACTTAAAAAGTTTACCAAACGTGTTGCATACTATACTTTTTCTACGACATTTAGTTTTTGGGTACATTTTTGCAAAACAACTTGGTACTTTCGCTGACATGATCGTCCGAATTGACAAACGTCAAAATTCAAGCCGTGTGGTAAAAATTCCGAAAACATCCGATTGCTCCCAAACCCGTACGGTAATGTAATGGAAATGCCCGAAGTGACTCGCGTGGTAAACGGAGTAGAAAAATGTTACTTTTTTGCACAGTAGTACGAAAAGTAACAATATTTAAAATTGGAACTTTAGATCCATAAATTTCGGGTAGATGTATCATGTTGACTTAGGTCTGTCAAAAAATTATTTGTTTGGCAGCCTTGGTATGAATATCGCGGGGAAACCAACATACTATGAGCGAAATTAACACCAACAAGCAATAAGTCCGCGTTTACAATTATTTGAAGATAACAACTTGTTTTGAAATGTCAAATCCAATGTTACGGACAAAAAAAGCAGTTCCTTGTGCTTTTTAAAACAAGAACTGCGCTATGTCATATATTTTTTTTAATAATTATTAGAAGAAAATATAGTTTTGTTGATGGGTTTTTTGATTGGTTGAAATATTTTTTAACAAACAGGCAAAAATACGTTTCTTTTGAATATATGCAATTAAAATTTCAACTTATCAACTCTCAAAGTTATGTTCTGAGAAAATTAAAGTAAATTTTAAAAATCGAAAAGCTGGAAATGTTGCAATGTGCAATGTGCGATGCTACGATATGGAGTTTACGTTCTCTTGCTAAAAAACCGACAACTGATAGGTGTAGAGATTATTTAAAAAATAATATTTTAACTTTACCGTCTTTGCTTCTGTATAAAATCTATTTGTTTTTGTAAATCGTGATAATGAAAAAAAAACATTGTTTAAATACCAATATTTTCTTTTTAATAACTTGCCAAATAACATAAAGAAGTCTGGATCTATATATTAAAAAAACTAACCAAAACATTTCTATCGTGTAGAAGATTATTTTTTGTTTTTTATTTTTGTGTAGTATCAAGAATGGCTTTTAATATGCAATGAATTATTGTCGATTCAAATCAAGGGCATCTACTTCGGGCTGCACCAGGAATTCACAAGAAACCAAAGAATCTTGTCGCATTCTCGAAAATGCACATTTACTATAAACATTAATAACAAGGTGTAAAATAGTAGTTGCTTCTTTATTGTAAAACAAAGTAATAAACGTTTACTTGATCGTTGCTTTTTTTTCTTCTTGTTCTAGCGTTCCCAACTCTACCGGAAAATGCACTTTCCGCACTTAATTGAACTTGAATCGCAATTGTGTGCGGAAAAGTAAAATCTTTCCCAACATGTTAGAAAATATACTGTTCTAACTGAAAGTATGTATTTCCTAAATCGAAATTTTATACTATAATAATAATTTGTGGAGCTCTTAACTGAGGAACAAACTCTCGGAATGGGACGCTCTCCTCTCCATTCGCTCCCACAATAAAAAACAGTGTTAGTTTCCAGGATAGTGCGGCCAAAAGCATTTACGAAAACGTTCTTTGGCCCAGAGCGATTGGTATTTGCGAAAATCTCATTTCGGTTTGCGTCAAAAATATAACGTTGCGGAGTCCTTGGAATATTGGCCCAATTCGACCGCAGAAGAAGCGATTCAATAAATCTCTTAGAGACGCCGTGAAGGAAGCAATGATTCCTAATAAACCCGTCGCCTATTTCCCAGTCCCGTTTCCCAGAACGGCTTTTATTTTCCGCTGGATCGGGAGCTAGATGAGAGCGCTGGCTTTTCGCGCCTGCGAAAACTAAGCTTTAGTCCCGGAAGAAATGGCTCAAATATGATTTAACAACAAAATTATTTCGCGTTTTCAGTAGATTATGCAAAGTGTCGACATTGTTTATTATGCTGTGGTATAGTTGTGGCTCTGTGTGGTGATTTGTAATTTATAAATCCGGCTTTTGGTTTTGAAATATTTGTTAAAAGTTTAACCCTATATTAGAAGCCGCAGCATAGGTTCTAATAGTAAGTACTATTTATGATTGCGGTTCCTTTTTGCGAGAACGTGCAAAAAATATTTTTGATTTTACGATAAGATTAATTTGTTTAAGAAAGTGGGACGGGATCAAGATGACGATTTGACATTTGGAAGGCTCAATGTATGCACAGCCGGTATTTCATGCCTTTTTAGATTCAGCTTATTCCACTGACGGCCAATTTTTTTTACTTCTTTTTTTTTTAATATCTAGGTGCCTGTAACTTTAAACAATTCTTATGAAGCGGCAAAACTTCTATGTGAAACTCCTTTAATTATTTGATGAAAAATACCCTCTAAAATCATGAACTAACAGGTTTTTAAGTCAGATTTATGATCGCAGCCGCCAACCAACTATCATACATCCTCAAACCAAACGTGATAGTTCCAAATATAAGCAAGATATCATAAGATGGGCACTCTATATGTAAGTATATTGCAAAATAAAAAAACTAATAAATAGAATTAAATCACAGAAAAATAAAAATTAGAAAAAATATTATAATGTATTTGAAAACTTACACAATAGACGAAAATAGACTTCTATATCGATAACTAACAAATAATAGTTTTGGTGCACCTTCGCCAAGGATTTTTAACCGTTAAAAATATAAAACGATTTAATGCTTCTAGTTCGGGACAACCAAACTTTTTGTTTAATATTTTACAGCGTTAAAAATCACAAGGACAAATTTAATATTATTTATTTCAAAATATTCAGTGTCTTTCCCTTAAACTAGTTCCCTTTTAAGCTTGTTTTGCTGCCAATTTATATAGTTTACTAAATTTTTGTAGTCCCGACTTGTATGATTGTAAGGGGTGTTTTTTTTCGATGTATAGAACTTTAAGTTGCAATAAAACAACGATAGCTTATTCGAAAGACTTTTTCCAACATTTGTGGCCGTATATCGGCAATAACACGGCGAATGTTGTCTTCCAAATGGTCAAGCGTTTGTGGCTTATCCGCATAGACCCGTGACTTTACATAGCCCCACAGAAAGTAGTCTAGCGGTGTCCAAAATGTGAAATTAGGCGGTCACCAAACGTGTCTTTCAATAAATCAATTGTGGCACGAGCTGTGTGACATGTTGCGCCGTCTTGTTGAAACCACATCTCCTGGACATCATGGTTATTCAATTCAGGAATTAAAGAGTTAGTGATCCTAGCTCTATACCGATCACCATTGACTGTAACGTTCTGGCCATCATCGTTTTGGAAGAAGTACGGACCAATGATTCCACCAGCCCATAAAGCGCACCAAACAGTCAGTTTTTCTGGATGTAACGGTGTTTCGACATACACTTGAGGATTAGCTTCTCTCCAAATGCGGCAGTTTTTTTTGTTGACGTAGCCATTCAACCAGAAGTGCGCTTCATCGCTAAACAAAATTCGTTTATGAAAATCGGGCACAACGGCAATCTCGTGTTGGGCTCATTTGACGAATCTACGCCTTACTTGATGATCGTTTGGCTTCAATTCTTGCACGAGTTGGATTTTGTAAGCACTTAAACCAAGATCCTTCCGCAAAATGTTCCCTAAAGTGGATTGACACAGATCCAATTCCTGTGCTCGATGGCGGATGGACTCATTCGGGTCTTCCTCAATGCTACGCTCTATAGCAGCAATAGCTTCTTCAGTACGCACCGTACAGCGTCTCTGGGAATGCGAAAATGTTCCATGGTTAATCGAATTTACTGCTCTGATGGACGATTTTGTCGATGATAAAATGAACGTAGTTCGCGATACGTATTCCGCACAGAACCATTATTTTCGAAATAAAATTGCACTATTTGCAAGCGTTGTTCAGGCGTGAGTATTCATGATGAATTGCCAAACCAAACTAAGAATAAATCACTTGACAGCTGTTAAATCGGTCGCCATCTTGAACAATAATGCCAACTTAAAGTTCTATAAATAGAAAAAAAAAACACCCATTATATTTAATGGTAAAGTAACGTTTTTGATATTTTCAAAATTTTTAGCCTTAAGTTGTTTAAACTGAAATAATGAATTGGGCCGAAGGAAATATTTATAACAAACACGAAAGTTTCACCAACATTGCACGGAGTTTTGTGTTGTTGTCCCCGAATGGGGAGCCCTAACTCACACAACTTACCGCGTCCTAAGTGCTAAAGTTTAATGAACTTTAAAGGCGTCCTCCAAACAATAACTACTGCAATTAGAAGGACAAATTAATGGAAATCGGTCAGGGACCGCCAATGCGCTTATTGAATTATAACAAGGTCCGGTGCCGTATTATTTTCAAGATGTATGGATGGTTTGACCCTCGCTGCTTTGTAATTTTAGGCCAATTGAGCAATGCCTTTGCATCTTCGCGTGTTAGTATAGCTATCCGGACCGTAGGACGACCGCTATATTTATGTGCGAAGATGGTAAAGTATTGCACAATGGCACTTAAATTAAAATAAATTAAAATCAGGAAAAACAATGACGATTTCGATTAAGCCACACAAGAACTTAACTTGCATTACATTACATTACGAAAAATTCAGTTGTTGGCTAAAGTATAATGAAATGCAGGCAACAAGTGTATTAATAGTATAATAGTATAAACGGCACGAGTTTAGTAATAAACGAGTGACTTAAATAGTTTACCGAACGTGTTGCATACTATACTTTTCCTACGACCGTTAGTTTTTGGGTACATTTTCGCAAAACAATACTAATACATTCACTGACATGATTATCAGAATTGACAGACGTCAAAATTCGAGGCCTGGGAAATATCTCCGAAAACATCCGATTGCTCCCAAACCCGTGCGGTAAAATCCCGAAAATGTCCGAAGTAGCTCGAATCCGTGGGAAACGACACTGACGTGGTAAAGTGACGCTTCCCGCACTCTAAATAAATCAATGACACTTTCCGATAGCTAGTAGTGAATAGAAGTGTTCTATTCAGCATTAAAAACACATAATTATTGGATAATATAGGATGGTTTGGTACTTAATTCATTTTCCTAGAAGATTTGAGGATATCTGGGCATATTTTGAGAAAATACTGCCGTAAAAATGCTACATATAAACTGAATACTCTCGAATCGAGTAACTGTCTGTTGGTTGCTATAAACAACTATTGCTTATTGGTTAAAATCCAGATTTCAAGTGACTGCGCATGCGCATATAAAATCCCTCATCCAAATATTTTTTTCATCGTCCTTTCAGGCTGTTATATATAATAGCTATATGATTAAAATAAACAATTTTCAATTTCCGATTAAATGGAATTTGTTGTTAGCAATCGGTTGGTCTCTTATTGCATTATATAAAAGAATATAAAGTAAAAGTAATTCTATCAGATACCGCTTGTTAAACCTTAGCCCAAAATACTAGCTGTATAATATTTGTAAGCTTAATATACTTGTTAGGCAATTTTGAGTGAAAAAATTTTTGAAAATATATACATATCATTGCGTCATTTCAAAATAAACAGTTTTGTTGAGGAATCTCGTAATTAGCGATTATTAAATGTAAAGGACCTGGACATGTGTTTGTATTTCATCATTTTCGATTAAAATATGAAATTGTGGAATATTTAAGTTACTTTATCTCTAAATGCGGAAGGGACCGGTAAATTTTTGGTTAGTTATCATTGAAGCTCGAATGAAATAATATCCTAAAAATGTTGGTTAAATATTGAGTGAGAATAAGAAAAAATACTCAAGTGATAATAATGTCGTGAAATTTAGTTATTTCAACAAACGAGTGAGCCATATTGTAAAGGTTCATGGGCAATCAACTTTCCTCCGTTCCGCGATATTAAAGTATTACCAAATTACATTTCTCATCGACCCGTCTTTTTCGCGCCCACAAAAGTCAACGAATTATGCCGGAATTGAATCGGAAATAATGAAAATCGATTTGCGTATTTCTCAATTGAAATATTTTTCGCGGTCGGGGATTTCCTTTGAGCGACAACGTCTTCGTTTTGTCATCGTACGCCGAAAAAATCCGCTCTTGAATTTAATTTCAACACTTCGGAAAAGAGCAAAAGGCGCCTCGACGTTCGTTGTCGTCTCCGTTGGTTTTTTTATTTCTTTTCGTGGTTGGTGGTGCGGAACCTTCACAAATTATTTGAGCGTATAGGGGGTTCGAACAACTTTCGACGACAAAGATATTATATTTAATTCGCATTGCACCATCAGTATCACATGTAGTCATTATGGGGTTCAATACTTGTTGATCGGTACCAGTAAACAGTACTCGCGTTCCAGAAATTCCAATCTCGAATATTCCAGGCACTTCGAGACGTCATTGCAAAGTTGGACTATTCTTGAACAAGCTCTCTGATTCTTTTCGAACTGTCAGCGAATTGGTAAAAACCATTGAGCCTCTTGTGGGGATCATTTGTGATATAAATATAAATAATAAAAAAATTAAATAAAATACGTTGAAATTTCGCAAATGTGTTTGTTTTGCCATGGTATTTGCCAATCTAGATTTTTTAAAAACAACGTTTAAAACGGTCGCCACAAAATCTTCATTTTCTGATGATGGAGAACTCGAACTTAATGAATCAAAGATCAAACACAAAAAACGTGTTATTAATTTAATAATGGTGGTCCAAAATAATCGTAGAACAGTAGTTGCTCTGAAACAGGGACTGCTTTGGCCAGTTCGCGAACAGTTCTAAATCAGTTCGACAAAAACACGAAAGTTATTTTTGCATTATTTATTATTATTATTTAAGTGCTGTAATAGTAACAGCAGTGCTGTAGTATAATTGTAAACATTTTAGTTCACTTTAATTGATTTATTTAAATGTCTGCTTCTTCTTTTTGTGAGATATTGCGATTTGCCAATTATGAAGTCGCCTCTGGAGTATTTCTTAGGATGTTGATTGCCAGCTGTCCCTCCATCTTTTAGGTGGTTCATCAGCTGGTCGGTGGCTTTCTTTCAGCACAATACAAGCGATCTTCGCTCATCTTCTTTATGTAATTGTACCATTTTCTCCTTCTTTGTTTTCCCTACTGCAATCCGTGTTGGCTAATATACGCGTTTTCCTCTATGCCATTCGCAGCATGCTCTTTGTCTTATTCGTAATATTAGAGTGGGTCATAATGGGCCTTATAAATTTTTTTGTAGATTTTCACTTTGATTTTCACATGATCTCCGTCAGGCATCCTGACATTGTTGCGGCTTAATTGATTTGACCACATAATTTACACACCAAGTTATTAAAATAATTGTGATATCCGCCCCATGACGTTGTTTTCAATAGCAAGCTTACATCGCACTTGCTCTTTGGCAATTGTTATGCATTTTGTTTTATCGATGGAAATGATCATGTTGAGTTGCTGGCTTGCTTGGTAGATTGGAGATCGTCCTCGTTTATTGCAATGATTTGTCGGCGTAGCATACCATGCTGACGCTTTTATTGGTCATTCTGTACCCTAGGTTAAAGGTGGCCACTTCTTCTATCATTTCATCCATAAGAATGTTGAATAAAAATGGGCTCAGATTGTCACTCTGCCTGATTTCCCTCAATACTGGAATGTTCTCTGTTGTCTGCTCTCTCGATTTTATTTTCTTTTATAATATTGGTGTGTTTTTTTCTTTTAGGGTCCTGATGATGACTCCGAGATAAACTCTATCAAATGCTTTGGCGAGCTCGATGAAGCGTGTTGAATTCTATAGCCTTTTCTTTAATTTGCTTAAATCTCTGTTTTTCCCAGTTTTCTGTTTAAATATACTCTTATTTTTGTACGAACAGCGACAATAAGAATGGATTTTGCAATTACTTTGCTAAGAAGGTACAATTAAAGAGATGGAAGAGATATCTGATTGCCACTTGTTATTTAAGCAAACGAACAATAAATGCGAATGAAATTGGAAACAAAAAAATATCTGTAAAAGTAGTTTATCAGACCGACCCTTGTAGTACTAAACCACACTGATATTGCCAGTTCTTCTTGCAACAATGCATTAGCAAATATTTGCGATTGTTGTCACCAAGTGCGGCATTAATGGCGGTTAAAAAATTATGCCCCAAGACTTTTTCGGTAACGTAATTCTGGTTTAAAAGGCATTGATCGGAGCGAATCCATAAAAACCCTCAGTATAATGTTGTGCAGCCGATTCGTAAGATAAATTTCCCAGATATATTACCGAACGGCGACTATATTTTATTGTTTGGCCAAAGTCTCAGCCTTAAAACCGTTAGATGGGTGGAAATGTATGGCAAAGCATGCAAATTGAATTGTTTCCGATTTATTGTTTTATGTGTAAATTGATATTTTTCCGTGTGGATTTATTTTATTGCTGCGTGCAATTTATCGATGCCGTGGAAATTGCGCATTCCTATCAACTTCCGCTCGACTGGCTTGACAAAGAACTTTGGCACGGAGTTTTCGAGTGTTGCAATAACTTTGCGTTTAATTTTCCGGTGCCTTTATATATACGACGATGCAATATATGGTGTTTTGAAAGATCGGATAATTCGCGAGCGTCGCACGTCTCCTTAGTTATTTGTCGAGTTCGTATTATTCTCAAGAAACAAAAGGGCAGGAAGCTTATTATAAATATGCGTCGTTATCGTTCCATATGAATACTGATAACTAAATTTAATATGCTTAGATAAATTAAAATTTAAGGAACTATTTCTTGCTATTAGGCTATTAAGTTAAGTCTTTGTTTGTAAAAGGGGCATTTCAAATGCTTTCTCTGTAAACTTTCAATCCTATTTTTGTATACGTTACACCTAGAGCCACAAATAACTGAAACAAAAATTATTCTACTATAAACCCCGTTGGCTATTAATGAAATATTGATACGAGATGAAATATTGGCTTCTCGTTCCGTATCAATCCGAGATCCCTCACTTCTGTTACTCTTTGCAGAGTGCTATACATCATTTTTCGATGTTTATACAGAGACCATTATTTTTACAGTACGATCGCAAGCACTCAATGTTTTCCTGTAAATTACACAATCGGAAGTTGAAGAACTTTGTCAACTAGGCCATCAGCATACAAACAAATTTGCTATGCTGAACACATTTTAGTACGTCACTAATATAAATTATAAATTATAATGGTCTTAAATGTTTATATTAAGAGTTTATAATACATTAAGATGGTCTTTGTAAGAGATGCATTTAAAAAAATTCTCTGTAAATTTTCAATCCTATTTCTGTATACGTTATACCTAGGGCTCCACATCACAGAAGCAAAATTTATTCTTCTATGAACTTACGCGTGATATAGGCTAAGATAGGCGCGAGTCCTGTTGTAAACCTTTACTTACCTATTCATAAAACCTGGCATTTCAAAACAGAATAGCATTATTTACTTCTGTTACTCTTCAGAGTGCCGTTATGGACAGAGTAGTTGAATGTTGAATGATAAGCGGGTTTCCAATAATAGATATAGATATCTTTATAAAAGGACCATTATTTTTGCTAATAAAATTTTTAATTATACAAAACAATGGCCTTAAATGGGAACCTTGAGGGACCGCCGAATTTATGTTGTTGAAAAAATAATTTGAAATCGAAGTTTTCAAAAGAGGGAATAATAAATAGAAAAAAACGACGTTTTGGGCAGAAGAGACTATATTTTCCAGATAAGTTTTGTTGCGATGCGGTACAGTGTAGGTGCGTAATTTTATTCATGACGAAAATTAAAAGGACGAACGAAGCGAAAAATATTTAGAAATTCTACCATTTCTCAGTTTATAAATGAATTTCTTATCGGTGAGTGTGAAACATTGTGGTATTAGTTAGATGATTGGTCCCTGTTCTCTTTTGTGTGCATATATATCAAAAGTAAAGTGCATTCTTCTCCAGTGATTACCAGAAATGAATTATTTGGGAGCTTACGTACAGCTTTTCCAGAATTGAACTACCAACGACACAAAGACAAAGAAAAATCGACTTCAAATGAACATAGTTATTTTCTGAATTTTTGCCTTGTTCATTGGCAGCAAATAGGGATGTGGTACATTAAAAACACTACAGGTCCTCTATAGCACTCGGTAAGTTTCTGGTTACTTTCTTAGTGACAACTGTGATACTAATTATATGTTGTCATGTTTGACAACAAAAGGCAATAATTGTTTTTAGCAGCCCAACAAATACGACACCATTAAGAAACCTAATTATTTCGAATATGGTTCGGAATAAGTATAGGTAATCCTAGGTAATAGGTATAGGTAATCCGGGTTGAACCTGAACTGACAAGACGTTGAAAATATTTTTAAGAAGTGCACTTGGAACCTACCTTAACTACAAATATTGAAAGGCGTTTTATATTAAGGATAAAGTTTATTTGTATTGATGTATTTGTATTGACTCTACTATAACTGATCCTAACCCAACGTAAATCCTATTTTTCCATCGCAACCGCAGTTTTAGCACTCTTTTCGCTTAACAAGCAGCATTTATTTTTCAAAGCGGTTTTTAACATACATTATTGCGCCTTCATTCGCGATCGTTTTGAGTGCCCATTCCCATTGCTTTTGTATTTTTTTTTTAATTTGTCACTTATGTTCCTGTTCTGTAGTTGGGTTTATCCTGTTGAAAAGTGTATCTAAATAAATAATGAAAATTATCGAGAAATTGAAACCTTTTTAAAATTAAAATCGTCAGGCAAAATATTTAAAATTTTTGGTTTTTGGGGAAAGACATCTCTGATTAGTGTTTAGTGTTGGGAAGTGTCAAGCTGTTAATGACATTAGATCCCCCGCAATATTTAATCACGAAATACACTCTTATTAACGGAAAATGTCAGGACATGTTAATGTTCAAGGACAATCTTTTAGTCTTGAATAAAATCATTTTGGAAATGCATTTTGGTACAATTCAATATTTTCAAGGTTTCATTGCGTGCACAACCCCAATTGCTAAATCCATTCAAACTTTTATATAAGTTTTGTTTTTTTTTTACAAATTCCGCAAAAACATTCAATTAAAAAAGGAGTGTAACACAGTACCCTCCCGAAATATTTTATACTATCTATATAATTAATAAATCAGTACAGCTAACAAAAAGTAAAAAACAAAAATAACAAATTAGAGCTGTGTTTTCGTCAGTGTTGATTTGTACTGACGGTATGTTCACATGTAGTCAGCGTTTATTTTAAATGTGAAGATTTGTCAGAAAAGACATCTACTGTCTCGCTTCTGTGACTCCTTCTGCAATGCGAAGTTATATACAGGGTGCGGCAAAAAGGTAGGCAGGATTTCAAATAGTGGTTGTTCGGTTTGTAAAACCGGCAACATTGTGTACGCACTCGCGTTAGGCAGACAAAAGTATGCAATTTTCAGTTATCGACATGGCTTGGAACGGAGTGCATCGTGCTTTCCTTGTCGAGGAGTTTATTTGAAATGGGGAATCTGTAATAGAGACCCAGCGCGCCTTTCGTAATCAGTTTGATGTTGGTCGGCATGGCGCGGTTCCGGATGGAAGAACAATTCGTCGGTGGGTTTTACACTTCAGGGAAACAGGTTCTGCGCTTAACCGAAAATCTACTGGCTGACCAAGGACAGTAAGAACACCGGAAAATGTGAATGCACTAAGAGTTTCCGTACATTCCCAGAGGCGCTGTATTCATGTCTAGCGATTAAGCTCACTTTTACCTTTCGGGTACCGTAAATAAGCAAAATTTCCGTTATTGGTCAGCAAATAGTCCATCGGAACTTCATGAGCGGCCTTTTCACAGTCCAAAAGTCACCGTCTGGTGTGCAATCTCGGAGTTCGGCGTGTTTTTCGAAGAAGATGGAATAACGGTAACAGTCAACGGAGATCGATATTTTGATATGCTTAACAATTTCTTGCGTCCAAAAGTGAACGAGTTGAATAACGATCAAAGAGAACATCTTAGGTTCCAGCAGGCTGGTGCTATATCGCACACAACGCGTCGTTCACTAAATCTTCTTCAAGAAATGTTCCTAAACAAACTGGTGTCTTTACGGGGTGATCTAGGCTGGCCGCCACGTTCGCCTGATTTGTCGCCTTGCGACTTTTTTCTTTGGGGTTACCTGAAAGCGAGAGTTTTCACACATCGTCCGCGGACTTTGGAAGAATTAAAGGCAGCCATAAGACAATAAATTGCCTCAATTCCCCAAGAAATTATCCATCGGGTAATAATGCGCTTCCGCGAGAACCTACAAGAGTGCATCGGCAATAATGGCCGTCTATCATTTTTAAAAAATGACGTTCCTAAATGGCATAAAATGTACATTTCAAAAATAATTTTAAAAAAATGTTGCCTTTATGTATCACTTTGCCGCACCCTGTATTATGCACCTCAAAAAGACAATAGTTTTGATTAGTTTAGAAGTTAACATTAAGTTATTTGCACCTTATCTTTTGTTTGATAGTTTACGTCACGTCTCCAAGAAAAAGAGAGTCGGTCATATCATATATTATATATTAGACTTAATTGAATCTTCTGGACATACAACCATTTCCAGAAAGTTGGCTTTCAGTAATCCGCCTTTGAAATCTGACATGATTCATTACTGCGGGTTGAATATTAGTTCTTCAACTTCTTCTTACAATTTGTAAGATGAGAGAAATGAACTGAACAAAACTCCCATCGCTATTTTTTTTGTGGAATGGCATCCATAGATAAAAAAAAATCACGTATATGAATATGTTTCGGATACTGATAATGATAAGCGTGCAAATTTGTGGTGCTCCTTTTGCTGTCTATTATTAAGAAGCCAGAACACGTACATGAAAAAAACTTACAAAACCGGGTATATTAAATCATGCGTTGAAATTCTTGTCACCTCGTTTCTGTCCGACTTTGTGGCGAAACTTTGTCCCCTCGCGCTCGTTTTTTGTCACTTAATATCCTACTTCCTGATCGCGTTATTTTGGAAATCTGATCCGAGTGGAGTGTGACCGAAACGATTTTAAACTTCCGCAGTATGGACTCACCTTGGTGACACGTTTCTCCCAAAGTTTTGGTTTTAAAAATAATTTATTGCACACGGAACCGCGAGACTGGTTACCGGTAGTTGTTACCACTCGCAGACTTTACGAGGGCTGCTTTCGCGGCAAAGTGCCCAGACATCTTCCTTTATTTCGTTTTCCGTGCCATGCCGTAAATACCAAATTCTAAATAAAATTCACGTGCACGTCTGTATGTACAAACGTTTTGGAAAAAATAGGTACGAAGAATAAACGCTTAATCGAATTCATAGGCGATGTTTCATTTCAAATTTGAAATTGGTGAGTAGAGCCTATACGAAGTTTATGAAAAGGGTTAGGTTAATTCTTGGAAATAAAATGCAAATACATAAGTAATTACTGAAAATTTTGTGCTTGTAAGACAGGTTTTATAATATTAAATTAAAACTATGCTATGCCCACAAATTTTTAATATTTTACCTAAATGTTTTCAAAATATTTTTAAAATTATATTGATTCTTCATCCCGGACAAAATCCGCTCTTTAATTGAATCAGTCCCGTCATAAGAATATAATAAAATTGAATATTTAGCGAGAAAAAAAAGATATTGTGTATTTTGTTCCCCACTAGGTAAATTGCTGGTATTGTCAATGTAACCACGGACTTGATGGTTTTGATAAAATATCTAGATTTAAAGTATTCTCCAAGTTTTGCCCAGCTCTTTGTGGAAGCATTTTTTTGATCAAATATATGGTTTTTGATAAAATCGAGTTCTTTCAGTACCGCAAAAAAAGTCAATAGGCTCCATCTGTATATCTACGTAAAATTTTTAGTTTAGTGGCATGTCATGGGCATTTAGTAGTAATTCAACTAGAAATTACTGGTAATTCAAGTGGTGTTGAGTGGTAATTTTCCAGGTAATTAGAGGTAACAGACACAATTAGTAGTAATGCGGAGGCAATTAATGGCAATTTGTAGTAATTTTTGGTAATTCGTGGTCATTCTGTGGGAAGTGTAATTTAGTGTACACAGAGCCACTACTCAATTTATTCTTGTTTGGAATAGCATGAAAGCTGAAACTCCGGTCAATTATTTTATTTCAATTTTTTTATCCGCATATACCTGACGATGATAATAGAACACAAATTCTTTTAAAAAATTCCATTTCATTGTAGTCATTCCAGTAAATTAATACTAAAACAACAACAACATGGTACTGCGAAAAATGCTATCAAAAACTTAAATTTAATCAATATTTACTATGTTCAAATGTTCATCAATAATGCGGCAGATATATTATATAATTTTTGTAATACTCGGTATTTCTCTATAAAAAAAGATATATTTATTTTTAGTTGATAGTTTGACGTTGGGATGAATAACACCACAAATATTCAATCGAACGGAAGTTGGGCAGTATTCTACACTATTATTTCTGCCAAAGATTATCTGTCTAACTGCATATTAATTCTATTCGTTAGAAATAATTGGCTTTGCGCAGTAAACGACTTCGATACATCTCTAAATCCTGGATGCACGTTACCATAATTACGGGTGCAAAAAGTTTTAACGAGCCGCACAATTTAGGAAATAGACGATTATCTAAATGTTAAACCAGACATTTAACTTTAATGGAAGCAGATGAACATCCTTGATAGACGACAAATCAAATATCACGTGAGCTTAAGACGGAACAATGTTGGGAATTAGTTAATACGAATTATACTGGTTGCGTGAATTCCGAATAATAACTGTGTTCGGTAAATTGGCAGTCGGAGATGAGGAATTACTCAAATGGCGTGTATCTGCTTTGCGGGTTTTGATTTGCTTCTTTTGTGTATAGTAAGTAGGTTTCTAAAACCTTGCATGTCGAAAAATGTAAACAATATCAAAAGTTACAAAATAATTAAGGCAAGTTAACCATCAGGTACAGCCTGTTATCGTTTTTATTTTGAGACAAAGGAATTAAACTAAAATATTGCATGACGGTACGGAATTTATACAAGACATTCAAAACAACATCTTCAAGGAAAATAATATTAAAATTTTTATATAATAATAAATTACTTTTTTTTTGAATAATAGGTTTAACGGAAACCATTATCGAATCTAATTAGGTGTGCTATCATGCGGCGCAATTTAGTTTTCGATTAGCTAATCTACTGATTCAATACGTGGCACAGGAGTGCAGAACAAATAACAAAAAGTAATGATGATTAACAGAGACCTATATTAAACCACTAAAGCTCTTCTAAAAAATTTGGGAATGCAATATATTTAAAACTTAATATTTAAGTTGAGCAACTTGTTATATATTGCATAGTAAGATTTCATAACGTTGTCGTCGTAAGTAAATCTTATTGGAATGAGGAATTATTGACAATGCCTTATCTCTATTATGAACTTCATACAGAAACAACAATTTTAATAATCTAATTTTCATCGGTAACGTACAAAAATGTAATCCTCTACGGTTCTCCATAATAAGTCATGCAATCTGCTTATAATATTAAGAGAAATGTTCATACTTTCTTAAGAAATACTCAGAAGCAAACAATGGTTTTGAACTAATTTAGGTTTTCACCTACTTTCATTGCTTAGTCTTGAATTAAAATATGCCTATTTCTGTATAACATCATCAATGCAGTACAGCCATGGAAATATAAAAATTTAAATAATAGTATAGTATCCCAAGTTAAGCTTACTGACTTATGTTTACAACAACAACAATAATAATAATACTAATGCTAATAATAATAATAATAATAATAATAATAATAATAATAATAATAAATAGTCTTTATTTCTTCATACTTCAAATAAAAGATTGCATTTAAAGAAATGAAGAGAGGGCGGTATCCAACTAATATTACTAATACAACCCCAACAGTTTTATACATTACTAAGAAAAGAAAAAAGTCTTACAAGCTACAAATGTTACCTAAATAATAATTTTACTAGAACAAAAAAACCATTATTTCTTTCACTAACAAATCGAAATATGGCAGGCAGTTATTGTTATTATTATTATTATAACCTGCACTATATACGATTTAAATTTATGTTTAAATGATGGGTGAGCAGTTAGTTTGAGGTGCTGAGGAAGCTTGTTGTAGTTTTTAATTGCAGTGTAAGTGGAACTCCGTTGGAAAAGATATAAAGCGAAGAGCGAACAAGTCCAGCATATAATTATTTGGGCTCCTTAAGGGTAATCGTTTTGTGAACTATTAGTAAGAGCTATGAGTGAAAAGGCTCTTCCAAGCTAAGCCAACGTAACTGACGGAATTTATTTGTAACTTACGCAACTTATGGCAAAATCTCAAGCAGGCATTTTGAAGCCGGTTCAAACTCATTTTGTTCTTCTGCTTAGGAGCCAATAAACGCTGGAAGCATAGGATAAGTTAGATCAGATAAATGAGTCGGCCAGTTTCAGTTTAACGGGAATGGTCAATATATTTATGTGACAATAAAATTTTCGAAGTTTTACAGATGACTTGAATTATTGATTAAACATGTGTATCAAATCGTAAGTTGCTATCTAGACTAGAATATGCACTCTATCTTTGCCGAAAACAATGAGTTGAGTTTAATTCAGTTTAATTAATTAAGAGTCCGTGATTCTGTGACACGCAACCCAGAGCTGCTGGATCTCGATTGCTTTTATTAGGAACCGCTGTAGCTTTCAGGTATTTGAAGGACAAGTTGAGTTGAGTATCATCCGCATATTGGCGAGAAGAGCAATACTTATTTAGTTTACTGAAGTCTGTGGTATGGATGGAAAACATCAGCGGAGTAATAATACTACTTTGAGCGACATCTTTGTTGATATTGATAAAGGATGAGTAGGTGTTGTTAAGATATACTATTTGAGATCTTTGAAGTGATTTTGAAGAATCTGTATAGCGTTATCACTGAAACCCAAGTACTTTAGTTTAACAAACAGTAATTCGTGGTTTAGGGAGTTAAAAGCTTTACTGTAATCCAACAGCACCAAGCAGGTATTATTTCCCCAATCTAAAAGGCGGTACTAGTGCTTACTTTTAAAACCCGATTGAGTAAACGGTGAAATATGGTTTCTGTTGATAAAATCTTTGAGCTGCTCGTCGATAATTTTTTCTAGTTTGAGTCTTCTTTTGGGTTCGAAATTTTAAGTAAGGGAATTGGGTTGGCTTTCTTCCAACACTGAGGAAACATTGTAGGACATATGGTAAAAGACAGGGAATAAGATACCAGAGCATTTTGATATTTATACCATCCGGCACTAGATCTTTTCAATTTTATTTGAGTCAGCAGGGGTAAACTTTCTGAATTTAGACCAATATCGAAAAGTTTATATTTGTACTCAGCATTAGCGAAGTCCTCATTATCAAAGTCAGGTTCCGAAGTATTATAACAAAAGTAGTTATTTAAGTATTCGGCTTGAGGGAGAGTTGAACCAGATTTAATCTGAGAGGATCCAGTTATGGACAATCCAAACAAAGGACAATCAGCTGACCGTCAAAATCACCAACACAATTCACCTATATTCAAAAATACCATCGCACAGTGGGCCAGGGAAACCCTACGTGTTTGACTAATTCGATTTTTTTGTAATGCCAATAAATTCTACTTAATATTAATAAAAACACAACAATAAAAAGAAAAAAATATTACCAACATGTTCACAAAAAAAACGGTATTTTTTAAAACAGTTTTTAGTTTAATCATTAAAACCACACAAAATGTAGAAACATTTTGAAATAATTATATTTTAGTCAATCAAAAAATATAAATACAGGGTGTCCAAAAAGTAACAATTTAACAAAAAAAGTTATTTATTTAATATAGATTAAAGCAAGATATTGTTGTCGGATTTTTCAAAATATATAAGTTTGTTTGCTTGAAAGAAGGGAAATAAAACAATAACAGGGTTTTTATACATCTAAAGTTAAGCACTTTGCTCTGTTTTTGTGACAATTTTCGCATAAGTCATGGCTCTAAAAAAGTTAAACCATTGCTTTGCAATAAGAGCGTTCATTTAAGGTTTTCATTTGTAGTTAGTCTTAGTGTCAAAAGAGCATGACAACTTGTAGCAAACAAAAGCTATGATAATATTTGTCACTATCGAAATATCAAAAATAATAACAATGTCTTACATGAATCAAACTTAGGTTACACTATCGCTCTATAAAAAAAGAGAAAACAATTTTATATATTAATAGGTCAAAACTTATAACGAAAAACATTTTTCCCCGTTTTTTTTGCCAACCCGGTAAGTTCTTTAAAAATAATTTTTATAAAATGGGGCAGTGGTGGCAAGATTGTGTCTTGCACGTAACACCATAAAATGTTCTTTAATACATAGTATCAACAGCATCCCTAAATTATGCTAAAATTGTAACATATTGCTTAATAAATACATACTTGTTTGGGGTATTTTTATAATATGACTCAAAGCAATGTAGAGTTTTTTCAGGATAGTTGCCTTTTACTGGCTTCTTGGAATTTGATTCTTGTCAAAGGCTAATTTTTTAAAGAAAATCCCCTCCACTTTTCACACGGAAAATTGCATTAATAAAATATTCTCAAAATGACACCTCAACAAATTGCACGAAATGTATTATGTTCATTTCAATAGTTTGGGCCCTCCGTGGTTCACCGTGCGTCGTCGGTGAAAATATTTATTCGGTGAAAGTAATTAGTTTCATATTTCTCCGAGGTTTGGCAACCAAGGATAACAACCTTCAATTAAGCTTATCTCTTTTATACCCATTTTATCCTACAGTATAAACTTTTAGATTTTACGGCCCTCTCCTTAAGATACATTGAGCTCTTATTTTTATCGACGTCCTCATGAAATATTTATCAGAGTGAATATAACGAGATTATTCACTTTAAATATGAGAATCGGGACAGGAGAATTCCCGAATACGCCGGATCGTCCTAACGACGAAAATAAAAAAGGGAACGGGAAGAAATCAAGTGAAAGCTTCGAGATGGCATAAATTGTAACTTACAAGCACGCGCGTCGGCTAATGACGAAAACCAAAGTAACAGTGATTTAGGTAAATGGCGCCCGTCTCGTCAACACTTTTCATTCCATTTTTATTACAACATCAAAAATATAAAATTTTCATTTAGGGCTTAAAAATGCTGATTGACATTCATAAAAATTATTGTTATATTGCAAACGACTTTCGAATGTTCTTTCTCTCTAGTAGATATCTGTTTTTAGCCAAAATCAAATTTTAAATTTCACTCTGTTGTCGATAAGTTGGTATTGTACAACCAAAAATATAGTGCATTTATTGCTTTGACGTTTTAAGTATTTTACAGTACATTAACCGCAGTACAGTACAGTACAATTTTTTTATGTACATATTCCAAGAATTGCTCGACGAAAACATGCTTATCTCCCGCTTGTCAGTGTAGGTTGAAAAATTCCTAGGACGGTCCTGGAATTGTTCCGGACAAGGGTTTACTCGGCAGAGTATTCTATAAGGGGCTGCGGTTTTGGAGTAATAAACAGTAGATAAAGTTAATCACGGCGTCAGTTGTAAAAACACAATATTTCTGGTCATGGTATATCTACCTGATTATTTTAATTGTCAATAAAATTGGTTTCCCATATTAAAGTATGTAACCGTTTTAGTTATATATCTCTATTTTTCTGACAATTGTTGATATGTTTATTGATATGTAGTATAAATCTCTGGATAAACGATAGTTTAGTACGTTAGTAAAACCTGACCTGCCAAATCTGCTATAAAAAATCTGTATTGGCCAAACTTAGGAATAAAGTGATTGTGACAGTTGCAGATTTGCTCGAAATTAGCTGTTAAAATGTTTACAGTTTTACTTAATTTTTGCAATTTTTTTACTGTTTGTTTTTTTAATTTCGTTTATAAAATCTTCAAAATTCCTTAAAACCAGGGCTCAGTATCTGCTAACTGTGTTTGATATCGTTAAATCTGTAACTGACGGACAGCTAAAAGGCCGGTTGTCAGAAGTAAACAAAGACGCCGAAAACGGAAACCAATACATCGTCTTTACAACATCGCACATTTCGCTGTAACATAGCCCTGGGAGAATTTCGACCCTCTTTGTCCTATGTTAACATATTCGGGAAATCATCAATCCCCCGAGGAGTGTGTATGTATGCTCCTGTCTGTGGGCTAACCTCCACGTTTCACCCTTAGGATGGACGGTTTAGGATTTAAGGGTCTGGACAGAGCCGAAAATGGCTGAGACAAACAATATTTTCGAAAATTTAAGTCCTCTTTAAATGTCTCTTTTCAGTATATATGGAAATTGTTTGAATTCTTATATGTATGGCACGACTTTAAATTTGTGCAAAACTGCGAGTCCGCCGTTTTGTGTTTTCAAAGAATGAATCTGATCGTGGAACCACTTGCATGTGCTTGCATTGACTTCTGTTGTTCTACAGTTGAGGTTTGTCGTTTAAGACATAGATTTGACAAAAAATTATGTAACTAATTTATGATCGTTTCTGTGTGTCTCAACTTTGTGTGCCTTAATTTTTTTACCCCCTTTTTACCCTATTTGGTTAATGTTAATTAATAAAGATTTATTTTTTATTTATTTATATTTTGGTAATGGAGTATTAAAATTTTCAAGTTATAATCTTAATTAATTGTTAATATTACAATTAAGTAATTCATAATAGTTAAACGATTTTCTACCATAAATTAGCTGTTCTTAGCAATGTAATCAATTTATTTCCTAAGATTTATTTTTTATTTATTTATGTTACAATATTTTGCTAGTGGAGTATTAAAATTTTTAAGTTCACGAAAATTTTTATACTTTCTCGAGGAACTATAAAACAAAAGTTATAATAATATTAAATAATTGTTAATATTACAATCAAGTAATTCATTATATTTAAATGATTTTCTACCATAAATTAGCTGTTCTTAGCAATTTAATCAATTTATTTCCTAAGATTTATTTTTTATTTATTTATCTTACAATATTTTGCTAGTGGAGTATTAAAATTTTTAAGTTCACGAAAATTTTTATACTTTCTCGAGGAACTATAAAACAAAAGTTATAATAATATTAAATAATTGTTAATATTACAATCAAGTAATTCATTATATTTAAATGATTTTCTACCATAAATTAGCTTTTCTTAGTAAGTTAATCAATTTATTTCTTAAATTTGTTATTAAAAGTTTACATAAAAATTATGTGGGTTGAAAAATTATGAGAAACCATCCGAATTAATTTAATTCGATGCATAATTCATCAATTTTCCGTGTCATACTTTTTTACGGATAGACTACTCAAAAAGTGCATCAAAGGAAATCTAGCACACAGTTCCTTTGTAATTCCCTGCCTTCCTCACGTCTTTAATAAATTTCAATATATGGTGGACTAAATTTAAGTAAGTCGGTAGGAGTCACAGAAAACTTGTTGGTCTTCATTTTTCCACGTTTCATACTTATGTGTGTGTTTTTTTAAGGATTACACTGCGTAGATTATAGCAATATTGATCTTTGGAATTTTTCTTATACAGGGACATCAATTAAGTATCTCACTCGAAAAAGAATGTTAACGATTTTTAAGAACGTTACTTAGATTTGGTTAATGTTAATTAATGAATATTTGCTTTTTATTTATTTATTGTTATTATAATTTGGTAGTGAAGTACTCAAGTTTTTTAGTTAACGAAAATTTGTATACTTTCTCGCGGAATTATTAAAGAATTATAATACAATTAATGAATAGTTAATAAATTAGCTGTTCTTAGCAAGTTAGTAAATTTATTTCGTAAATTTGTTATTAAAAGTTTACCTAAAAATTATGTAGTTTGAAAAATTGTGAGAAATCATCCAAATTGACTTAATATTTTTTTGCGGATAGACTTTTCCACATCTCTACTCAAAAAGTCCTTTAAAGGAAATCTAGCAAATAGTTCTTTTGTAATTCCCTGCCTTTCTCATGTCTAATATATTTAAATATATGGTAGACTAAATTTAAATAAGGCTTCACACAAAACTCGCAAGTTTTCATTTTTCCACGTTTCATACTTATGTGTGTTTTTTTTAGGGGTTACACTTCGTAGATTATAGCAATATTAACCTTTCGATTTTTCCTTATACAGGTTTTTAACGGTTTTTAAGGACGTTACTTAAACTTAAAACATTTGACATGATTAAGATACGGCACATTCTTTGTGTTTGTAAACAAATGTCTGTAGTGATTCTTTTTCGAACTATCTAATAATTGGCAGGGAATAGCAATAGATATCCATAAGTTAACAATAATTAGCATCGGTTAACATTCGGTTATCTCTAATACCACCCGCAGCAACTTCAGAAATGTGAAGTTGTAGATCAAACCCCTAGATTATCTGTATTCAAAAATGATCTCCATTCCGATGTAGATTTTGTGGCAATACCTCTTATCCTTTTGTGCTCCCGACGCATGTCTCTGAATATATCGTAGACTTATAGTCATATAAATGTACAAACGGTTAACCGTCGTCGTTTGGAATAGCATGGTATTTTCTACTCCGTAAACTTATGAAATATTTATTTATTTATGGTTGGAAAATATTCCCGCGAGAAGGTTTAGTGTGCGAGGGAATCTGAAATCTTTCAACTTGCCTCTAATAAAGCAAATATTTTAAATTTTACGGTGCCTAAATAAAGTGAAGAAATTTATTAAAGCGCGATGATATAGAGAGGAGAATGTTCATTCACGAATCAAAGGCAAATCTAAGCAAACACTGTTATTGGTTAACGGTTTTAATTAAAATATATTCAATAGAACTGTCGTATTTCAATTACAGCTTTCTGCTGACGTTGGTTTCACATATTGGTATAGAGAAATATATATTGAAAGAAAACAAAGCTTTAATTGTTGGGTTTAAATGAAAATTAAAATAAAAATTGATAAATAGCTGGATACAGTTATTAGAGAAGAGATTTGTAATTTCATTTTAGAATCTGATTGCGGCGTCCTAAGAGTTTTGGTTCTGATATATGATTATTTCTTTAATTTTTTTTTGTAAGCTTTTGAAAAAATGTTGATTGTTAGATATTTAAGGTATCATATATTTAGTATGTATATAAATTATTCATTTGTTAAAAAATCTGTTTAATTTGGTAATTTATAATTTTTTGTTGCCGGAAGCTTCTAATTCTATTTTTAATTTGGTATACAATCGTTTGCTTTAGTATTAAAAAAAATCATTTTTTGTTAAATATTGGTCTTTCCCCTATTTGCATTCATATTAATATTAATTTAAAAATTTGTATTTAATTGAGCATAGGAGCAATAAATTTATATAAACCGCATGTATTTCACATTATCATTTCCAGTTCCTCTTAAAAGCTAGATAAATATTGGTTTTTAAAAAACAATGCAAAAAGAAAGGATGTGGCTTTTAGGCTCCGTTTTTTTGTTTAAATATTTTATATCTTCAGTGTACCTATGTAGTCCATTGTTTAAACGTCGGTTATTTTTAATAACTATATACCAAATTATTTTAAATGTGTTGTTGACAATGATGTTATTTGTAATTGCAGTGTTGTTAAGTCGATTGAAGTGTGAAAAAATGTATTAAACATTTTGAAAAAGGACTAAACCGATATCAAGTTCTAGGCTTGTCTGAAGTGTCGTAAATATCGCGTTGCGTGACAATTTTTAAGGTAAAAAGTGGGCCAGAAGAACATCAAACTTCGGACTTTGGTTCAGAAATTAAACAGCCCTAATTAGCAAAATGAAAAGGAGCGTCGGGGGCCAGGTTTTAATTAAATTTAGGCAAATTTAGTCAAAAACGGTCGGGCGACACTCCGACCAAGTTTGTGTTTTCGAAGTTTACCAACCGTAAACCATGTCAGAGTGTTCCGTCATCCGATGTAATTATTGCTGTTTTGGTCGGTTTGCGTGCACCGTGTTATGTTTTAATGGAGATAAAAACTTTGTGCTTTAGCGGCAAGATTAATTGACTACGGAATCGAACAAATCGCCAGACGTGATAAATAAATAAATATCATTTATTTCCAATTAGACCCGCGATTCATAAGATATTACCAATCAAATGATAACATGGTTACCGATATAATTTTAAAATTTTGATGTAATTGAAATACTATTAAAGGCATCGCGAAAGCAACAAAAATCTCCATAACATTGTTTAATTAATAATTATCAATTATTTTGCAAGAAATGAAATATGATAAAATATATAAAAAAATAATATAAAAAGATATCACAAATACCAATATACTTATGGTATTATTACTAGAAATTTGAAAAAAAAATTAAGTAAAATGATGGAATTTATGGAATTAAGTTTTTGAAATGACTACCGGAGGCGTTATTGGCATTTTGATTTTTAAAACCGGTTTCTGTTAAATCTGCAGTACTTAATAAAGTTGGGTTTTTGCAGATGTGAAAAAATCAGAACTTGGAGCTTTAAAAAAGGACTTTTGCTACGCTATCAAAAATAGTGCTATTATAGTGAGCAGTTTTATGATATAATTTCAACAAAAATTCTGAAAAAAAAAGCAACAATATGACTTGTTCCTTTACATAGTCAAGTAACCCAATCTAAAATATTAATAAAAGAAATGATTGACTATCCCCAATTTATTGAAGAAATTTATTTACATGTTATGTTAAATTACTAAGTTTTAACTTAGTTATTTGTTTGCAAGGATTCAATATTACTACTTTTTTTTGAGAAAGTTATGTTTTTGCGATTATGCATGCATTTGGTGTACATCAGATAGAAACAAAATATAACAAACAGAACCATAGTAAGTAAAAAAAACAGCCAAAACAATTTATAGGGCAAAATGTAGCCGAAAAACTAAATAATAAAATAACTTCAAAAGAAGATAAAAAGGTGTCTTTTTGTACCAAAAATGGCATATTAGGGAGTTTCTTATTATAAATCTGAAAACGCAGGTTAAATTAATTTTCACTCCTCAAAAGTCTCGTCTATAGAATTGAATCCAAAACAATACTTCTAATAAGATTAATCAAAATGGAAACTTGAAATGTTGAAATTTACTACATTTTTAATTTCAAATCTTCACATTACCTTCTTTTGTTCAAATCCAAATGTAAAACAAATGAAAATGTGGAAGTTGTGAAAGTTTTTATTATGATTCTATGGCTCACTAGAGTAATATGCATAAGAATTAAAAATCAATAACTAGTTTCAAATATAAAAGTGCTACGGACACGCATAAAATTAAACACCCTGTATATAAACTATAACCGCGATAACACAATTGTGACTGGTCCTCGTAAAATCTGAGAAAATTCATTTGACAGAAAATCCCATAAATTCCATTTTCAACCGTGCTTAATGCTAAGAAACGACCGGGAAAGGTCATTTCAATTGTCAAAATCCAGATATACAACTTAACTGCACAACCGGGAACGTGGAAGCCAGGTGAGCGAGGCACTTGTCTCTTATATTTCATTTCATTCATCGTTTCAACGGTTTTAAATTGAAAAGGTGGGAAATTCGAGCACACAGGAAACTAAATCTAAATTAGTTTGACTGTATTTCAATTTGTGTGTCGGCCTTCGGTGAGCTGTAATCATTTTATTAGTCGGTTTTGTAGGTGCGATTGCCGTTTTCAAGAATCTATTAACGGTTAACGATTTGCTTTTTACGAAAAATGGTCAAAACAAATTTAAATATTCAGCAGGTTACTAATTTTCCGCGGTAGCTGCTAGAAAATATTGTTCGTGGAAATTAAGTTGTGTACAAAAAGTATAAGAAAGAGAACATGTGCATATCGAAAACTTAAGCTGATGCCCCAAATTTGCAAAACAATAAAATACATAGGAGAACCTAGCAAGGAAATTTCGAAACATCTATCTAAATTTGATGTTAAGATTGCTTTTAGAATTGAGAAGACCATAGCAAATTTTTTACTACAAGTTGAAATGTCTATCATGTCCCAAAATTTATATCGGACAAATAGGTAAGAAACGCATTTTCGAACATAAAAGGGGCGTATAAAAATTAAAATTCCGATTTAAACTGTGCCATTCATTTAAATTCATAAATGCACAAGGTTGCAGATAATTTCGATATTTTACATAACCAATCAAAAGAATCAAAAAGCAAAAAACTGAATTTGTTGGAAGCTATGGAGATTAACAAAATGAGATATTCCAATTGCAATGTTATATTTTGTATTTGAATGGTGTTACCTAAACAGCTGTCATACCTCAGTTCAAATCTAAAAAAGAAGTTAATTTCATTTGGTTAGTCTTTCTTCCTTCAGTTCTTCAAGGGAATTTTTGAGAATTGTTTTCAAACACATACGGAACGATGATAATTTAATCATTATATATTCAGAATTAGACGTGGTTAATGCTTTTGACTGGTGCGATGGAATAACAACAACAGACAATGAATTTACAAGAGAAAGGGAAAAGATAAAATAATAATTGACCTCTTACAGTGTATATTCAATTATGAAACTAAACTGCAACTTTTTCAAAAGGACATTAAAAATAAAACATGCCCTTTTCCTCGAATTAAAACAATGTGATCCAATATTAAACAAGAAAAACTAAACAAGTATATAAAAAACAATAAGGAATAGTGGCAGAATTCTAAAATAGATTTCAAAACTTGAAATATTTTAAATAATCTCTAGATTTTTTTTAAATCCATTTGGAATTAACATAATTTAGATCAATCTCTTCAATTATAAGTCGAAGTCGATCAGCGAATTTTGGAAATTTGTACCATTACGCTGTTTGTCGAATTTATTTGAATATTTGGAACAACTCACTTATGTGAATCATTTTATTCCACTTTATTCTTGAAAATGAAACACCGATGTGTTTAATTCTTAATATTTCAATTCAATATACTGTACTTTTATTTATATGCTTTCAATGACTATAATTTCTATAAACAATTTTTTTTAAATACCTTCTTTGGACACCTTTTAAATACGTTTTTGTTTTGAGCCTTTAAAAATTTCTATTTTTGAAAAATGGTTCCGACTGTTAACGGACTTGTCAACTCCTGGTATAGATAAATTAAATATCTATAGGCTGCACTTTACTTTACTTTTTAGTTATGGTACCGCTCCACCCTTTGCCTAAAGAACCGACGGGAACCAATCACTATTTGATCGACGATTTTTTTATATTGCTTTTTGAGGCGTTTTTTTATTTTATGTTAATTTTTTAATTTAATATTTTCCCACCACCTAACGTCAATGCAAATTTTCGTGACGTCGTCAGATGGCACTTTGTCGTCGAAATAGAGGAATATTAAGAAGGGATTGAATTAATTTTGTTTTTGTAGACAATTCTGAGAGAAAATTAAAAACAAATTAATTATTACAATGAAATGAAACAATGAACAAATAAATAATTAGTCTCACCAACAAAAAGGGAATATTGGAAATGTTGCTGGTAGTGGCTACGGGTTCTGGTCAGCTGCACTCTCATTGTCTGCATAATCTTAATCATAAAAGTTTGAATTTCAAACTTGTCCAAATTTTCCATGAAATTACTTTTTTGTTTGAATGAACGGTTGAAAATGTCTGCACACTGACTTCGTAGAGAAGATTAACGAAGTAACAGAACCTTTTCTTCTATTTGTACCCTAAGAAGCCAATATCCCAAAGGAATTTCCGAATTACGATACTACTTAGACCCAATATTGGTATTGGTTTATCAGTAAACCTTGGATTATCCCCGCTCTTTCGAGGCGTAATTGCAAACTGCTTACGGTAAACTTGTATACGAGCTTGTTCGTAGCAAACAACGCAGATTGGCAAACAGAGCCAATTGCAAATTGCGAAACGGTATCAATTAACACATTCGAACGTTCCAGGAAAATAGTTTTAATTAAGTTCCCGAACGCATACTTAAAAATTATGACTCGATCGGGACGACCAAACTTTTGCATAATTAGTGTGGTGGATGCAGTTAAAACGTCCGGGCAATACTAAAGTGCTCTTAATTACATCTAATCAAACCAACCAATTCGTACACATAGAAGTAACTTTATCGATTGGATGCCCAACTAATTTGCTAACACGTTAGAAATGTTAAAGATATCACCAACGGTTTATTGCCGCTTACTGCTGTGGAAAAGAGAGTGGTGGTTTCAGCCATTTTAAAATTTTAATATAAAAAATATGTGCTTTTAATAATTTAAATCGATTATATGTGATACTTTAATTTTGTCTTAATTTTACTAAGTTATGAACAGGTTGATTTCAATTTTTGAATAAAACAAAAATGTTTAAGTATTTAAATCCATTTTTATTACTAGATCTGTTTTGATAAGACCTAAGTTACAGTGGTTTAGGTCTTCCAATTTTGATAATTTGTTGCAGGGATACATAGTCATTTGTAATAAATTACGAAATCTTTTTTGTGCGAAATAATGCTTTTCATTGGCATTTCCCCCTTACAATCGTCGGGCATGATAATTTTAAGTAATTAGCATCGTTTAGTTTTTACTTTAGAATACGCAGTAGTTTTTTATAATTTAATTTAATTTTAATTTTATGATTAAATCTATGCGAATTAACTGTCGAAATTTCCGTAATTTTACTGAGATCGCTGTCAAAGTTCAAAGCACGTATTAAGCTATTTTAGACTTTGTGTTCGAATATAAAATGGCGTTCATCACGGAACATTTGGCGAAAAAAGTTGAGAGAAATTTCACCCGAGTTGGCAACCCCCCAAAATATCCAAATATTTACAGAAATAATAGGCCATGCCGCAGTTTATGATTTGGCACAAGCGCAGAATGCTAACCCACAATCTACCTATCCAAATATCTATCCCAACCATCGCCGGCAATTAAACTGGTACAATGTAACAAAATTAAGGTTTAATGTCATATAATTTCGCAAGCAATTAAACTCGGATTATCCGTAATATTAGGATCCTATAAGAACGGCTTAATATCATTCTGAATTAAGTGCGTGCTTTGTTATTGTTACAGCATACGTTCGTTAGCGTTTGCTAATTTTGCTTTAATAAAAAATTGCAAAGATATATTAGCTTGGTAGTATATGATGCAATAAGTTTTATAAACGCCACTTTAGTTACAAGTTTGACTTTGCCCGAGCGGAGCGTGCGAAGCGAGTGTCTGTAGAAGTTTATCAACGTGTTGCATAATATATTTCTTCTACGACCATTATTTTTTATGTACATTTGTTACAAAACAGGGAGAATACATTCATTGTGTGATTTTATCTTCAGAATTGATGAACATCAAAATACAATCAGTATTAAAAATACACCTAGAACATCCGATCGCTTCCCAACAAGTGACTAAAGTCAGGAAAACCTTCGAAGTGATATGCAAACTTATCATATTTCTAATACATAGTTCTAATACTGTGACTGCAAAGTAAAAAAAAATTCAGCATTGTCACAAATACCTTAGAGCAGACTGTTAAAAGCAAGAATTGTGACCAAGTTAGAAGATGGTTGATCTTTATCAGCGGTAGCTCCACATTTTAATGTAAGCCGTTTTTTTCCATTAATAAAAGGTGGAGACAAGAAAAAACGTGCGAAAGGAAGGGGGGATCTGGAAAACAAAGTAGTTAGTTGAGTTCAGGAAGATCAGGCGCTCCTTCGGATAGTCGAGGATGACAACATTGAAACCTTGCCATGGCTAAGTAACAGTCAACCCAGTCGAAAACATGTGGGAGATAATGGTGAAACGGCTGTGGCTATGGCCAGGTATTCAGGAAGTGTGGGAAGAATTGTCGTTTGAAGAAAATTTCACAACGCCTTTTATGACCATGTTAAAATGTTGGGGCCCTGCTGATAAATAATAATAATAATAATAATAATAATAATAATAATAATAATAATAATAATAATAATAATAATAATAATAATAATAGTTTATGTGCTGTATTTATTTAATCAGCATCTATATCCAATAACCAATTTGAGAAGCAAAAAGAAGGCCGAAATTCAATTTAAAAAAGATTCTAGTTCAATACCTAAGGTAAACCATATATAATGCCTATTAATTTTGACAATGCCAATTACACTAAAATTCTAAAGTCGCTATAAAAACGCACACTGAGCGAAAAAGAAGGAACAAAAGACAGAAAAGGAGTCACTAGTGCGATGTCCACTTAAAAAAGAAGTATAAAAAAAACAAAAAAAATCATCATGTATCATGTATTGACACAATCTATCATTATATGTTTCGAATAACAAAAATTTTGATTTCATTGCATTTATTAACACGTTATGTCCTTCAGCAAAAAGCACCATATTTTTTAAGTCTTTGTTAATATAAAGTTGAGCGATATTTACGTCTTTCGTCTTTATGTCTTCATATAGATGCATTTTGCAGTGTTTAATGCAGCTATTCAGATAACATTACATTAATTGAAAATAATAACGGTCCCAAAATTGACCGTAGTGCTACTCCATAAATTTGTTTAGTTAGCTTTGGCATACCAACATTTGTCTTTAGATACTGAAATCTCTCCTTTAAATAGTTTTTAATTCATTTAATGGAATTAGGGTGAAAATAAATTTAATTCAAAATTGCTATTAGTAATTCATGATTTAGTAGATCAAATGCTGTGCTGAAGTCTAATAAAATCAACGCTACTTTTATCGGCTGCATTGCAAGGTGTGTCTGTTTAGTTTTTTAATGATAAAACTTACGGGAACCAACGATAACCAATAAAATGGAGCAAAATACTGTCTACTCTATTAAGTATATAATATAAGCGTTGTATACATTTTTTGCAAGATATCTTCACAAGTTTACAAGAGAGGATGTCTCTTATTGCTTACAATAAACGCCTCGTGTTTTCTGTACCTTTACTGATGTAATATGTTGCGCCAATAATACTCCATTGTTACAGCGCTAGTAACGACATTGACGAACTCTCACGTGTCGAATCTACCTAAAATATGCAGCGAAGAAGATGTCACGGTCATTCGTCAAACTCTGTAACATAGAGACTTTTCGTTATGCAAACGACGATCTTGAGTAATAGGTCGATGGGACGCTATCTCCCCAGCTTGATTCAACGTTCCGCGATCTGCTCAACATTTATCTATTTTGACAGAGACTTCCGACTTTATCCCGGAGCAAGCACCTTTTGCCATCCCATCTTGCAAATTCATATTTCCTCGTCGTTCGTCCCTGCGAAAAATGAAAACTTTCTTATTCTCCTTATATAAATACGTTTTCACGACCAAAACTATATTTCATCTTCAAACGTCGGTAGCATTCGTAAAGAAGCGTCCCTATTGTTAACTGTTATTAATTTTTCTTTCAGACTTCAGAGACAAATGCTCGTGGACCGATCAAAGTGTTATATTAATTGATATTCGTTTTATTTCTAAGCGAATTACACGTGGGCGAAGTTGATTTCAAAAGTGTCTAATCATGTACATCGTGTGCTGACTGTACGATCTGGAAACCCAAAAAAACTCTCTTAGGAAATTCCTGTTCAAATTTTATATAGTTTAGACAGAAATTGAGGTTATGTGTGTTTTTTTTAATGTTTTGATTTCCCCATATAAAATTATGTTATGACGCTACTGATCCAGGCATTGCAACGAAAATGTAACCACAGACTAAGGAGATGACAGATTGACAGATGCGCCTCAGCTTATACAGGGTGTTCCAAATAGCCTTTTCCGTTTTGGAGAATTCAATTAACAAAATCACAAGAACACCCTATGTTTTTATTCAGATATCATTTCTAGGACAAAAAGTAAGGTAAGTTTGTAATTATATAAGTATAAATTCTTGTTGAATTTAAAGCCGCCCGCCCACATTGGGTCACTTGTTGGCAATGTTAGGTATTTTTTAAATAGCAAAGGCATGATATTACTTCTTTTAAAGATATAATACTCCATACGAATAAAACCTATTGCTAACCATACAATGTTACCATTTTTACCTATTATATTTTAGAAATTTACTATTAAATAATTTATCACTTCAGCGCTGTCTTGCTGAAATATAATGTTCTCCTGCAAGTTGTCGGGCAGATTGTTTACTTTTGGCAATATTAAAAAATTCTGTCCTTTTAAATAGTTTTCATAAAAAATGGGGCCAACGGATTAGGAGAGCGTAATCCTCCGTAATACCTTAATACAATTTTGTCAAGAGGAATCCATGTGCATCACAAATACCTGGTTTAAACTACACCCCCGGCGATTATATACATGGCAATCGCCACAACATGCTGAAGAAAATATAGTTAGAAAACAAATAGACTATATTCTGGTCAACGAGAGATACAAAAACGGCATATATGGTGTAAAAACATACCCGGGAACAGATATAGGCTCTGACCATAATTCAGTAGTCGGGAATATACGTGTAAAACTTAGGAAAGTTAAGAAAAAGAACAACCAGAAGGTGGATGTTACAAAATTAAGAGATCCTCTTACAAGCACTAGAGTACAAATAAGGATTAATAACGATATACCAAAACTACAAATTGAGAACGTCACTGATCCACAGCAACAATGGAAATGCTTACAAGAAACCTTAAACATGATAGAAGAAGAAGAAATTGGATCCAAACAGAGAGCTAAAAAGAAAAATTGGATGACTGATGAAATAATAGACATGATGGAAGAGCGAAGAACATATAAGAACAGAAATGCGCAAAAATATAAAGAGGTGAACACAAGAATAAGAAGAGAAATAAGACAAGCTAAACAAAGATGGCTGACAGAAAAATGCGAGGAAATAGAAGAGCTACAGCGGAGGAACGACCACGGTGCGATGCACAAGAAAGTAAGAGAAGTGACCGGGAAAATCAAAAGCAAACAAACGACATCAATCGTCAATAACAACAACAGATATATCCATGACCCCGAGGAACTTAAGAAATACTGGGAATCCTATATACAAAACCTATTTGAAAGTGCAGATACAAGAGACTATGATATAACCAGCGAACTAGAGACAGCGCCAGAGATTCTCAAGGAAGAAGTAATTCGAGCCATCAGAATGTGTAAAGCGGGAAAGAGTGCTGGTCCAGATGATATACACATAGAAATAATAAAATTACTGGACGAAACAAACATAGCAATTCTTGTGAAGCTTTTTAATAATATTTACAGAACAGGCATAATACCAGAAGGCTGGCTGAAATCCATGTTTATACCTATACCGAAGAAAACGAACGCGAAGAAATGCGACGAGTACAGACTAATAAGCTTGATGAGTCAATTACTTAAACTATTTCTAAAGATTGTTCATGCAAGAATATACAAGAAATGCGAGCAAGATATCAGCCAAACGCAATTCGCCTTCCGTGAAAACTTGGGAACCAGAGAAGCCTTATATAGCATGACAGTCCTTTTTCAGAAATGTAACGATCGACAACGAAAGATCTACGCTCGCTTCATAGATTATGAAAAGGCTTTTGATAGAGTGGAACATGTACAACTCATTAAAATGCTAGAAAGAAAGGGATTAGACAAACAAGACATCCAGATTATCAAAAATTTGTACTGGCACCAACAAGCGTATGTTAGATTCGGTAACCTGGTAACGGACCTGGTGGACATCCAACGAGGGGTACGACAGGGATGTGTATTATCGCCCCTATTATTCAACATGTACTCGGAAAGCATTTTCGCGGAGGCCCTGCAGGAGGAAACTGATGGTATTAAGATCAATGGACAGATCATTAACAATCTGCGATATGCAGACGATACGGTGATCATTGCCGACACGCCAGAAGGACTCCAACGGCTACTAACAAAACTAAGTATAACGGGAGAAAGGCTTGGGCTCAAAATAAAAGTTAGCAAGACAAAAGTAATGGTTATTAGCAAATTTCGAGAGCCTCCACCAAGGATATCAATAAATGGAAAGGACATCGGAGTGGTCGAAAACTTCAAATATCTTGGAACTTCGATAAACTGCCACTCGGATCCTGAACCAGAAATAAGAGCCAGAATAGAAAACGCAAGAGGCACATTCAACAAACATAAATGTCAAAGGTATGTTTATACCTTAATGCGTAAAAAAAGGTTGTGATGTCATAGCCAAATACATTTTTAAGTATTTTGATATTTTGATTTTGATTAGTTGATCATTTTAAGAGGAACATTCTTTACTAAACTTTTTGGACCGAATTAACGAACTCTTTTTAGTTAACATTTTGCTTTATAGATTTATTTGTTCAAATTTGTTACCTTGTTTAGTTAACCTATAAACTTTAATTATTTATTTTTGTTATTAGGTATTTTCAATCAAGTTAGATAATTAACTATTAAATGTTCCTATAAATATGAATTTTTAAGTTTTATTAAATCTGTTAAAGTGTGTAGTGTCGAGTCGATTTTATTTTTGATTTCCACGTGTTAATGGGCACCCTGTATTGCTAGCAATGTGTTTTATTCGAATATCTTTAAAAGAAGTAGTATTATGTGTTTGTTATTTAAAAAATACCTAATATTGCCAACAAGTGACCTAATGTGGGAGCTTTAACAAGAATTTTATACGGGTGTTATCTTAAACTTCGAATATCTCAAAAAGTAAGTAAAATTTAAATATAAGATAAATTACAAACTTACCTTATTTTTTGTCCTAGAATTGATATCTGAATAAAAATATAGTTTATTCCATTTGAAAATCTTGAGATTTTGTTAAATGAATTCGCCAAAACGGCACCACCTATTTGGGATATCCTGTATAAGCTGAGGTGCACCTGTCAAATTGACTGAGTAGTGCATCAACTCCGTGGTCTGTGATTAAATTTTGGTTGCAATACCTGGATCCGTAGCGTGAGAATACAATTTTATCAATCAAAATGTGAAGAAAAACACGTAACTTCAATTTCTACCTAAACTATAGAAAGGATTCCAAAAATGCCTAAATATATAGGATGTTTCATTTAAATTAACAAAGTATGAACAAAATTATAATATTTTAAATCTTCAGGAGAGTCCAAGAAACTTTTATTTTGGCATACGGTGTACAACTTGCTGTGGTATAAATGATTAAATATAATAAATTTGCTACTAAAGATATATCCAGGTCCTGTCTATGCCGATGGGCCCTAAAAAGCTCCGCTGTATAAAATTGAGTTAGAGACACTAATAAAAAAGCCCTTTAAGCGATTGTGTAAAATACTCCGGATGCTAATGTTTATATTGCCAAAATTGAACCAAATTTTTATAGATTATAAGACCTGAGGTTGTTGCCAACAGTTTGGTATGATAAAAGAGTACAATAAGCAGGAATAAGCATTTTCACTTTATAGGCAAATTATAAATAGTGGTTTCCATTTTCTTGATTTGTCATTTTTGCAGATTTTTAAAATGTTGTGCCAACGACTAGTTGACAAACAACCGATAGTTGTGAAGAATGTGTCTTGGTTGCCTACAAAGGCACAAAGAATTTAAGCAAGTTCTTGTTAATCCTCTGCTTGATGCAAAATTGATGGGAAAAGGGGTCATTCACCCAGTCTACTATTTAAATTATTCTCTCCAATACTTATACTTAAACGAAAAGTTGTATTGAGCTATGATAAATATGCAATTTCGAAACTCTGGTCATTTTTCATTGCTAATGACACAACTTAAAAAAAAAACGGGCGTCGGAAAATTGCCAAAGCTTTCACGTAAATCTGCCTAATTCTAAATTTAAAAATATGACGGAATAATTTTCTTTGACGGCGCTCAAGGCTTCATCATCAAAATATCCCATTTAGTATAAAATAACGTGTAAGTCAAGTTTACGACCTAAATTACTTTAAAAGCGCCGCCATAGTTTCTTGGCAATTATGAAGTAATTAGGATGCAAGGGTAACACTTAGAGCTAGATTAGGGCGCCGATTTCGTTCGAGGGCTGTGTTTCATTTTCTTAATGAAACTCGGATATGTTTTTTAATCTGAATGTGACCTGGTTTCACTTTTATCTTGTCGTAATAAATTGCTCTTACAAGACTTAATGTTAATTTTACCTATTGCACGGTCATTCGTGACGAATTTAATACTGAAACCATATAATTTCAATGCCTAATATATTCCGTGAAATTATAAATGTAATTTAACGATCTCATATCCGGCATAAATGTAAAGTAGAAACAAAATCAACTCATGTGACGATTATTATTCTTTCCAAGGCTTTCGACTGCATACCTACATCATCCGGTTTCGGAGCCTGCTTTTTTTGAAATACTGAAACGATCTAGAAGCATCGACAAATATCAAACTTACAATCTTTGCTAACAACATTATATGGATAGCGAGACAAACCGAACGTGCCCTGCTGAGGAATATGCCAAACATTGAGAACAATTTCACAAATTAGTTGTTGGGTAACAGAATGTGGCTTAACAATGGCAAACAGAAAAAAATGTGTAATGTTCACATAGATAACTTGTCAAGAAAATTATCAAATTTCTTCTTAGTATTACGATGTAGTTGGAAGTTGGAAGCAATGTAGTTTTTAATAGCCAATCACACACTTTTTCAACCAAGTATGTTTCAAGTTGTAGAGAAGGCTTTCCGTGACGTACAAGAATTTCTGGATAAGATTATTGTATTTTACGGAAAGCATTTCCTGCCATCAAATTCTAATATCGTGTATATTTCTTTTTAAACAGTGTTAAGAATGTAAATTTTAGAATTAGAATATTATATTGAAATCGGCTCGGAAAACAACCTTCGATGCAGTTTTGCTATTTTAACTTCCGATACTAAATAGAATGTGATGGGAACTCATCACTTTACAAAGGCAAGATGAAAACGGACAGTCCATAAAATTTACCTCGGCGCATTTTATTTCGAATTGTTCCCTTTTATTGTTTTCCAGTGAGTGCAAGTTTGTTCGGGCGGTTAAAATCTAAAGACGTGCGAAGGAATAACTTTAATCTCAATGGATTCCGCCATTTTTAAAGGAAAATTTATTGTTGTTATCGGAAAGTTGGAGCCGATCCTTCCTTACATATAAAAAATATTAACGGACTTTAGTTTTCGAGTCGATTTAAGCTTTACGACGTTTCGCATTGAACATCCATCGTAGACTATATTTTCAAGTTGGTTGCTTTCTATTTGTCTTGCTATTTGAGGGGGAAGAGGGAACGGGAAATTTCAATCAACCCTAAAAGAATTTCGGTAAAGTGAGATAATGAAACATTAATAATAACCAGAAAAATGGAAATGCTTCGAAAAATTCAACTTTGTGAACTTGTTATTCTTTTGAATTTTTGGTTTGGATAAAGATATTGAGATGCGGCTTCACTGAGCTGTTGAGGTCTTGTTTGATGTCAAAAATCATATCGGTGTTTTTTTTTTTGAAATGCGATTATTCCAGATAACATCATCTCATTGTAAGGTTAGCAATTGCAATAGCCAATATTCTAGTAAAAGTGGCTTTTAGTGACTCCAAATATATTTTTTCTCTTTTTTTCTTTTAAACTGAGTCACTTAAAAAGTTTACCAAACGTGTTGCATAATATACTTTTTCTACGACCGTTAGTTTTTGGGTACATTTTCGTAAAACACGAATACATTCACTGACATGACGGTCAGAATTGACAAACGTCATAATTCAACGCGTGGGAAATATCTTCGAAAACATCCGATTGCTCCTAAACCCGAACTGTAATATCCTGGAAATGCCCGAAGTGGCTCGGATCCGTGTGAGAAGAAACTGACTAGGGAAAGTGACGCTTTCCGTACGCTAGAGCGGTGTATAATTAGGAATTTTACAGAACGGAGTAGAAAGCATTTGCTTCTTTCAACATTTGCTTTTTCTCGGGAAGTGGTATATAATTGGCGATACAAATATACAAGTATATAGTCCAAGTGATGCATGTTCCTCAGATCCTTATTTTGAACATCTGAATCTTCAACAGTTTGTAGATTTCACATAGAAATATGGGAAACAGAGCTTCGCCTTTTTAAATGTCGGTAGTCTCACTAGTATCAAAATTGTTATTTGTTAATTAACGTCCTACATTAAGTAGTTTTTTTGCACTTTTCCTTTCTCTGACCTTTTAAATATCAGTTTTTACTTGTGAGCTGACAACATTATTATTTGAATAATTATGAGTCAAATTTTTTCAGTTGAAAGTAGAGCATACGAAAAAAATTTAATGAAAAATATAAATAGTTTTTAGCCTACTTGCAAGAAAAAAATCGAACCAAAAAAAACTAGATCCGTTTTGATCGCGTTATCAACGTAGCGTGTATCGACGTAGCAAATCTATTAAGTAAATTGATATAATGATAAATCACAAAAAAAAGGTTTTCAAAACCATTTAAAATTCGTCAATCAATCAATTAATAATTTAAAAAAAAAAGTTCCATTCTGTAAAATATGATCTTACTATTTTTACGGGTTTTTCACCAGTTTATTTTTTATATGTATGTATGGCAGCTATTTCAGCAGCACCTTGCCTTTATCAAATGCAAAATATTTCGACGTCTATAAATGTTAAAAGGGCGGTAATGAATTCTTAATTTAAGTTATTGCATGGTTATTATGTTTAAAATCAATTTCATTAAGCAATAAATTCGAATATCTCATTGTTAACATCCAAAGCTTCCAAGAAGTTTAGTTTACGGCTTTTTGATGCATATGTAAAAAAACAAAATTATTGTCAAAATTCCAGATTTCGATGAATGGCGTAATTGAAAGTTTTGTATGTCTTTTATTGTTTAGCTTTGTGATCAGTTTTTAATATGGAGTTAATAGAGTTCAGAGTTATTTGAAACCGTTTTCAAAGAGGGATCGTAATCATTGTTAAAAGCTATTTGTTTTGTAATGTTTAATTATTTTTCAAAACTTTCTGTAGCAAGTGGTATGTTAAGTCTGCCGATAAAATAATGAAAGGCAGCCATCTTGTGTGTGTAAGAGTGATTTCAGTTATTACGTATTACTGCGTTCGTATGTGAAGGTTTATCTTAAATTGAAAAATCTATTTCGGAGTTCTTTCTGCGTCAGAAGGGGTTTCCTATATTGAATCTTCTATAGAAAGATAAAATTGATCATTTTTACATTTTTATTTTACTACTATAGTTACATTTTTGAAAATCAACACATTTTACCTATAACGACATAATACCAAACTGACTGTCAAGCGTGTGTTTCAAGAAAAGAAGTAATTTACTGTCTGAGTACAAAATAACGTACACGAATTCGATTTTTCATCCGTATCTTCGACGTGTATGTGCGCCTAAAGCCGTATCAAATTTTCCGGCGCATTATACTTAGTCGCAATGAAAATTTACGGTGTACGTGAATCGAAGTGAGATTCTGAAGTATATAACGAGCTTTTATATGATGATACAAGATAGCGAAACGGGGATTCAGTATACCGGTTCCGATACCAATACAACGAATACAATATTCCCTTATACAGTCATCGAGCTACCGAACGGAGATTTGTAATGGATGGAAATTGAAAATTTTGGTTTGCTGATTTATACGTATAACGTTATGTAAATTACACTTGGTTAGAACTAGGATCGTGCATTTTCCGCGCTTATTTTCTATCTTTAAATCTTGTCGTCGAATTAAATATTACGCCTTTTGAATATGTAAGAAAGTCGTCGTCGCAGGGGACTACGTGCTTGGAAAAATAGGCGAACGGTAGCGGAAGGTGGGCAGGGGGGGGTCGGGCGCAAATGTTTAAAATAAACCCGTTTTTCAAGCTTTTCAGTTTGCCCCGCTACTGCCAAAGGACGTAACTTAATTTCGTCGCTGGGCTAAGGATCAATTTGAAATTCTAAAAGCTCGCCGGACGAATTGATTTTATTACACTCGTGTACAAGACAAAACTAGCGCAAAGTTACACAAAAGGTTCGCGAAATAAAGCAAAATAAATGCTTGATTAAGCGGCCACTTAGAAATAGACACGTTTCATTTACGCTTCTCAATTGATGCAGACATGCAATTGTTAGTTAGTATTTTAAAAACAAAAATAATGCCTCTAATATTGCTGCTTTGCACGAAGGCGGGTCGAATGTTATTGGCCTTGACATAGCAAGTCTTGATTCAAATAGATATTAAAATAAACTGAGAGACTTACTGAAACTCAAGTTTATACTTAACCATGAAGAATTAGGTGCGTTCACACTGGAGCAAAAGTTCGTTAGATAGATCAATTGAGGGACGAATTGAGCAAGATCCTGGCAACAAAATTTGTTACGGTGGATAGCCTTTGAGTGTGTTAGTATAATCCAGACCATGGAATTGCAAGAGCGCACCTTAGAAAGTTTCGTTGAATAGCATGAATGAATCATAAACTATCAAATAACCATCCGGGCTGCAGATTTGGTGCCTGATGAACTCGCACCGAATGAATAGTGAACCACGCGGTAGACAGTAGCTACACATTTTTGCATATCGATATCAAATCGAGTTGTTTTTTTTTTATTGAAAGTATTCTAGACTGTTCAAACCCGTTCGAACCGGAAACTAATTATTGGGGCGCCTATGACTAAAATGAAAATTTCGTTCATATAAAAGCCTTTTACTTTTATATTACACTTAACCAACCATGCTAAGAACAATTTAAAATTTTTCGGTTAGTAAATTAAATAAAAACTCCGTTAAACAGTATTATTTAAAGGTTAATGTTGGTAGTATGTACTTCTATTTTTACAAATATATTTGGAGGCAAATTAATTTGCTGATATCTGCAACTCGTGTAGTATAGGGTTAGTATCGCTAAAAAATTGTATCAATAAGTTAGTGGGATGAAGTTAGCAAAATGGCACGTTCGGAAAGTCGATTAAATTTTGGTTAGTTGGCCTCCGCCTTTGGGTTTTAGGTCAGATAGATGCATCCTGTATATTTCGTTTAAAATAATGTTTTGTTTTGTTTTTTAATTTATTTTGTTCAATTTGAATTTTAATAAGATTTTTACTCGAACTTTGTAACGCCCTAACCCTCCGTTCTTCGCAAAGCGGTTAACTAAGTACTAAGTACAATTTAATAGAAAGACGCTTTAGTGGTGTTGTAAAACGTCTCAGAAGGCAGACAAAGAGCAAAAGCTCTGACGACATCAAAGCAGATAAAAAGACTTTTGATGAGGCACGCGTGTTTTGACGTTTCTGTAGAGAGGGGAGATTTCAAATTTCTTTGGAAGCTCAAAACGTGTTTGGATCCCGCCGAGAATTCGAGCTTTTCTGAATTATATTAATCATTAAAATTCAACAACTGGCGTTGAAGGGTTTGCTTCGTATTGACAGCATGAACAGGACTAGAAGGAGCTTTCTTACGCCAAGATCACACAGTTTTCGACCGTCTTTATGGGGAATTTAATTTTTTCTTTAAACCTAAGTTTCATGTTTAAGAGTGCCATCAAATGCTAGAAATAGGGCTTCAAGCATAAAGCCAAATATATAAATAGCAATAATAAAAATAATGTCTGCGAAATTTCACGGGGCTCTTATTAATCAAGTACTCAACTACAAATTACAAATTAACAATATCAACTAATTAACTATCAATTATAATGAAGAAGCTCAGTACTAGGTGTTATATGCAAGCAACGAAATAAAACAAATAAAGATAAAATGATCTATACAAAGAGTGTATTAATTTTGTAAGCTATGCTTAGCTACTTCTACAGGGTGTTTTTTTTTCGATGTATAGAACTTTAAGTTGGCATTACTGTTCAAGATGGCTAACGATTTAACAGCTGTCAAGTGATTTATTCTCAGTTTGGTTTGGCAATTCATCATTAACAGACTCACACCTGAACGACGCTTGCAAACAGTGCAATTTTATTTCGAAAATAATAGTTCTGTGCGGAATACGTATCGCGCACTACGTCCATTTTATCGTCGACAAAATCATCCATCAGAGCAGTTAATTCGATTAACCATGGAACGTTTTCGCACCACGTTTACTATTATTGATAACCCGAATGAGTCCATCCGCCATCGAGCACAGAAATTGGATCTGTGTCCATCCACTTTAGGGAAGATTTTGCGGACGGATCTTGATTTACGTGCTTACAAAATCCAACTCGTGCAAGAATTGAAGCCAAATGATCATCAAGTAAGACGTAGATTCGTCGAATAGGCCCAAAACGAGATTGCCGTTGTTTTCGATTTTCATAAGCGAATTTTGTTTAGCGATGAAGTGCACTTCTGGTTGAATGGCTACGTCAACAAACAAAACTGCCGCATTTGGAGCGAAGCTAATCCTCAAGTGTATGTCGAAACACCGTTACATCCAGAAAAACTGACTGTTTGGTGCGCTTTATGGGATGGTGGAATCATTGGTCCGTACTTCTTCAAAAACGATGTTGGCCAGAACGTTACAGTCAATGGTGATCGGTATAGAGCTATGATTACTAACTCTTTCATTCCTAAATTGAATAACCATGATGTCCAGGAGATGTGGTTTCAACAAGACGGCGCAACATGTTACACAGCTCGTGTCACAATCGATATATTGAAAGACACGTTTGGTGACCACCTAATTTCACGTTTTGGACCTGTGAATTGGCCTCCAAGATCTTGTGATCTAACACCGTTAGACTACTTTCTGTGAGGCTATGTAAAGTCATTGGTATATGCAGATAAGCCACAAACGCTTGACCATTTGGAAGACAACATTCGCCGTGTTATTGCCGATATACGGCCAAAAATGTTGGAAAAAGTCATCGAAAATTGGACGTCCGGATTGGACTACATCCGCGCCAGTGGTGGCGATCATATGCCAGAAATCATATTTAAAATGTAATGCCACAAGATTATCTTTCGGATAAATAAATTTCATGTCAATCGAATAATCCATCGTTGTTTTATTGCAACTTAAAGTTCTATACATCGGAAAAAAAACACCCCTTGCATGTAATATAAACTGCAGTGATATTTTAGATAGATTTTCAGATTTTTTTTTCAAAGAAACTTCCATAGACTACTGCAATACTTCTTGCAAAACTTCTGGATTCCTCCTGCGTCGGTTTTTGTTGAGTCAAACTTGCGATTTTTGCAGTTTCAAATCGAATTTCATTAGTTGTTAAAAATGGCAATTTGTTTAGGATAAACTCCAGATTTGAAATTATTTCCCTTTTTGGAAATAAGTGGGACAGAAAGAACTGATTTTTTTGTTTCAGAAAGTTGGTGCAATTATACATTTATCACAGTGCTTGGTAGTTGAGAGGAGTTTGATGGTTTCACTAGTGTTGACGTTAGTTTCAGTTAAGCTCTGAAGAAGCCAACAGGATGATTGGCGAAACGTTAACAAATTTGACTCAACAAAAACCGACGCAGGAGGAATCCAGAAGTTTTTGTAAAAAGTAAATTTCGAGATATTTTTCACTTAAAGTGACAATTTGGATGGTGTTACTTTCAAATATTTTCAAGAATCCTGAAAGTTCTAATTTTTTAAATTTAAAAAATTCACTTTACATAAAATTTTAGGACCAATAAAATCTCAATATAGTAAAGTTAACATATACAAATGTTAACAAGTAATAGTATATTATGCAACATGTTGCGGTAAAAGACACTTGAGTCACGAGTTCATTTGACCCGAGCGGAGCGGGCCTTTAATAAAGTTTAATAAGTGACTTAAAAAGTTTACCAAACATGTCCATGCTATATTTTTCTATGACTGCTAATTTTTGGCTACATTTTTGCAAAAAAAAAACACTAATACATTCACTGACATGAGCATCAGAATTGCCAAACGTCAAAATTCCAGCCCTGCGGTAAAATCTTCGAAAACATTCGATTTTTCAGTACGGCAATATCCCGGAAATGTCCGAAAGGGCTCGGATCCGTGGGACAAGAAACTGACGTAGTAAAGTGACGCTCTCCGCGCGCCAGAGGAAGGAGTAAAGGAAGAAGTAAAACAATAAATAAATGTCAGCATATGATTAGTCCAGTTTTGATTCTTCACCACAAATATAATCTGATACAACAATGTTATCAAATCACAGTCAGAGGCTTATTTTACTAAAACTTCGCAACCCCCGGCGCTATCTTTAGTTTAGTTGATGTTTTTATGGCTGGTGAATTTTGATCCATTTTTTTATCAAATAATCTTTAAATATATCTCATGCGTTAGAATCGAAACCATATTGTAGCTTATGAGGGTAGGGGATTAAGGATACTAAATGCATCCAGCACAAAGGCCCACCAATGTCCATCAGCTAGTCGAATTTTTTTATTCAATATCAAATCTCTTTCTATATTTACCAAATTGAATTTGACCGCTAAGAGTTAAGTTAGAAGCAACATTAGATTGATTTTAGTCGTACTTTTTTTTGACCAATATAAAGTGGGATTCTAAACGTTATCTCGATTGTTTTATCACGTTATGTTAACACTCGTACATGTAGATATGACGAAATTAGCATAATTCTTGTAATGTCATTTGGTTACCACGCCAATGTTGTGGATGAAAAACATCGTCACGTTCTGTAATTATACGGAAGAAATTCCAAGTTCAATTAGATACCAGTCGATTGCTGTTTATAAACACTTCCATTCACGATCCGAGAGACAGACGTAAACGAAATATTACCGTGAAGATGTGTGTGAACACCGAAAATTGCCACTGCGAAATAAATGATTGGGTCGGCGAGATGCTGAAGCGGGAAAATTTGTCGAAATACAACGTAATTGTGAACGGGACATCTGAAAAGGGAGACGGATATTTGGGTGACATAAAATTCGTACACGTGTGGGGAAATGAGTCCGACGGCAACGTACGCGAATTCGACCTCGTCATAAAACACGGAAAGAAGAACGAAGACCTACGGCAGAAATTGCCAGTGCGACTTGCTTTCCAGCGCGAGATTTTTGTTTACACCAGAGTCATGCCTACATTCCAAACGTTTCTGATGGAGAAAGGCCTATGTAGGTTCGATGCGGCTCCCAAATGTTACGGTACGCTACTTCTAGATGATCAAGAGGTTATAGCTTTTCAGAATTTGAAGAAAATTGGATACGAGTTGCACGATAGAAGGATTCCGATGGATTTGGAGCATCTCCGGCACACTTTGGGAGTTTACGGGCAGTGGCATGCAATGTCACTCGCTCTTAAGGATCAAAATGCGGAACAGTTTGAAAAATTGGGACGCTTGGGTTGCGTTTGGAAGGCTTTCTCGAAAAATAAAGAGTTTCAGGACATGATTGTCGGCACCGAAAACGTGTTTCGCAGTATCCTCGAGGAAAGAAATGAAATTGAGCTGCTGCGTAAATTTAAAGAGATGATAAAGCCGTCGATCTGGGACGTTTGGCAAGAATTGTTACAAGTAGATGAAGAACGGAGCGTGATTAGTCACGGCGATTGTTGGAACAACAATTTTATGTTTAAGTATCGGGTACGTTTTTCTGTTTATCTACAATGCGATTCACTAGTCTAAACTAAACATAATTGCATAATTTAATTTTTAACTCCTATTTTGACTATATCATTGAATTCACAATTTTAATTAAAAGATGAATAACATAGTTGTAATAATATATATTTCAGAAAATCGTTGAATTGTTGCTTTTAAAGGAATTTGTGCATTACGTAAATTATTGCAATTGACCGGTTAATTTTTTTTTGCGTCAATTGAAATAATGTTAAAAATTCTATGAAGTTTATGTTTATTTATTTATAATTATTTATATTGCTCGTTACGTCATTCTGGGAACTAAATGGAGTCGGTATAATTATTGGGTTTCCCCGAGTTGTTAGTTACCATATTCCTTGAAGAGGATTATAGGGAAATTGGACATCACAAACGCATAGTAATTTATTATAAAATACATATTATTATTAAATAATGATAGATAACTGATAAAGATAATTGGTCCCAACACTATAAATTGTGTATGCACATGACATAATGCTCAGTTTTGAATAAATAGAGATCAATTTTTAAAAATTGTATATTATTTTGTAAATGCATTGTGAAAAATCAGGGTGATTTTCTGTGAGTTATCATATCTCTAGTTATTTTTGGTTAATTAGGTTTTGGTTAATAGTTTTAGTTGAGATGAGATAGTTAGGTGTGATATATAATAATCATCTGCCATTTTTACATTTACATTTGACATTTTCAATGACTAATGACCGAGGAGAATGGAGCATTCTGTATATTGTAGTTGTCAAATAAAAGCAATCATAGTTTGGATTAATTTCTATTTGTGTTTCTTAATTAATGTTATGTTACGTTTAGGTATATTATATTATATATTATTTATTATTATACTTATTATTAGACCGAGCCTTATTTATTAAAATGACAGGGTGCCTAAAGTCTCTGTATGTGTAATTATTTCGACAACACCATTGCTGAACTGAAAGTTAAGATTTGAAATGAAATGGCCACAGGTTTTTTGATATTCCGATTAAACTTTTTTCTATATTTCAGGTCGAAGACCGACTACAGCCTACCAAAGTATCTCTCCTGGATTTCCAACTTTCGCGCTTAGCATCTCCCGTGTTTGACCTGTCATACCACCTTTACCTAGTTTGTTCTGAAGAAGAACTGAGAGATTTTACGAAGTTGTTACGGATATATCACAAATCTCTGTCGCATCACCTGAGGCACCTAGGTAGTGATTCGGATAAACTATTTCCATTTTCGACGCTGATCGATCACTGGAAAAAGTATTCGCTCTTTGGATTGATACTGAGCGGAACAGTCCTGCCGCTCACCACAAGCGATAAAGAGGACACCTTGAACATTGAAGATTTGGACGGGGATTCGATTTCGAATTTGCTAACGAAGTTTGCTGGAAGTTCCAAAACGAATTTGGAAAATAGAATCGTGGCGATTGCGAGACACGCGGTAGAATTTGAATTTTAAGTACATTGCATTTGGACAGCAGTGTGTCAATGTGAACAATGTGTCATGCATATGTTGACCATTGTGACTACAGGGTCGCCAATGGTTTTTTCAGATAAGTCCAATCGCATCTGGGCTACATTTTTCATACAGTCGTTTTATATCACTTAATACATTCAAAATTTATAGCTATTTATTGCAATATGGCAATGTTTTTGTAAATTAATGTTTCAAAGGTGTGGGTAGACATGTGCAACCCGGAGTTGTTTATGTGTATGTTAAACTAGTTTTTACAAGATGATACCACAACTTCTTAAAAGGCATGTAAAAGAGATTAAAATTCATTTTTAGCAAAAATGTGTTTTTATCTAACTCGGTGTACCATTAATTCACAAAATACAAAAATACATACAAAATACAAAACTTTGAAGGCTATGGAAAAAGGGATGGCGCAATCGCAATCGCTTTTTCTTCAGAGGAACTGAACGGTGAAAATGACAAGAACTCGCTAATGTCTTTGGTTTTTAGGTTATATCGAAATGGCCAGTTTGGTTTGTTTTGTTTTTGAAGCGATAGAAAAGATATTTAGACATTGTTCGGTTTTTTCTTTCATAGAATGGCACAATATTAACATATTCTGAATATCTTCTTTTGTTTTTTGTTATAATATAAAGGTGCGTCTTTTTATATGCAACTGATAAGTGCGCTAAATCGTTTTCGGTTTTCATCATATAATCCAGTTTTCAATAGCTTTTATATTTATGGATAGGAATTTTCATTTACAAAAGATAGGAAAATCTATCTTTATTCCATCAATTCGAACAGTGAGTATGAGTTAATTGAATTGGCTCTTGCTTATTCTCTTGAAACTCCACAGATACAACGATAGTTCAAAAGTTGAATATGTTCTTCATTTTTTTCCACACCAGTGTCATTCAACAGTGCTAGTCAATACTAATGTTGTATGCCGATGTGACAAAATCACTTTGGAATCTCTGGCAAGGGATTTGCTACAATTCCTTATCAAAGTGGCGGTTATTGCGGTTATCGGAAGGTAAAAGCTTTTTTATGTTTTGAGTTTCAATTGTAGCATAGCATTGATTATGAGTGATTGATATACAGGGTGTACCGAAATTAGGCGTGAATATTTTCACTGTCTCTTTGTATTAATAGTGAATTACTGAGTTTTCAATCTCGCCTGCGGATAATAGTAAAAAAGATTTGATAAGTAGGAAAATATGTTCCCTTTATCAAAACCAGATGGTTCTTACTTTCGATAAAGTGCAAAGGAAGCTAGAAGAAAATGAAACCAATATAATTGCCGTGCCCATTGAGTTGTTTGTACAATGAGATTTTAATACTGCAAAATAGGAAATGGAATCGTACAGATTGCGCACTTGGAGATTTAATTACCTTGAGGAAATTAAAAAGTACTGATGCAAAAAAGTTTATCTCGATACATGCGATACAGCGGATTAAAATTTTTGAAATCTGGATTGGAATTTATTGGAAAACAATATATGATCTGAACAGATGGAGAATACTATTTTACGTCTTCCTACACATCATTGTATATTCAACCCGATTGAAAATTTCTGGTACAAGTAAAATCAAAGGAGAGAACAGAAAATGTTTCTCCTACTTTAAGTGCGAGTGTAATAAATTTAATTGAAAATGTAATTAATTAATAATACCTGTTGAGAGGTGGAAAAATTCAGTACAGTTTCACTTTAAAAAATGAAGATAGAAGTAGTCCAGAATTAGATTTTCAATAAAAACGTAATAATAATACCATAACAATTTGTAAATATCTAGTGTCATCGTATCGTTGAAAGTCCGTCCCTGATGCTCTGTCCTACAATACTAACTTAGTTGTTGTTAAAATCCAAAAAACTTTGAGACAAACTATAGTGGAGATCATTTTCATAGTCCATAATATAGTGCAAGGTGAATTAGAATCTTCATCTCTATTTAAAAAAACAATCCTTTCATCACATCGCCTATAAACGGTTTGATAAAATAGTTCTTTTTTCATTGTCCTAGAAGCCTAGAGGGTAAAACGACAAGGCAAAACCACTACCTACTAAAATTACACATTCGTAATTGTAAAATTTGTAATAGCGGAAAAATCCAAGTAGCCTCGTTTGTCTCGTTACTTGGCAATTTTTGAACACCAGGCGTTATCTTATCTGGACTGTATACACCGATTACAATGCAATTTTTACAAAAGGCAAAATTCGTCAATTCAGGGTCAATGTCGGAAATCAGCCAACTGGTTCTTTTTTTTTTTTTGGAAATTAAATTATTTTTGCATGTCGCACTACATAATAACTGTTTATCAGTCGACCTTTTTGGTTAGTAGTTAAGAATAATTATTTATAATTGTACCGAATAAAGTACTACCCGTTTTTAATAATGATTTCTTTTACTAGACCGGTATTTTGTTCCACACAAACGATAATCGAAATAACCTTCGCATATTAAGACGGAGATATGTGGCTGTTGAACGTTGTTTAAGATCATTCCAATAAAACGATTACGTAACCTTGATTACTAGCAATTTTTTTTTTGCGTATCAAATGGGAACCGAGAAATTTTGGTCAAGTAACCTTATCCTAAATTATACATAGAGTTATCTCATTTAGTTTTAATGAATTGCCAGTTTGCTATTTAAATATTTGGATCCGTATGTGCTAATGATAAATAAAATAAAAGTGGAATTGATAAAAAAACGATCCTTGATTCTACTTGCTCTACACTGTGATTAAATGCTTTCGTTGAACTCTACCTTTGAAAAAAAAATGAAAAAAACATTTCGTATACGTTTTGGTGGTATTTGAATAAGTGTATTAACTTATTTTTTCATTTCAATGGTAATTGAAAATTATAAAAATTGAAATTGTTTCTGTCTATTTACTTTTTAGGACTACTGAATCGAACAAAACTTTACAATTTTGTGATTACCTATCTCTTGCTAACTTTCACATAAAATTAAAAATTCAGGAGCTACTATTTTGGTGAATTTAATTTTTGCATTTATTATACGAAAAAGAAGTTTTTAAATATGAAGATAAATTAGGCCGCTCGAAACAATGTCCCATAACTTTTCCATTAGCAGCAGGTGACACAATCAATCAAAATAAGATTTATTAAAGAGATATACGGTGGACACCATATTTTCTAGTACGGAGTGAATACAGTGTCATCTTTACAGGGCAAATAATTATAAAATAAATGTTATTACTTTTTTGATGATTGATTTTTGCTATCGTGTTTGTTATTTTAGAACACTCTGATTGGCAACGTATTCAGTAAATCTGCATCATGCAAAACATTTTTGTAACAAACCATTAAAACAATTTTTTTCTCAGCCTGTAGACATAATTTATTTTTATCGCGGATTAATTCGTTCGCCAAATAACGTCAGATACGCCACAGCCTTTAAGAGTTATTATGCGGTCATTGATAAATAGAAATAAAAACGCAGATTGATTGGTAGTTCTCCTTCAACCGGTGGTCATTCGAGTACCAAGCCGTCCGCGATGAGTGTTTGCGCCGATACGCATTACCAAGTGAGACAGTGGCTCGATGAAGCACTCCAACAGGAAAATTTTAAGGACTTGGAAGTGGACATTAGAGGCACGTCGGAAAAAGGCGATGGCTACCTCGGCGATATCATCTTCGCTCACGTTTTGGCCACTAGATCCAACGACCAAACGGAAGAGTTTAATTTCGTGGTCAAAATCGGCAAGGACGGCAAAGAGTTGCGGGCGAAATTCCCAGTGCGAATGACGTTCGAGCGTGAGACTTTCATGTACAGTACTGTGATTCCTGCATTCCAGAAATTTTTACTCGCCAGAGGTTGCAAACCCTTAAATTACGTGGCTAAATGTTTCGGAAATTTAATGCTTGAAGATAGGGAGGTAATAATATTTCAAAATTTAAAGAAATTGGGATACGAGCTTCATGATAGGAAAACCGCTTTCAATCTCAATCACTTGACCCGAACCTTGGAGGCGTATGGTCGGTTTCACGCGCTGTCGTTTGCCATGAGGGACCAGGATCCCAAACAGTACGAGAAACTGTCTGGAAGCATGGAATGCGTATGGACAGCATTCCACAAATCGGAAGATGGGAGAGCTCTCCTTCGAAATTCCAAAGACCCGCTGGTGAAGATATTAGTGGAACATAATGAGACGGGGCTTTTGGAAAAATACAATCGTCTAATGAAGGACGGAATCAACAACGTCTGGCAAAACGCGCTTGATGCCTCAGAAGAATATTCTGTTATCTGTCACGGTGACTGCTGGAACAACAATTTCATGTTTACATATGAGGTGAGTTACTAATTTGGAACTTTAAGTAAATTGCAAATAAAAACAAGTGAGAGCTTAATTGACCATCGGTAGAGGATCTTTTCCGATATATTCGTTATTCAAAGATAGCGGTTGTATTATGTTGGAACCGTTTTTAACGGAAATAAATATGAATAAAATACGAACCTGATGTTTGTTTATATAATTTATATCCGTTTTAGGGTTCAAAAGTTCAAAACAGACCGAATTACCAAAAACGTAAAAGATAATACTTTTCGGAGTCAAAACATAGCGAACATAAAATTTTAATTAACCGTTACGGATAGCAGTTTAAAATGATTTAAATTATGGAAGAAAAAGTTAGTTCATTATTTAAGATTCTGGCACTGATGTCATGAAAAAAAAACATACTTTTAAATTCGCTGTTTCATTTCTGTTAGAGGGTTGCAATGACAAACTATTTAGAAAATGAAAAAACTTTTTTTTCAAATTTTTCTTGCATAATTAACTAGTTTTCCGGATATATCGAACTTTTGGGAGATGTTTATGTCACTTACTTTTAAAGGTAGGATGGTGCTTTTTTCTAATAATGATACTTTTGGGTGAGACGAAGAACGTCACAAACATGGAATTTGAAATTATTAAAAAAAAACATTTATTAGATTTATAGCTTGTATCTACGGAAAAATATTAAAACAAACACCAAAAATTAAAAAATTTTTACTAAAAGCTTATGCGACCTTGATTTTCTAAAGTGGTTGGCTTCACCTGCTAAAAACAATATTAATGATAGTTAACTGCGTTAACAACTCCTATGAGATATTTAATTCAACATTTAATTCAGCTGCAAACTTAATAGTTAATAGGTTTTAAGTTAAACTTCGCTGTTATAAAATGTTCAAAATTACATAAAAAAACAAATCTTTTTTTAATTTTTTAATAACCTCAATTTTTTTCATTGCAAAAAATAAAATTATTGAAAATTCAAACCAGGCATTTATTAAAATTTGACTTACCTTATAACCATCAGACTAGAGGCAAAATGAACTACTTGAAACAATGCAAATACAGATTAGTTGTATGTAGTAGTATACAGTGCCAGCAGTTGATAAAATATAAGTTCTTACTTATAAGTTAAGTTTATTTGTTGCAAATTTTAACGAAAGCACCGATGATGCTTGTGTTACAATTATTATTATAATTAACTCACAAAGTTCCAGATATATGTAGTGCAACCCGGTATATAGAATAAACTTGTTAAAAAAATTCATAATTACTGCACAAGCAATTTTCTAATTAACCTGCTATCCTTGAACTCAAAACAAGAACTAGTTCTGCAGATCTACTGCGACTGTTTAACTTGTTAATATCTATTTTTTTTAATTTTTTAGGCTGAAGATACACTAAAGCAAGATCCTTTGAAGGTGGCGATGTTGGATTTTCAAATGGCGAGAGTGGCAAGCCCGGTATTCGATCTCTCTTACCACATCTACATGGTGTCGTCGGAGGAACTACTTAAAGACTTTCCGAAAATATTGAAGATTTATCACGACTCCCTGAGCAACGAAATTAGGCAATTGGGCAGCGATCCTGATAAGCTGTTTCCGTTTTCCACGCTTCTGGATCAATGGAGGAAGCACTGCGTATTCGGTTTGATTATCAGTGGAAACGTTCTACCTCTTACCTTTACTGAGAAAGAAGATACGATCAGTGTCGAAGATATGGGTGAAAACACTATAGCCGATTCCGTCAACCGAATTAAAGGACCAGTTAGGGCGAATTTGGAAAAAAGGATTATAGCGTTTTTTAAGAATGCTTTGGATTTTTTAGTTTAGGTTTAGGCTTTTGTTTATTAGGTAATGTAAAATAATTATTGCATCAATAATTTCGTATAAAGAATTTGAAATTCTTATTTTTCAGTTAATTGGAAAATAAGGGGCAATACATGTATATAATAATATATATTAGTGTAACTAAACATTAATGGAACTTACAGGTAAACCGAATGCAAGTGATTATATGTATAGCACCTTCTCAGGAAAATGCTTCAAATTGTGACGGAAACTAAAATTACAGTTTTAGCAGCTATTAGAAATAAGTACATCTGTGACTGCTACAAGCAAGTGAAAACTTAGACCAGATATATAAGAAAATTATTAACATAAAATAAGAAGGATTTTAAAAATTATGTAATGCTAACATGACAGCAGATAATTTGTATATAAGCTTATAAGCATATAATTTTCCAAATGTTTAGTGGTGATCCTAGGATCCAAAACCGCCAACTTATGATTAGAAATCCTGATTAGATTTTTTTTTCAGAATTCGTCAGCGAATGATGTAATTTGTAAATTAGGTTCTTTATATTAATTAAAAATGGAGCGTTATTTATTATTTCAGTATCCAATTATATATATATATATATATATATATATATATATATATATATATATATATATATATATATATATATATATATATATATATATATATATATATATATATATTGTGGAGTCTATAAATCCGAAGAAGTGCCTACATTTTCAGGAAGAGCACTGATATACGGCAAATTAACAACGTTCAAATTGCATGTTCGAAAACAAAATATTCGTGACGTACGTTCCTAACTATTGTTTCGTTTAATCGCATTTTTCGTTCGAGACTAGGCAAATAATTGAATAACGTGAACAACAGTTTATTTAGCGATAAACGGTCGAAAACATGCGCGCCATTCATTTTAACCTATGAAATTTGTGTTTAGTTACAAAATGGACGTGTCCCGCGACAAACACCAACAGATCCGGCAATGGCTCGGCGAAATCGATGTTATTAAGCAAGAAAATTTTAAAAATATCGAAGTGACAATTCTCGGGACATCCGAAAAGGGCGACGGTTATGTGGGCGATATTATATTCACCCACGTGTCCGCGGTTAAAGTTGATGGGCAAATCAAAGTTTACGACTTCGTCTTGAAAACTGGCAAGGACAATAAGGAAATTAGGGCCAGACTTCCCGTTAGAAAGACCTTTGAACGCGAAATTTACGTGTACACTACCGTGATACCGGCTTTTCAGCGATTTTTACACGAAAAGGGTTTAGAACGGCTCAGCTGCGTGGCCCAATGTTTTGGTAGTAAGATGCTGAAAGACCAAGAAATTATAATCTTGCAAAACTTAAAAAAATCCGGCTACGCCCTTCACGATAGGCATAGCCCATTCAACTGGAATCACTTGAACCTGACACTGGAAACATACGCCAAATGGCATGCTCTATCGTTCGCGATGCGCGATCAAAATCCAGAAATATTTGTTAGGTTGACCGAGAAAATGGATTGTGTTTGGTCAGCATTTCACAGGACTAACGAGTCGAGATCGTTAATGGACAGCTCGAAAGATAGAGTCGCTAGTATTCTGAAGCGGCATAACGAATCAACATTATTGTCCAACTATAACAAAATGATGGAAAGGGGAATCAAATACGTGTGGTCCGATTTGCTAAATTATAACGAACAGGAGAGCGTCATCTTACACGGCGACTGTTGGAACAGCAATTTAATGTTTAAATACGAGGTAAAGTCTAAAAATTTTGCGTTGTAAACCTCTCTGTGTTATGCAGTTGCCTCAATTCGGGTTTTCGCATATATATATTTGAATTTGTCTTACGCAACTGGGATTCACTCGTCACTGGTAACTAAAATGTCGTTTATCAACCTTGTTGCATAATGCATAATATCTCTGAATTAAGAGAATTAAAATAATGTCAAGTAAGCTACACCCAGTGGTTTCATAAAAATATATGATAAGAGTTAATACTATAGTTTTTAAAGACACCAAGAAAATTTTTCTTATGCTACTGTACTACTATTTACAAAACTTCTGGATTCCTGCTGCATCAGTGGTTGTCGATTCGAACTTGCTAACGTTTCGTTAATCATCCTGTTGGTTTCTTCGGAACGTAACTGAATCTGGCTTGTAATTTACTCTGTATCTGCTAATATATTGTATGAAGGGGGCGGAGCTAGATGAGGATTACTGATTCCCGTATTGATGAAATGTAAAGATCTGAGACGTCGTTAAGATTGTTTGGTTGCTTATAGATTTCTATAGATTCTGTGATTTTTGATGTGCGTTTGCCATTATCTCCAGTTATCGCGAATATATTTATCGAAACCTTTGGGAAGAAAGCTCTCAACACTTTCCATTTTAAACCAAAATTATGGAAACGCTACGTGAATAATACTTTTCTTATTTGGCCTCATGGTCAAAAATCTCTACTAGATTTTCCTAGACATTTCAACTCTATACACCCTAACAATACGTTTTACCATTGAATTAGAACCTATTAATAATTGATTGTGGTTACAGGAAATCTACGCACACAGACCGATACCTTAATGCATTATCACATCATCATCCAGCCCAAAAATCATAGGTTATCATCTCTCTTGTTTACAGAGCCGTAAAACTATCTCAGCCCGAGTAACTAAACCCAGTTTGAAACACATCTGCTCTACTTTTTAGTAATTTCCAAATTAAAGATATTAAGCGTTGCATAACAAAATACACTTCACCACAACCTTCCAGTACAAATGAGTCCGAAAGCAATCCCACACTTGCCACTGTTGTTCCTCCTTACATTCGAAACATCACGGACCACATATCAAAAGTTCTTAAGAAATATAACGTCAAAACCAGATTTACCACTTGTCCTAAAATCTTTCAACATCCTCGAACCATCAAAGACAAAATTCCGTTTGAGCATGTGCGGCATCGGAGAGACCTGACGAAAAATATCAACTAGGCTCAAAGAACATGAAAGGATCTAAGACAAATTAAGTCATCAGCAGTTGCCGAACACAATCACGAAACCTGTCTTAAAATTTTATTCGATAAAATTAAAATTCTTGCATGTAATCAATTCTTCTACCAACGAAAAATCCGAGAATCTATAGAAATCTGTAAGCAACCATACAATCTTAACCGCGATTCAGGTCTTTATCTTTCACCAATATGGGAATCTGTCATCCCAGACGATGTTTATGCCCCCCTCAAAGAATACATAAGGAGGTACAGTGCCAGGAATGCCAGCTAGTTTCACACACACACCCATCAGAAGTTTTGTAAATACTGAAGTGAGTGACAAAGTTAATTTGTCTCCAGATAGTCCACCGTGTAGTGTTTGACTTCGACAACATTAAATGATTTGCGTCCTCAAATGATCTTTTAGCTGTCTTTTTCAAAGCAACTCCTTCATTTTTCAGACTGAAGGCAACCCATCCCACGTAGTAATGTTAGATTTTCAACTGTCCAGGCCTGCAAGTCCGATGTTCGATTTGTCGTATCACCTCTATATGGTCTGTTCTGCGGATCAACTGGAGAATCTGTCGAAAATATTGTTGCAATATCACGGACATTTAAGTAAATACATTCGACAGATGGGTAGCGATCCTGACCAATTGTACCCATATTCGAAATTATTGGAACATTGGAGGACGTATTCGAAAGTGGGGCTAATTCTGGGCGGATTCGTGCTGCCTTTAACCTTAACTGAGAAAAAAGATGTCGTGAGCATAGAAAATCTAACCGCTGACACCGTGACTGACGCTGTCGACAAGATCGAGCCTGAATCTAGAGAGAAACTGGACAGAAGACTCATTGCCATTGTGAAGAACGCACTAGAGTTCAAAATTTAGTTACAAGAATTTGTAAAATTCCGTTAAAAATGTATTTAATTTGTTTGATGTTACTTAATACTATCTTCGATCAAAATCATACGTTTCCTAATACATTATTTAGGTATGTGTATAAAAAGCATCAAGTACTACTACATTTTAGAACAAACATTGAAAAAATATCATTGCCAAATCACCTCATGCTTCTTATGTTTACCAAAAATATTTATCCAAAATTATATTGCTGATCGTAGGTCTTAAATCTGAAAGTCATTTTTGGACTCCATGTCAAGAAATTTTACATATCCGAGAGCACTTTAATAAAGTCAATAAATGAATAAAAGAAATGATAGCCCAGTCGTGACATGGATCACAACAAAGACCAATAAAGAAGAATAAACATGTCAAAAGGTTGAGATAGATATAGATGCATGCTTAAAGTATATACTGCGGACGAAAAATAGAAACTACATGGAGTTAAGTGTGTACTTTTGTGTGTCTACTACTGAAACTGACCAGATGCTTGATGATAAATAAATAAAGAAATTATTAAAAAATCCTTAAATTTGTGGTACTGCTTTTAGTTTATAAGACTCAATCTTGAAATGCAAAACGACGCGAAGCTAGGTATTTATTTTGATGTGTATTATTTGGGGATACGGGCTGTGGGTTAGTCAATTTAGCATATACCTATAAAATTGTCTTTTCAGCTACATACTACAATTTTATTCAAAATTGCTATTGTTGGGGCTGGTCAATTCATTGGGATCAATTGACCAATTGAACTGAGGGGCTTTTACTTGATGAAAATCCATTTAACAAAATAAATAAGAACACAAAGGTCATTTTATCACAAAATTATATATTTTCAACTCTTAGTGCTTATTTATTTTGTCAATTCATCACTTCTTAATTGACTAGTCAAATTCGATCAAATTCTATTAAATAAATGACTGATCAATTGACACAAACAATTGCTGTTAAAGATTCTTTTGTTTCTTTCAATTATTAATTGTGAATTTAAGCCAATCTGTTGTTACGAAGCAGTTCTAGCAAATTAAACACCTTTAGTGCTGGATCATAATGAAAATAAATTGTAGGTAGATATACTAAATACTACAAGTGCAAAGCTAGCAAATCCATTCTACTGAACTTATTGCAGGAGTATCAGATTTAATTTTCCAAACATTTTACATACACATGATAAAAAAAGAATAGTCGAAATGAAACGAATATCGAGAACGAAAATTGAAACGTGTCAACAGTGTATTCCGAATTAATTATACTACTTAAACAATATACGCAGTGAATTTGTATAAAACGTATTACGCGGTAATGGCGGTTGAAATATTTATCAAATGGGGGATAAAAGGAGATAAAAGATTTATAACGTCGTCTACTCGGGGCTATAAATAATTGTTATTGTATTGTAAATGAAAAAATCAGTTGGCCATAATTTTTCTTATTTTTTTTTTTAAATGTACTTGAAGAGTATTTACCAATTCTGCTTCGTGCGTTCCAAACTCAGAATTACCGAGTTTAACGTTTCCAAGTCTTTATAAATTTAATTGTTAAAGTTTAATATTTGGGACGCCTCTTATTTTCGTTATCAAGGTTGAGTAGTACTTGCTCGACAAATTGTTATTAGTTTTAGCTATGATTACCAGACGCTTAATAGTATCCGTGATTTCGTGGCGACAATATGACTACAGGATTGACCGAAGTCGAGGAATGGCTCCGTCAAGGTTTAAAAGAAGAGAATATAACAGATTTGGAATTCAACGTCAAAGGCACAACGGAAGCGGGGACTGGTTATTTGGGCGACGTCGTGTTTATCGAGGCTGACGGTACCAAGGAGGATGGTTCCAAGAAACACTACGATCTTGTCGTTAAAGTGGGAAAAAGAGAAGAGAAGTTCAGAGAAGCTTATGCGGTACGTGTAGCAGGCACCAACGAAATTTTCGTTTACAACCAACTGATACCGATATTTAACAAATTCCGAAGAGATCATAATCTGGAACCGATTCAGTTTTTGGCCAAGTGTTACGGTACTTACTTAACCGATAACTGTGAAGTCGTCATTCTTGATAACCTCTCTAAATCTGGATACCACTTACATAACCGCAAAGTGCCGATGAACAGTCAACATGTAAACGTGGTTCTGAAAACTTACGGGCAATGGCATGCCCTTTCGTTTGCCATGCGTGATCAAAATAGTGAATTATTCGAGAAAGTGGCCGGAAATAATCAATGTTTTTGGGAACAATCTATAGAAAATGCGCGTACACTTGGATTCGATGCTATCATCTCGATTTTGGAGGCAAGCAACGAAACTGCGCTTCTAGGGAAGCTTAGGGAAAAAATTAACAGTGATAGCTTTGCTGAAATTGTGACAGTGGAAGAGCCAACGTCGGTAATATCACATGGGGATTGCTGGAACAACAATTTTTTGTTTACATATAAGGTAAGTGGGTTATTCAATTAAATCGATGCGATAATTTATGAGACTTGTATTTGTTTAGAACCACGATATTCATCACGAAAATCCACAAAAAGTCGCTCTGCTGGATTTTCAATTGTCTCGTCTCTCCTCGCCGGTGTTCGATTTATCTTATTACCTCTACACGGCTTGTTCAGAGGAACAGCTCGGAAACTTTGAAGACCTTCTTCACATTTATCATTCTTCATTGTCCGAAAGTTTGAAGCAGTTGGGGACCGATCCAGAAAAGGTTAATCGATTTTATATTGTTACCTATGCCAATCATGAGTTCGTATTTTAGATGTTTCCGTATAGCACTTTGAGGCGGCACTGGAGTGAATATTCAGTTTTTGGACTTATGCTGTTGGGCACGTTAATTTTTTCGCTAACGGTTGACAAAGAGGACACTTTCGATGCCAAGAATTTTGAAGAGTTCGATCCAACAGCACTAGTGACTAAATATATCGAACCGATCAAAATCCGAATATTACCCGCCATTAGACATTTTGTTAAATACTCATAAACTTTTCCTAAATGAAATTTGGTATTATTGTTACTTTTAATCCGCTAATGTTTTTACCCTGCTCCTAGATTAGAATGTGATTCGATTTAAAATCAAAGCTAAAGATTCCTCAATCATATGCAGCTGAAATCCAAACTCCAACTTATCTACTATTCAGCGGGCTTTAAAAGAAAAAAATCGGCTAATAATTTCGAAAAAAGGCAAAATTAAGTACTTTCTTCTTAGCTGACGACTAATTTGTGACAGGAATACCGTTTAATTTTTTCATCTAAAAAATTCAGTCTAAACTTTTATGATTGGTTTTATGAGGATTAATTGTCGAATGCCTCAATTTTTGTCCGTTCTAGCTGAGCATTTTTTAAAAATCTAACCAACGAAGGTGACCATGCCGGTATGATCCATACTATAGAAGATGTTTCATATGCCATACGTTTATTTGAATTAGAAAGGCGGAATTTACTCTGGGATACTAAAGATTCATGAGGCAGACTTCACACTGCTTGGCAGGAACGTCTGGCCGCCTCTCAATTTTTTTCCACAGCTTTTGAAAAAAGTGTCAAAATATCATAGGACAATATACTTGAAGACCGCCACTTTTTTGCATAAACAAACAAATTACACTGTTTGGAATTATTTTTCGAAGATACGTAAAGTGTGTCTCATACTATATCATCTTGGCTTTTAACGTACCATCTCCCAAGAAGCAACTACTATCTTCAAAGCTATTGTAACTGGGTGAACCCAGCAACCAAAAATTTTATTCATAAGTAAGGGCAACGACATCAGGGACTCAGGCAGATGTCGACCACGTGTCGGCTGATATCAGTGTCAGTTTTGAACAACCCTTTTGTATCGTGCGCATCAAAAATGCTTCTTTCGAGTATATTACTAATTTTTCCGTTATGTCCCGGCGAAATCGCTTATCATTAGATGCAAAACAATGTTTATGAGCCCTGTGTATAACAAACCAGATTTTTTCTACGTTGGATAAACTGAATCAGAAGCTAGAAGAAGATCAAACTAATATAATTTTGAAACATATAACGCAAACTATCATAGCCGCCTGCTACATTAATTTTTTTTTGGAAGTGTTAAATTCATATGCTTTTAAAAAACAATATGAATCTGATAGTTTAGCTGAACCGATGGGTTAGACTATTTTACGTGTTCCTCCAAGTCACAAAACATTACCAAGTAAACTCAAATGTGAGAGCAGAAAATGTCACTCCACTCCTACTTTAACTCAGGGTGTAGTAAATTTAATTGAAAATGTAATTAATAATATACTAGTTGAAAGATGGAAAATTGCAGTACAGCTCATTTAAAAAATAGCAAAGCCCACTGCAATCAGTTTTAATGACGACTCTGAGAGTAAAACACAATTGCATTTTGAATAAAAGCGTCTTTATTTTAGTAATTATTGATAATTTTGTATATATTTAGTGTCCTGGTATTTAATATTAATACTAAACTTAAACACTTAAAAAATCCGTCGCTGATGCTCTGTCATTGGGACATTAGCACCTGGCGAGGTATTTTACGGCAATCTGCAGATTATTTTCATAATTGCATGAAAAGCCAAGACACACAAATAACACGCATAATGACATTTTGACAGTTGAACAATTTTATTATGGTAATATTGTGATTACGATTTATTATTATTATTATTTTAATTTTAAATTTTATTCTAAAATATTTTTTTTTATGAAATTTACATACTTTCCTTCTTAGTTTTTGGAAATAATTCATCTACAATGCAACACAGAGTGAGGAAATAAGTGAGTTTGTAATACACTTTAAGATAAGTAAGGAAATAATTACAGGAGCTACTGCATCCATACTACTGAACTTATTGCGGGAGTTCCAGGTTTACTTTCTCAATTATTTGCTGTACACATGATACAAAAAAGATAATCCAATTAAAGCGAATTTCGAAAAAAAAAATTAAAGCGTATCAATGGTGTATTCCGAATTAATTACGCGACTTAAACAATATACGCAGTAGCGTTGTGAAAAACGTATTACCCGCTAATGGCGACATATATTTTTGGGCGATTAAAATATTTATCGAATGGGAGATAAATACGTTTAAAATGTCGTGTACTCGAGCCTATTAATAACAATCATTGAACTGTATATTAAAAATTCTATTGGTGCCACACGACATCGGACTGGTCGTGAAAAAACGGTTTTTTCGAAAAGAATTTTTTTCGGTCCTTTTAAATTGAAAATTTCGCTTTTCTTTGTTTTGTAAATTGTAAAATGTAATTTGTCTTGGAAAAGTAGTTATTAATAAAATTCGTGTGTGCATTCCAAACTCAGGATTATCGAGTTTAACTTTTATGAACTCTTTATGATTTTAATTAATCAAAGTATAATGTTTGAGACACAGTCTATTTTCCTCATCAAGCTTGAGTACCTACTCGAAAATTTTTTACTAGTTATTAATTAACAGGCGTTTTTGGTTAGAAACACAATAGTATTCGTGATTTCGTTGGGACAATATGACTACAGGATCTGCCGAAATCGAGCAATGGATCCGTCACGGCTTAAAAGAAGAAAATGTAATAGATTTGGAATTAAACATCAAAGGCACGACGGAAGTGGGGACTGGTTATTTGGGCGACGTCGTATTTGTCGAGGCCGACGGTACCATGGAGGATGGTTCCAAGAAACATTACGATCTCGTCGTTAAGGTAGGAAAGAGGGAAGAGAAATTTAGAGAAGCTTATGCGGTACGTGTAGCAGGCACCAACGAAATTTTCGTTTACAACCAACTGATACCGATATTTAACAAATTCCGAACAGATCATAATCTGGAACCGATTCAGTATTTGGCCAAGTGTTACGGTACCCACTTAACCGACAATCGTGAAGTCGTTATTCTGGATAACCTCTCTAAATCTGGATACCAATTACATAACCGCAAAGTGCCGATGAACAGTCAACACGTAAACGTGGTTCTGAAAACTTACGGGCAATGGCATGCCCTTTCATTTGCTATGCGTGATCAAAATAGTGAATTATTCGAGAGAGTGGCCGGAAATAATCAATGTTTTTGGAAACAATCTATAGAAAGTGCGCGAACAACTGGATTCGATACTATCGTCTCGATCTTGGAGGCAAGCAAGGAAACTGCGCTCCTAGGGAAGCTTAGGGAAAAAATTAATAGTGATAGCTTTGCTGAAATCGTTACAGTGGAAGAGCCAACGTCGGTAATATCACATGGGGATTGCTGGAACAACAATTTTTTGTTTACGTATAAAGTAAGTGGGTTATTCAATTAAATCGATGCGATAATTTATAACACTTGCATTTGTTTAGAAGGACGATATTCCTCACGAAAATCCACAAAAAGTGGTTCTGCTAGATTTTCAATTGTCTCGCCTCTCCTCGCCGGTGTTTGATTTATCTTATTACCTCTACACGGCTTGTTCAGGGGAACAGCTCGAAAACTTTGAAGACCTTCTTCACATTTATCATTCTTCATTGTCCGAAAGCTTGAAGCAGTTGGGGACCGATCCAGAAAAGGTTAATCGATTTTATATATTTGCCTATTCCATTCACGAATTCCTATTTTAGGTGTTTCCCTATAGCTCTTTGAGGCAGCACTGGAGTGAATACTCAGTTTTTGGACTTATCTTGTTGGGCATGTTAATTTTTCCTCTAACGGTTGACAAAGAGGACACTTTCGACGCCAAGAATTTTGAAGAGTTCGATCCAACAGCGCTAGTGACTAAATATATCGAACCGATCAAAATCCGAATATTACCCGCCATAAGACATTTTGTTAATTTCTCATAAGTTATTCGATACCTGAAGGAAGTTTAGTATTATTGCTTCTGCTTCTAGATTAGAATGCGAATCGTTGCTGTATATCCACTATATCCAGTATTTGTTTTTCACTGTACTCAAATCAGTATGACCTGAAAAAATGAATGTTTAATTAATACGATAGAAAAAGGCCAAATTGCCCATTTTCCTCTTTATTGACGACTAATTTGAAATGCCGTTTATTTTATATAAAAAAAATTGAGATTTTCTTTAAAAATCTACTTTTCTCATCGTAGTGCAAAGTAAATAAATTTTAGAATAAAATGAATGAAAAAAAAAAAAAAAACGGAACAGAAATTAACGAAAATTTGGGGATTTGGTTAAGACAAGGGCAAGAAGGGTTCTCACTGTTCTCACAGAGAAAAAGAATTAGTCCCTAGAAATAAAGCATATTTCATCCAATTAAATAATTTAATTTATATCGGGCAAGTAAATATCAAATTCGGGGAATTATTTTTTTAATTCGTCTCTCAACTAAAATATATTTGTACTTGCCAGGATCAGTGCTATACTATTACAAGAAATATATTTGTATTATTAGAATTCTATATTATTTATTGTCAGAAAAGGGGTATACTACGTAAAATTATTATTTATTTGCGAAGACTTTTCGTTGAAGTAACAAAAATGAAATATTTATTTCAAAAAATGTAAAATTAATTTACATTATAAGGAAGGAGCAACTTGAGAACAATAATATTTAATTGAACGAAATGTAGCGAAAGTCGACGTTTTGGTAAAATGAAATTTGCTATCTTCTGGTCGGTTTCTTCCACTTTATTTACTGTGAACGCAATTTTATATTTGTAATTATTTTTTTCGTAACGCTTGTTGTTAAAATGATTTAATTCAGCTCAGGGAAAAATATCTCCCTGTGTACGCATTTAAAAAAAAAATTTGGTTAGTGACTTCATACTTCTGAACATATTGCGGGAGTATCCGTGTGACTTTACCGAATATTTTCGATAAATATGGTGCAGAAACAAACATCGAACCTGAAATTTAAACGAAAATTAAAACGTATCAACGGTGCGTAGTATTTCGAATTAATTACACAGTTTAAACAATATATTCAGTCGCTTAATGAAAAACAAATTACTCGGTAACGGCGACATGCATTTTTGGGCGATTATTTATCGAGCTGTTCTCAGCCGGCAATTAAAAATACTGGCCTGGAAAAGTTTTTAGCGTTCTTCCTGGTTCTTTGGGCGGCATCGTATTTGTTGATACTGTCACCTACATAAGCAAATAATTTTAATTAACAATTTTCATCGGTCTATTTGATCTATTAAACGTGCACTAGAACTTAATTCAAACGAATGTGGATTATGAAATTTTGGGAAAAAGACAAGCAAAGAAACATTAAAAAGTAGTTCTAATATTAACCCTCAACTGGTATAAAATTTTTTCATAACGTAACTGGAATTATGGGGTCGCTGGTGACTCCAATTTAAAATTGATATTCGAGGAAATTAAAGGGAGAAATATGTTTTTTTTTAAATAAGTTAACATAATATTGAACAAACTGTTATAACACCGTACAAAGTATTTATTTAGTAAAAAAAAATATTATTGAAATGCAAGGAGACAACAAAATATTTACAGGCTTCCGCAAAATTGGCACTAAAACTCAAACTGACATTTTCATTCATCTAAATCGACGTAATATCGCTTCTTTAGTCTTCATTAGACCAGCTGTAACAAAAAAAAAAACGTTATTAAAATGTTAATAAACAAAATGACAGCGACGTTCACTCTCTCACACAAGGCTGTAGTGACGGCGTTACAGACAAATCTCTGTTCAGAATATTGCTTGCAAACGGGTTTTCCACATTTTGAACACGTTATTGGAGACTTTCTATCTTTTGATAGTGGACGTAGAGAGCATCTCTTTTTTGAGGAGGAGGTTGCAAATCAGTGACGTCGGGTTGACTTTGTTCTGCTAATGCGAGTACTTTTCTTATTATGTTTTTTATTTCCTTAGGGATATTCAGTGAGATCCGTTCTTGTAAATGTTCTTGTATCAGGGCTTTTTCAAGTAATGCATTAAATTTTTTTCTGGTGATCTTACTTTCTAATTTCGCAGCTCTCCAATGTATTATTTGCAGCATATGCCTGGAATGCTATAAACTCCTGGCATCTCAACTGAAATTTTGTCCTTGACGGATCGAAGATGTTGAAAGATTTTGGGACAAGTGGTAAATCTGGTTTTGACGTTATATTTTTTAAGAACTTTTGATATGTGTTCAGTGATGTTTTGAATATAAGGAAAGGCAAGAGTTGAAAGTGTGGGAATGCTTTTGGTTTCATTGCTATTGGAAGGTTGTGGTGAAGTGTATTTTGTGATGGAACGCTTAATATCTTTAGCTAGTTCGTGTCAACAAAAACCAACGCAGGAGGAATCCAGAAGTTTTATAAAAAGTAAATTTGTAAACACTTCAGAAATTGCAGCTGCAGTGTCATCAGATGTAATTCGGTCTGTTCTGGTATCAGTATTGTTTAATAGTATCGCGGATAATAAAAACAAAAACTATTGAATCGCACCACACCATGTTGCCAAATGTAAGAGATTTTAATAAGATTTATTGCGCTTGGAGTCGGCCTTGACCCCAGTATACCAGTTAAGGGTTAAGATTGCTCATCAAACGGTTCAATGCTGTGATTCTGCGCGGAAGTTTGTTGATCATTGTCATGTCCAGCAAAAACTACCCGTCTTTGTGACAGGAAGTGAGAAAATAGTACGAATCAATAAAGCACTGCGATAAAAGCTAACTTAATTTGTTACGTACCAAAAATCTACTAGAACCAAACAAAGCCAATTGCGTCGCCAAAAAAAAAACAAATATTTTCAGCTGCTGTCAATAACCACGTCAAAAATCTGGTGCAAAAGTCATATTTCTCTGAAGCAAGTCAAACAATTGCGTGAGACTTTGATCCCCTTTTTTATTTTAATTTAACTATGTAGATTTTCTATATAGTTCCTACCTTAAACAGTCAGAATACAAAATGTTCTCGGCTCAATTTCCATTTAAAGGAAACGTCAATGTATCTAAAAATCTCAAAAACAAAGTTAAATTTAACAGTGATATTCAATTTCTAAGTGCCAACAATCGACTATAGCTAAGAAAAGTTTATTTAGCGTTGTTATCCTATTGCCGTTTATCGATCAGAGTTAGCCTAAAAGCCCGCCTATGTCACAATATACCAATTCACAAGGGCCTTATCGCAACACATTTTTTCGTTTCGTATAGTGCAAGTTGCAATTCACTAGTTGCTATATGATGACTAATTCGTTGGTCTTAAACCGCATTAATTTTTGTGATACTGTGTAAAGACCATGTTTGGATTTGTGTGACATCAACATAATACAAAGGGTCCAAAAGTCGTGTTTGCTTTTCATTTATGGTATACATACCAGGTATCCAGTTTCATATAAACTTAAAGAAACAAGGTGGTCTCTGATTTAAAATATAATATTGAATAAGTGTTCTCATTACCTTTATAATAAAATTAGCTTTCACACTGACGTGCATACGCTGAATTTGAGATTTCGTATATATATATATATATATATATATATATATATATATATATATATATATATATATATATATATATATATATATATATGTATTTCCAAATGTAGAACACGTTTTCATTTATTGCCTGTTAAGGATCAGATAATATGCAAGTATCTATTTGAATGTGACAATAGAAGTGTCTATGGGCTGAACTTGAACTTTTTGTGATTTTTTTCAACTCCTTTTTGCAACCACAGTGCTAAAGTTTGTGATACGTTCTGTATTATTTTGTTACGAACTTCCTTTGAAGCAAACATTACCTCAGTGTATCTATGCAATTCAATAAATGTTATGATTATTTTTATAATACAGATAAACCATAATTAGTTTTATTACAGCTATGCTCGTGCGTTAGACTTAAACGTTCTAGTTTTAATAAACTTTCTATATTTAACGCCCCACGTCGCACGAGGATCTCCTTTAGCTAAATAACTACAGGTTATGAGTGACGACAAATAGTGCTATTTAGACAGTTATTAAAGAGCACAATAGCACAAACGAACAGACGTTATTGTTTAAGATAAAATATTTCCACAGAGCTTTCCGACAAAGCGGTACTACTTTAGGATGTTCTGTTACGTCGGACAAAATACAACAAAAATTTAATTAATATAGGTTCGTCTGATACAATAAGTAAACAAACTTTTATTACAGGAAATTTTTTAAAATTAACTCTCATATCACAAAAACTCAACAAAACTTTAGGTTGTTGTTAAAAACTGGTATGTAATAATGAATGGAATCCTATTCTCCAGTCATAAAAAATTGTATACTATTCAACGATTGTGGCAACCGGCAATTGAGCTACGAGGTTATTTGGCACGAGCGGAGCGAGTGTTTAAATGAACGAGTGACTTACGTGTTGCATACTATATTTTTTCTACGGCCGTTAGATGATGGATACATTGTTGGAAAACCAACACCAATACATTCACTGACATGACCGTCAGAATTGACAAACGTCAAAATCCAAGCCATGCGGTAAAATCGCCGAAAACATCCGATTGCCGCCAAACCAGTGCGGTAATATCCCGGAAATGTCCGAAGGGGCTCGGATCCGTGGGACAAGAAACTCACACGGTAAAGTGAGGTTTTCCGCAGAGGGGAGTAGAAAAAATAAATTGTTATACCATTTCCTGGCTAACCAAAATAAAAAGTTGAATGTTCAATTAAATAAAATCCAATCTCTACCACGTGGTAAATTGAAGCAGATAAAGCAATTTTTGTTGGAGGGTACTTGAATGGTTGATAAAAATTTCCTTCTTGTTGTATTATATTTGTTATTTGTTGCGTAATTTTAAAAATTTCCCGATTATGCATATGCAAGACATATGGGAATATGCAGATACGGAAGAATCAGAGTTTTTCTTTTCTTGATGACTCGTGTTACCTTAATTTGAATATCAAAAATATCGTAATGTAGTTTATTTATAATATTAGTAGTTAGTTTGAAAAATTACTTTTACTAATTCATAATGCTAAAATATTTTAAGTATATTGGAGTATTGAGTATAGACGCCTTTCGCCAAACAAACGGCGTTCGACTATTTAAGTTAGCTTAATTTCACTTTTAAGCCACATCTGGTGCTGAAGAATTGCCAATCTGGTTCCCAACTCGGACGAAGCCGACTTATCACACCCTGTAGGCGGCACTGTATTATTGAAATTACATTTCTCAAAATTGTGACTTGCAACACGGGCCGTTGAAAAGTTGTCGCCTGATACAAAATAGTTTTAAAAACCGTCTGATCTACCACAAAACACTTCAAACGTCATATTCAATGTTTATATTAATTGAAAAACCGTGCCTATAAACAAACACTCCTTTTAAAACGAAATTTATATTTCGTCACTATCTCGTTTTAACCAAGGCCGAGCCCTGTGAAATTATAACTCAGTTCCAAATCATCTACGAGACGTCATGGTGTGTTATTGCGAGAGTAAGAATTGCGAGTGCGAGATTGGCGGATGGATTCGCGAAGTATTAAAAGACAAGCACGCCGAAGATGAGCTTCAAGTTAAGATAAATGGGAATGCGGAAAAAGGAACGGGATACTTGGGCGACATCGCATTCGCCCAAGTTTCCGTTTATAAAAACAAACATCTCCAAAAGCAATACGATTTGGTGGTAAAGATTGGCAAAACAGGTGACGCGATATCGCAAAGGTTCCCCGTACGACTGTCCTGTCAAAGAGAGGCTTTCGTGTACCAGAAAATAATTCCCGCATTCAACGCATTACTGGCCGAGAAGAATTTGGAACCACTCGATGTAACGGCCAAATGCTTCTCCATCTTGCAAAAGGAAGAACTTGAGTTATTGCTATTACAAAATTTAGCTACGCTGGGATATGAAATACACGACAAAAAACTTCCTATGAATTTGAACCATCTTAAGCTGACTTTGCAAGCTTACGGGAAATGGCATGCGTTGTCGTTCGCGATGCGCGATCAGAAAAGAGAATACTTCGATGGGCTGTGCGCCAATCTCCAATGCGTATGGACCGAGTTTATAAAAGCGAGCTCGGGAGAACATATAGATAACTCACTGAACATCATCAGCGGCGTATTGATGATGAAAGGTGAAACGGAGCTTTTGAATAGGTTAAAGGAAAAATTGCCACGTAAATGTTCTGATATCATGCTCGGTATTTTATCCGCTGAAGAGCCACAGTCCGTTATGCTTCATGGCGACTGTTGGAATAACAATTATATGTTCCAGTATGAGGTAAGCTAATAGTGGAGAGGGAGTCGGTTATTGGTGCATTTAAAGTAAATCCATAAAACGATAAATTGGATTGTTGTCAAAGATAATAAAAATATAAATACTTTATGGTTTAATAAAGATAATTTAGTTTTGGTTTTGATTCTTTTTACGATAAAATCAAAAGCAATACTTTGCTATGAATTTGAGATCTGGCTTTATAATTTTCATTGAATCACATTTTTAATAAAAATACTTTAAAAATTTAATGAACTTTCAATTTGCCATGCGCCTTTTAAGGGCTACCTTGTAACAGCTGCTTAAGTTTATATCCTGGTGGTTTAAGCAGCATTGAGTGTCATTGACATTAGAATTTCATTTAATATATAATCTTTAGATGTACTATTCTGGAAATTTGTTTTATATTTAATATTAATAATGTGTGATATCATAGCCCTTTATGTAGAATACCTCGTAAAATAATGATATTTAGCACAGTTTTAAGTAATTTTTGAATTTATGATATTGGTATGGTGTTTATGGTAATTAATTAATTAATATAATTGCCACACATATTTCCGACCATGGATATCAGTAAAGCTGATTATTCAAAAGCAGGGCAGTGATATTGCAACAAACTCCAAAGATTAACTTTCATTTTGAGAAATATTCAAAATTTAGGAAATTCCTTATTCTTTTAAATTCTATTAGAAGCATGAAAGGTCAGTTCCTAACGATTTATATTAATTTAATTCGTATTCATTACTATCTACAAAAAAATATTTATGAAAAGTGCCTGATGAGTGATGCAGAAAAATGCAGTTTTAAGTGTAGTTCTATTACCGTCCTTTTAGAGTGAAGACGGGGAAAAGAAACATCCGACGAAAACCGTTTTGATAGATTTTCAAATTGCGAGAATTGCGTCGCCGGCACTGGATCTGGCGTATCACCTGTATTTAGTATGTTCAGCGGAACAGCTCAACCATTTTGACGAACTACTGAATATATACTTTACGTCACTGAGCGAAAACCTAAGAGCCCTTGGCACCAATCCCGATAAAATATTCACTTATGAGGACTTGCTAGATCATTGGGAGAAGTATTCAGTGTTCGGTGTTATACTGGCCGGTATAGCGCAGATGGTAAACTTTATGAGCAAAGAAGAATCCGCGTTGATGGATCTCCAAGACAGAAATGAGGCGAAGGTGCAATTTCGCGCGATTTTGGATAGGCACAAGGATGAACTTGCATCGCGGTTTATTCCCGTCGTTAAACATTTTCTCAATTTTCAAAGGCATTAGCTGAAAACCGAAGTTGAAAGTACTTTCCACGATTTCATTTCAAAATTTGGCATCTCCTTTTTACCTAAATTAGAAGCTACGCTCGGTCGAAGATCGCCTGAGAGCAACCCTAACTCAAAACTTCAAATGAAAGGCTATTTTATGAATATGATCAAGTCCGTTCCTCCAGTTCTCACAGAATTAGTCATGTAAATTAGCTTGAACCAGCAACTACTACAGGCGTAATAACTTTTAGACTGATTCGACATAACCAATAAAATAATCTGCAAGGTAATTGGACTCGATCATTTCCGAATCATAGTTTATTACTTCATGATATGCTATAATAATTAATCTGTTTTGTTTAATGTGTTTGGAGTCTTCGGAATGGCCCTGATCGATCCGGACTCAGTGCACGGTATTGGGCTAAAGGAGTTGCTGACCTTCTATAGGAGGGGCGGCATTCTGGACGCCCTCTAGAGCGGTCCGGGGGCACAACGGGCCCATCTGGTGGCCTAAGTGCTTGGACGCCCGCGAGGGCGCCCCCCTTTAAGACCAATACCAATAATACCAATGGCATACTAAACAATAGTCAACAAGTTTGATAAATGGCATTTTTCTGCTCCCGTATGTAAAATACCTAATTACACACCGATCTAGCGTGCGGGAAGCGTTACTTTACTACCTCAGTTTCGTTTCCCATGAATCCGAGTCACTTCAGACATTTCCGGGATTTTACCGCACGGATTTGGGAGCAATCGGATGTTTTCGGATATTTCCCACATTTTGAATTTTGACGTTTGTCAATTCTGACGATTATGTCAGTGAATGTATTCGTGTTTTGTGAAAATGTACCCAAATGTACCCAAAAATTAAATATAATAGACAAATTGACCTAACTCCAAAATGGCAGGTTCAGGTTTTTATCTAAATTCAATCAATTGAATCTATTTAACGCTACGGGTGTTCGATTCCCGCATAGGAGAATCGAAACTGCCTTTATCCACGTTTGCGAAATTGACCCAATTCAAACGAAGAATCTTTCACGGAGCAATTAATAACGTTCCTTGCTACATATTCCAGCCACACACTGACCCCATCCTTTCAGTATCAATCATCCAGTTTTCAATTAAAATGATTGTCTCCAGTTGGCTTACATAACACCGAGTCAGGTCCTGCTACGTAAGCTTTACGTAAGGGGCAAATAGTCAAATCCAATAACATTCAGTTTCAGTCAATTTCCGGTGAATAATATTCGACGGCGAAGGTCTATCGCTTTGACGGCCCTTTTGACTCTTTAATTTCGGGATATATTTGTCTCGAAATTGCCTTAGCGCGAAAGACGGATGTAAATTATAATTAAGGAAATTAAAATGAGACCCTATATATTTTTTACTATCATATTGGTCTCGATTTAAATATTCCGGTCCGTATTTTACATTTGGTAGTTGTTTTTTTTTAACAGTGACAAGGAAAAAGGCAAAAAATAAAAGAATCACGTAATCGAGACTTAGTTTACTATTATGATAATTTTTAAACAAGAAACTTCAACAATCGTTAATTTGTTAGAAGTATGGGAAACAATTAAAAAAATTCCAATAAAAACATAAGTAAATTGCGAGTTTAATTAATGTTTCTAATGTTGAGATTTGTTTGTACTTTGACAGTACAGTTTTTCCTAAAGGATACAGTGATGACTTCAGTTGGGGCGTCCACCAACTTAGATCCGTGAAAGGCCCTTGGACTATACTTGCGGCAGGACCTGGCTCCTGCTGCTTTGAACTCCAAAATATTTACATCAACGAACTTAGGTCAAAATTCTGCTTCAGTCAGAATGATCAGTCTTTATAACGAGTACCGTAACAATTTATTTTACTTAAGTCTAAATTGTTTTAAAATGCAAATGAAATTAATGTTCCAAAGAGTTTTTTTCGTTGTATTTATGGTAGTACTTGGTATATGGTAGTAGTTTTTAAACACCGGGTGGATGCGGAACTAGAAGTAATGCGAGAAAGTTTCCATGTCTCTTTCGTAAATCCCTTATTGTCTCTGAATTCAACTGAAATTTTAAAATTATACACTAAAACGAAAATGTAAAATGAAAAAATCACACGAAAATTTCTTAAGTAAACACTTTTGAGTCAATGAATTTATCTGACACGAGCGGGACAACTGCTTAATAAAAGAGTGACTTGGAAAGTTTACCAAACGTGTTGCATACTATTCCATACTTGTTTTTGGATATATTTTTGCAAAACCACACGAATTCATTCACTGACGTGACTTTCAGAGTTGACAAACGTCAAAATTATAATATGTAATATGTGTGGCTTGGATCAGTGGGAAACGAAACTGGTGTGGTAAAATGACACTTTCTTCACACTTGATATTTTTTCTACTCCCTTATCTAAAATGCCAATTATATACAATATGCAAATATGTACCCAAAAACTAGCAAACTAGAAAAAGTATAGTGTGCAACACGTTTGGCATTTTTTTTTCTATTTGCTTCTGTAAAATACCTAATTATACACTGACCTAGCTCGTGGAAGCGTCACTTTACTAGGTGAGTTTCTTATCCCACAGATCCGAGCCCTTTCGGACATTTCTGGAATATTACCGCACGGGTTTGAGCGCAATCGGATGTTTTCAGAGATTTTACCGCACGGCTTGAATTTTCACGTTTGTCAATCATAAAGGTCATATCAGTGAATTTATTCGTGTTGTTTTGGAAAAATATACTAAAAACTAACGGTTCTAACGGACGTTCGGTAAACTTTTTAAGTCACTCGTTTATTGCGTAGTATACTATAAGTCAGTCGTTTACCGAATTTGTTTCATAATATACAATTATTACATTAATTAAGTGAAATTAAATTCGCCAATGTTATGTGAGGACGAAGGAGCCTGACTGTCATTGAGTATCAAATTTAATGTTAAATTCGTAAAACAATTAATTTTGTGTAAAGCAATTTGTGACTGTACTACGAAATTCTTCGTAGTACAGTCACAAATTTGCCCGGTTGGTACAATTTTTCAGCGACGTTTGACACCGATTTTAAAGAGAATTAAATTGATGGGAATTGAAGATGATAAATGCAAATAATTCTAGATGTGAAACTAGAAAATATCCTTTGAGAAAATAAATTTACCGTAAATAATATATAGAGAAGAAAAGTCCTAAGAGGTATTCTCATGGAGATTGTCGGTGTGCGAATATGATAAAATGTTCCATGCAGAGCTAGAACTGAGAAATAAGTGTAGGTTCGCCTTTTTTTGGATTATTATTGAATGGTTTTATATTTATTTATTGTCTACATTGACACTGCTTTTTACAAAACTTCTGGCTCCCTCCTGCGTCGGTTTTTGCTTAGTCGAAATTGCTGACGTTTCTCCAATCATCCTGTTGGCTTCTTCAGAGCTTGATTGAAACTGGCTCGTATTTTACTCTGTACCTGCTTATATATTGTTTGAGGGGTGGAGGGGGCGCTAATGAGGGGTATAAACACCGTCTCGGATGACTGATTTCCAAATTTTGTAAAAAGCATTACAGCAGATTGTGGAAGTTTACATGGACACTATTTTTCAATACATTGTTATCCTTTTTGTTAATCCCTTATATCACTGAAATTATACAGGCTGTTAATGAAAACCCTTGCTTCAACGAATTTCTGGGACCCGTTATGAGCCCTACATTTTTTTTTTTAATTTAATGTATCCAGACTTCTGCAGTATATCTCTTTAGTGGAGATAATGCAATTCTAGTTTAAGGGCTAATTGCCTCAACGGGCCATTTTAAAATGCAGTATAATTCGTCCAATAAATTGCCAGTTTTATCGTCCACGAACGAATTGCGTATAGAGCGGGCCTTTTTTGTCGTTGTAATTTCGAAAAAAGCCGGCGGATATTATTAGAATATCAATTCTCTCGCTGACTTTCGCCCGCACAAAGCTAACATTACCAGTCAATCCATAATAGTTACATTCCAATACATTATTGTTTCTCTGACATACATATCGTTCATTTTGACACGTTACATGGCGCGAGGATTTATGTTGTTTTGAGTACAACACCTAAGTTGGTCGAGCTGGTAAATATAGAACGCTGCGGGACGGTACACGGCAATAAATTACAAACTTGCAAAAGTTGATTGTACGTATTTTCTCCGCGACCGACACAGGATTTGGCAATTGCGAAATCACATTTGTTAATGATTGTCAACTTCCATAATAATTTAGTAGAATTAGATTGGAAAATATGGTTTTTTCCATGTATTTGCTCCTTTTAACCAATATAAAAAAAAATTATGACAACAGTTGATTTAATTGTTATTGCACAAACTTACTTAGTGACGGTAGCACAAAATAAGAGACATAAGAGAAATAGAAGAACAAAATAACAACAAAATAATGGAAAGTGTATCTATCGAAGCCAGATATGGAGGTGCATAAAAAATACTTAAAATGTATTTAAAAGTTGAAGGAGAAACTTCAAGGTATATAATAAGAAGGAAGGTAAAAAGGAACAAATTAAATTAAATGTGCATAAGACAGCTGTTGAATTCGAGGAGAGAATAAGTAGGATAGGGTAGTGAAAGTTTGTAACTGAAAGTTGGTGGGAGAAAAAAAGTAAAAGAGATAGGAAAGACAATGAAAGGAAAATTTTTAAAGTGTTAATATTAAGCCGATGAGGCATATGAAAGAATGTGGAAGTGATTGCAAGAGACAAGGACATAAATTAGCAATTAGACGAAACAAAAATAAAAGAAACGCCATGCAATGTAAGCAGTAGTAGAGAAGTATAAAAATATAGTTTTAGGTTACAGGTTTAGTTTTGAAAATAAACTAAGAACTGAGAGAATATCTAGTCGTTATAAGAACAGAGAAACGAGGAGAGATGTGCGATGGATGAAGGGATTGTACGAAAGAATAGAATGACCACAATTTATTAATTTAGCTTGTAAATAGTAATCAAAAGTTTGTCAGAAAAACAAAGCTATTAGCAATTTAATTAAACAGAATAAATGTTTGTTTTGCAATGACAGCTTGTTATCAAAAGTTCGGCTCACCCTCTAAAAACGAATAAATAGGTATTCGATAGGCCACCTGTTTCGACATTTATTCAGACCTACTGTAAATTGAGTTTTGCTATTAGGTTTAGTTTAGAATACAACTTTAAGCTAGGTATACTTAGTCGTTTTATTAGAAGTTTCTACATCCTAAATGCGATACAGTATTAATTTAGATGTTTCTACGACAATTCAGGTTGGACATATTACCACATAAATAAATCTCATTCTTAATTTATTTTCGACTATTACCGCGTATCGTACATCGTCACGAGACATTATGCGTGGTTATACCAATCGTCACTATTTTTTAAGAGATCCGCCGTCGAAAGTGCTTTTTACCTATGCGGTCTATTGCCGCAGCACACAGTTTTATTGATATGAAGCACCACAAATATTATCAAATTAAAAAAAACTTCGTAAATACACACCCCTGTTTTTCAACACAAACTCTGAGAACTACAAATTATTGACTACCTTTGACCAATATATTTTTATCGAAATAATACATCACGAAGCCAATTGCAATTGCAATTGGTAAAACGCAAATACTTCCCACAGATCTACGAATTTCTCCACTACGAACGTTGACGTGCACTCCTCTACACACACCATTGTCATCTTGAAGCATTTTGACGATTCTCTCCAGCCACTCACAGGTAGCTGCATTGTAATTTTTGACAAGCACTAAACAACCGACCTTCATCAAGTCATCTTGTTTCTTCTATTTTGTGCGTGTCTGAAGTTCACTAAGAAATTTCTTTTGCCATCTTGACCAATAATGTTGGGTAACAGTTTGTAATTTTTGCCACTTGTCACAAACGATCCTCAGAAACTTCGGTGACCTTTAACTTAGGCAAAGTTGTCATACTCTTAATAATCAAAAAATGTGCCGGAGTTAGGGCTGTAAAGTCTTTGGGGTCAGAGGAGAGAGGACAGAGAAGCCTGGCGTTTAGGATTGAGTCATTTGAATCAAAATAATATAAAAGTCTTCAAATGTAAACCAAATTTTTTCTAAAAACCGCTTAAAAGTGTATTTGGGTCTTTTTATTTGGACATCGGAGGTTTTACGCGTCTACCGACAAACCTTTTAAGGGTTGCTAAAGACGCTTCAGTCGTTAGTTCCGTAGATAACTCTAAATACACCGCCCTAGTACTCATGCAGACGAACAGGCAGATATATCTCTTAACAAGTTTAGCAAAGTCAGTTTAAACATTAAAAAATGGAACGATATTTGTTACTTTTACATCTAGTAATTCACACATTTGATATTCAAGACTAGTTGATTTAGCCATAAAACAGGTCACACAAGATTTGACAACCCTTTTACATTCATTGCGACCAGAAATAGGCCAATATTTTTCCCTAATTGAATCTAACAAAACTTGTTCACCGCAGTGCATTTATCTCATATGCTCTTATCTCACTATTGATTTAGTTAAAGCATGCCCCTTGGGAAGAATAATTGGATGGTTGCTTTAAGACGTTTTTGTTTAAAAATGGATTTAGCGATAGTATTTTGCTACGTTGGCTAAACTGTTTACCTTGTTTTAGATTCTTATATTCTTCCGGAAAACACTCTTTCTGGGTATGGCTAATTAGGAGGTGAATTGATGTCTTAATCTCGATAGGTGTTAGACAAAAATAATTTTTTGAATAATTTGCTTCTACCTTACTTTATGTTTAATTTTATTTTTCATAAATCTACGAGTGTAAGTTACTATTACTTACGGTTACTGTTTTCATGAAAGAAGAATACCTATTTATTAGGTCATTTAAAATCTCATTCTCATTATCACAACTGTTAACTTCAAACAATTGTTCTGGAATTTCTAAATCTATTTCACACTCGCCTTAAACATCCAATCACACTTAATTAATGACAACAACCCAGGACCCTCACACCACAATTTATTCTCAGCAAACTCTTCGCCGATGTACCCCTTGAAAGAATATCAGCTGGATTGTCACTAGAACTCACATGTTACCATTTGTCTGTGAGAGACTGGATTTCACTTACCTGGTTTACTTCCATTTACTGAGAGAATAAGCAATAAGTAAGTAGTTGTTGCAGAAAAAAACCTAAATTTAAGACTTCAGTAAATTTTAATGTTCTACTACATTATAGTCATTCATAAATGTGACATAATCGGTATTAAGAGTATCATTTTAACAATCTTCTCTCCAGTCATAAAAATCGATTATAAGCAATCGATTATATTTTATGCATATGTATACGTATATTTTATGCACTCTCCAAGCTTACTAACCGACATTTTACTACAAAAGTTCCCGTCCTGTCACGTATTATTATTTGCTTGTACCAAAATTCACAATACTCTTCCGACTGTGATAATATTTTGTCACTTCTCGTAGGCTCTTCTATAGTCCAAAATTTTGTGATTTGTCCTTATAGCTGGTCTTCCTTCTTCTCGTTCGTTGCGTAATTGCATAAATAATAGTTACCATAATTTAATTTTCCCGCTACTATATATCCAAACACATTATTTAGCAACGTAGTTTTCACTGCTCGGTCATAACACTGACCATAACACAGTAGAACCTACTAACCTAGTAACACAAGTGTGGTGAAATGCATAATTGGGATCCGCCAAATAAATATTTTTTTGCAAAACTAATTGATTATTGTCAAAATTAGTAAGCGGCAAATTTCCGGTAATTTTTGGCAAAACTAAAAACCTATGCCTTGAGTTATATTTACCAAGCGCTGTAGTACGTCCTTAACCACATGGTTTATTTTAAAGGAGCTTAGATTCAAGTTTATGAAAAGCCTTTCCGTAATAAATTTGCTTTGACTTCCACTATCTAACAAACAACGGCAAATGTTTCCCTCAGTTACTACTTCATTCATGGCGCTTGATAGCAACACTGCATCGAAAGACGACGCAACTACCTGTCTTTTATTATCACACTCATCTCCAGACAAAGATTCTTCATACTTATCTGATTCCCAGTGTTTGCGTATTACACTATCAAATTTATTCGATATTAAATAAATATCAGATGTTTTGTTCTAGAATTATAAACGTTACTCAATTCTCTTCTTGCACGACAGCGCGTTTTCTAAGTACAAAAACTTTTGATCAATCTCGTAAAATGGATTTTGATCTAGAATTGCTTTGGAAACCTTTCCCAGTCAAATTTGGCAAACCAATTAGCTGTAACTTTACTGAAAGCACCGAAAGCAACGCTGCTTTCGGTGCAAGAGAAATAGAGAAATTTGAGAGAAAAATGAATTTTATTGCTGCAAAAATTACCTTAATTGTCCTATACGTTTATCAAAATCATCCTCAAATTCTTCTCTCTCTTTCATATTTTCGTGACTTACTACTTTGTCATCTTGCTCTAATTCTTCAATCTCCGATTGAATCTCTTGAAGCTCATCCCAGGCTGGCTCTGTTTTTTCTAATCTTACCCCCAGCGAGCGAAAAGTTAATTCGGTAGTAGGATTCTCCGACTTTGTATTAAGGCTTTTTCAAAACCAATTAGTCTACCGATAGAGGGGTAGAACCCACGTTTTTCACGACTGGCCGGAGCTCGGTTAACACTTTGTCCCAGGGCTCTGCTCCCGGAAATAAATGGGTGGTGTGTCTGTGGGGAGGACTCTATGTCGGACCATAGATACATCACCTTTGGGTTGGAGATGGGTGTTCGGGAGCCCGTTAGATTTAGGAACCCCCGGGCAACAAACTGGGAACTCTATAGGGAGGAGCTCGCTTGGCGCCTAGGGGGCTTACCAAGAAAACACCGGAAAATGGAGGAGATTGACGAGCCCACCGACCGAGTCAGCTCTGCTATGATACGGGCTTTCGAGAAGAGCTGCCCTGAGATAGAGGAGCATAGGGCGGGGAGGACTCCTTGGTGGAGCTCTTCCCTGGAGCGTCTTAGGAGAAAAGTGCGGAGACTGTTCAATACAGCGAGGATCAGCAGCCAAGGTGCGGACTGGGATCTCTATAGGGAGGTCCGCAGACAGTACAAAAAAGAACTACGGGCATCACAGAGGAAGGCCTGGAGGAGCTACTGTGACGGAGTAGTGAATACCCCGGACGCGCCTAGGCTCCTTAGGGTACTCAGAAGTGACCCTGCGGGAAGACTGGGAGTGGTCTGCAGGACCGGCGGTGGCTACACAGCGGAACCAGCCAACACACTACAACGGTTGCTGACCCACGCACTTCCCAGGGTCCGCTGATCCGGACGCAGGGGGGAATATTGAAGCCGGGGGTCGTCTTGGATGCGACTACGCCACGGCAAGGAAAGTGGTTACCCATAGTAGGCTGAGGTGGGCTATTGACAGCTTTGGCCCCTTCAAGTCGGCGGGTGGGGATGGAGTATTTTCGGCTCTGCTGCAAAGGGACGGATGTCTCCTGACCAGCCCGCTGATGGACCTGTTCACAGCCTCTATTGCGAGGGGGTACATGCTCGAGCCGTGGAGACACAGCAGGGTAGTGTTCATTCCCAAGGTAGGGAAGAGTGACTACACGGACCCGAAGTGGTACCGGCCCGTTTGCCTCACCAGCTTCATTATGAAGACTCTGGAGAGACTGGTCGACCGGTATCTGAGGGACTGGGTGGAGCTGGAGGCCCCTTTAGAGCCAGCTCAGCATGCGTACCGAAGTGGCGGGTCTGTGGGTTCAACTCTTCACCATCTCACTTCCAGGTTGGAGGAGGGTATGGGCTCGGGACGGCTGTCGGTGTGCGTGTTCTCTGACATCGAAGGGGCATTCAGTAACACGGCCCTGTATTCGATCTGCAGGGCGGTGGAGCGTACTGGAGTGGGGACGGCCATCGTAAGGTGGATCCGCTCCATGCTAACCGACCGGAGGGTCGAGGCAAGACTGGGTGGGGAGCAGGTCTCCATCGGTTCATCACGGGGTTGTCCACAGGGCGGGGTTTTGTCCCCATTCCTGTGGTGCCTAGTGGTGAACGAGATATTGCATATTCTGAGGGAAGAACACGGGGTCTATGCTCAGGCATATGCAGAGCACCTTCTGATAATGACACGTTGGTCTGGGTCCCGGGTCACACCGGTATCCGGGGCAATGAGGGAGCGGACGCCTTAGCCAGAGATTGCTCCTCGCATAGGCATATAGGGTCAGAGCCCCGCTTGGGGATCGCCCCGTGTGTGAGGCGGGGAGCTCTCGAAGCCTGGGCGAGAGACCGGGCCACTGGAGGCTGGAGAGTTGCTCTGGGAATGAGGCAGGCAAGGCTTATGATGGATGGGCCCGCCCTTCCTCGGACCAGGGAGCTGCTTAGACTGGCCAGAAGGGAGTGTAGAGCACTAACAGGGGCCTACACAGGACATTGCAGGTTTAGGAGGCATCTTTGCTTGCTAGGAATTGGAGACCACCCGGAGTGTAGGTGGTGCATGGAAGGGGAGGAAACCCCGTATCATCTGCTCACCGAGTGCCCTGCCTTGACATGGGCAAGATTGGGAGTCTTCGGAACGGCCCTGATCGATGATCAGTGCACGGTATTGGGCTAAAAAAGTTGCTGACGTTTTATAGGAGGGGCGGCATTCTGGACGCCCTCTAGAGCGGCCTGGGAGCACAACGGGCCCGTCTGGTGGCTTAAGTGCTTGGACGCCCGCGAGGGCGCCCCCCTTTAATACCAATACCAATACCAATAGTCCACCGATGAGAACTTCCCGTTTACATTTTAACAATTTTATTTATCCAACGGTTTCCGCCTTACTGATTCAATAAGGCAATGGATAGAAAAGAGAAACTGCGAAAGACGGAACATAGTTACAGTTTTTGAGTGTCTTGATTGCTCAACTGTAGATAAATATATCATCATCAACCGGTATCCACAAATGTAACTGGTCACTACAAATCTTTTTTGGTCTGCTTTGCTAATATCACCATTATTAAAAACCGATTACAAGTATTTTTCATTCATCCGGCTCGACGTCGAGCAAATGTTCTTTCGGTAGCTCAGGTTGGACTGTTTTATCGCATAAATGAATCTCAACCAAAATACACTATAAGCTGGTTTACTGTCGACTATTACAGCGCATCGTACTTCGTCATGAGACATTACGCGTGACTATACTGACCGTCACTATATTTCAGCCGATCCCCCGTCGAAAGTTCATTTTGTCTATACCGCCCTTTGTCAAATTAAAATAAATTGCTAGACAATAGAGTCGTGTAAATTAAAAAATATTAAAATTTTATTTAAGAAAATCGGACTATTACAAGAAGTGATCATGACACTTCCAAAATATTTGCAGTGTCATTTCTTTGCGTTTCTTGTAATGTTCTGAGAAAATATAAATTTTATTAATTAATTTCTTAAATTCGAATAATTCAAAAACTATCGAAGAGCCTAAATAATCTAACCAAGAAGGTTTACAATAACACATGGAATCAATAAACAAAATAAAGTACATGGTATTCTATTTAGAAAAAGCATACTTTTAATACCATAATTTCTTCTATACATCTAATTATTTTTATAGTGGGCGCTTTTTATACCTCTACCACACGGCATATATTATTTGAATACTAATAATAATAAGTGGCGAAAAATTTTACTCTATGCTTTAGACACCCGGTATTTAATATATTAAGCAGTTAAGAAAACTAAACGACGAAGAGAGTAGAGTTAGTTTTGATATTTGTTATTCCCGAAGATACGAGAAATAACGACAAAATCGAAACAAAATTTAATCCTCTTGTTATCCTTCACCGAGTCGTGCACACAAAGCCCTTATTTTAATTGGCTTTTTCTTATTAGAAGCCGGAGAAATCGAGTTCCGAATTGTGGCGCCCAGTGACGGATCCAATCATTTTCAGTAGGAAACGTGATTAAAGACAAATATTAAACGGCGGATTAGGCCGCGGTTATATTTTCAAACATTCGTGAGAAAATTCCGATTTTCTAGAATATTTAACACGGCTTATGTAAAGACACGCAGAACGTTTTCAATTTTCCGCCTATCTCTAACCATCGTGGAAACAAATAAAGTAATTTAAATAAGATCATGTTAATGTTCTATAATTTAGTTAATTTTAATTAATGATTGTTAACAAAAGTACACACTCGGCTACGTTAAAGTATAGTTTGGACTCAAATGACAATGTTTGTAAAAAGTGCAAGTGCAAAGAGCAATTTCATTGAAGTGATTCTAAAAGATTTTTTTGTCTTTCTCATGACTTTAAATTGACGCTTTCGATAATAGCGATGACCAATGAGACCCGTAATAGGATCTAAATCCATACGCTGCGACTTTTTGCGCCTGCATGATTCCGTTTTATCATGTATCATTTGTCTTGTGACTTTTGGCGTATGCATTAGAATGATTTAAGACGGTCTATTGCCGTTTATTACTGATTCAGGGAGATGATGATCATAAAAGCGCTAGAATTAAGCTATTTTGTTTCACTGGCAAAACATTGACTGGACTGCATTTTCGCAATTTAGCTTAGTCGCTATTTATTCAAAAGTTATCGCCTTATTAGTTATTGCTCTTGATTTATATTTATAAGTTCAAACGGCTTGTGGAAGAATAAAAAAATATTCATTTGAATAATATATTGATATAATAAAATTTCTATGTGGCGATAGAAAATGCTCCTTCTTGTTGGGCTTTAAATTAACTTAAAATTCAATCAATTAATTTCAATCATTGTTTTATTGCCTCCCTGATACTTGTAAAGTTACGAATTCTATATGGCGCATATTAATTCGTTCGTCTCTCCCCCGTCTGTGGCATGCAAAAAGTAACTTTCGCGTTTCTGAGATTAATTTATATCAGTCAAAGATTCCATCTAAAATTAAATCCGTTGGTTACTGGCGTGTAAATCTAAAATGAAGTGCAATCTCTTGCCACCCGCTAATATAAAATGCTAAGTGATAAACTACCCTGATCTCAAAATAGATGGCCAGGAGCGTTCCCGTTGTAAATCCGTCACTGCGTAGTGGTATTTTTATAGAGAAGCGTTACCCGTTTTGCTCGTTTTATTCGAATCTCGTCGTTGTAAGACCCTTTATTTCGTATCGATGTTGTTATGTGTCGCGCAACGGCTATAAGGTCCAAACCAAATCCCTGGGGATAGGATAAATCTCCACCGACTGTCCACTTTTGCGCCATACTGATTTTCTCACGGTTTACCTGCCTTGATGTATTATAGATTGCTGTTTTGTCCCTAGATAGCTTCAGGATCTAGCAAAATATAATTTGATAATGGAAATGGTTTTTAATCGTGTGCTATTTCAAACTGATGTATACCTTTACAGCTTTTAATCTTGGAGTATCACTACAATGACACCAAGATTCAAATATGTTTTGTGAAATCGTTATTTGTCCTTCACGGATGGAACTATGTGTATTGGTGGTAATCCGGGTGTTCATCCGTTCGTTGTTTGACCCTGGAGTAGGACCATTCGCCTGACGTTTCGTTAAAATATCACTTGGCATCTTCAGAGGCCGCGCGTCCACGTCACTCGTACGTGTCCGCACTTAAACTCTAACTTTAAACGTCAAACAACGAACGGGTGAACACCCGGATTACCACCAATACATATATATATATATATATATATATATATATATATATATATATATATATATATATATATATATATATATATATATATAGTAAGTTATGGGGATTATGCATTGTTTTTTTAATTTTATCGCCTTAAAAAAATAAAAAAGGTTTAGAAAATTGGTTAAAGTTATAGAACGTTATTCTGAAACACTCCGTATATAATTAGAAAAGGAGATCGCGAAGCAGACGTTTTTGTTTACTCCATCTCTTAAGGAGTTCACCAGAGGTTACGGAGAATTTGGCAGTTTATTGGCAGTTTGATAGTGCCACCCCGTTGATTCCATCGACGAAATATTTTGTGTCTCGGGTGTACTGAGCAATATAGAAGCTTTCAGTTTATTTGGCAGTTAAATAATTGATGAAAAATGAAAAGAACATATGCACTCATGTCGGTCCGTAGTTCCTAAACCGATTAAGTTAATCTAGCTAATGTATACTATTAGTAAGGTATTTTATCAAAAAAAAATTATCATTTTTTAAAAATGGGACCACATGTTTTCAGTGTGTCCTAACCTACTTTCATATGGTTTGTACTATAAAAATATGTGAATGTTTGACATATTAGTAAGCAATGCTGTTAGATGAATTATTGACCAGGTCATTATTTTCAAAATGGTTTTCCATGAAAGGAGTTGTATAATTCAAGTACATTTTCTGAATAATAAAAGTGCAACCGCAGCTCGTCGTCAGTATATTAGCCTTCATCCAAAGCGCCGAGCTCCTTCAAAACAGGCTGGCAAAGAAATTTGCAGAAAACGGTAATGTATTAAATGCTAAAAAGGTATGCGGGAATCATAATAAGTGAAACATATTAGGATTCCTATGAAGCACATACAGTTTCCTCTATTAGTAGGTAATATGAAGAGACAGGTATTTCTCGGGTATCAATAATCAGTTTTGAAAGAATATAAATATAATGCATTTAAATTTTGTAGAACTCAAAAACTAAATGCAGAACAATGTCAAATGAAGATGCAGTTTTGTTTAGAATTTTTAAATAGATATAATGAGAATAATATTTTTTTGAAAAACATTTTATGGACTGATGAATGTTCGTTCACTACAAGAAAGGGTTGATTTGGAGATATTGGTTTTTAAATAATTCTAGACAATTACACGAAATAAAAACCCATGGGTACCAATCAATTAATGTGGTGTCATATATGTGCATATTTTTGGTCCGATGTTTATAGATAAAAAGTTAACTGGAAACCATTATTTGCAACTCTTAGAGCAGCAAATAGAACAATATATAGAAGATTTACCCCTGAATATATGAGCGCTGATTATATGGCAGCAAGACGATGCCTCTCTTCACAAATTTCAAATCTGATAAGTGAAATCCCGAAATTTATAATATAATTTATAATGAGAGAAGGATTCGTACTAAGTTTTAGTTATTTTTTCCATTTCTTAACACATTTTTCTAATATATTTATGTAATTTAACTTTCTTGATATTGCACCTCGGAATTATGTGGGTCGTAATTCGAGAAGTGGAATTTAATGAATAAGTTTGCGGTGTCTTACCCATTATAATATGCGAAGTTGGGATTATTTTAATAAAATGCGCTTCCTTTGGTTCCATTAGTAGGTCTTCAAATTAAACGAATTTTTCTTCAATATTACCCGCGATTTAATATAAGGCCACGGGAGCTAAGACGTGAATTCGAAGAATTTTATTATAATTTTTAATGAAAATTTTACTATTTTCTGGAAATTTATCAAATATCTAAGTAGAGACGGTAAACTGCTGGAGCCTCCCGCAACATGTTTAAAATTATTATTATATTGCGTCGATAAAATAGGACCATCTTATGGAAGCTTGCTTTTAATTATGTATAGCTGAGAATATTTTCTGATCCTCAAAAAGTACGATTTTTCGAGGAAAAACGCCTGTCAAAAATGATGCCGAAAAACTATTCCTACCTGAACTAGGTTCTTAGTCCTAATTTAATTTAATTTATTACTTCAAATTTCATACATCATTAAACGGTAGATGAAACTAAAAAAAAAAGCAATTTTTGGTTTGTCGGAGAATAGTTTTGCCATTTTTGCCACTTTTATAATATGCGTTAATTTGCAATGTTTATTTGCAAGTGAAAAATATTTGCCATTAAAGCATATATGATTTTAAAAATATGAGAATTCGATGAAATCTTTACAAACAAATAATAGTAATAATAGTATATTATGCAACAAGTGCGGTAAACGGCATTTGACTCACTAGTTTATTTGACACTAGCGGAGCGAGTGTTTAATAAACGAGTGACTTAAAAAGTTTACCGGATGTGTTGCATACTATACTTTTTCTACGACCCTTAGTTTTTGGGGGAATTTTAGCAAAACAACAGGATTACAGTCACTGACATGACCGTCACAATTGACAAACATAAAAATTTAAAGCGTGGGAAATATTTCCGTAGAAATCCGATTGCTCCCAAGCCAGTGCGGTAAAATCCCGGAAATCTCCGAAGTGGCTCAGATCCGTGGGAAACGAAATCATAGAAAAATTCCCTAGTATCCATATTCAATTGACGAATTTTCGAAAATTGTGGGTCATATTACTTCTGCTACAGTTTTACTGGATTTACGACCTCTATATTCAATTAATTAAGCATTTATATTTATATATAGAATTTTTCATGGAATTGAAAAATAAAATCCTAAATCCTAAAATTTTTATACTAAATTTTTATAAAAAAAACTTTTAGATTCCTCCTGCGTCGATTTTTGTTGAGGTGAATTAGCTAATGTTTCGCCAATCATCTTACTTCGTACAGGCTTATATATTGTTTGAGGGGGGCGGAGTTAAATGACGGGCATAAACACCATCTCAGATGACTGATTCCCATATTGGTGACGGGTAGAGACCTAAGTCGCGGTTAAGATTGTTAGGTTGTATATAGATTTATATAAACTTATCAGCCGTTGCCGAGCACAATCAGGAAACCGGATATAAAATTGTATTTGATAAAACTAAAATTCTTGCATGTAATCAATTCTTCTAACAATGAAAAATCCGAGAGTTTATAGAAATCTATAAGCAACCTAACAATCTTAACCGCTACTCAGGTCTCTACCTGTCACCAATATGGGAATCAGTCATCCGAGAGGCTATTTATGCCCCTCATTTAGCTCCGCCCCCCTCAAGGAATATAAAATCAAGTACGAGCCAGTTTCAGTCAAGCTCTGAAGAAGCCAACAGAATGATTGGCGAAACGTTAGTTAGTTCGACGCAGGGGGAACCCAGACGTTTTGTAAAAAGTAACTTTTCCTATAATTACCCATAGCATTCGAGTATTTTCGGTTCACCGGTAGAAGTGAAATATAATTTGTCGCATGTTATCGATTATAACGTTCATTTTTTCGTCGTCTGTGAATAACCCGTCTAATACATCTGTTATAGCAGACTAGTACAAAAAACTAATTCGCGAACAACTTGGCCACCTTAGACGCCCCTCCGTTCGCCATTTTCTTTTTACCCTCAGCGCGGCCTCCTTTAAGACGGGCGCACAGTCTGTGTATGATGTTAAGTAGTACATTCGATACGAAACTTTTTTCATCTAACATAAGGGAGAAATCGCGAGGTGCAAAAATGGCAAAATAAAAGTTTACAGAGTTGAGAGGGCGGGCCGTTTCTGAAAGTTCCTTAAGTGGGCAAGGAGAAATGTTTTCCCGGAAACTTCGGTCCGGAGGATATGTTCCGCGTAGTTCGGAGTAGTTTTACATTCGTCGGCGTGTTTGATTTATTCGGTTTATTTGCTTTTTAAGTCATTTTTCGGGAGTTATTAACGGCCTAGGATTTCGATAGAGATGCCATTCGTTATTTAAAAATTTTAATGAAAATTTTTCGTGCTTTCTGTACATTATAACATTTAACATTAATCGATCACTCATTGGCCAAATGACATAACCTACAAAGTCGGGTTAATACAGACATGGATTATTGAAACTCGCCACAGCCCTTAAAGTGTAAAGTGCACGTCTTCTATAGTAATAGTATTATCAGAGAGGTCATCTGTCGAAGCCAAATGCTGTAATTCACATGATTTAAAGTCAATAAGAGGCATTAAATAAGAAAACATTTTTCGAGGCCCTTACAAAACTGGCTCTGGAGAAAAAAATTCGATAAATTTAAAAACTTAGCTTAAAACTTTACTATGCTTTTGAGGACCACGTTGAATATGGACTGTTTTAGTTACCAAAAAAGGATTAGGCATTGCAAAAAAAAGTCGCACCCACTCAATTTTACAAAAGTAAGCTTTCAATATTTAAATTTAAAATCCACATTTGATATAGGAGATGTGGCAGAAACAACGAGGAGAACAAGTTTAGTGATGACGATTTCGCTCAAAAAAATCTAACAAAGACCAAAATCTTAAAATATTTGTTTAAATCGATGTTTAAAAATAACTTTAAAGAATTTTTCTTGTGACAGAAATGCAAGTTGTATTCCCGGAAAACCATTTAAGCGGAGGTTCTAGGTAAAAATACTGACTATTTTTTGTCTATTTTCTCATCAAAATTATAATACAAAGATATTATGTTATTCGGTTTGACTGATCAGAGTTTCGAAATTAACCAATATTTAAAACAACTTAAAGGTTGAGGTATCATGAGCTTTATTGAACTAACCAAAAGTAACTTTAGACTACTAGACCTTTGACATATCCGAACAGTACAGTTTTGTGAAACTCACATTTTTTGCCACAATACTATGTGGGGTTTATCATAAATAACACTGCACTTTCTTCTTTTGGACAAAGTGCTAGCTCGATTAAGGTATCCGCAGTTATTAACTTATATTAATATATTAATATAATAATATGTAATTATAATTAATAATAGTAAAAATATTATTTCAAAAAGCGGTTTTTATGATTGTGACAACTATGTACTCGAATAACACCAAATAATAAAGTTATGGAATCTCCCATTAAAGGTAAATTGGACTTTTTCAAAAGTCATGAAATTTCAAATTCATTTTTTTTTTCATTATAAGACAAACGAAGCCGTATCGTATGCATTCGGACCCACAGTGCCGACTGTATCTAGATCCAACTGTAATTGGTATTGGAATCTCATTGTATTTCTTTCGGAAGGTTCTCTAATGTCACAAAGTAATGGTTGGCGATAAAATATTAACTTCGAATACTGAAATGAACCTTTATCCCATCTCCAATTATTCCTTCAATAATTTTGTCTAAAAAACCAAGAAACCGTTTCTGTTCTTATCATATATCTATTTACTATCTGCTGCATTTACATAGGAAAATGTTAAATGTGAACTAGAAAAAAGGGGTTTTAGAAATGTACTCCCGCAAAGTGGACACACAGATTATACATCGTCCATTATTATTGCAATCTAATATCATTCATATAGCATACGTTTTAAATAAATAAATAAATCCATAAATCTATATTTTATACACTTAGTATACAACTTAGTACGCGATTATACACTTCAGACTTCAGACAGTCGCCTGTTAAACATTAACAAACATCCTAAATCAAACTCAAGACTAAAGTGATGTCTATCCAACTAATATAGTATTTAATACACATATATATACACATGAAAATTTTTGCTACCACTATTTCGTTTGTTAATTAGAGTCTATACAAAAATTTGTAGAGAATTGTGTGTATTGGCTATAGCATTCAACTGCTTCATAACCGATTTTTGTAGGAACATAATTTGATCCAGAATTCGCATAGCATCAAATAGACCATCACATCCTAATATCGCTTCCATGAATACATACATACTTTAATAATGTGCAATATCAGACCCGCGCGGGAGCATAACCAATTTGCATTTTGGGGCAATTTGCAAAAAGAATGTTTGCCTTGTTGGCTGCTGGTTAAAATAAAAAATTGTAGGAAGTCGTTAATCCATTTGAATACTTTGCTGTCAATTTGGATAAGCATTATGATGTATGTGCATAAATATTTTTCATAATTTTTTTAAATATAAGGAATATGAAATAGATTGTTATATTGGTATTGGTATTCATTTTTTCTATTTTGTATAGGTGATTTTAGTGTGTGCTTCCCTCTGCAACTAGTTACTGATCTATAGAACAGTTTCAGCAAACTTATTAAAGCCATTGGGAAGCCTCAATTGACATTTGCAGGTAATTTACTTGGTGTAATTTATTTCATAATCTTAAAAGTAATTTCGTACAATGTCAAATAACTCAACTTGTTAAACCCCCAAATTCACTTGGGCGTAAACTTATGTAAAACAATTATGCAGGCTTAAATGCTACAAATGAAATCTAACTAAATTCTACAAAAAACAAAACAAGAAAATCTCTCCATAACTTATTATTTTCGATCTTTCGATATGGTTAAAAAAATCATTTTCTTTGATAATTTTTCCAATACTGGAGGATGAAGCACACAAAATTGCAATATTTGTAGAAACCTCTATGGTACTTGAAACAATTAAATTGCCTAATTTCAAGCAACTGTTAAGAAAACAACTTTCACTAGAAAATCGAAAAGTTTGAAAATTCCTTTCCAGTATTACCACTGCTGAACAGGCGATATTACACGTTTACTCTTTGTGATTTGAACAAAGAGAAGTTTTATCTAAAATAACTTTAATAAACTGGGAGTACGAGGACAGGAAATAACCCCAAAGACGAGACACAAGCCGGCCAGATTTAAAATCTATGGCGGTGTTTTCATGGTAATTAATGTATATTCCACATACAGGGAACCGTGTTGTTCCGAAACGCTAGCAGCAGCTGTGCAAGCCGGTTTTCGCCGATGTCGAATTTGGTTTTCTAATTAGTCCACGGTGAAAATATTACCATATTACTTTGAAATTGGCCTCGTGCGCGAGCCTTTTGCCGTTTTTCATCGCACAAATTGTCCTTAGACATCGAGAGCATACAAAAATGCTTGGTTACTACGATGATCTTTTAGTTCCAGCTTACTATATCTCCATATTAATTTAGTGAATGAGAAATGTGTATTTCTGACAGAAAGATCGCGTATGCTTATAATTATATATGATTACGAGCGCTGCCTTTTATATTTCGGGATTTTCTGAAACTATTCCTGCCATCTGGCGAATAACGTTTTTATGGGGAAGTTTGACATTTTGAGGTTAGGTTTAATCAGACAGGTTTTGGCGAAAGAGTGTTGTTTGTGTTTTTTGTGATAAATTTAAAAAATATATATGACGGTTAAAAATGGAACTTAATCGAGCAATATTTTTTAACAACTTTAGACGTGGACTAACTCAACAAAATGCATCGGTGAACTCAATTCGACTTTAGGAGTTAAAGCATCATTCAGGACTACTGGTTTTCGGACTTCAGTCGTGGTCGTTGGATGTCCAAGAAAACATTGATGCAGTGCGGAAACTAATTTTACAGGATCGTCATGTGACGAGATTAAGGTATTAGTGGGGCCAGCATACATAAAGTTTTGCATGAACATTTGGCCGCTAGAAACATTTTTTCGCGTTGGATTCCACACAATTTGGCATCAGCTTAAAAAAAACTCGTGTTGATTAGTCCAATAAAATGCTAAAAAAGAATACGATCGCGGTGTTTTCAAACACGTGACAGGATTGGATTTATGCATATGAACCTGAAAGTGAACAACAGTCGACTGTGTGGATCTCTCAGAATGAGACAAAGTCCATAAAAGTTGTTGTGTGTGCGAAGCACCTCGACACAAATGGCAGCCTGTTTTTTCAGGAAAACTGGCCACATTGCAATTGTTTCTTTAGTGAATAGTAAAACAGTCAATTCTGAATACCACAACCATTTGCTTGCCGAAAGTCTTCGAAGAAATTAGAGAAACCAACCGCCGAAGACAAGTCGCTCTCCACGACAACAATGCTAGCTCTCACCGATCAGTGCAAAACAAAGAACTTTACAAGCCTGATTTTGCACCTAATGACTTCTTTTTATTCCCATATATTAAGAATAAATTTCGTGGGCAACGCTTTTGGAGACGAGAAGAAGCGATTGATGTGTTTAAAAAGTAGGTTTTGGAGGTGCCCGAATCGATGTGGGAAAAGTTCTTTGATAATTGGTTTTATCAAATGCAAAAATTTATTGATCATCAGGGTGAATATTTTGAGAAAAAATAAAGTCATATTTATTTGTAGCTTATAGTTTTTTTTACAAATACCGAAATATAAAATGTAGCCCTCGTATATATGCGTGCTGTAATTTCAAAACTTGATTTTGAGGGATACTATCATATTACATAATACTACAGAGTGAGTCAAAAATTTGGGTAAAACTGTTAATGACAGATCATTTTTCTTGACAATTTATTACGTAATTTTTCTTTCTTATTCTCCATTTCTGCGATTCACACTTTTCACTGAATTTAAAAAATCACATTTTTTTTTACAATCCTGGCAGTTTTATATAAATTTGCTATGTATAATTGGCTCCTTCGAGTCACACTGGCAGAAAAAACTGGTGTCCTGTACACCATTATCCCCCAAATGTATAATTGTTATTCTCCTATTTAATTTTTAATAACAATTGTGCTTTGTCAGATACTTTTATCATAAAAATGAAATATTAAAGAAACACGCAAAAATGTTATTAGTATTACTAATTTTAAGTGCTTTACAAGTAATAAACTTAACTGTTTAAAGACACAAGCTAAATTTGTGTGCCTATGACGAAGTTAATGCTTTTAAGGTCTTTTTGAGGTCTTTTTCAGGATGAAGCTATCATAGAGGTGGAACATTAAAGATGTTCGTATTTTCCTACATATTTAATTAATTATAAAACTAAACAAGAGAGAACAACTAACAATGCAAAGCAAAGGGTTAATTAAACGAAATGAGTTTTTAAACCATAGGCGTAACTCGAGCAAAATAGGGTATAGGACACTGCTTTTTTCTGCTACCATACCATTTTTATTTACAAAATTTGTGGAAAGTTGCCAGATATATAAATAACAAACTTTAACGCTTTGTTTTCTAGAAGCTGCTCGCGAAAATGAAAAAACCGGTTGACCTATCATCTTTTCGACTCACCCTGTATATCGTTGTGTATGTGTACGATATTCAAATCAAAATTTTGTTATCGTATGGTCGATGGCAGGCCCTCCCAGGAAAATGTTTTCATGTTCATGTACATGTTCAATAGGCGATAATTGTGTGTGCGGGTCACGGTAGAAAGGTTGAACATTGGCTTGAAGAAGGGAAACTGCCGAGTGGTGTGGTCTGGCAAGGTGTTGCTGTAAAATTATATCTGGCAGTTTCTGAAGGTGGGGCAACATGACAGGTTGTAATACATTGATAACGTAAACTGGATATTGCAATTTTTATAGCACCCAGTATTTGACAGAATATTAGCGTAGGTTTTGGAAAACACAATAATGGGTATAGGCTGTCTCAATCGTACTTGAGTGACAAGGCAGGGGTGGGTCAGGTATATTTCTTTCTTTCTGATATATTTCTTGAGTGTTGACTATTTGTGGCAGTGTTGAATAATTGTTTTTACTGTGTGTTCGAAAAAGTTTTTTTACGAGAATATAACAATGCCGGGTCGAAATCTTTTGTCGTTTGATGCAAAAGAGATGTAAAAAATGTGTGTGACACTTTAATCAGTAGCGGTAAAACAAGATTGCTTTCGAAAAATCGTCGGTGAGCGGGGCAAGTTCGTAGCGCGTAGCGCGAAGCAGCTTTTTATTATAAAACGAAGGAGCTTCGCTGTTTCGTGTAGTAAAGGGACGCATTGTTTTTCTATCGTGCTCCTGCTGACCAGTATGGAACTTTCGCAAAGTCAATGTAATGTAATTGTGCATGCACCCTGTATAAAGTGTCCTTCACATCTCGTCGAACTTGGAACTTCGAAGTTACGGCACACTTCGGTGAATATTAAAATTTGTACTGGTAATTGCAATTTAAAATAATATTTTTTCAAATATCTTGCGTCTCCTGTATTATACACGAAACCCTAAACTCTCTCTCGACGCAGTTTACGATACTGTTCATATGAAATTATCACATCTTTAAAAGTTTTTCATGTATCGCCAATAATTCACCGACAATAGCGGAAATTTCTAGGGTCTATTAGAATTTTTTGCCCACAAACGACGTGCCTTGTATATAATTCCAACAATGTTCGAAATAGAGGATATAGTCCTGGATCTTCTTAGTTTCCTGGTATCCGAATTTTTCCAGTGGAGTAAATGGTTTTCAAAAAACTACTTGTTTTCTGGAGTCATCGCGTCTAAATTGAGGGCGAGAAATGGTGATTTTCATTTGGATTTTTTCAAATATCTCGAACAGCGTATGTATTGTAGCCCTTGATACGGCCTATAACACTGTTTAAATGGATGAGCTATTTTTTGTACAAATTTTGATTTACGGTTAATAATTTATTCTCTAAAAGAACAATTTTCTGGGTCTTTTAGATCTTTATCAATAACTAAAACACCTTGTAGATAATCGAAAAAATGCGTAAAACAAAAGTTATAGCGCCGGGTCTCCCACGTATTACGGTTGCAATTTTTTTTTCGATTAGATGAATGGTTTTGGAGGAAACGATGTTTTTCTGGATTCCAAAATAACCAAAACAAAAAAATTGAAAAATTAAAAAAAAATACTACGCGTTATTTTATTGTTCCCAATTTAAAAAGTGTAAATGCGGGTCCAGACTTCTACTTCTCTCCCATGTCTGAAGTGGGTAGCTGCAAATTTGGAGTACTTATTATGTTTTTTAATATTGCACGGAATATCGCGAACATCCTGTACAATACTGAAAAACCGTAAATACAAAAGTTTAAGCTGTCTATATAGACTATATCGTCATGTAAAAGAAACTGACATCTAAAACACAGATTTGAAATTATTGCCAATTTTCAATACCCATTTTTCATTTTTTTTGAAAATGCGGCGCACCCTGTATAATTTTGAAAAATTGTCAAGAATAAACGTTTATCAAGTCGTTTCCTCTGCGTCTTCTGGTTCAAGAATTTTTTCGGTCTTGTAAACGGTTTTTAAAAAATGGTAATTTTTGCACCTTTGCACCCTTGCACACGCGATTTTTATTTTTTTTTAAATACTTCCCGACCCTTCAGTCGCCGTATTTTCGATAGGTTCCGTCACGGGGTTAAGCTGTATATATTTGCCAAATATGAAGTTGATTGCTTCACATTTCGGACACATCGTGTTTCATAGCAAGGTCCAAAAAACAGTCGAAAATCGCGAAAAAAAATGGATACCGGCGTCGGATCAGGGCCATTTCTTAAAAGCTTATGTGGCTCGTGGAGGGTTAAAAAGGAGGCAAATTTCAATTTTGTAGCTCCAAGAGTTTGAAAGTTATTCAGGAAAATCCAAAAGACGACAACGGAGAACGGACCGGCCAAATAAAATTTTTTTTTCGACGGTGATAATTTCTGTACCAACGGCGATCTCATAGGATTTGCCGTTACCGAGATATAAAATTTTTATACGAGAGCAGATGTTTTCGAAAAATTAGTTACAAAAATACCAATATCGTCGATAAGGGATATTATTAATTGTGGGTAATTGAAGGAACAAACGTAGTTATTTTCAAACTCACCGTATAGACAATATTGATCAGGATCTAATAAGCACGAAAATATATTGCCTTTATCAAAGAGATATTGTTCCTACCTTAGATAAACTACAAAAGAAGCCGTGCCACCCTGCATAGAGTTGTTTGTAAAATGGGATTTAAGTACCTCGAAATAGACAAAAGGCAAGTAGTAATGGAATCACACAGATTACGCACTGACAACAAATTCATCTTGATGAAACATGATTCGATACACACGACACTGTATCCGAAGGATGGATTAATTGCACTCGAAACAGTCAAACGAAACCTTCAAATAAAGGAAAACGCATCACAATAATACGCTGGTTCAGAAGACGGATTTGTCCCAAACATCTTGCTGTTGTCTGCAAAGTATATTAATGATTCTAGCTTGCATTATCATGAGGACACAAGTGCCGAACTTTTTGAAAATTCGTTTCGAAACAAACTTTTAAAATATATCCCCAATAACAGTGTTAGTGTCATGGTTAATGGAAGCTACTACAGCAGTCTGCTACGCAAAGCACCAGCCGCAACAAGTTCAAAAAAGCGCAACTTTTGGTCCTAAATTTAGTTGCAATTAAAAAACAGTATGTATGCGATAACTTAGCTGATCAGGTGGGGCACACTATTTTACGTCTTCTTCTATATCATTGCATGTTGAACCCCATAATGCATTTGCGGCACCAAGTAATATCAAAGGTTAGAGCAGAAAATGTTACTCCTACTTGAAGTAACAGTGTTATAAATTTAATAAAAAATAACATACCAATTCAATACAGCACATACAAATTGAGGACTCTTACATACAAAACAACAGAATTAGATTTAGACATTTAGAATAAAAATGTAATTATTTATTCCCAGTTATGAATTAATTGTAAACATTTATTGCTTTGTCTTAGTTTAATAGGATTATACCCACCTAAATAAACAATTTTTATTATTACCAAAACCAAAAGAGTCCGTCCCCAAAAATATGTATCCCTAAAGTTTGCGTCAAAAACTCCTGAAATCGTCTTAGTCATTGAGTTGTCCCCCTAAAAAATATTTACAGTCGACGCTTTATAAAGTTACGCTTTCGGGGGTTGCGTAACTTTTAAAAAAGGACATTCAGAGGCGTGATTAAGAGATTTTTAGCCAATAGCCAGTTAGAGTGGGGAACTAATTTGAGGGAAAGGTAACTTTTAAAAATGTAGCTTTATAGAGCGAAGAGCTTCTACTGTAATTAGTGTAATTAAGAATTCATAATGATTTTGAAATAATATGTTGTAATATGTTTCAAAAGTTTTTTATTGTAAATTATTTAATATATGAAATATTTCTTCTTCATCTGAAGATTCACTTTTTTTGAAGTCAGACATATTGACATTTAATAATTAAATGTTATACACGATCCACCATTTCGATTTAATGTAAATCGGACCAGCAAGATGCTATGCAACATTTTAATGGATAGTCTATTCCGCAATTTATTTTTTATGGCATTATAGAGGGAGAATGCACGTTGGACACTCGCGTTTGAAATTGGAATAGTGGCAATTGCTAATCCGAATTTTGAAATATTTTCAAAACGTTTACAGTCAGCTGCGTCACAATCACAATATACTTGAAAATAAAAATCAGCTGAAGAAGAGGTATTCGTTCATATTTCATTGCTTAATTGGTGCCACTCAGACTCAATGTAATTTTTTTTGCCATATATATGAGTTCGCTGAACGAAATTTAATATTGGTTTTATATCGGGTTTGACTTGTGATGTAGCAACTGTTGGGTGCAAATCAGCAATAGTTTTCAACAAGGATAAATTATCCGGAAGCCTTTCCTGAATCTGCTCGGCCAGAGAACATAAAAAGGTCTTGCATCCTTCCCTGACATCCAACAGATCCTTTTCCTCAAGTTCTTGAGATATGGTACGCAAGTCAAAACCAAAATACATTGATGCTGTATGCATCAGATGTTCTCGGAAATTAGAAGAACTGTGAAGGTTTAACAAGTCGTTTCATCAAATTTTTCTATAGCAAAAACAAATCTTCAAACAATTTGACAGGTTGATGGTTACTTTGAATCATAATGCACAACACTTTTTGTGTAGAAAGATCACTACGGAAAATCTCCTATTTCTTCAACCAAAGCATCGAGCATTGATGGGTCAAGTACATTTTATATTAGCACTGAACACTTAGTTCGATGAATTTTTAGGTTTTTTAGAGCATCTGATGAAGGATCTAATTGAGGAAGTATACTAATCCAATGATGTACAGTCAACAAAAAACGTGCTCGGCGAGAAAGGCAGCGATTTTCAACTCGGCAATTTTCGTACTTTCTGACAAAACTGGAATATGTACTTCAGAAATAGATTAACATGCTTTTGCTGATTTTTCCAAGACTGTGGCTTTTTTATGTTTTTCAGTTTTAGCGTGACTAACCAAGTCTTTTTTGTGGGTTTTAACACAACACGGCAATATTTACACTTTGCCGAAGTCTCACTCGTAACATCTGCAATAAAATCATAAATAGTAAATAATGATTGAATTATGAATTGAATGACACACGATGACGCATGTATAATTGGGCAGTATAATCACAACATGCTTTGATTTTCGTGATAAGATAGGGAAACATTCAATCATGGCAACACCAACCACCAACAGCACTCAATTTCTGAAAAGGTCACAGCAACCAGAACATAAAATGCTTTAAAAAAACAATCATTTTTTATAAATATTATTCAAGTATGCATTATTGAAGAACGAGTATTGTCGTACAGCAGTAGTTAGATGACGTTTATGGTACTCTAGTAAAAAATCATAAATATTGAATTGAATTATTTGTCTTGATCATTGATAAAATAACCGCCAGTGGCGTTAGTATTGCCGCTAGTCACCACAGAGTGGTTGTAGAATTACGAACTAGATGTCGTTATAAATAGGTAGGTCAAGAAATAAATATTAATTAATATCTCTGTTGGCTACATTGGTTTACACGAGAGCCATTTTTTAATAATAATAATATTATAATTTTAAAAATATAAATAGTCAAAAAATATCTGAAAATACCCTTAAAAATTTTAGACGCCTAAAAAATCCCATCTCACTTATTTACCCCCTAAATCTGGGGGGAAAACCCTTAAGTTGGGAACACTGCATAATACCCCGACCCGAGTTTTATTGCAGTCGGCAGGTAACCTCCATAATAATCGGGCAACATCCAGCAGGAAGACTGAGACAGACTAAATAAAACATTTTTTACATAAATAAAGAGACAGAGAGGTAGGTCAAGATTGAGAAAAATATATTGGTATCATTAGAAACTATAATCTAGTTATATAAAAAGTGATAGTAGTAATAAAAAATTTCCGCTATTTTAGATGTTCCAAATGGTGCACCGAGGTTCGCTTGGGACGAGAAAAAATATTCGTATCTACTGCATTTTGAATCTACTAATAGAAGAGGCATTAAAATACTGGAAAGCTTCTTTTGGGAAATAAAATACATTTTTACATTGAAAAAATATCAATTTAGTTTTCGTAACTGCGCCTAAATGTTGTAATTGTAAGTTAAAATTATTTTTTCTAATAGCCTCCCCAATATTCCTTTTCAGTTTTTAGATGAAAGTCAAAATGGCATCATCGAAATATTTATTCATAGATGTATGTTTGCGTAGGTATAAAGTAAAATAATGTAAAACAGAGTTTTCCATAATAGAAAGGACCGTTGTCCAACCTCATCGACAACATCAACGGTTCACTATTAAACTTCCCACACGGTCAAGTAATTTTATTACGTCACGGGTCGAATATAAGCGATATCTTCAAGTCTGTCAATTACTGTCGTTGAGAAATTGAGTTGGGATTGAACCTGGATTGTGACAAGCAAAACATATTAGGGAACAAAAAATGATCGAAAATCGATTGTTCCCACGTAACAGAATTGTTTTCGAATAAATTGTTAAGTTATACGTAAAAAAAGTCATTCATTCTTAGAGTACAATGAGGCAGAAATTTACAAAGCAAACATCTGCAACGCTGACATTTTTGAGTACTGCACATAGAATTTTTATTCGCAAAATGTGATTCGTTTCCTCACATTCAGCTAAAAATGGCGAAAATTTTAAAAACGGTTTGAGGAACGGACCCCGAAGCGACTTTCCTAAGAGGAAAACCTGGTTTTTCCGCGTGGAATTGCATTTGATGAGTAAATTCTGTGAAATATGCCAAATGCATATTCTCATATAAGTTTTTCTAAGCTTACACGTTTTACTGTAAAAGTGTTCCCGCATAAATTCGGATTTAAAGGTTTTTGACAGGCCAACGAAAAGACGGATATGAGCGAATATTCGCTCGAATTCGTAACAACTGTTTCCTGTGAAATTTCCCTCAACGGCGTATTTTTACGGCCAGACTGCTACTAATTTCAAAAGCAATTTACACATTTCCCATAGTAATGTGACCAGGATACAACCACTAGCTCTTCGGTCTATACAATTATTCCATCCAGCGGCAATAATAGGAAGAAAAAACACCAAAAAATATGCTAATTCTCTACGTGTCGGTTGTCGACGAACTGGATTAAAAATCTTATATTTTTTGCTACGGCAGGGCCACGTATTGCTTAGCCATTCTGGCCTCTTTGCTAGCGAATTAAGTGCCTACTAACCATACTTGATATTTTGTGCCTTGTATCTCCGTTTTTCCAACTTAATAATAACTGTGAACCAATACATAATTTGAATTTAACATTCAATTCAATGATGTCGATGATTTGGACTCAATTTGCATTAAAATTATAATGGTTAAAACCGCACACAGTTTGCGCTTTAGATTTATAGGGTGTTTTTCTAAAATGTACAATTAAACTGAATCCTTATGTCCATTTTCCTATGAAAAAAATTGTATCTCCATGAAAGCACTTCCAAATCACCTTTTCCGTAGAATTTAATGTTCTAAATAATAATAATAATAATAATAATAATAATAATAATATATTTATTGTTATAACCATCAAAGTTACATAGAAATAATTACATAACCAAAGTTAAATAAGTGAAATAATGGTCAACAATAGGCCTTGGTAGGGCAGCCATCTAGAAGTTCTTGATACTGTTCAGGCCTCAATTTAACAGCGAAAACATAATAATAAAAAATTTCATAGAATTTATTTGAAAGCGCCAAGCGTAGATACACATAATTCTAAAGCAAAGAAAAGAGAAGAAATGGAGGTGGAAGGAAAGGAAATGAAAGGGGCACATGTTTTGTAGAAGAGCTTAATATTAGTGCGTACGTAACAACTGCTTTTTGAAATTATTCCTAAACGTCGAGTTGGACTGATTAATATCAAAATTAGTAATAGAGTTAATGCAAATGGCTATATTATAGGAATATGATCTTTTAAATAATTCTTTGCGGTGACGGGGTATAACTAGTCGGTGTCTACCACGCAGATTCAAATTGTGTATTGATATGTTAAGAGTAATTTTTCTGTAAAGGTAAAAAGGTAATTTTGTTTTAAGGATGTTGAAATAAAGGGAACTCATTCGTAATTTGCATTGAAGGTGCATATTAAGCCAACCCGACGCAGCAAGGTACGGGGAGATATGATATCTCCTCCTTACCCCATAAATTAGCCTTAGACAGGAGTTTTGAACCTTCTGGACACGGTAACCATCGGACGCATCCAGGCACGGTCCGTACACAGCACTGCAGTGATTAAATTGTGACAGAACAAGTGATTCACACAGCAACTTACGAGTTCCCTGACAAAGTACATGTCTATTGCCATAAATTAATTTTAAATTAGCATAGGCAACCCTTAGTTTATTAGTAATATGTTCTCTGAAACGCAACTGCGAATCAAGAGTGAGACCCAAGCTTTTGCATGACTCAGAGAGTGGCAATTTTATGTTATTAAGTTTAATTGTTATGTTATACTTTGCATGGGTTACATGATTATAATTTCCAAAGAGCATTACTGAAGATTTATTAGGGTTAAGCTTTAGGAGGTGATCTGTTGGAATGTTAAAAAAATTTGATAAATCAATATTGATGACATCCTCCGCGGTAGCTATTTCTTGAGGAAAAAATGAGTAGTAAATTTGAGTGTCATCCGCATAAAAATGACAGTTGCATTGGAGGAGGGCTCCAATGAAGTTAAAAGTAAAAAGAGTGTACAACAAGGGACCAAGAATGCTGCCCTGTGGAACACCCATGCGAACACGACCTGACAAAAAGGAACACAGAAACTTTCGAGCACCTTCGGAGAAACCAACGTAATGGAGAATGGCCAAGAGAATGGAATGATTTTAAATACTAATGGTGTCATAATTATCAGTAGAAATATAGATCTGTATCATTGAAAAAACTTAAAATTGCGTTTTGCAGAATTTATTGCAGTTGACATTGGGCTTGAGTCTTGTTCTTCAAGAAAAAAAAAATGTTCTGAACATTAAATAAAAACGGTAGGGTTATTTGGGTGGAATTTTTTTGTATCACTCGGTGTGCTGTGAATTATTCAGACTTAAATGGTGCCTTTATTAGATATATTTTTTCCTTATCCCGGGCCTGCATTTAAACGCTATTCGTTTCTCTTTTTACTTATTGCCCTAAACAATTTTTCCCAGAGGCGTCACTTTTTTTCGGGTTTCTTTATAAACTTACGCTGATTTTGTAAAATTTTATGTTTAATTTTGCATAGATCACACAATTTTACAATGTGAAATACTCTCGGTCGAATAGGAAGTCTAGCCTGTCAGAATATATTTTACTTATTGTGAAATATTGCAATATTGAAAGTAGGGGACCGACCGAAAGTTTCATCAATTCTAGAAAAGTGAGGCGAAATCAGGCAAGGTAATAATAATAATAATAATAATATTTAGGATTATTTCAAAAAAAGGATTAAGTTTTAACGCTACCTTTATTAGGTTACCATGTTCTGTACATTTTCTTTGTTTTTCTTCGAATTGGCTTAGTAAATTAAGTAAGTAAATTAAATAAATTAAGTATCACCGAGGTGTGAGGTTATTATTTATTATTAATTATTAAATTATTAATTTTTAAAGAATAAGTTTTTTGGGAAGTGTTAGTAATTTGGAAATCATATTTTTATTTTAACAACATAAATATAATTTGAGTAATATATATTTAACCTTTATCTTAGTGGAAGAAAAATTGTACTTGGTTCTGCTTATTGCCAAATAAAAATATGTAATTAAACTAAAAAAACTACTAAACCGAATTAACAAGTAACAGAGGCTTGAACTAGAAAAGTGTATCCCTTATAAAACCTATTATGTTATTATTACATTACACGGCTACTGATGAGTGAATAAATATCTATTATCCATTTTTGTTACCAAATCAGTCATTGCATACATAGTATCAATAGCAATTGCCGTTACCTTGAGTTTGTTGAAATTATTGGGGCAGTTGTTAAATTATCTTTTAAAGACCATTCCTATAATTGAACTTGATGAAAATCCACTTATCACAATTAAATTAGAACAAAAAATGTTCAAATTTTCACAGTTATTTATTTTTTTATGACAGCTGTTTCGACAACACCATGCCTTTATCAAATACAAAATATTCCGACATCAATATATATATATATATATATATATATATATATATATATATATATATATATATATATATATACACTTCGAAGTGTTTTCGGAGCGCGAGCATTGAAGATGCCAAGTGAGATTTTGGCGAAACGTCTGCAGGATTCCAGTCGGATGCAGGATTTGCAGGATTCCAGTCGGATGCAGGATTCCAGTCGGAGTTCAACGAGCGAACGGATGATATCCCGGAGTATAGTGTCATCACATTTTTCCATCCGTGAATCAATACGTGAGAATATATATATATATATATATATATATATATATATATATATATATATATATATATATATATATATATATACACTCAGATAGTAATAGATTGTTAATTACCGGTGTAGTGTTATAAATTTGTTGGAAGCTATGGAGATTAATAAAATGACATATTATGAGATATGAGATAATGACCAATTGGATTTAAATGTGTCTCCGTTGTTAAGTGTAAATTTATAACACTACACCGGTAATTAAGAATCTATTACTATCTGATTGTATATATATATAGGTTGGCTAGCTAGCGAAATATATATATATATATATATATATATATATATATATATATATATATATATATATATATATATATATATATATATATATATATATATATATATATATATATATATATATATATATATATATATATATACAATCAGATAGTAATAGATTCTTAATTACCGGTGTAGTGTTATAAATTTACACTTAACAACGGAGACACATTTAAATCCAATTGGTCATTATCTCATATCTCATAATATGTCATTTTATTAATCTCCATAGCTTCCAACAAATTTAGTTTTTTGATTTTTGTTTCATTATGTAAAATATCAATATTATCGTCAAACTTGCGTATTTCTGTTAAAAAAAAACTCATTTTTGTTTGGTGCATTGCGCTGAAATGGCCGTGCATTATTTTTTCGTCTTTGTGAAAAGTGTCGACCTAACTTGGTTTGTCTCGAACGCGACCCCAATTCGTAATTTTATGCCGCTTAATGTCTCGTACCCCATAAGAAAACAATACTATAAAACTTTTTAATCCTACAGAATTCGCTGTCTCTAGTTTGGTCGGGGAATATGCCGGGCACAGAGTCGACTCGGTCGCAACTTCACTTCAATTATAGGAATCGTTAAATTAGAACAAAAAAATGTTCAGATTTTCACTGTCATTTATTACTCTATGACAGTTGTTTGGATAATATCGTGTCTTTATCAAATACAAAATATGGAAATTTTCCGACATCTATATATATAATCATAACATTGTTATGTTGAATTTAATTGTCAATTTTATATTACTAAAGATAGAATAATTATGGGAAACCCATTTAGTCCACTACTTGCAGAAATTTTCATGGAAAATATCATACATACACATCTGAGTAAAAGGTTTTTATGGTGATATAGATATTAATTCTATAATTCACCATAGAGACGGACAAATTATATTTTTCCATTTACCATAAACGCTCACACACAGTAATTCATAATAACTCAAATCACCCTCACACACGCAAAATGGCTGCTTCTTATTCATTGATCCACAGACTATTTAATATACCACTTTCAACAGAAAATTTTAAAGAATTAAATATTATAAAACAAATAGCATTTAACAATGGTAACGAACCCTCTTTGATAAATAAGATTATAACTAAAAAACAGTTTCAAATAACTCGGAGTTCTATCTATCCCATATTAAATACCGTACCCTAAAATTATAAAATAAAATGCATAGGAGAACCTAGCCAGAAAATTTCGAAATACCTATCGAAATTTGGTCTCAAGATTCCTTTTAAAACTGAATACACGATTGGAAAATTTTTAAAAAACAATAAAACTAAATCACGAAAAACTAAAAAATCCGGGGTTGTAAGTTGAAATGTGGATCATATCGTCAACTGTATATCGAACAAAAAGGTAGAACATTTAAGAAACGCAAGTTCGGATTCTAACTATGCCATTCATTTAAATTCAGAAATACGCAAGTTTGACGATAATATTGATATTTTACATAATGAAACAAAAATCAAAAAACTAAATTTGTTGGAAGCTATGGAGATTAATAAAATGACATATTATGAGATATGAGATAATGACCAATTGGATTTAAATGTGTCTCCGTTGTTAAGTGTAAATTTATAACACTACACCGGTAATTAAGAATCTATTACTATCTGATTGTATATATATATATATATATATATATATATATATATATATATATATATATATATATATATATATATATATATATATATATATATATATATATATATATATATATATATATATATATATAAGTATATATTTTAATCCTTGCATTCCGATATTTCGCTAGCCAACCTTCCATTAAACTTGCATGTGCAAGTCACATTAAGACTTGGTATACGCTGAAATATATATATATATATATATATATATATATATATATATATATATATATATATATATATATATATATATATATATATATATATATATATATATATATATATATATATATATATATATATATATATATATATTTCAGCGTATACCAAGTCTTAATGTGACTTGCACATGCAAGTTTAATGGAAGGTTGGCTAGCGAAATATCGGAATGCAAGGATTAAAATATATACTTATATATATATATATATATATATATATATATATATATATATATATATATATATATATATATATATATATATATATATATATATATATATATATATATATATATATATATATATATATATATATATATATATATATATATATATATATATATATATATATATATATATATATATATACAATCAGATAGTAATAGATTCTTAATTACCGGTGTAGTGTTATAAATTTACACTTAACAACGGAGACACATTTTAATCCAATTGGTCATTATCTCATATCTCATAATATGTCATTTTATTAATCTCCATAGCTTCCAACAAATTTAGTTTTTTGATTTTTGTTTCATTATGTAAAATATCAATATTATCGTCAAACTTGCGTATTTCTGAATTTAAATGAATGGCATAGTTAGAATCCGAACTTGCGTTTCTTAAATGTTCTACCTTTTTGTTCGATATACAGTTGACGATATGATCCACATTTCAACTTACAACCCCGGATTTTTTAGTTTTTCGTGATTTAGTTTTATTGTTTTTTAAAAATTTTCCAATCGTGTATTCAGTTTTAAAAGGAATCTTGAGACCAAATTTCGATAGGTATTTCGAAATTTTCTGGCTAGGTTCTCCTATGCATTTTATTTTATAATTTTAGGGTACGGTATTTAATATGGGATAGATAGAACTCCGAGTTATTTGAAACTGTTTTTTAGTTATAATCTTATTTATCAAAGAGGGTTCGTTACCATTGTTAAATGCTATTTGTTTTATAATATTTAATTCTTTTTCAAAATTTTCTGTTGAAAGTGGTATATTAAATAGTCTGTGGATCAATGAATAAGAAGCAGCCATTTTGCGTGTGTGAGGGTGATTTGAGTTATTATGAATTACTGTGTGTGAGCGTTTATGGTAAATGGAAAAATATAATTTGTCCGTCTCTATGGTGAATTATAGAATTAATATCTATATCACCATAAAAACCTTTTACTCAGATGTGTATGTATGATATTTTCCATGAAAATTTCTGCAAGTAGTGGACTAAATGGGTTTCCCATAATTATTCTATCTTTAGTAATATAAAATTGACAATTAAATTCAACATAACAATGTTATGATTATATATATAGATGTCGGAAAATTTCCATATTTTGTATTTGATAAAGACACGATATTATCCAAACAACTGTCATAGAGTAATAAATGACAGTGAAAATCTGAACATTTTTTTGTTCTAATTTAACGATTCCTATAATTGAAGTGAAGTTGCGACCGAGTCGACTCTGTGCCCGGCATATTCCCCGACCAAACTAGAGACAGCGAATTCTGTAGGATTAAAAAGTTATATAGTATTGTTTTCTTATGGGGTACGAGACATTAAGCGGCATAAAATTACGAATTGGGGTCGCGTTCGAGACAAACCAAGTTAGGTCGACACTTTTCACAAAGACGAAAAAATAATGCACGGCCATTTCAGCGCAATGCACCAAACAAAAATGAGTTTTTTTTTAACTGCACGAAGCTTGTTTTGAGGCTATCTTTCTCAAGTTTTCGGATAATTTTATTGTTCTGTTGCCAGCTCGATTCGTTTAAGCGAAGAAATAATTTGAACTTCAAATGATTAAATTAAAAACAGACATATTTGTGTTCATTCTGTGTAAATCTTTTGGACTAATCCAAAACATCTTCTCTAGGTAGAATACGCGTGTCAGAAATGGTCGGTCATTTTATCATACTGTTAGTGCATGATTGTGGCGCGAAATTGTACAGTGGATTTTATAGCGAAGTTGCAAAAATATATATCCAAACGGAGCGATACCGTCTTAACTCGCATCCGTTTAATAGGCAATTCCCTTAAAAGGGAGACTACATAAAAAGTTGCCGCTATTTTGCGAATATATTTCCGGGGTATTAAGCTTAACCGAAAGTTTAATTATTAAAAAGCTTTAATTAACGGATAATCCTAAATAATGAAGACCTCTTTTCTGCAATGCAAATTTTTCAGTTGCGGATAATTTGCGGCTAATTATACTTTGAATGAATTGAATGATAAAAGTATCGCAGAATTCAGGAAATCAGGAAACAAGAATCGTGGGGTGAGCTAATTTTTATTTATGTTGTCGAACTACCCTGTAAGCATAATATAATTCAATATTTTTAATAATAAATTTGTGTGTAGAGTGTGTCCTTTAATATGATATATTTAATTGCATTCCTCTTTTAAAGATAAGGCTCACTTATGGTCAGTTTTACCTCAGTATAACGGCGATTAAAATTTGATTAATCCAACGTCCATTTTTCTGCTAATGAATAAGAACTCATTAAAGTTTGACGGTTCAGGAAGTAGACTGCAGTAATTCCATTCGAGTCTAGAGAATTAACACCCGTTAATCCTCGCAGTTAAAAATCTATCTTTATTCATTTGCAGAGTTGCATCGATTTAAGTAATGAGCGAAATTTATATGTTTGGATTTTATTTGTTATGAAAGCGCATATCGCTTACGTAACTCATAATTAAGAAAAATATTCCCCTTGTGGAAATTCTGATTAGGGTCAAGTGGGGTAATTTTAAACGATTTTCAACAATTAATTTTTTTAAGAAAAGAAATTTACATCAACAATTTCGGGGTAATTGTAAACATCTATATCAAAAACCAGAAGAATTGTGGAGATAAAATATAGGAAATATTGTAACTGTTTCGTACTATTAGTAATTTGAACTACGATAAGTTTTTTTTAGCACATGTTTACATTTTCCCCAATAAAGTATATATTTATGGATTAATATTTTAGAAAGGTTTATTAGAAACGCTTACATACACACATACAAAATAAAAACATTTTAGTAAGCTTGGTAGATCAACTTTCTAAGCAAATGTGAGATTTTTTTTGCATAAAATAACTTTAAGCTAACAAAGTAGTAGGTACCGAAAAAAACAAAAAAAATACATTTTTAAGTAAGTTTTTTAAACGTTTACTCTGTTGAAAAAAAAACACACATTTAGTTAACAGAAATAAGATAAGTAAAACAAATGTTAATCTTGGCGCCCTCTAAAACAGGAACTTTTCTTTCAAAATGGTAATAAATTCTTTCCCCCCGCATTTTAATTTCGGGGAAAGGTAACACTCCTAAAATTTGCTAATTTTTAACAAAACTTATGTCATTAGCATTGACAGCAAAATTCTGCTTAGTTTCATCAATACTTTTTAGTTCAATAACTTCCACCTCACTGTCCACAATATTTTCAACAGAACAGATGTATTTAAATATTGAAGTGTTTCTCTTTCCCTCTTTAAAAGTAACTAAAGCAAAAGAACCGGTTTTTAAATCCAAAAGAGGCGTCGGATTTATGCCTTCACCCATTTCCTTTTCTGGGGAAAATGCAGTGTCAGTACTAAGACATCAAGATTGGTCACTATCCACTTCTACTTTTAGATGGAATTTGCTTTTTGATTCCACAACCATTATAGTAGAGCCCTGCTTTCATTTTATTGCTCCTTTATTTGTATTTTTTTTGTGTGAATTGTCTTCGGTGTTTTTTTTTCTTGTGTTGCTTTCAATCTGTTTAACACTTATTCAGTGGTCAAAATTTCGCCATAACTAAGAACTATAACCTTTTTTGACTCAGGATTGGACTGTTGTATTGTAGGCACATTTTCTTTTTTCTCCAGAGAAAGATAAAACAATTTTTTTAAAGTTAAGTTTTGCTTATTATTAGACTCTTGTGAACGATTTTCTGATATATCTTGTGATTTGTGTTTGTGTTTCACTGGCAAGACGTTTACATCTCTCATCTTTTTGCAGTGCTACTATTTCAGATATAACTGAATCAGATTCGAATGTGTTTAGCGAAATTATTGGTATATTATTTGTAATTTGTTTTTTTTACTGATTACACATCTTGATGGTGCTTTATAAAAGCATAGTACCAATCATTGCCTGGACGGTCATTAGTGAATGGAGTTGATATATTTTGGGCCCCAACATATTCTTTGATAAGATTAAGTAACTCCTTATCCTTATCCTTATCCTGCATTTGCTCGAGCTAGCAAACATTCAACTATTTTATTTTCAATGTTTTGATTTAAAATGATTCTTTGCGAAATTACAGCAATCGGTATGCCGTATAGGTTCTTTAGCAGCCCGATAGATTAAATTTCCATTTTGAGGATCCCTGACTGCATTTTAAATATCTTGTTTAGTGTGTAATGGGCCAATTGTTTCTCGAGAATAATTTCGTAGCGAAATGGAAAAGATGCAGAGAAGATTCTTCAAGCGGTCGATTTCTCGGCAATGGTTGCTATTATCACCTTGAAGACCAGAAGAGTGTACGTCTTGAAATTACTTAATAATTGTTATAAGTTGTCCGAAGTTTAGAATACAACTTGCTAACATGACATTGCCCAATTAATCACATTAATCGACTTATCGATTAGGTTCCAATTTATTGTATGTGTAGAGATTATATCAGTATTCCAGCTCATGTGTTTTATATAACTATTAGCCATTTTGTGGAGACTTTTAAAGTAATTTTGCACGGAAACTATTCTTATATAACTTTTTAGTTGTTAATTGTTCTTAATTTTCTCTCTTCACTTTCGTGAATAGCTTTGTTAATTGTTGTTCATTATTGAATTTGGCGTTGTATTGCCTTGTTCATTGTTTTAACTAATACACAATGAAGCCTTTTATTATTATTATTGTTATTATATACAGAGTTTCTCACCGTAGAGGATCGTTAGATGTTTTTGGGATTGAGGAATACTTAGAAGTTCAAAAATATTGTAAAGGGTGTTTTTTTTTCGATGTATAGAACTTTAAGTTGCAATAAAACAACGATGTGGCATTGCATTTTAAATATGATTTCTGGCATATGACCACCACGGCTGGCGCGGATGTAGTTCGATCTGGACGTCCAATTTTCGATGACTTTTTCCAACATTTGTGGCCGTATATCGGCAATAACACGGCGAATGTTGTCTTCCAAATGGTCAAGCGTTTGTGGATTATCCGCATATACCAATGACTTTACATAGCCCCATAGAAAGTAGTCTAGCGGTGTTAAATCACAAGATTTTGGAGGTCAATTTACAGATCCAAAACGTGAAATTAGGCGGTCACCAAACGTGTCTTTCAATAAATCGACTGTGACACGAGCTGTGTGACATGTTGCACCGTCTTGTTGAAATGACATCTCCTGGACATCACGGTTATTCAATTCAGGAATGAAAGAATTAGTAATCATAGCTCTATTCCGATCACCATTGACTGTAACGTTCTGGCCATCATCGTTTTTGAAGAAGTACGGACCAATGATTCCCCCAGCCCATAAAGCGCACCAAACAGTCAGTTTTTCTGGACGTAACGGTGTTTCGACATACACTTGAGGATTAGCTTCGCTCCAAATGCAGCAGTTTTGTTTGTTGACGTAGCCATTCAACCAGAAGTGCGTTTCATCGCTAAACAAAATTCGCTTATGAAAATCGGGAACAACGGCAATCTCGTTTTGGGCCCATTCGACGAATCTACGCCTTACTTGATGATCGTTTGGCTTCAATTCTTGCACGAGTTGTATTTTGTAAGCACGTAAACCAAGATCCTTCTGCAAAATCTTCAATAAAGTGGATGGACACAGATCCAGTTCCTGTGCTCGATGGCGGATGGACTCATTCGGGTCTTCCTCAATGCTACGCTCTGCAGTAGCAATAGCTTCTTCTGTACGCACCGTACGGCGTCTCTGGGGATGCGAGTTATCAATAAGAGTAAACGTGGTGCGAAAACGATCCATGGTTAATCGAATTAACTGCTCTGATGGACGATTTTGTCGACGATAAAATGGACGTAGTGTGCGATACGTATTCCGCACAGAACCATTATTTTCGAAATAAAATTGCACTATTTCCAAGCGTTGTTCAGGCGTGAGTCTATTCATGATGAATTGCCAAACCAAACTGAGAATAAATCACTTGACAGCTGTTAAATCGCTCGCCATCTTGAACAGTAATGCCAACTTAAAGTTCTATACATCGAAAAAAACACCCTTTATATTATTTTATTACTAGTATTTGAATATTCAATATTTCCCAATTTTAGTGGTACAACCTGTGACATACAAATCAACAACATTTTTTCTGTCAAATTGAAGGTTTTCCTAAAATAATAATAATAATAATAATAACAAGAATAATAATAATAATAATAATAATAAACGTAACCGTCTGAAATAGATAGGGAAAATAAATCGATTGGATTCTACATCCTACTATTCAAAGATATAAATCTCCTTTAGAAAAATGAACTTTTTGACTTTGAAGATAACCTAATCGCTTTTTAAATTTTTGACATCCTCTATGCGATAAGTCAATTGTCAATACGGATTTCAAAAGTATTACTCTTTTGCTTTAGTATATTGCAAAAACGTTTATCATCAATCAAAAATATTTAAACATAACATAACATTTTAACATAATGGGTAATCAATTTAAAATAATCTTAATGTTAAATAAGTCCTAGAAATTCAAACTTCAAATTCATGAAAGAATGTTGAAAGAAGAAAGAATTACTATTTTGATTTAGCTGATAGTGTACGAAATAGCTATGACGTTTTTATAGCGGGAATAGGTACCTAGGTAGGTAGGTTAAATTCTGTGCCTGCACGTCTTGAAGTTGGCAGTTTTTTTTTTTTAAATACAAAGCATTGGGGTGCGCTACCGGATTGTCTCCTGAAAATTTTACTTCAATGTAGTTCTTTAAGTGCAACCCAAGCTTTGTGTTTGGCACACTTATGCAGAGTATCTGTTACTTATATTACATATCTAATGTAATATTTTAGAATTATGTTGACGCAGTTATTCTGCATTACGAACTTTAACACTACTGGTTCCCACCGAAACGCTAATAAATCGTTTATCAATTGTGCAACCCTTATCTATCCATTTTTACCTATTCGTTGTGCGCATTTGTAACGACCGTTCGCGATAAAGAAGAGAAAAAAAAGAACGTGGTGGCTGCGGCAGTTCCAATAACCCTCGCAGTATCTTCAGAGATGGCGTTCGACTTCCAAAAGGAAATTAAATTTTATGGTCGGCCATTTGCCATGTCCGATATTTATGTGACAAGCTTCTATTCCTTTATTTCTATCTGGAAAACAATTTTATGAATGATTTTAGATTGTAATGGAGATCATTCGCTTTTATAGATTGCCCCCGGAGCTGTTTTATGTAAATGGCCGGTGAAATATGGACGCCCGACTCAGTGTACGGCGCACTCAATAACGAAAAAGAACAAAAACCGGCGGTTACATTTCGGGAATTGTTTGTCGAACCTCGTCCCAGTTCAATAGATTTACACATCGGATTATTTCGACCTAAGCGGGTACACTGGGAACCATTTGCTTCGTTATTCCTTGATTATGCAATAGATTCGTTTGGCAAAGTACTCTATCAGCTTAATTCATTAATTCCCTAACCGTCAAAGTCACTTGACGATCGCAAAAAGGCACATTTTCCTCAAGCTTTACGTGAAATACATAATACAAGAAATCTGGCTTCTGTCATTTCTTAGAACTTAATTTTTTTTTTGTTCAAGGTAATCTTTCATTATCATTATTAATCAAATTATATTTTTTAAAGAATTGCTGATACTACGTCGTCTGTGCTTGCGAATAAGAATTTAAAATCACTAGAATTCATGTATTGCAACTATTTTAGAATAGATATCTGTCGCAAAACTTTTTTCAAAAAGATGTGTTATCCTTTGTGGGTAGATCTCTGTTTATTTCTTTAAAATTTAATTTTGACAATATCCGAAAATTGTATATCCAAGTTCAGATGGAACTAAATTGTTTCGCAAAAATTATTACTTCTTTTCTTACACCACTGCTTTGTAGATAAAGTCTTCAGTTGGAAAAACCTCGCCCGATTTAAAAATTTAGACTGCTGCTGCACTCTACCATAATCCTTAACGTACATAGACAAAATGAAGTTTACGTAAATGGGTATGGCAGTCTATCCGAACCTTTCGTTCCCATTTCAATTTTGCACGAGAAGCCCGAAAACAGTCAGCTATACGCACGTTAGGTAAGGCTTAATGGTCTATCTGTCCAAGCTTTAAAGTTCCCTAAGCCGATTTTCCATTCCATGGAAGCATATACATGAGATTAGTTCGTGGAAACTGCCGTCTCTGACGGGACTACTAATAGACGATTGATTATTAATAGCAATTTTCGTTTTGGCTAAATTTTCGTTAAAATCATTAGTTTGTTACTTATTATTTCACAAATCTCTATGAACGAAGCTCAGAAAACTTGACAAAGTCTCCTTTTCTCCGCCAAAAAGGAAAAACAGTATTTTTTCAATTTTAACATCCATGTTAGTTACAGAGGATGATTGGGTCATTCTGTCGTACACGGGTCAACTAATAAAACGAATTTAAATAAAATTGAATTAAAACTGCTTTGGGATGGGAAAAGGTCGCAACAGTAGAGCTTCGAATTCACAATCAAATGTTAACTTGCAAGATTTAACCCCATCTTATAACGCCGCGAACGTTTATCGAGAATAAACTTGATAGTGTTGCCTTAAGGGGTAAACAGCAAACCAAGATGCATACACGAGAAACTGCAAACTACACCCTCAAAACTACATCGCCGCAGGGAACCAGAGACAGAGACGGACTATACGTAATGTACTTTTTTTTTAAATTACCCCCATTAACGTTAGTTTGTCGATATTGGCGATTTTACAATTCAATGAGACCTCTGTCGGAAAAAATGTCAACCCGCTTGAGAAGTTAAATTTAGAATGGTTGCTTTCTTTTAATAAGAGTTTCATATTTGCGTTGTACATTTTATGTTGATATGCTTGCAACTTCCCGACAAACAAACTTTACAACTTTAGGAAACGCGACTTATTAATACTTGGCATTCTATAATTGAACCCTAATTTCATAGGGAGTGCTTTTGGATGGTTTGATGGCACAATCCAAAAATGCGTTTTGAAATATCGGTCATTGCAGGAGGTAATTATTCTTGACTTTCTACAAAACACCGGCTCTTTGCACACTACAATTTAAATACGATAAAATCGATTTCATCGTTTGAGATATAATATGATGAGATGTAATGAGCCGACCAAAGGTTTAAAGATAAATATTATGAAACACACAAATTATTTTAATTCTAATTAACTTAGTTTGTTATGTTATTGTTTTCAGTCAACTATTAATTCTTCTTTCATTCAATAAAGCTTGTAATAGAAAAAAGTAATAAAGCAGTAAAAGAGAGGTGATTCAAATTTCTGGGCAAGTTGTATTTCGAATATATTCTAAATAGTGCTCTGGTTGGCGAAATATGAAATTTTGCATAATAATAAACTTTATCATTAAGTGAAAGCGAAAGCTGCTTGTAAAAGGAAACGGAATATGATCGTAAATTTTCGCTTGCTACGATATTTTCTTCTGGCAAGATAAATGCGTGGGAAATTTACCTAATCCGGTACTGTTGACCGAGACGACGCATGGTTTTATTTTGCTCCCTCGTCGTTCAAATTCTAGGGATAAATTCGTCGAAAACCATACAATTGTTGGCGATAGTATAATGGCTTTGAAAGTAAGGAATTTGCGGCAAAGATAACTACGGCTAGTAAGGTTGCAGTTCACTAATGGAAATGGGACTGCCGCTTTATCCCTTTGGAGATGTGCTAATATGCATTTCCTTGGGGATTAGAGGCCAATATTTATCAGAAAATAAGGAAGAAATACAAATCATTTCCGTAGGATAAATTGGAACAGTTTGGTTTGATTTCATCGATGATATTTATCATGATTTCTGAGAATATGATTTTATTAATGTCCTAATTATTCACTACGGGTATTTTCGTCTTCTAAGGAAATACGCAGATATTATGGAAAATTTGTGTGCCTTCATCCTTACATATTTACAAATACGATTCTTAGTTGGTCTTTTAGTCCGTCGCACTATTGAGTTTTCTTTAGAATTTACTAGTCTACCTATCAAAACTAACAAATATATATTATAATCCGTGAGTTATTGAAAAGAATTTAACGTATTCGTGAAAAAGGGAATAGAGAGAATTTTTATTATCCTTTGAAAATACATACACGCCAAATTGGTCAATTTTAAAGAGAAAGTAGATGTCTGGAGGTCGATTTTCATAATAAAACATAATGGTAAAAGTCGCAGATGGACGTCTGTTTCCGTTTCAGAGTTATAGCGTGTTTTTCGAAAATGTGCATTTAAAAAAATCTCTGTAAGTTTTCTATTTTCTTTATCAATGAAAAAATTTCCAGCACAACTTTTTACTCAGAATCAAGCGGCTTAAATATATTTTTAAAATCAATATTTTTTAAAAATCGATTTCATTTATGGGACAGCGTCGATGTTATTGGACGATTGAAAAGAACTTAAAATTGCCCTTCCAGAAATATGGCTCACTCGAGATTTTGAATAACTAGGCTTGGGATGTTGTGACCGTAATACAGAAAAAAATGCGGTGGTACAGAAAAAATTGGGTTTTTATCTGACCGATCGCCAAACGGGCCGCTAAAGAAGTTTGAGGTCTCACGTTAAGCGGACGTCTCCGTCTCCTCAGCAGGCCTGCTTCCTCTTCGGTGTAAGTTCTGCTACTCAATTCGCAGAACTGACCGGGTTTTACGCCACAGACAACACAAACGCACAACGACAATCTGGCTTTGAGTATTAAAGTTTCCTTCGCGGAAACGCGCAAAAAAGATCGCCACAGCCGCACTATGTATGTATATATGTATATGTTTTTTTTTAAAGCTTCATCTAACGTTAGTTCTTGTTATGATTATTATTAATGGCTTCTAGAACCACTAGTTCTCGTAAATCATAGCGAGTCGGTGTATGTTTTTTGCAGCTTCTTGTCTGGCTACTATTAATTAAGTTGCGTTTAAATCTTCGGAAAATGTCTTTAGGAGGTTGTCCTCTTAGGATATTGATCATAGTACAAATTGATTGCTATCCCATTTATTTGAAAGACTGAAAATCAAAACTCTACTCACTAACAATCAAAATCACAATCTGACAGCTACCAGTGAGCATTTTTCCCCGGTATTATGTGCGGTCCGTCCAAACTCAACTGGTTCAAAGTGGTAAAAACTCTGTGGGTGCAACATAACTGTAACAAAATATCAAGTGTGCTACATTTTAGCAGAGTATCAAGTTCTTTTCGTTGATTCATGTCCCACATAAAAATTATTTTTTCGGTGTCGCTAATAAACAATTAATCCTAAAAATATTATACTAAAGACATTAAATTCTGCACTAAAAGTTGCAAACACAAAATGTTCCGTAACAAAAAAGTTACAGCCTATATTTTAAAATGCACATTTTTGAAAAATACCCCATAACTCTGAAACGATACTTAATATCCATTTGCGGATTTTACCCACATTTTTTTATACTAAGTCCAATTTGGCCCAGCTCGTACCAATGTATGGTGTCTATCTGGTTTTGTTCATAAGATTTTTACTTATTTTTGAATACACCTACTAAAGTGGCCTATATATAAAACAAAACTGCGCGATAAATAAATGAAAATAAATTCAGCGAGTAAATTAGTTGGTGTTTATCGGAAACCATTGCTTACGCATTAGCTACGAGGGAAATAATTTATTAAATACGCAATATATATCATTGTTTTATGTTTTCAATTTAGTACTCCGATATTTTTGGATATTATGCTATATAGTGGTACATTTATTTACAATTAACATTTACTTTACCGCATGTTTATAATTTGAACGCTAATTGATGTTTGCCTAAGTTCTGCTACGTCATGCATATATTTAAATTATGTGATTTCATTTTAAAGAACGACTTGAAGTGTGCTCGTTTAATGCTATAACCTTTTTGTGGATGTAATATTAATTTAAGAATAATATACATTTCGTATGCTGCCTCCAAATCTCCCTTACTCACTTGGACGATAACACAGATTATTTAGTACCCAAGTTATGTGTCCACTACCTTGTTAACCGGACTATAATCTGAGAGGCGCTGCGGGAGCGATGTGTGTAGATAATTCTCGGATTCGGATAACTCGGTTTTAATTCTAAACCTTATCGTATTAACTATTGGGTTTAGTTTTTTTAGTTCTTATATTTTTTTGAAATGATTATGACTGTTCTTAGTTTGCTAAGACAAAAATATTTGAGAAATTTTTGCTTCAATTTAAATCGATATATTTTTCGTGTCCATGTTTAGGTAAAGGGGAAGGTTACACTAATCCACAAGTTGATTTTGAGCAAAGTGTATCAATAAAGTTTGGTTTCTAAGATATAAAAATTGCGTTATTTAAATTTATGAATATTTATGATCAATTTTAACTCAGTTTTCATGACTATTTATTGATATTCATTTATTTTATCATTAATAATCAATTTATTATTATTTTGAAGTACTAAACTAATAACAATGATATTTCATCCAAGGAGACTAAATAGGTAATTTATAACTTGGCAAGAGACCTTCCCGATGTTAACCTCTTGATTCCGTTCAAATCATAAATGAAGAGTCATTCGCGTCCCCAACCATAGTGATTCCAAGTTTAGTCTATTTGAAATTTACTATTTACTTTTTTTGGTCTACATACGTAACGAAATCACTTATAATTTCTCAAATTCAAAAATCAATGTGTTATAATATCAGCGTATTCTCAAAATATCTAACAGGTTGAAATGTGTCAAATGTGAAACAAATAAGAAAGTTTAGAGGTGTACTAGTTATCAAATTTTTCTCAGTGTGAGTGCTGATTCCTAGGAATTAGATTAATATCTGAAGTAAATCTTACCATCAGACTCTGACTTAGATTTTGATTCAAAACTGTGAGTTACCAAACACACAGGCAAAGGAGGGCATACAATTTATAATTACGCCCAACTAATTTGGGTTCAGTTCAAAGACAAATAGAATTAACTAGATTAATAGATATGGTTGGTTTATTAAATTCAATAATTCTCTCGCAACTTCGCATTTCCATTAAACAGAATCCGAGAGGATCAATCGTTGTAACAATTTCATTGTTTATAAGTTTCCCGATTCAATTAAAACTTATATTATAGGGGCGTCCTATCTGTGTATAGTATCTTCTGTTCCGTCTGATAATGATTGGTTTCCGATTTTAAAAAATTCAAGACGAGCAGCGGATGATAAAAGTACGTCTGGAATGGAAAAATCCATTTAAGAAACGCGTCGGGTTTTGAAAATAAAAGAACCACGTTACACCGAAACAAGGCAGAAGTTTCGTTCACATCATAATGTTGTTTAGAATGCTTATATTTTTGGAGACTGCGGAAAAACAAGAAGAAGGATCGCGATAAAGTTGGCATCTAAACGTGACAAAATGCTTATTTTATTACGCGGCTTCTTGAAAACTTTTCCGCCATACGTTCGGAGTAAGCTAATTTTTAAGATAGATAAGTTTTATATTCGTCGCGTCGGACGATTTAGATAACGGCCGTATAAAATTATATTTACGTATATTGGAAAAGTTTTTCCGAACGCGTTAGAGACGGTGCAATTTCAAAAATCGTCGATTGCAGTAAAAAGTTTCTACGGTGGCGGGTGATGTGCAATGGAAAGCTGCGACAAGTGAGAAATAAACAACTGAAGACGGTTAGATGTAGCTGAGAAAAAATAAAAAAAGTGGTTTATGGCGGTCGAGTTGAGGGCGTCTTTCTAAGCAAAATAAGACAAATTATCATTTTCAAAGTTACTAACAAATTCTTTGACAATTGAGTGTATGCAAAATGGACTTGTCCAACATTCTTTTTTTAAGGGACAAAACAATTACATTTTAATAACGTAGATGATAATTTTTTTTTCATTATTTTTTCGATATAAATCTTTTTTTAGTTTTGAGGCACGTCATACAGCACCCAGTAAATCTATTCCTGCTGTTCTGCAAAATTAAACAAAAAAATACGGGTCATTGAAAAAGTATAGTATGCAACAAATTATGTGATAGAATATGCTGATGACTACAAGCTTCAGCATTCCCAGTATTTGCGACGTGACGTTCGCATAAGGACGTTATTAATATGTGTACAATGTACTTTGTATTTTAATTCTCCTTGAAACGGCTTAATGTAAAGCTCGTAGCTCTGTTTGCAAAACAATAAAAAGTGTTTTTAAAAACGAGACCCGTCGTTTGAAAATCTTGAACACGTTGATAAACTTCTTCAGTCTCTCTTGATTAAAATGGCGTTTATCCTATTTGTTGCATAATATAGATCATCGATTTTGGTAATTAAATTTATTTAATTTTAAATAAATGAATTAAATGTTTGGAGTTATCTTAAGGTTTTTAAAGTTTTTGTGTACTAATTCGCTAATAAAAACCTAATAGATTTTATTAATATTACTTTTTTATGAGCTTATTTATTTTAAATAACTGTATTTTTTAATGAGAAAGTTAAAAACTTGAAAAGGATTCCAAGTGTTTTGAGAGTACCATCTGCCTCGAAAGTTTCATTTGATAGTTTACGTATAATACATAAATACCTAATTTTATTATTATACAGCCTTTGAATAAGTATAACCCCAAATTGTTAACTTAACCTGTAAACTGTATATAATTAAGATTTTGCCTCTTTTTTCAAATTTCCATCATCGTTGAATTCAAGATATTCTAGAGCGACTGTAATGTATGTAATAGCACTAGAAATAATAAACATTAGTCATATCAATTAGTTTGTTATTTATTTCGCCAAATTTTTCAATTGATGTGAGATCTGCAATTGACATCAAATGTGCATTGGTCATTATGTCGATTGATCATCAGTCGACTTAAACCCTTAACTCTTACTACTTGAAGTAAACACACTTCGTGTTTCCAAAACTACATTAAATAAATAAATTTTGATTTTACATTGGTCAAGTCCAAATTGTCATCTGATCCCTTTGACAATCCAGCCTTTCAACTAATCCCTGTAATCCAAACTTAAGTCAACGTACACGAGCGTGCACACTTCGTTAATTGGTAATTATTTAGGGAATGAACTTGGAAAGCAAAAGAAAGAATTCGCAAAAGCCTTAAGGGCGCTTTCGCGAGGTTGATTAAATAGAGACGCTCCTTTTTTCCGGGTGAGTAAACCGGTACTTTTTTTCTCAGATTGTTTGAGCTCATTTCGAAGTTCGGCGGGTAAATAAAGCACGCCCCTGCAAGTTTAAGTTTAAACCTTTTTTTGTAAAAGCTTTTTAACGCGTCTTGATTTTAAAAGGTTTGGCATAACCCGAAACCTCTTTATGTAGTTTGCCTACGGAATTTTGGTTCATATGAGCGAGTTGTTTTTTCTCAAATGGCTTGATAATTAAAGATATACTACGATTTTCGAACCATTAGCCTTATTATAAGTTTCTTTATAATATGTTTTTTTTTAAAAAGCGTGATAAAATTGCAGTTTTTGATGGTTTTTAAAAGGAATTTTACACTCCGGAAATAGGAAATGGGGTAACGTAATTTTATTGTTTCTTTTTGACTTTCATTATTATTCCTTTGCATCCTTTGGGCATATGTATAACTCCTATATATAGATAGCAAACAGAGAGACACAAATCTAAAAGAAAACTTACTCAATATTATTGGACATTGCGCAGTACAGAGGACATCGGATAAAACTATGGGCCACAATTTTTGGAAAAGATAGTAAGACATGGATGTAGGTATCGTGGTAAGGGAAATAGGAAAGAATAACAGCAGCTCCAAATCTTTGTCATACTTATATGATTTCAAAGATTCTGTGTTATAATTTTTTGGGGAGAGTCAAGGGATATTCAGAAAGTGCAGATCATGGCATTGTGTTGGACCTGTTTTCAGAATAAGAGCAAGAGCAAAACGCAGGGTGATTTTACAAAAGAATAATTCGTTCGCCATTTGGATTATATATCCATAAAGCAATAACATTCATTTTAAGTAATTAACAAATTTTTGAAGAAAACATAAGGTACTATAGATATTGAATGAAACTATAACATATATATTTAAAAAAGTGCGCATTTATTTAGAAAAATATGTTTTATAATATTTAGAATCTAAATCTAAATGTTGAGAGACATTTGACACACTTGCTATGATTTCTGCTACGTTAAATGTATAAAATTAAGGGCGTGCCATGCTAGGTTAGACTAAACATCGACCAGATGCGCGTCTACTATAAGATTACAACTATGACACGAATTTTATCAGATATCGGGAAACAATCTTTAACGAATGGACTAGACTACACCCAGATCATAACACCATGCCACAAAAATATTCTTGCAGAGGTAGAGCTTCAACAGCTGAGATATCAAGAACATCAAACAGAAGATCACATCACGTCACCAAAGCAGACCACTAATTCAGACTATTAACCATACCGAGCGGAGCCACATAAAAGCAACGAAGATGAAAGAAAAATTCGAGCTCTGTCTAATGCTTTATGATGGTCTCCCTATTAATAAGAAACACCCTGTACCCATTGTACCAAAAACAATAATGCAAGCGAACTCGCTGTTAAGAGAAAAACTTAATCGCTTTAGTACACTGCAAACACTCGTTCATTGGGTATACTGTATGGTTCTGGTTACAACACAAATTCTGAAGCTCAAACTGGTGAAAAGCAAACAGGAGTATCAAGAAACGCAGCCACCGTGGGAAAAGAGGCTGAATAAAAAGATCGAAACACTTAGAAGACATATCGGCGCCCTCCAGGCCTTTCTAAACACAAAAACACCATCAACTAGACTTAGCCGAAAAATAGCGACCCTTACGGCAAAACGATAAATTCCCGCTAGTAGCAAGAAAATAAAACCTTCTTCGAAAACCAACAGCTGCCTTATAGGAAATTAGACGGCCTAAAAAGTGTGCAATCAGGACCAACCAGGGAGGACATGACGCAGTTCCGGGACGATCTTTGGGAGGACCCTGTGGCACACATCCGTAACAACCCTTGGATGGTGCAGTTGAAAAACTCGCAAGCTGATGTGGCACAAATGGAAGATTTCCAAATTTGGGGGAGGATGTGAGAAATCTGATGGCGAGCCCTAGAAATTGGAAGGTTCCAGGAAAAGACAGAGTACGTGCCTTCTGGCCTTCAAACGAGCAATTTGTCGATGGCGTGGATCGGTTACAAAAATTCATTCGATTGCGTGCCGCACACGTGGCTGTTGGAAGTCATGGAACAAACATACACCACCACCACAAGCAGATATATACAAAACGAGGCATCTTTCAGAGAGATAAGGTTTCTCCGCTGTGGTTCTGTTTCGCACTGAACCCACTAAGTAAGATGCTCAATTCAGGGCGCAATGGTTACTGTCTCTAGCGAAATCCACCTATATCAATAACGCAACAGTTCTACGTAGATGATTTAAAGCTATATGCATGTGGCGAGAGGCACCTTACCTCCCAAGTTGAAATGATATCGCAATTCTCCCAGGATATTGGAATGGATTTCGGACTGCAAATTAAGGACGTCGATTATGAAGCATCCACGGCTTACCTTCGAGTTGGTTACCTGTTTCTAGGAACCGAAGGCCATGCCATTCAGGACAAAGTTGTCCCCACCAGATCTTATATTAAACACGTCCAAAAACGAAATGTAGCCAAGCATATCACCGCCGGATGCCCAACATGGTCGCAAAGGTCATCCACCAGGCAGTGAGCAGAAATCTCAAAACTGTTAACGTAACAAAGCCTACGCATCAATACCACCCGCTCGGAAGCATAAAACAGCGTCTGCAACCGTGTATTGGGACACACCAATACAAAGGGCAAATACCCCCCACAACAGACCGGACATTGTTATTATCAACAAAGCACAACGCGAGGGTACATCATTGACATAGCCGTGCCTCTGGATGATAACGTACAGATAACCTACAGCGAAAAGATTCGCAACGCAAAATACGAAATGCTTTCCTACGAACTAAAAGCACTATACAATACTTTTTATAAAACTTCTCGATTGCTCCTGCGTCGGTTTTTGTTCACTCGAACTAGCTAACGTTTTATCCTGTTAGCTTCTTCAGAGCTTGGCTGAAACTGGCTCGCATTTTACTCTGTGCCTTCTTTTATATTGTTTGAGGGGGGCGGAGCTAAATGAGGGGCATAAACACCGTCTCTGATGACTGATTCTCATATTGGTGACAGGTAGAGACCTGAGTCGCGGTGAAGATTGTTAGGTTGCTTATATATCTCTATATAAGCAATTATATATAGACTCTCGGATTTTTCGTTGGTAGAAGAAATGATTACAAGCAAGAATTTTAGTTTTTGTCGAATAAAATTTTATGTCCGGTTTCCTGATTGTGTTCGCCAACTGTTGATGAGTTTATTTGTTTTTATTTGTAGATGTAGATCTCTACGAGCATCCATTCTCAGAAAATTTATATCGCTATAAAGATGAGAAGTATGATCAAATTTTCGGATCCCATAGACGAGACGGAGACATGAGTTTTGAACTCCTTGTATTCGGGTTCGACTCTCAACAACCGTAGACAAAATCATAATAATTAAAGTTAGACCAGACAAGTGTCTCGCATAAGTGTGAGCAGTAGATTTTTTCTAAAATAGATTTTAAATGTTCCTTAAACCGAAGCTGAGTCTCAAATACAACCACCTGATTCTTTGCAGTAGCTACAACTACAACTACCGACTAAAGGCATAGTTTTGTTTTTATTTTCGAAAACCATGGTGCATGATTTCGTAGGGTTTAATTTGAGGTTGTGGCCACTAGAAAAGTTACTTATAGCATGTAAATTGCGATATATATTAGACTTCGCCTCAACATAGTCAGTGGCATCCAAACAACAATAGAGCTGCGTGTCATCATCAAATGCCTGTACCCTACTGCACAGAACGGAGTTTGAAATGTTAGCAGTATAAACTAAAAACAGCAATAGCCCTAAAATGGAGCCTTGCGGGACTCCAGAGAGCAAAGCAACCTGATCGGAATACGTATTATTAGATAATATTATTTGCAACCTGTTTGATAGATATGATTTACTTAAACTACACGATGCTGATGAGAAACTATAAAACTTTAACTTACTTGTAAGCAAATTGTGATTAATGGTGTCAAATCCCTTTGAAAAATGCACTGACTCTATCGTCAACAACATTAGTTAATGCAACCGAATTAACAAAACGTTTCCTGAAGGCGCACTGCATGATTTATTGCTTATAAAATGATCATACATTTGAACATACAAAATTCTCTGAAATATTTTTGAAATTGCTGCTAGAATCCTGTATATTCGTAGATAATTGAGATGGTTAGGATTACTTATTTTTTAAAGCAGTTTTCCTATTGATATTTTAGTAAGTAATTCTTTTCCAAAAAACAGTTTATAACATGTGTTATGTATTTATCTATGAAAGGACTACAATATTTTAACATTAGTCGTGAAACTTTGTCGACCCCGGTGGATTGAATTTAAAATTTGATTTATCTCAAACTTCGGCCATCCTAAAACAGAAGTTTAGGTGATTATAGTAGTTATTTAAATTCGGATCAGAGAGTATTGCCGGTATTATGATATTTCTTTGTTTGCAAGGATTATTTTCTGTACACTGCGAACCTCACCTAAAGTAAAATTTCTAAGAAATTTATAGTTATCTCAGTCCGTAGGAAGTATACTTCTTTTGATCTTTCTTAGAGCATCAGTACATAAGCACTGCTACTCTTTATAATTTTAATTCTAATTCGAAATTTTTGCTAAATAAATAGGATAATCAGAATTTAAAAATGGTTATGATTTTCACTCTCTCGCGTTGATCGCGGCCGCTAATATTTATAAGGACAATGAATCAGATTGTCAAATGTTTCGTTCAACGGTCGCCTGCAAAAATTCTCATATTCCGGTTTCCTCTGCATCAATTTCAAATTAAACATTTTTATGTCCCTACATGGACAAGCGCTGCCTGACGGGAACCCGGGTGTCCCACTGCATAAATCTTTTTTTGGGTCGTGTTACCGATATTAAAACACGTGTTCTTTATGTGGAAATTGTAGGTCGCGCTACGGGGAAACCGTAATGCCGTATTTCAAAAGCCAAGTTCGTTGTTTAGCACTAAAAATGATCCCCAGCCGGATCGTTTGCTTGGCCTATGGTAGAAGAAAACGGCATCAAAATCCAATATATAATAACTCAATTAAAGCGATGCATTGGCATAAATGACTACAATCGACAAATCTAAAAGTGAACGATTTTTACCTTACTAACCAAAACTTACTGCTCAAGAATTTTCCGACATTTGCTCTTTCTCTTATCAGTTCAATTCGACTATAACTCAATCATGATATTTTAGATGCTCTTCTTAAATAATCCATTTGTACAGCTTTCTTCAAATTCTTCAGTTATGAATATACTAGTTTTCACTAATATGACTTCCCAGGTACGTCAATCTTCTAGTTGAATGTTTAATAGGGTTCCCTCGATTACGAGATGATGCTTCATTCGTGGATGTTTTCTGTTGAAACACCAATTAAGGGCAGTATTTTATTATAACATTGATAAGTAGTTGGGATAACAACACTCGATGATATTTTCAAAGAAATTTATTCAAATAGATTCTTAAAAATTCCACAGTGAGTTGCCCCTCCGCGCATGTTGAAGATTGTAATACGTTGTAATACGTAATTAATGTGGGATTTTGGGTTCATATTTGAGTTGTTGAGGTGAACTGCTTCCAACCGTTCTAACACTAGAAACCATGTACACCGTGTGCTAAATAAAAGGATCCACTATATGATCTGGAAACCCATAGGAGATACGAAAGAAAGTTGCGTACAAAAGTTTCTTGGACTCTCCTGAAAACTTTAAATATTATAATTTTGTTTATACATGATGTCCTAAAAGTGACACCCCGACATCAACTTTGTTATATTAAACCCTAGATATTTCGACATTTTTGGAATCCTTGATTAAAATAAAGGTCATTTTCTTAAGCAATTCCTATTAAAAATTAATTTTTATTAAAATAGGTGGTGGCGTTTTGGTGAATTGAATTAACAAAATCTCAAGATTTTCAAATGGAACACACTATATTTTTATTCGCATATCAATTCTAGGACAAAAAGTCAGGTAAGTTTGTAATTTATCTTATATTTAAATTTTACTTACTTTTTGAGCTATTCGAGGTTTTTTAAGATTGTTTGTTGATGTTGTTTTATAGATTTATTTATTGAAATTTGTTACCTCGTTTAGCTATAACCTATAACCTTTAATTATTTATTTTTGTTAGATATTTTCAACCAAGCTAGGTAATTAATTAATGATCCTTTAAATACGAATTCTGAAGTTTTATTAAATCTGTTAAAGTGTGTAGTATAAATTCGATTTTTTTCAAAATTTGGACATCCTGTATTGTTAGCAATATTATATCTTTAAAAGAAGTAGTATCATGTCTTTGCTATTTAAGAAATAATAATATCGGCAACAAGTGACCTAATGTAGGCAGCTTTCATTTTAACAAGAATTTGTGCAGGTGTTGTGTTAAACCTCGAATATCTCAAAAAGTAAGGAAAATTTAAGTATAAGATGAATTACAAATTTACCTTATTTTTTGTCCTAGAAATAATATGTGAATAAAAATATTTGGTGTTCCATTTAAAAATATTGAGATTTTGTTAATTGAATTCGATAAAACGGCACCACCAATTTGGGACACCCTGTATAAGCTGAAGCGCATCTGTTTAAATGATTGAGTAGTGCATCATCTCCTTAGTCTGTGGTTAAATTTTCATTGCAATACCTGGATCAGTACCGTCACAACACAATTTTATATGGGACAATCAAAATATGGAAAAAAAACACATAACCTCACTTTCTGCCTAAACTAGGCAAAAAACCCTGTATCAACAAAATTATAATATTTTCAATCTTCAGGAGAGTTCATGAAACTTTTATACGAAACTTTTTTCGTATCTCCTATGGGTTTCCAGATCGTATAGTGGATCGTTATTGGGCACACGTTGTACCTTCTTGTAAGAGCAGTCGCACGTTTTATGCCAAATTTAGGTTCGCGTCTTTCTTCACGTCTTAGGTGGACTGTTCTACGACTAACGTCAGTGCACAAAAAAACACCCCATTCTACTCCAGGTTTCAGTGAGCTCTGTCTTGACAGCAATCCAGACATAGCAACCGAGGTATAAGCTCCAATTCTTCGATAAATCTGTCGACCCGTAGTTCTATGGACACAAAATTTTCGCAGTTTCCTTCGCAATCACTCAGAGTGGGACAAAAATGTTATCGTTTACTAAACTTCAACCAACGAAACATCATAAATTTAGCTAAGTATATATAGGGTGTGCAATTTATATAGGCACATATTATTGAAATCTGTGAAAGTAATCAAAGTAATCATATAGCATTTGGTAGAGTTACTCAGCTATTCGATTCAAACAGGCAAAATAAATTTTACTTTCAAATCAATTGTCGGCAAGATCGCCTGAAGAAACGTCCTCGTCGGGTTCAACGTCTGGTCATTCCGACAACCCTCGGCTCTCGTAACTCACTATTAGGACAACGAAGTCTTTCGTTAAAGAAGTCTCCGGAGTGTGTTTGAGAAAAACTGCGGGGAAAATTTTCGTTTCTTTCCAACAAATTAGCGAACATATTTCTCGAAGGTTTGACCGTTAATGGGACGACCGCTGGCCGATCTAATGAACGCATTGTCACCAAAGAGGGTGCGAGATATACGACTGGCGCCATATAACTACTGATATCAAATAACTTTGATATGGGACGAGTCCGCACACGATTATAAAGGCGATAATTGACCTAGGCGTCGCGAAATGGTAACCGCTAAATCATTTGTGGTTTATGGACCGAAAATATGAATATTTGTTACTTGATTCGACAATCACTGAACCTGTTATACAGGGTATTCGAAACTGAGAGCCTGTAATTTTTTTTTGTACAAAAATAAGTCTCGTCGCGGAATTTGCTCTAAATTGAATGGAGGTCAACAGGGTGTTACAGGACGTTGCGAAGAACAGTTAAAGGCAGATTCTATATCTAAAAATATAAAAAAAGTTAATATCATGAGTGTGGTTTTGGTTATCAACAGTCTTACAGTTTATTTTAAATATGTCGAAAACGCGTTAACCTATTTGGGACACCCTGTACAAGCTGAGGACTATCTGTCAAACTGATTGAGTAGTGCATCATCTCCTTAATCTGTGGTAAATGTTGGTTGCAATACCTGGATCAGTAGCGTAACAACACAATTTTATATAGGCCAATCAAAATATGAAAAAGAAAAACATAACCTCAATTTCTGCCTAAACTATCCGAAATTCGAATACGAATTTCTTAAGAAAGTGACTATGCAAAATTCGAATAGGAATTTCTTAAGAAAGTGACCTTCATTTTAACCAGGGATTCCAAAAATGGCGAAATATACATTATGTTCCATTTTAAATAACAAAGTTGATGTCGGGGCGGAAACTTTTGGGACACCCTGTATAAAAATATATAATATCTGAAATCTTCAGGAGAATGCAGGACACTTTTGTACGAAACTTTTTTTCGTATCTCCTATGGGGTTCCAGATCGTTTAGAAGATCGTTTTATCTGGCACGCGGTGTACAACATATGTTCAATAATTTTTTCTACATCGCTGACGTCAGTAACGTCCATGACGGCAAGTCCATGTTAAAAAGTGTCTCTTGAACTTTTTCATTTTTCCGACACTACATGTACGTATTATAATTATATTGTAATACACTATTATACTTTCTAGACACGAAGTAACTTTCTAAATAATGCATTAAGCATTGGTACCGAAAGCATTTTAACTGATCTATTTAATAATAATCTAATATAATATGTTCGAGTCCGAGTTCATTGATTTTAATTTTAATATAATTTCGGTTGGATTAATTTCAAGTGAATGATACAGCGTTTTATCGTGCATTTTGTAATCTAAATAATATACAAGTTTTAAGGATTTTATTTTTTATTATTTTTATTTTATTAAAGTTTGTTTTATTACATGTAGCCTAGACTGCAATAAGATATCTTATAACCGACAAAAAACACGAATTATAAATTTTATATCTTGCAATTTCACTTAAAAAAAGTTACATCTGTATAACGCTGCAACTAAGGGAACTATTTTGTTCTTTATTTGACTAATATGGGCATTACAATTTAGTTGCTGGTCAGGCATAAGCCATAAATATTTAATTTTATCAACTCTTTAAAAAGTAACATCATTTATCTTAATGTTAAACATATTATATTTTTACAATTTTTTGTTTAAATAAAATGTGTTTAGTTTTTTTAATATTTTTTTTAATTTGTTAATTAATAGACAGTTTTAGTATCCTTTTAAGTCATTGTTTGCTATATTTGCCAATACTTTTGATTTTTTTATGTATAAATTAAGACCGTATCATCAAGATATACAACTTATACAAGAGGGGCCCAAGGACGGAACCCTGAGGGATCCCACAATTATTAGCTATAACTCTGCTACTGCAGTCCTCCAGAGTTATGTATTTTCTGCGGTTGGTTAAGTATCATCTAATTAGGTTGGACATAATCCTGCTAAGTCCCGATAAGCAAATCATGATCGGCAACATCGAACGCTTTTCTTAAGTTCTCGAATACGGCCAATATAATATGTGTAATAAAATTTTCAAAAAACAGTGTATTAAATTTGAAGTCTAATTGCTTCAAAACAATAAATCGCTTTTGCAAATTTTTCCTAACCCTTGGGAATATTTATTGTATTGTTTGACAAACTTTAGTAATCCAATCCGGAACACTTTTTAAGCAAGATTAACTTTCGGAAAGTAACACTTTTTCTACTTAAATCGGTATCTTATCGTTTCTTTCTGTAAACACGTGAATTTGACCCCACAAACACTACTGATTTAAGTATTTTTTGAAAAAAAAAACTGCATATCCATGGCCGTGTGCGAGTGTGTTTTGCAAGGTTACAGAGCACAGCGTTGGTCAGTGCCAGACTCTATGCGACGTGACAGGGAACCTAACAATAGGACAGTAGCGGCTGGAATTGTTGGACAGTTTTTTTTTATTTTTTATGTATTGTTAAAAAACAATGCATTTGTTGGTACAGCGCTTGACTTTCCTTGGCTTCCCGTGAACAGCAACGACGCAAAGTAAATCCTGAGCTACGTCACATGTAAAACGTTGGCGTTTGCCAAAATTCATCTCAATGTATTTTTAGATGAGGAGTTGGTTTTCAAATATATGCCGCATTTTTTTTAATGCTAAATGTTCAGTTCATGACCTGTGTGACATTCATTCTGGAACAAATGTTTTGGATGCTTGAACGTTTTAGAAATAACTAGTGAATTTTTGCGTTTTGTTGGTTTTCTTTTTTCCTTTAACATTATATAATTTCCTGATCTACGATTTTATAACTAACGGGTGTCTGTTTTAGACCTAAAAAAATACGAAAACATGTGCTAGTATATTTCCAAACAACCTGTATTTTATATCTATGAAATATATCCAAAATTTACGAATGCTCATTTTTATTACACTAAAATTGTGTGTTGAGGATATTTTGCAGAAAAATAGTCTAAGCATCGGCCTAAGACTAAAATTTCTAATAAAATAAAAAATAAAGATTTCTAGACTTTCATTAAAATTTAAATTTGCATTAGATTTGCATAAATTTTGGACAACATAAAATATTTAATACTACGAATATTGTTGTTCGAAAATCACTACTACTGTGTATTAGTTTTATTTATTATTATCATTCAATGGTTATCTCTGCTTAAACGAATTTGAGGCCATCATGTTTGAAAACTATATTTTGACCCAACCGAAAATGCAAGTCAAACTTTCTGAATATTTATGAAGCAAACTAAGATAACTAGGTAACTGGGGCGAAAAGTTGCTCTTCTCTATTTCAAGCGAATTTGTGAATCGATATATGTATTTGAAGGACGGGTGCTTCTCTTGAGAATATTCGGTTGCAATATCTACGATATGCAGTGGCAGATTCGCAACGGCTTATTAATTATAATTAGTGGCAAAATTTGTAAGTAAATAATTCTAATAATTGATAGGTAGATGGGTCGTCCTCGAGATAATGAAATTTGCAAATCGAGTTAATACCCTTCAGTAGCACTTGAATAATGTTAAGCAGCTAATTATGCAGAATTAAGATGCTATATTTTAATTAGGATCTGTATAATTTTTTAACTATTTCCACTTTACGTTTTATTGTTGTAATTAGTTAGGTTTATGGTTTTTCATAAACCCAACAAGTCCAGGTACGGGCCTGCCAGCAAATTTGTTGCAAATTTACCATTGCCTTTCCGATAAATTACGTTGAACCAATCAAAATAAAAAAAACATAGCGGCATTAAATTGGTCTGACTTGAGTTTTTCGTCTTCAATTTAAATAGTAAAAAAATTAACCAGAACGAAAACGAGCGTCGTTGTAGAATCCATGGGAAAATGATAATTGAAAATATCTATAGAAATGAATTTGCATCCCTGCATTAGTGAGCTGCCCGGTAAATATTGAAAACCATATTTGTGAAAATTTTTTTTGGATGAATGATATAGTAGCTATTTTCTCCAGAAAGTACGATTTTACGTTTATATTACGGCTATTTAAATAGGTGTACAATTTATGAGTAGCTCTGTACAGATTGCTTTTATTTTTTTAATTATGAAGAGATGAATCTGATACTCCAAGGGATTAGATATTTGTGTAGGCTATTCTTCTTTCTTGTCTCTTTTTTTAAAACTTTAACTTAGTTTAGTTAAAAATCTATTTTTAACACAATTTCTTGACACTACCAGCTCTAAGTACTAGACGCCTGCCGTTGTGACAACTTAATTATAATAATTGTATATTGTTATTTTAACTAAAAAATTGTAAAAGAATTCTGTTAAACTGTTTCTACTTCGAAGAAAAAACAGATATAGATCTTCACAATTCTATGGAATACAAAACATTATTATTGGTCTAATTCAAAACAACTAAAACAAATTACGTAATTGACTTTAAATTCGATTGAATTATCTAATTCTGCTCACCAGGACCTACTTCCAAAGGACCATATTATAGATTTTTTAGTATTTTCTAAAGTTTTAATTTTCCTATACAGCAGCATTCAATGAGAAATTTATTGGTGTGAGATGACTCGCCAATGTTTCGAAAACTGAATACCGTTTTTTGCCTCTCAACCGACCAATAGGCAACATTTTTTCCCGAACAAAAAATTCTCTTCCAATTTAAAACAAATACGTCGCATTTTATGTGCACTTTCCTGTTTGCAGACATACAGCGGAAAACCATATCCTACGTACATTTTTAATTCCATTGAATTCCATCTGGTTCCCATAAACGACTGTAAAAAAAACACAATCGACGTTTGCCATATTCGCAGTTTTCCGATAAAATTAATTCCTTTAAATTGTTCAAACGTCAAAAATTTACGAAATGCTGTAAGTGGATTATTCAAAATTGGAATTGTTTATCGAAAATTGGTGTTGCAATACATTCTAACCAAGGGTTCAATAAAAATTGTTACAAAAGTAATTTTTCGAATATATCGAAGTTTTAGAAAAAATGTTTAAAAAATAACGAGTTTTGATTAGTCACTTTATTATGTGCAATATGAAACCTTGGAAAGCATTTTCAAAATGGAAATTAAATTAGTGTTGATAACTTTTTATGAGCAAAACAGAAAAAAAAAAGTGGTAACGCCTCATTTGTTTTTTAAAGTTTGGTCTTCTTTTCTTAGCATTGTTTAGAAATGTTTTCCAATTATAACTTAACATAATTAACACTACAAATTTTCAGTTCCAATGCACCATTTCACAACGTAGAAGAAGTGAAAAAATAAATTTCGTTTTTATCAAAAAAAATTTTGCGATCAAAATGTCCCAAATGGATCATAGACCACATAACAAGGCAAACCAAATAAAACGAGTCATCAAGTTCTCGTACGTAAACTTATACACAATATCAATTATATGTGAAATGCAATGCCGCAAATTACTTGAAGAATGTTTTTCATGCGATTTGGGTGAGACTGGCCTCCATTTATCATCACAGCCTATTTATGCAGAGATACTGGCTTTACTTTCTAGACATAAATATTGTACTCGGAGTATTAGACCACTATTATTTAAATTGTGAATTTGTTAATACACTTCCGGTTAATGTGATAAACAAAAATGAAACATTGATACCAAAAAGTCTACCGATTCCGTGATGCAAAATAGTTCCCACTCGTATTATTGAATCACAGGCTTTCGAGCATCTCCCACGTCGCGGCGACAGCGGCAAATACAAAACGCACACAATACAACAAACTGCAAAATGCATCCCCTCATCAGTCCGAGGGTTGCAAAGAACCGTGCGACGCTTGCCCGGAGAGTACTTTCCTCGATCTCTTTTTGGACCACCGACGCCGACGACTCGACGTCGAAATTTGCGTTTAGTGACGCGCTGTTCTTCCTTCGAGGCGGTTCGTTATAAACGAGAGTTCAAAAGTGGGATTGCGAAATTTATATTTAGTGTCTGTGGCGCCAAGTTTGATTTACGAACCGCGGTGTTACCCTAAGGTGCATTCCATTTCCTAATTATCACTCACGAATTTGGATTGTTGGCGACTTTTAATCACGCAAGTAATTTGAAAATAAGTTTTTGTTGGTGTGGGATATGGGTTTCACCGCTCAATTGGCCGCCGAATGGCAAACGATACATAAAATTTAATGGGTTTTAAAAGTTATCGAAAAATACAAAATATGCAATAGACTGTCGATAAAAATGCTTTCTGAGAAATATACGCTGGATATTTAAATATAGGACGGTATTATCTACATATGTAAACATGTTTACATGTTTGTTCCCTACTGATAATAGAAGTTTTATCTGATACTTATTCTAAAGTTCAGTAGACTCCATGTATACTTTTCTCATACTCCCTTAATCGAATTTGGTATCAAGAACAATTCTTCAAATTTGATTTTCAAATGATTTTTTGATTGTTTTGCATTTGCAATTTTCTCTAAGTTTAGATGCATGTTTCATATTGTTTCACAAGTTTTCCATAGCTATTTTGAATGACAGTATATTCTAGACATTTTCTGAAATGGCATAAATTTTGTATCTTTAAAAGTGTTTTATAATGTAAGTTAACGCAGAGCAATGCCTTATAGAAGACAATATATCATGTCACTTTGGACCCTTATAACACGGAAGCGTCATCGATTGTAAATTTCCCATAGTGTAACATTTTTTTTTTACATTTATAGGATTGCAAAATTATCTCAGTACAATTATTACCTGACTTAAACTACTTTGATTCTAACCGGTTCATATAATTAACTTAGTTGTTGTATACTTTCATATACAACCACACAATTTATATTTTAAAATCAGTCATTTTTAATCAGTTAAATTTTTACTAGAAGTTTGACATGTTTTTTTATACTTGTCTTCAAAAGAAAAATGGGAGTTTGCTTGCCTCCTAATCCTCTAAACCTAAAGGAACATGACATGCAGATGTAGCGGTAGAGTCAAAAATAAATAACAATTAAACGGTCACATCGCAGTTGATGTAATTTTCACGTTGGAATTAATATACCGCTCATTAACATACGTGACCATTAAGCTGCGTCACATTTTTCGACGCAAAAAATTTTATACATTGCGGTTTAGATAATTTGTAACCATTACGGCCCAGTGCAACGTTTCATTAAAACAGTTCGTTTATTGACTTTACTAATTGATACTAGAAAAACATTTACTTTACTTTTTAGGTTACTTGATCACGGATGCAACCATAAGCAAATAACTAATTAGTTCTATAATATGAAGTAGCAACTGAAGTTTGGTTTTGCTATTTGTTTGTGTCCTTTTGTTGACCGTGACATCTTACATAGTTATAGCTTTTCTATTAATAAAATGATTTACACTAAACCGCCAAACTACTGAGTCCTGAGGCTCAATTGTTTAAATTGTGCATGTTTGGAAATTATTGCTGTTGTTTCAATGTAATTAATTAATTAAAATAATAATAGTAACATGTTTTGATATGAGCTTCTTTTCTTTCCCTTCTTTTTTTTTCTTTTTGTATTGCTTGCTTTTTGGTTTAATATTGAACCGTCTTAACATATAATTAATATTCGACGATTGTCATATTGTACTATTATAATTTTTGTTATTATAATTATCATTATAAATTTATACTTCGACATTTTTGACCTGTTAATCAACATCTCAACTTCAAATTTTTGTAATTTGGCTACTAGAAATTTTCATACGGACTGGTGCGTATATCAGGTTGAAATTTTCAAAATATAAAATATTTACGTATGCCAAACAAAATATAAATGTTCTTTTATTTGCTTAAACCAATCAAAGTAATTATTTTTTTAAATTAACGTTATTTATTTATAATACAGGGACAAACAGCCGAAAAGAGAAAACGAAAAATTGTGGAAACACACAAGACATTTTTTTGCAACAATCGTTGTTCATCTAATTGTTATGAATTTTTTAAATTTTGTTTGTAGCAGCTGTGTCGAATTTGAAATGTGCAAGTTATATTCGGCTCAATTCAAAGATTCAACATTCAAAATTTTATTATATTGATTTCAAAAAATAATAGAATGAATTGTTGTTTTCCTTCGACATTTCATGTCATTTGCTTAGCAAACATTGGTAATAAATAGTTTAAAAATGAGGTTGCTTTGCAACCATGTCAAATAAGTGAGAGTCGGAGATAATTAAAATTTAATCGAAAATTTCGAAATAATTTTGTATGCGCAGTTAAATCAAAATTCGTATTTAGAGCAAATACTCGTATGTATTTTCGGGATGACACTAACAAAACCTAAAAGAACGCCCTGTATACTTGAAATAAAATAACAACCGTGCCCCCGATACGAGTATCGCCTTTTCCACGATATGTTTCAAATGGCCCCAATTAAATGGCACAATCCTATCACGTGCCTGCCATAAAGAAAAACGGAAAATCTCAAAAGAAATAAGGGTGGAATGCGGTTGCTGTTTGCTTTTATTGAATACATTTCGTTACTGCCTTGTTTATTGAAATTTTCATTCGAAACTGTCCGTTATTTTTAAAAAGTTGACCGAATAATAAAATGTGCCGTATTTGCATATTGTTAAGAAAGTTCGACTTCGAAAAGAAAGCTGCTTGAAAGCCAATCTAGATCCCTGAAGGCCTCCCTAACTTGTTACCGGCGTTCTATATTATTCACCCAGAATAACTTTTTTTGACTCTAATGTAATTATAAATCATATTTCGGAGTCCCGGATATACCATTCATTTTAATATATAGTGTGATTCACGGCCTTATTAAATGTTCTATAGAACTAACAAATTAAACTTTTCCATATTGTCAGAATTAGTGATAATCTATATTGTATAATAATAGTTGTTTGCTTCAAGGTGGTAGACACTGATTCAGTAGAAATACTAAAAGGATGTCGAACTTCCATTGTCTTTATAATGAATAAAGACAATGGAAGTTCGACATCCTTTTAGTATTTCTAATAATAGTTGTATTTAATAATTTTACCTGCGGTTTATAAAAAAATAATAAATTATATGAGTATTTGTTTAGAAATTTTCGCAAATGAACTATAATATTTGCGTCTGCAAGGGATTCATAATCACCTTTTTTGCTCATGAGTTAGGAAATTCAAGTGTTTTAAGTTTGTAATATATCACAAAGCATCAAATGTAAAAAATGTAGTCTTTTCCTAATTTTAATAATAATGAAAAATATATTCCAAGGATCTCCACAACTTATATTATTTCTTTGGATAGATGCTTGCATTTTAGGTGATTTTAGGTATAACACAGAGCGCTCCACTACATGCATATTATTGGGACTTCATTATAACAGATACAAGTTGATTCAAAACTAAGTTATTTTTGGGTCATTCAGAGACATACAAGAAATTTTGTTTACATAATGGTCGCCAAAAAAAAATTCTTTATACTATTTTCTCTTCAAAAGTCGTAGGGGATAATAAAGTTTCATTTTTTTGTTCTCAGAAATTTACAGTTACTCATACTGATATTTTGTATGTTTAAATCGTCACTGCTTAAATTAATTTGATTAATTAATGTATTTTAATACCTGCTCCATGTATTAAAATACTCGATGCAGAACAGTTTTGGGACAGCTAAATTAGGTTTTGCGGCCATTTAAATGGCAGTCACGTCTTCGTAGTCGCGGTTGTTAGAGAATTATATATAACCTTGTTTCGCTTATAAATTTATTTGACAAAGTATGGAAAAATATATCACTGCGGTGCCTAGATTCCACTTCCGAAATCAGTTTTAATTAAAGGACAAAACTGAATTATTAAATTTTTTTCGTTTGTGCGCGAATTTTGAAAACGTTTCCAAAATTCTTAAGTTATATATTTTAAGATCATCTCATACACGGTTAAGGCGGAGCTTAGCTTTACATCTCAACTTATTTTATCCTATTCTTTAAATTTATATTTACATTTAGGTTTGTTCATGTTAATGCATACTCACATTATCTTAAATTATACGGGTTCTTCAATAATAGTCCAATGTTATAATTTACAACACAAAGTAAATATACGATCGTCTAATAAAATAAACCCTTAAATTTATAGACAATCACACTTAACCGATTATAACGAAATACGATACATACTAAAATTTATAGTTAAAATATTATTTAAAGTTAAAAAACGTATTTTGGAGTAGAATACATTTAATTCTTCGTTGAAAGAAAGTCCCCTTTAATTTCACTGGACAGATGAATAAAAAAAATTCACTGCCTTAACCTTACCTAAGGAGTAGGTTAACAAATAAGAAGAATGAAATATAAAATAAACCCTTAAATTTGACAATTACACTTAAGCGATACTAACGAATTACGATACATACTTAAATGTATAGTTCAAATATCATGTAAAGTTAAAAAACGCATTTTGTAGTAGAATACATTTTATTCTTCGTTGAAATAAAGTCGCTTTGATTTCACTGGACAGATGAATAAAAATAATTCACTGCCTTAACCTAACCTAAGTAGTAGGTGAACAAATAAGATTTTTAAAAAATGTGCCCTGCAGTGGTAAGAAAATGAAAGAAAAATTATTCTACTAAAGCATTTTAACTTTAAATTAGCTCTATCATAGAGTGCATACAGGAAAAATTGCAGATGAAACTATTTAGGCTGATATATATTCCTTTTTCTTACAAACCAAAATGAAATATTCAGCAGTAGTATCGTACAAAAGTAGTAAGTAATAAATATACAATTACATATAACTGTATTATTTCAACAAATTAATTGAGCTCCAATGGTACTATATATTACTGATTTGAATTTAATACTGTTTCGGGGAAAATTTCTTTTCACTGCAAATTCTAAATAATAAAAAAAATATATATTTTACCAGCTAATTAGAAATTCTATATTCAAATATATTACATTCTTAAAAAAACAAAGGACAGTATCCATGAGAGTTTTATTGAAAATGCCTAGGCACTTCTGGGTTCAAAATTGATTAAAAGAAATAACGGTTTTGAATGACTTGGAAAAATACGAACAATGAGTTGATTATTAATTTTTCTGAATTATCATTTTATTGACTTTGGCTCTGTAGTTGTAAATCCCCAAAGCCGCTCCATATATTTTTTAAAATACGTTGTTTGTGACAAACCCTCAAGCGAGATATTGGCAAGCAATTTTGGAAATGTAATTGGTATAACCACATATATTGTGAACGACTCAGACTCTTGTTGACGGGCCGATCCTGCTGCAGTCCTATTGACAGCATCTCGTCGGTATGGATTAAAACGGTTTCCGAAACATGCTAGTAAATCTCCTGCAAATGAATTATTCGTTGCATCTAAGTGCTATTTATACGGAAGGAGTGTTTAAGACGTCGCGGCGTCGGCCAATGAGCTGTGGAACCCCCTCTTATAAGCGCGATATTTGGGATTACGAGCGAATACCTGATTAAGGGTGCTTTAGAGTATTCTGCGTTTCATCGATTGACGTCAGTTTTTGAACCGACGAAATATGTATTGCGTTGCGAAGTTCTTGATTGGATGGTTGTTACTTTGTAAAATTTTAATCGTGTATTGATTTTCTCAAAAAAAAAAGTTAAAGATTTCAGATTCTTTCCCTCGCCTGGATATTATAAACGTATGAAAATTAGTTGGGTTGATGCTTTGAGGCCATAGTGATAGCCTTCTTATTGAAAAAGTAAGTTTGACACTTGCTAAAGTGAGAATAGAGGCGAGAAACATGGTCTTAAAAAAATTGTCATGACCTTTTTATGCCCAAGATTCATCTAACCAACGTTAAGTGACTCTAAAAGCCGTTACAAATTCAACCAGGCAAATCTGACGTTGAGTTGGCCTTAATTCAGCTTAATGAGTTCGCTCCAAATTTGCCTTAATTACTAGTTGATTCATCCCAATTGGTTCAATTGGTCTGCACTGGTTCGGGTTGTAATGTAATCCCTGTAACATTATCGGCATGTTTTGTCTCACGTGGTTGATTTGCACCCTTTATCGAATTACAGTTTCTACTTGTTATTTTCGAATTTCATTAACGGATTAATAATAAATATATGATCCTTGAAATGGTCTAATGGCCGAAAATGGTTTGCAATTAGAAAACAATTGTCAATATCGGGAAACAAACAACGAAAGCTTCAAATATTTCAAATTTCTTTTGATAGGAGGAATTATAAATATTTAATTGGATAATTACAAGAATTATTGGTAAATGGAGAGAACAATTGTGAAAAACATTTTATTCGTCTGCCTTCTTTGAAACCGAGAAAGTCTCGTTATAGTATTTACACGGAAGATCTAACGCCCAATTTATATCAAAGAGGGCATTGCCTCGACGAGGCAAACACGTTATTAGTGCCCTTTTTCGAGTAATCTAAGCTCGAGTAGCATCGATGCGTTACTAATTGCGTAACAACGTAATTGCAGGAACAACGCAGAGTACGCCTAGGAGGGAGGTGAAGAACGTTTGCACAAGATGTTTTACTGAAGACGCACCCAAAATCAAGAATTAATCCTTATTAGTTTAATTTTTATAATTTAATTAATTGGAAGAAACTTTGCCCAAAAAAAAAGAACAATTGCATATAGGCTTTTTGCATAAATATCGCCGTAAATTTTAATTACTGAAAAAGGGATGTCATTACTTTTTAATAGGAATGGTAACTAAGTGATAAATAACCGAAAAGGGATTTTGTTCAAATAAATTCCTTCACTTAATGTTCGCACAATGGCTAAACAAAAGCTTGACTTCGAGCGAAATTGCAAATGAAAATCCTGTGGCCTCGCCATTATTTTAGGTATATGGTATTGCAATGTGAGTGGCGTAAAAGTCACGATGTCAAATGTCAAAAATTTCAAAAATAAATATGCAAAAAAAATTAATTTCAAACGAGTGTGAAGGATCTGCATGTCTGCGTTTTTCTGTTTTTGAAGATGAAGGTGTATTTTTTAGTGGGAAACAACTAAATTTTAATGATACACACGAGCATCCCTTCTCTATGAGTGCATTTGGTCGTGAAAAATGTTGATTGAAAGTAACAGATTAGTAAAAGTTTTATGTCGTCAACCTACCAATTTCTGCGCAGTCAAGCGCAGTAGCGTCGTTTTTAATGTCGAATAGCGAACGAAGTAATAAGCTCGCTAAATTCGACATAATCTGAATGCGTCAACACGAGACTTAATCATTCGAAGCACGTCTGACTCTTAGCTGAATGTTATCTGACGGTGACAGTGTTTAATTAAAATAACGTATGGAATTTCCAGACAAGTGCGTCGAACCTAACGAGTTTCGGTAAAAATAATTAAGGATTTAATTCGTACAGCGCGGTGCGCACTATTAAAAATGGTCAATGTCAATGTCAAATGGGTCGAAAATCTTAAAGAAGTCTTTTAACTGGTGCTCTCTGTAAAAATGCGTGTGTTGTCATCACGTTCTAGGAGCACTGCATGGGGTATTAAGAACAACCAGTCATCATGCCCTTTGAGACCATTTCACACCCACCGCAATTGGACATGAGTGGAAAGTAGCTGCTGGTCGATATCCATGAAGTCGATTGGAGCTTGTGCGTTACAGTCATACCGTTCTCGGTTGGTTATGCTATTAACTAATGCACAAAGAAAGCTACGTCTGGAGTGATATCAAGGGATCCCTGCTGGAAGCAGAAGTGGAATCGAGTGGTTTCGAGTGACCAGTGACGCGATTGTTTATGAAATAAAGATGGTCGTAGAAGAAAGAAAGGTGCCAACTTCAATTTAGTCTGGAGAGTGGAATCAGACTACCTATAGTTTTGATAAACTGCAACATGAACGCTCAATTTTATATTAATAACGTGTTAAGCTAAGGTCATCAGATTTTCCGCCAATTCAACATGTATTGGATAGAGTGAATTTTTAACAATTCCCTTGAATAAATTTGAAAACATCATCGATTGTTATTCGTAGTTATCCCAAAATATTCCACCAAAGAAATTACGACAAAATATTTTTTTACAGCTTTATTTGAAAATGTTAATTCAAATTTATAGTTTTTAATAAAAATTGTTTTAGTCCTTTTATATGTTTTTTACACGTATATTCTGAATATTTTTTTAAATGTATTTTATTTAGTTCTTCATAAGTTCTTCATAAGAGATAGATAGAATATTATTGCATTGTTAGAGTGAGCGTAATTTCGGAATGGGACAGCACGTGGCGATTGCTATGGCCCGGCTGCTATCTACCGTTGCCTAGGCAACCAGCAGTACAGTGTTTCATTATTCTCATACCTCCAGGCAATTTGTACAAGTATGTATCCAAAAAGTATTGGTATCAAAATTATGAACCATGCATCACTGGCCCTCGCTGCAAGCGATCGAGTGGCTTCGGGTTCACGGGCGTCTCCGATCGGTCACTCTAACATTAATGACAACTATTATTAAACGAGTTTAGTAATTTTAAGATTATTAGAAACGACGAGATCCAGATCAGTAATCAGGAAAACAGAAAACACGTATTTTCTATGGTCTAAATAAATTTTTGAGGGCCGCGAAACGCACCCCACTTAACGTTTAACGTATTCCGTCCCCATACGAAAAATGTCGTCAAACTGCAGCTATTAATATTCCTGTTTGTGCGCCGTTGTGTGCAATTTCTAGTCGACTAAGTTGTCACGCCCGTTCTTACCCATTTTTCCTTGCCTGTTGTTTTATGCATTTTTCCATACTAGGGGAACTAACGTAACAGTTGATTTCAATTTTTCGCAAATGAAACACATCAGCCACAAGTCATTCATAAAACTGCCAATACACGATTGACAAGTTGAGTGAGGTGCTCTCAATCATGAACATTGGAAATAAAATTGTTCGATAATATTTCTATGCGACGATAGGTACTATCGTTGTGTTATAAATAAAATAGGAAATTTAAGATAAGTGTACGATTACAACGAGCTGTCAATATTCGTTATCGGCGTTATCACAAGTATAACATTTTTATAAATATATTTTATAAAGCAACTTGCGGATGAAAATATCAAATTTTATTTAAGTATTCATTGGTTTTCTAAAAATAATTGTTACAATTGTATAAACAAATGTGTGATTACAGTCACGTCAAAATATTAATGTCCCTCTAAAATACTAACCAACTATCCCATTGTCCCGAAATATCTACATTATTTCCGTAAACATCTAATTTTGTTACCTTATTTCAATTTTCCGCTCATCATTTGTCAGCGTTGGGGTCAGGACATATTTCCAATTAGGTCCCCTGTCTGCTATTAGGCTGTCCTCTGAAACAGACCGTCACAGATTCAGATTTAATTAATTTCGGACCTGTTTGCAGTGAATTTTCTAATTACGCACTTTGACGCTTATTGAGAAGGGTAGATAGACACTGTGCTATATCGAATTTATCCATCATACGTGCTGTACGGATAAGGAAACTTAATGGAGTTCTTGCAATCTAAGATTACAACCTCGAGTTGAACCCAAAGTTTTTTTCCTTCTGTTACCGGAGTTCCTTAAAATATCGTGACGGAATTTTATTTCACCTACTGCTATTTGTTATAAATCGGTGTATTATAAAAATCTTATTGCTATTATTATTAATATCCTAAAATCCACAGACAGAGCTGTACACATCAACTCTGTGGCTAAAGCTTTATATCATTAATAGGCCTTACATCAGATACAATAAATGCAATAAATAAAATATCACATTAAAAATGAAATGATTGAATTCAAACGTGCCCGAGCTAACATTATCCTACCTGAATTAAGAAATCCGATTTAACCACTATTAGTAATTGTTTTAGAAGTTTGTTTGAAACATTTATTTATTTGTAATATTTTTTTAATTTTAGTGTCAAATAACTTTTAACGCGAAATAGTACAAGGAAGACAGATCGAAATTATATTGAAAACTGTTTTCGTAGGGTTTTTGTCTCCTGTTTCTGTATTGTTTCAAAGCCCTTATGGAATTACAATTTTTTTAAAATGCATTATTTGTAGGAAATTGAAACAACTGATGCAATTGCCTGGCGCTAATAATATTGTGCATGTTTCGAGCAGGGATAATGCGCTTTGAAACCAATTCGTTGAATAAACACACCTTAATAATCGCGTTTGGAGTGTTAACTGCAACAACATCGAAAAAAACCCCCACGGTATTTTTAATGGCTCGCTACGCGGCGTTGAAAATTTGCTTTTATTGTGGAGGCGTTGGAAAATATTTGCTGATTCTCAAAATTTTTCGAGCGGGTAAAAATTTGTTTGCAATATTTATGTTCGAACCAGCGAAAACGTTTAAACTAAAAACAAATAAAATAAAATTTGTTTGCAAAGCAATAATGGATCGCAAAATCTTCAAATGGGTGCAGGACCGGCTTGATTGTAAACCACGGGGTGTTAACGCAGACTCCGCATTTTATTGCATGCTAGATTGCAATTTTTAATAAATTTTGACAATGTTTTTGCTTATATAGCCAATATCGAAAAGAAAAATCAACAAATTTTGTGTTACTTTTCAGCGAACTGCAAAAGGCGAGTTTTTTAAAATCATAGTACAATAAATCCGAGATTTTATCAGATTAAATCGTAATAATATTTACAAATCTTCTGGATTCCACCTGCGTCGGTAGTGGATGAATCGAACTTGCTGACGTTTCACCAATCATCCTGTTGGTTTCTTCGAATTTCAGTGAACCTCTGGAGGAGCCAACAACGAGAGATTCGTAAAAAGTAATTTTAATATTATTGTGTATACGAGCTGGATGGAAGTCTAATACTTTGTACATTATTTTGAAAAGAGCATTTATTTTTAGTATAGACACTTATTTTGTTTATTTTTAAAGTTGTACCAATTTAAAAAAATATTCCTCAACGTTATAAATAAAAGTACAATTCATAAATATTGATGATCAATTCAACCTCAAAGTTAAAGGAAATTTGTTCAAAGAAATTTTTGGGAAATTCTACACGTTTTTAATTCGTAAAGTGTTTGGTTACCCCGTAAGCTGTGATAGTCAAATTAAACTAAATTGCGCCTCTCATAAAGTCGCTTTTTGAAATTCTGATGCTAGTGACAGTAACAGAGTAGAAAATTTTCCAACTTATTGGAACTTTTCAAATCATCGTCGATCTATAACCATCTCTCGCACTCGCAAAATTCTCCTAATATCCGGCAACCAACTTTGATCATTTCGGAGATTACCGTGAAATATGGCAATTTAACAAATGATCCTACTAATTTAATTAGAACCCTTTGAAAAGGGCGGCTGTTAACCCAAAAAACATGACGGATGAGCCAATTTAAAATTGTTAAAAGGTCATTAAATAATGATGAGAGACAAATTCGCGTTCTACAAAGGGACTTAATAAAAATTTTTAATGGTTTTCGGAGCACGACCCTGATGAACATTTAAATCGTAATGAGGTTTAACGCCACAAGAAATTTGTTTTTAATTAGAACACGACGTTTCGCAAATTATTTAGGTCGGTTTTAAAAATAATTCGACCCGTTGGCGGGATTGAAATTTTTACAAGGTGTATCGGCTTATTAAACTTGGATGAATTTTTAATTTCTCAGCAAGGGATTCGGTATATGCGATATGGAAAACAATTAGGGTTTATTCAAGGGAAAACCGCTTTGGTTAATGGCTCCCTTTCTTGTTCTGGGGGAAAAATCAACAAAACGGAAATTAACTTTTACTTTTGGAAGTTAATCAGATAAATTTCTTACCCGGTTTATATTATACAAAAAAAAAATTTTTTTAGGAAAATCGTATCTCGCGAAAACGGTATTTAAGATATAAAATTTTATACGAACCGCATTGGAACAAACAATCGAGGTAGACGCCATATAAACAAGAACCGCTAAAAGTCGATTTCAGGTCGTTTTAAGAAATTGAATTTTTAGTTGAGGTCGCGCCGCTTGCATTGGAGTTTACTTTCGGGTAAAAGTTAAAATGTTGTTCAAACACACGGACCGTTTGGTTTCGTTTCATTAAAACTTATCGAAAGTTCTCGCAACTTTTCATTTCTAATTTATATTTTTTAATTAAATGTCGGGAATGATGTTTCGGTGCGTTTTCACGAATTGTCAGCTCCAGTAACTTTTTCTTTTAATAAAAAATCGATAGATTGATTACTTAAAGAATCACACATGTTTTTTTTCCTTAGTGCATCTCTGCAAGGGATGCTAATTCAAACCTTCAAAATAGTTATTTATATAGAATCCTTTCGTTTACAGGAGAATATTTATTAAAAATATAAATATCATGAATTATTTTAATTACACAAACTAATATTTTTATATTTGTAGAGAAATAGTATATTCTTAAATGTAAACCTATCTAAATAGGATAAATACTAACTAAATGTATTGTCAATATTGGTGATATTATGCTCTATATTCAAACTCCTTGCTTAGACACATATTGGAGAAGGTAAAGTAAAAAGTTTGCACATCGCTTGTTCCTGAATTTAGTTTCCTTATGTGGGTAAACAATTAGGCGATTGACAAATTCTAAACTCGAATATATCGAATCTCTGTAATTTTACTTTAAGTGAAAGTAATTTTAAGAAATCGCTTCCAACAACTAGAAGCGGGTTATTGTGTAACCAAATTTCTGTGTATTTCTTGTTTTAAAACCTATAATTTTTTCGAATCAAGAAAGGAATTGGCGAAAATAAGTTGTTTGATCAAAAACAACCACCAAACCTTGTCTAACAAAATTTCATTAAAGCAATAATCCTAAACTATAAGATTCGTTTTCCTCATAACCAGTTTGCTGATATGTCTAGTTGGTTTGGCAGTACATGACAATATTCAATTAAATCTATTTCATTTTCTGTAAAATAACAGATGTTCATTCTATTCTATCTATCTTTGGTGCATCCCTTTCCTTTTTGGATAGGGCGCTGCGTTCAGACCCTTCGATCCATTATTCCCGCGTTTTCACTCCCTCACCTAGTAGAGCTCTGTACTGTCAAGGAAGTACAGTACCTCTTTTATAGGGGGTTTGGATCGTTTCTCGGACTCAACGAATTGAGCTCCTAGTACTCTTAATTAATTAATGCGCAGCTGGTTAGGGGATGAATTATAGTTGTATCCTCTTCTAAACACAGCCTGCATATCTATGGAGGTGCCTTCTTAGATGGAAATCTCTGGTCCGAGATACGGTGTTGCCAAAATTAAGTCAGTAAACCCATATAAAACGCCAATAAATACAACAAATAACAGAGGTTCAAATTTAACGCTTAAGGTACTCCAGATGGTGCAAATTAAAAATTCGATTCAAGCCCAAGGTCTCTTCGACCAAACAAAAGCAAATGCAAACACATTTTCCCTCACTCCTCTAAATAAGCTCTGCACTCTGGAGAAAGTACTAATTAGGAGATGAGCACAGTCCACATGCGCTCTACATTATATGGAAGTGACTGTATCGACTGTACCCTTTCAGTTTCGCATTTACCGTACACTAGATACTTGCCGATTTAAACAGTGAATTCAAACCTTTAGCATCGGCGTTTCTCTGATTTACATTCTCGGTTTTCAGACTGCCTCTAGTATTAACTTAGATAACGGCTTGTCCCAGAATGCCAGTTTCTAACTACTGTCTGGTTTTCGGAACTGAATTTTGTCGGTTATGTGGTGGATTAAAACGAATTTCAGAAACTACCAAATAATCGTGTATAATAATTTAATCAAGACTTCAAAGCAGATATTTAACAGTGCAAGATTTTGATGTCAATTAGATAAGATTAGTAGAATTTTTACAAAACGATGACGTCAAAAATAGAATACAGCTATAGAAGGGACATATATGAAAATTTGCGTAGGAAATCAGAAAGTTTAATTATTTTGTCAAATTAGATTTTTCGGTAGCTATGTTGTATAGTTTAGTGCCATGCTAGAGAATACTAGTTGCAACAAGCAATACCTTATCCAACAAAAGCTCCTTCATTACATTTAATTTTATATTTACCCGCATATATATTGTTGTTTATTTTCTCTGGACGAGCCCTAAACTGTCGTATTAAATTGCGCGCCCTCCATTGGGTAGCATTTTGTTCCTAAATATCCCTACAAAAAAAACGCCTCGAGAGGTCTCCGCAAGTCGTAACTAACCCCCTAACGAGTATCCGGACGGGCTCAATCAACCCTGTCCGCCCTTAATCAGCGGGAAATAAGCAACAAATTGTCATCGAGTCGATTTCGCACTTCCCGCAAGTAGAGTATCGTTAATTCCGCACGTGACAGCCCTGTAACCGTTTCGCGTAAAAGGGCTTTTAGTAGACATTTCTAATCTGCTTTATAGATTAAGCGATAGATGTGATTAACTATCCCGCAATACAGGCTGTCCGAAACAACTAGATTAATGAAAGGGTTATTTAATAATGCGGTTCTAGTTAGATCTCTCCCAGGAGGCATAGCAGATTGAATGATAATTAGTATTTTAAAGATTTTTATATTTGGGTGCTGTGTCGTTTTTTTCACTTAGGACTGTTCCAGAACTTTCTCATACATGCGCAGTCATGCGATTAGGGAGCTATCTATAGCACTCTCCCATCGCTGACGAAACTGATTGGATTATTTTTGGCCCATACTCAAATCATTCCTTAAATTCTAATGTAATTTTTATTTGATGTTATGCGATGGACTTTGATTTTTTTTCCTTTTGTTAAAGACGAAATGGATTTGAACAACGATTTTACGAACTTCCAAAAACGTCATCAAAGTTAAGTTAGATTTAGATTTAATGTAATGACCATTCTTTTGATCGGGTAAAAACGGAGCACACGAAGTTGGTGTCGGGTGTGGGGTTTCAACATTACAAAAATCATCTTCCCATCAAGTTTCCATTTCTAATTCAGTTAAATATTAGACAAAGAACAGCTACCTTCGCAATAATTATTATCGATAAAACTTTGATGTTTTATAATTTTGTTTTTAGGTATTTAGGATTAAAAATTTACGATGGCAGAATTGTAATTATTGTAATTAAAGTTATCGTAAGTAATACTTGACTCAACAAGCGAGTAATAAGTATTTTCTCACCAATGTGAAGTGGTATTGATTTTAAAGGAGGATTAAACAGTACATTTTTTGGTTCAACTTATAGTGATGTGACTGTATAATTAATATTATGACATACGCAATCAAGTGAGTGAGTGAGAGTGATAAAATCCGGATCCCCTTAATAGAATTTAAAAGTCCGGTTGGTTAATAAAGAAATGTCTAATCGCGATTCCTATGTTGGGTCAGTCCATCAACTGACTTGAAAAACGCACTTTGTCGTTATGAAATTTATTATCTTTTTATCTTTACCGGATTAATAAATATTTGACGATGGCGGAATTGAATTTTCGAACGTCCATCCCCAAACAAAAAAAAAGTCCAATTTTATTGAACACCCTAAATTAGACAGACCTCGATGCCGAAGCCCTTTACCACGGACGGCCATACAATCGAAGTATTATTAAAGCTTCCGGTGCCGTTTTTGAACGAATCTTATAGAAATTTTACAAACGTAAGCCAATATTTTAGGTTTTAAGAATTCTCTGACTTACCGAACGTTTTATTGAAACCATAAATTTCCAGATTTCGCACACTACTTTTCCAGGTCACTACGGTTAAGCCTCCGGGAAAAGGACTAAAGGAGGGTTCTTTTAGCATACATCTTCCTTGTGCCTGGCATATTTGATGTTGATGATGATTTTATTTTATTTCTATTTTTTCTGGTTACGGGATCGGTTATTTTTCTCACGTCTCTTGCGCACACTACATTTCATCGAGTGAGTTGCTCAATAATTTTTAAACGAGTGTCAATATTGTATAATATCTAACATTACACATATATCTCAATGTAGAAATTAAATCTTTGTTAGAAATTAGATTTTATAAATCCAGTTTTTTGCACTTAAAAAATAAAAAAATAATGATAATTTTCACATTTTTTCCTTAACATACCTTATGAACCAAAATGTTGTAAAGGAGACTGCTGGCGTTTCAAAATACAATATAAGTTTTAATTTAGCACTTTCGACCATTTTGCTTTCTTTCATAGCATCAACAAAATGGTACACATAAACCCTTAATCTTCATTATCATATTATTAATAAATTATTTCCTTTTTAGTTTACCGATGTTATTTAATTTATTCAATTATTCAATTATTAATAGTTCCCACAAAACTACTGCCTTTCATTTATTATCTAAAACAATTTCCATGACCCCAATTCGCGATATTATGCTGCGCATTAAATTGGTTTTCATTTTCCAAAAAGGGAACGCGTTTACTCATCTTATCAGAAATAATAAACGTACCAAATTTATCTATATATTACTAGACGTATTTTTCGATAAATCTGTTGTGGCCGCACGCATAATGTATTAAAGTGGTTTCCTAAATGCTTCTAACTTTATTGAACATGCTGCTTTTACGTGATGACAATGCCTAAAGCGTGAAACTGGATATAAAATTTAATAACTTTCCTCATAAAAGATGCACAAACAGCCAAGTGAGTTAAAGTCGACAATCTTTAAAAATATTGATAAAATAGTTGCGTATAAATTGGGACGACTGAACAAAACCACTCCAATATCCTTCGTTGTATTATTGCAAATCTATATATTGCAACTTGTTGTATTATTATGTAATTTTTTTACGATGTTGTTGGATATGATTTCAGTATTTTTATTTTGGCCGCTAATATCAAGATTAAATTTATGGTATAGATGAATAACTCTTATCTGGTCTCGAATATATTATCAGTAGCTAGAATATTAGCGAATTAATTTGTAATTACCGAGAAGTGTTCGGATAAAATCGAAAACTATCTCTATATCGCCATTGTAGAAAAGTAGTTTAAGAATTTTTAAAACTTTTTAAAAATAGTATATTATGCAAAACTATTGATAATAATTGACTGTTCTAAGAAGTTTATTGCACCTCTACTCTAAAGTACTCAATTATGCACTGATGAAGCTTGCACAAAGTGTCAGTTTATTAGCCATTGTCGCTAACCAGTACGTGCGTTTCCGGTACTTTTAACATAGGTTTGGAAGTGGTCAAACCTTTTTATATTCATTCCGGTTGATATATCATAATATACTATTTTCTACGACCATTACATATTTTAAATACCACTCAAAAGGTTGCTGCAAACTCGTGACAAAAGTACCAGAAACGTTTGAATAGAAAAATGTACAGTTGCGATCAATACACAAAAACACCTGAAAATCATATTTTAGGCGGGGCTATATTTTATCGCAACACAATTATTTTATATTTTGCGCAAATCCCAACTAACTTCATCTCTTTAGCATTCAAATAACTAATGATTGGTAGGGAAACGGTTAAATCCGTGACGTTAAAATCAAAATAGTACTAAAAATGCTTAAAAATAATGCCAATTTTACATTATTTTCTAATTAGCGAACAAAAATTTGCTCAATCAAATTTTCTAGAAAAATCTAAATCTGAAAACTGATTTAACTAGTTTAATAATAGCACACGAATTCCAAACAATTTTTTTTCTATAAAGCAAAAAAATATGTTTATCGCCTTCCTGTCGGTATATTTTGCAGAAAAATCAAAGTAGCTGAAGTTTTCCACGTCGTGACAAATCGGCATATATTATATTTTATATCAGAAAAAGTTAATGAATGGTAGTCGTGGAACATAGTAGGCAAAAATAAAAAAGTATTGACACTAGAGGAAGTTAATGAATTCATAGGCGAGGCAGATTGTGAAACCTATTTGATATTTTAGGAACATTTCTAACGATTGTTTTAGGTATTTTTTAAATTACTAAATATTTTCATTGACTTCCTTTTGGGACATTTAAAAAATTGGTATTTCAGATGCTTGCCGCTGTGAGGAATGCACTAAAGTGGCACTATGACACGGAAGATAAAGATGGCCCGTTTAAGAAGGGCCTATACCCTATCTCGACACTTACGGGGGTTAAAAAACAATTGAAATGACCTTTATTTTTTTTTATATTCCTAATCGTAAGTTTTTTATATACAGTGTGGTAAAACGAAGTTACATTTTTTTTTTAAATAGAACACCCTATATTTCCAAAGATGATCGCTAATAAGTTCGAAACGGTGCATCACAGACCCGTACATCATGTATATCGTTGAATTTGTCTTTGAAGGGACTATCCAAAAATGCAATAAAATGTAGAGTATTCTACTTTAAAAAATATATATATTTTTTACCACCCTGTACATAAAGTGACGACTAAGAAAATAAAAAAAAATAAAGGGTTTTTTCATAGAAACTATTTCAATTTTTTTGTAACCCCCGTAAACGGGCCACCCTGTACCCGATACGAAAACGAATATACAATGAATTACTAGTTTTAAATTAAAAATTAGTTTAGTAAAACATCTAAAATCATAAAATTCTGATACCTACACTCGTAGCTATTTTCGGAGAACTTCAGCTTCAGTTTGAAGCAGTGTATCCTTCGACCGATACTTAGGAAACCTTGAAAATTCTATCAATTATAAAGTTTAAATATTAAATAAAACTTTTTACTCTGAAATTCCAGAAATGGACTACCTTTCAACCCCAAAACTCGCAAGACCACGAGGCGAGTCTAAATTATATTATATCTAAATTGATTCTTTGTGAAAATATACATGCTGCTCACTAAACTCTAGATCTCAGTAACGGTGTAAGTCCTATGGAACCGCCGTTGGTAAACAAAGAATCAACGTCGAAAAAATTTGTTGTCTTTCCGTTCCCCGTTTTCTGTTTTTTGATTTTTTTGACGATAACTTCCTAACAGTTTGAGTTAGACTGTTCAAATTTGAATCTATCGATTTAAAATTTGATGTACATATGGAGATTAACTCCCTAACGAAAGTCCAAGAATGCAAACGAAAAAATTCTTGAAAGAAAAATTCACGAGATCGAGTACTATAAATCTCCATTTTACATGACTATATAGCCCATTTAGATACTCAAAACCTTTGTAATTAAGGTTTTTACATATTGTAATAGGAGTCTTAAAGTTCCAGCTATCGACTTTAAATTTAACAGAAATGTAAAAGGCCATAACCACATCTAAAATGGGCGCAATCAAATCTCGCCAAGTATTGTTTTACAATTTTTGAAAATTTTTGTGGGTTATTTTGGCTTCCAGAAGAAAATATTTTCTCGGAAACTGTTGACCCGATCAGCAAATTTTTTATCCAGGATTCGCGGAAGATCCAGTGCTATAAGTTTTATTTCAAGGATTTTTTCGATTATATAACCCGTGTTTCAGTTATGGACGAAAATGCAAAAAAGACGCTGAAAATTGTTCTTTTCCAGAGTAAATTATTAGCCGTAAATCAAAATTCGTAAAAAATATGGTTAACTGGTTTAAACAGTATAATAGACCGCATCAAGAGCTATAATTTTTGTATTTACGGTTTTCGTCTATCGCTGTTTGTCGCGCTCAGTCTACACGCGATGACTTCATTGATTATTACGACGTAGTTTTAGAAAAAACAATTATTTTCTCGAAAACCATTTTCTCCAGTGCAAAAATTCATGGGCCATCGTCGAATATTTTTATTTATCAATAAAATCAAAGTTTTCGTTTGTGTGGGTAAATTATTGGCCTTAAATTGAAAACGGCAAATAATGAGATAATTTGATTTAAGCAGTATCCTAAACTGTACCGAGAACTACAATTTTTAATTTAGTTTTCATCCATCACACAGAATGTGCGAGGTATTTGAAAAAATGTCAATGCAAACCGCTATTACTGGTACAAATTTTTATATTTATCAACGTTTGCCCTTGACATTGAAGTTCTGCGACCTTGAAAGACACTTTATGCAGGGTGAAGCGGCTTATATATTATTACATTAGATATAAATATTGGTTCATTTTTAAAAATTAATTTCGGTTTTATGATGAAAAATTGTAATGAATTGGCAATTGACATTATAAAAGTAATGTATTGCCCCCTTGTTCGATCTCAACTTGAAAATGCAACACGAATTTGGTCACCTGCTTATGATCAGTGCATTGATTCCCTTGTGAAGGTTCAGTTCTTGAGTCATGTAATTTTAAGTTGGGAATGCCAGCTGCAAACCTGGACACAAAAGCAATATAGCAAGGTTAAATCTAAAAACACTACATGATGGAAGAATTTAGTTCGATTTAGTATTAATCTTTAAATTTTCTAATAATATTAAATAAATGCCCTGGACTACTACACAGAATTAGCCTAAACATACCACAACGTAGCTTGAGAACTTTTGAACTTTTTCACATAAATTTTTATTATACATATTATGGTTATAATAACCTGTTCGATAGAGCTTTACAATTTTTAAATGAGCACAGTGATATAGATTCTTTTAACTTAATTTTAATTTTTGAGACCGCTGCGCGAAATAAGGATCTGGTGCTTTTTCCATAACACTCTATTAAGTTTTTAAGACACGATGTTTAAGATCTCGATCGTTGTATTTAAACGCAACAAGACACCAGCCTTGCGTACTGTATCAGTCCAGCAAATCCTAGGTATGCGACGATAAACCCACATTCCAAAAGTTTCATAAAGCAAGAAGGGAAATTTGTAGCATTTGTAGCGTATTTCCTGTTCAACGTCCCATTCACTGTTCAGACAATATCCGAGGTAATCAATTATTTTTATATTTTTTGTCTAACTGACAATAATGTGGATTTAAAGCGTCACTGCTAAGATTGGACTGTAACTATAAGGTATGAACTGCACTTTTTTTGTGTTATTTGAGCATATATCCAGATATATTTTTAATATCTTAAGAACATCTTAATATTTATGCTTATAATGAGGAGATTTCGTAAGTTTCATAAATAACATAAAATAAACTTAGGTAGTGCAATTTATCATATTTCATACCGGGTGACACAGGAAAGTGGGAACACTAGAACTTTTAGACGGCTTGAGATAGCGATTTGAAATTTGTAAGGGTTAATATAGGCCGAATGTCCAATTTTTTGACAATATGTAGTCAATAGTTACACTTCCGGTTTGAGCAGAAACGACAATAACTTTCGAATTTTAAATGTTTACATATATTTCTTTGCATGAAAATGAGAAATCCACAAAATATATTTTTTTCAATTTTATTATAAGTGAACAAATGGAAATCATTGTTCTGCGTTCTAGCTGCGTCGCTAAGAGAAGTGACATTCGAATTAGACATCTCAAGAGAATCTGTGAGAAGAATTAGATGATTTACCTCTTGTCGCGACATTAAATATATATTTTCAGCAGGATGGCCTGCCTCCCCATAATTTTAGAGATGTCACTGACCACTACGTCATGTTTATAGGGATAGACTAATCTCAACACACGGTCCAGTCAATTGGCCCCCACGGTCACCGGACTTGATATCGTTAGATTTTTGTGTTTGGGGGTATGTGAAAGACCCTGTTTATGTATACTCTAGTGTTGGACGTACAAGAATTGCAGCGAAGAATATCGTCTGCATTTGATAGTATAACTCCGGAAATGTTAGGAAGAGTTACAGCGAATATAATTTCTAGCGCCTTGGAATGTCGTATACAAGAAGGATGATAATTTGAAAACAATCTATGAAAGTTTCATCTTAAAATAAATTGGTTATTAAGTAAATATCTATCGCACTTATTTAATTGAAATAAATACAAAACTCCAGTTTCAAAATAAATGAATGTGGTGTTTTGTGTCAATGTAAAACTTGTCCTATAGTAACACACGTTGATATACCACTTTCAAATTGATTCTACCGACATTTTTGAGGTTTTATTCTCATCAGATTTTATAATTTGAACCTACTTTTCAAAACGAGAAACTTTTATTATATAATATCACAGGTCAACAAATTGCGGCTTAAATATAAACAAAGATGATTTGATTCTCAACTCGCCTTTCAGCCTATCTCTTTGTCTTGAGAATTGACAAAGCGATCTTTTTTAGTGACTATCGTGAGCAGTTATGCACGGCTGAACAAATCCATCAGTTCTTTAAGGAAGTTGCAAAAAAAATAGAAAAGAATACGAAAAGAACACACGGGCCCAGTTTTGCAAACGTTTTACGAAGCAGCAGAATCGAACACAAAGGACCTTATGATACTAAATTATATTTACGTTTATAGTAAAAGAAGGACAAATTTAGACCGTAACTTTTTAAGTTGCCTAACGCGACTTGCCGGGAAGCCTTAGGGGTCCAACTATTTCCGCCAAACGACAAATTTAATACCGTACCCGAAAAATTCCGAGGTTATTTATTTCGTTTCCGATAGTTTCGGGCGTCTAAATACTTCCGCGCTACGAGAGTTCGTTTTCGAACATCTCTAAAACTAAAACCGGCCATTTCCGCCGTTACCGAACGTCAAATATATAAATTACTCTGTTTCATTTTGGTTGCTTCGGATGTCAGCGGGAGAACTTGTCAATAAAGCGGTACTCATCAATTACTTTTTGCCTGTCGAATTACGCTTTTTAGATGGTCGCTCCCGGATGGGACGATGGAGAGAGAGAGCTTTAATTTCGACGAATATCGGATCGATGCGTCTGACAGTTTTGTAAATCAAATTTCGGACCCGTCGATATTGGGCGGTGTCGCTATTAACGCATTGACTAATTTCTACGCCGATTATTTGTAAAATTGGAAAATACTCTAGCGAGCAAAGAAAAAAATGGGTTACTAATTATCAAAACTATGTTGTTTATCGTGAGACTGAAAAGAAAATTGTATTTCGTTTAAACGCATTCTATTAATATAAACCGCAAATTCCAAATATGTTTGCTTTATGTCGTAGATCACTTCATCTACAATCTTGCCTATTTTTGATATTTTAAGACGCCCAGCCAACAATTTTTCCATGTGACATAAACGGGTTAAATCAACATTCTTCCGAGTGACGCTTTAGTTTTCCAATCACCTCTTTTAAATTTTTAAATTTCGATTCAGTACAATACCTTTATTAGAAAAGCGTTAGTGTGTATGCAGAAGAACATCATATATTTGAGTGCACACTGAAAAGGAACGACGCACAAAGTTTCTGTCGCCGACGTTGTTGGGCCATTGCTTTTTTATTTCTTATTGTCTTGGAAACGTCTACTAATGATATGTATTATAAGCATTTGATATCTTATGAAACTGCCGTTTTTGTTTTAAATATGGTATCCTAAATAATTAATTTTCAACTGAGTAATTTTTCATGTTAAACAAACCGATGTACCATGCTGTGATTCGGACTTTATCGAGAAATCAAACTTGCATTTTACTCGATATTTGCACTCTAATACTAACTCAGCCAGTTAAGTATAAGAATTAATAATATATTATGCAACAAGTGCGGTAAATGGCAAGTTTTTCTACTCCCGTCTGTATAATGCCTAATGACACACCAACCTAGCGTGCGGAAAGCGACACTTTACCACGTCAGTTCCGTTTACCACGGATCCCAACCATTTCGGCCATTTCCGGGATTTTACCGCACGGGTTTGGGAGCAATCGGATATTTTCGGAGATATTTCCCACCCTTTGAATTTTGACGTTTGTCAATTCTTCGCCTTGTTTTGCGAAAATGTTCCCAAAAACTAACGGTCGTAGAAAAAGTATAGTATGCAACACTTTCCGTAAACTTTTTAAGTCACTCTTTTATTAAACACTCGCTTCGCTGCGTTCCGTTCTTATCAAATAAAATCGTGAGTCCAATTCCGTTTACCGCACTTGTTGCATAATATACTATTACTGAAAGTGGGTACTGATATGACAGTCAGAAATGAAAAACGTCAAAATTCAAGGTGTGGAAAATATCTCCGAAAACATCCGATTGCTCCTAAACCCGTGCGGTAAAATCTCGGAAATGTCCGAAATGGCTCGGATCCGTGGGAAATTAAACTGACTTGGTAAAGTGACGCTTCCCGCCAGACGCCAGATCTGAGTTATTAGGCATCTTACAGACGGGAGTAGAAAAAGACCATTTTACTCACGGAGCTAAATGCTTAATAACCGAGTGATTGAAGAAGTTTATCAACGTGTTGCATACTATACTTCTTCTGTGAGTATTAGCTCTTGGATACATTATTACAGAATAGTATAATTAGGAATTCCTAAGAAGTTGTCGGAAGAAAACAAATGCCTATATGTCTCTGATAAAATTGCTTACTATTCTCGGTTACGACTTTTTCCCAATTCTTACGGAATTTTAATACTACCAAAATACTTGGCACGACTAGTTAGCAATTTTGTTATTTTTACTATTTCGACAATTTTAAAAACATTTATAGCTAAGTATTCATTACTTTAGTGCAAGAAAGAAGATTGCTGTGGGATGAAATATGCATAAGATGGTGTTAATGATAATGCATTTATTCCTAATCAAAGTGTCAATTTTTTAAAAACCAGCTCCTTCTTAGAAATCGATTTATACACGGCAAAAAAGGTAATACACCACAATATTTTACTTAAAATGGAATGGAAGAAAATGAAATATTAAGTCCAACAAGTAATAAAGACGACCCTCAAATAGAAATTGCCATCCCCCACAAATGACAAGCAAAACCCAGCAACAGGAAAGGAAAACTCAAATAAAGCTAATACCTACGAAAAAACAAAAACCTGTAACCATTTCGCAATTTGCAAGTACTTATGCATATCGAAAAAGGAACAGTTTAAGCAGCAATTGATAAAAATGATTATGCACGAATATGAATTTTTTGTCACCGGCGTGTAGTTCCACCTCAACAGGATATTCACACCTAACAACTCCTATATAGCAAATAAGCGAATCTTAGTCTATTAAAACTTTATTTTACAAATATAATTTAAGCTAAATGAACTATGAATAAAAATATAACTTTATAAAAAAAAATTGTTCTGAATTTGTCAAACAACTTTCCAGACTCTGAGTTTTTTACGGATAAAAAATCGTCTATTTGTTTCTCCTTTTTTGTAAGAATTATTTCACCAATGGAAATGAGATAAATTAAATAAATACAATTTGTTTACTTTGACAAATCGAACAATAAACCTAAAAAAAAAAGTTCAGCTCACTTTTGAAGTTATTCCCCACTTGTTGTGAATAACTTTGATGTTTCTATAACATAAATCCTTATGCACGATAAAGCTTGTGGAAAGTGTCTTAGGCGTTTTGTGTACAGAGTCACGGCTATGGGCGCGACGAGATGTTTCCGGTAGATTTTAGCCCCTGATGGTCAATTGTCAAAAGTTCATTGTCTCATTGGTTTCAAAAGACATGAGAAAATGGTAAATAGAAAAGTTGTAAAAATTGTTAGGATTCACAATTTGAAATTATTTTTAAGTATACAGGGTGGCTCAACAAATAAAACAAATATTGTTTCAAATGGAACACCCTATTTTTAAATATTGTTTTTAATTCATTTTGAAATTCAACTTTTTAATAATTTTTCAAATATTTTAATTCATATTTGATATTAGGGTTATTCAAAGATATTGAGGCTCTGTTAAGATTAAAAAATTAAATTAAACATAAATTATTTAATAAAAATTAAATAAATTAAATTAAAAAAACAGGCAGTTATTTGCAATTTTGATGAAAATAGCGGACAAATTTTTAATTCACAGAAAAAGCAACTAATATACCCATTACTTATCTTATTTTTAATAATTATTATGGCGATATAAATGTTCAAAAATATGCCCTTCTACTTGGGTACACATGTTTAGTCTTTTTCGTATATTTTCTTGAATGCTACTTAGCATAAACGGAGTTATTCCCCTGCACGCGTCCCGAATCCTAATTTTCATATCTTCGGGTGTTGTCGAGGGGTTAGCATAAACACGATCTTTAACATATCTCCACAAGAAGAAATCTAGTGATGTCAAATCACACTATCGAGGGGCCATCCAAACAATCAATCCACCTCTACCGATAAATTTCTGTGGGCAACGATTATTTAAAAATTCTCGAACTTCTGGATGGTAATGCGGGGGAGCTCAATCTTGCTGATACCACATTTGTTGGATCTCAATGTTATCAACTTCTTGAAGCATTTGAGGTAAATTATTCTGCAAAAAGTTTAAATATCTCTGTCCGTTAAGTGGTCAATAACTGTTTTCTTCCACACAACACATTACGAGATCAATGATTTTGGTTTTGCAATTCCCGTACCCAGAATGGATAAGCTGTTGATGTTATGACGATTAACTGCACCATTACGGGGAAAAGTAGATTCATCGGAAACGTTATTTCAGACAAAACATTTGGATCGGACTCTATTGCTTCATTTGTAACGGTGCAGAAGTTTACCCTTTGGTCAAAATCACGGTCTTGTACTTCATGTTCTAGTTCCATATAGCCTGCTACTTGGCGGATACTAACCTGGGGATTAGGTTGAACTTGAAGTTAAATTTTGCAATTATTTTTCCTCATTGGTAGCTATCCATTTTACTACTTTTTTTCGGTTTTTCACATTCAATATTATCAATAGCATCAAACCGTTTCGTTAACATTAAAGAAGTTGTCTAGTTGTTACACGTTTGTGTATTCTGTACTTCGCCTTCTAAAGCTTTACTGCTAACAAAGTTTTTTTTCCGCCTCACCCAGTATATAACTCATACCAATTAATGCTTTCTCAGTCTTTGACAGAAAGATTGGAATATTGGAAAAGTTAAAATAAATGCAATGTATTAAAAATTGGTATATGACATACCCAAGAAAAGTGGCAAGTGGTAAGTGGTAAGATTTTTCAGAAAAAAAAAATACCGGGTGACACAAGAAAGTGGGAACACTCTATAACTTTTAAATGACATTTGGTAGCGATTTGAAATTTGGAAAGGTTAATATAGGCTGAATGTCCAATCTCTTGGCAATATGTAGTCAATGGTTGCTCTTCCAGTTTAAGCGAAAAGGACAGTAACTTTTAAATTTTTGGATTCTACTTAGACGTTTTACTATAAGTACTACTAGACTATAAGTACTATGAGCACTATTTTTATACTATTTATCAGGTCACCTGATCATGGGAAAAATTGTAAACGAAACTTTTCTTTATTTGTCTAATGGCAAATAGCATTTAACGTAATGAACTATTATTTTTTAGAATAAAATAGTTTTTTCAAATATCACCCTAGCGGAAACAAAAACTTTTTTTTGTCACGTTTTCCTGAGCCACCAGGCATACTTTAAAGTAATGTTTACCGGCCCTGTACCTAAAAACTAATGGTCAAGTCTATTTACTTTTTATTTTTTGACTTTTTTGTCATTTTGCTTTAATAAAAAAAGATGCAATGCACAATATGCATTGTTATCAAATGGCAAAAAATTTTTTGTTACTCAAAACGCATACAAAAATGGAACAGTAAATTTGAAATTCAAGCAAATTTATTTATCTCCACACGACACAAAAGGCCAAAAACAGATTGCAAATTGCAAAATTAGTACCGGAACAGGCAAACCATGATATTTTGTTCGCGCGACGGCCAACTCTATCCAAAGTAGCACAAAGCATTTGTTGCTGGTGAGTCACAAACAAACGCAAAGTGCAACCGATATTAAAGTGAATTTCGCCATCGGCGATTTCGCCATTTTGTCCGGAAAATCGCTTTTAGGTTGCCCGTAAAAGTCCCGCGAAGTTCCTTTTTGCCGAATAAATATTACATCGAATTTGATGGCAATTTTTTCCTTTAATCGGATATCAAGTGGCCTTTTAAATTAATTGTTTTCCGCAACTCGCCGCTCAAAGCATCGAACACTGAAAATCGATAAGAGAACACGACGTCTTAAGTTTATTAGGAACTTTCCAGAATTTTCGCAGTAATAAGTAAAAACAAATTCTTAGGTATGGCGTATGGCGTTTTGAACTCACGAGTAAACTATTATTATTTTTATTGTTCCGGAAAAGAGTGCGAAAGTTTTTTGGCTTCCAGTAGAGTTAAAAGCGAATATTTACCAAATTAACGACGCAATAGGGAACTACATCACTAGCCAGCGACAGCCCAAACTTCACTAGTGAGCAACGAGAACAACGAAATCGAACTGGACTCAGATTAACAGCAACAAATTTGGGAAATATATCTAGACCAGCTATTTAACAATGAACGACAAAAATATCAACACATGGATAAAGGCGAAAAAATACTTATACTCATGACAGAAGTACAACGGGCTATTAGAGAGGCTTAAGATAACAAGGAATGACCTGACTTCTTTAAAGTGGTAAAATACCAAAAGACTGGCTTAAATCAATTTACGTAGCGCTGCCAAAGAAAAACAAAGCTCGCAAGTGCGATCATCGCACTATATGTCTAACGAGCCAAGCTGCAAGAATCTTCATGAGTATGATTTTTAATCGTATCCAAAACAAATGTGAAGAATACTTAAGCAGGTCTCAGTATTCCATCGATAATCGCCGAGTGGTACCTGGAGGTCCAAAGAAAGTTGTATGCATGTTTTGTAAACTATAAGAAAGAGTTTGGCGGTATTAAACACCAAAAATTAATGAGCACTTCACATGAGGTCGGGTTAGACAAACGGGATATTATAATCATCAAGAATATTTACTGGAACCACCAAGGTTGTGTTCCACTGGGAAAGGATAACACCAACTACATCAATATAGAGAGAGGAGTTCGCCAAGGCTGTCTTGTATTTCCTTTGTTGTTGTTTACGCAGAATCCATCATTAAATCATCCCTGTAAGATCGACTGGAGGGCGCAACGGTTAACGGCATAATCATCAATAACATTAGGTAAGCAGTCCTTATGGTCGAATCGGAAGAAGACCTACAAATATTAATAAATAGACTGACCAAAGATAGTGTTAGATGGGGTTTAGAGATAAACACCACAAAAACAAAAACAATGGTTTTTGGGCGCACCAAAGATAATGTTAATACGCAGCTAACTCTCAATGGTTCTCTCGTGGATCAGAAACATCAGAGACTGAACAGTCACCAATGGTAATACACTACTTCCTCAAGCCCACAATAGGAAAGACTTTGCATATTGGTGGCCAACCTCGAGAGAGAAGGCACATAGGAGGAGGGAACGACCCACGGCACACACACAATATTCCACCTAAATGTGCAATTTTCTATCGCTAGGCCTTCAACCATATCGTAGGCGTTGATTGCAAATAATCTAGGAACTACTATTTTGATAGAAATAGGTTTTATTTTATTAATCTTGTTTAAATTTTCGTATTTCAAAAATTTAAAAGTTTTTTTTTATTTTCCGCAAATTTCCCTCTTTATTCATGTACATTTTTATGCTATCTAACTATTCTATATATACGAAATAAAATATTTTTTTGAAAATGAGTATGTTAATGACATCAGATCAAACTGTGTATTTTATGTTATGTAATCAATAATCAGTGCAGAATAAAATTACTGCACCAAAAATTTTGTGGTGTGGCTAAATTATAGAATTTAATGGTCAAGGCTTTTGTCGATCAATACAATACGCTAATGAAACGGGAAAGGGAAGGGAAATATTCACAAGCAAATACAAAGTTTAATTCTATTTACTTGCATAGATAGTCAACATGTTAGCGTAACTTCCAACTATTTTTTACTATGATTTATGGAAAAGTGTGTAACGTTCTAACAAATAATAAATCAACTCAGAAATGTTGCACTTATGATACAATACATTAAATAATTTCTCTAAATTATATCAAGATGCATCTAGACCTACGAAACTGACGTGGTAAAGTGATGCTTCCCGCATACTAGATCGGTGTGTTGTTTGGCATTTTACAGACGCAAGTAGAAAATAGTATATTATGCAACAAGTGCGGTAAACGGCATTTGAGTCACGCGTTTATTTGACACAAGCGGAGCGCAGCGGGGCGAGTGTTTAATAAACGAATGATTTAAAAAGTTACCGACCGTGTTGCATACTATGCTTTTTCTACGACCGTACATTTTCGCAAAACAACACGAATACATTCACTGATCTGCCTTCAGAATTGACAAACGTCAAAATTGAAGGCGTGGGAAATATCTCCGAAAACATCCTATTGCTCCCAAACCCGTGCGGTAAAATCGCAGAAATGTCCGAAGTCGCTCGGATCTGTGGGAAACGAAACTGACGGTGGTAAAGTGACGCTTCCCGTACCCTAGATCGGTGTGTAATTAGGTATTTTACAGATGAGAGTAGAAAAAAATAATAAAACCATTTTGACGACGACTAGATTTTTTGAGCCCTAGGGAAGGACAGGTAAGGGGCTAAATTTGCATATGGTTTATATTAACACCAGTTATTCGAAAATATTATCTCTTATGCTTTTTGTAGTCAAAATTGAGTTCCATAATGTAAATAACAAAATGACATGCACAGACATAGAATAGGGTAATGGCGATTTGTCACTTTTAATTTAAATTTATATTCGTTTTATTTCGTGAATTGGTAAATCCGTGAATCTCTGCTTTGAGACAGCGCGACTAAATAAGTTTCCCGGCATTGGGAATATAGTCTAATTTTTACTGGTCTCGCTTTTTCTAAAGGGAAACAAATTACCTAATGTTATCCCGAAAATGGAAAGCCTATTTTTAAAGCGCTAAACGAAACACAATATATTTCAGGATAAAAAGAATTCGGAGTCTCTCACTCTTGTTTAGGTTCCTTTATCCCGAGGGATTGCTTCACATGGGACCACTGATCAATCTTAATGAAGTTAAAGGTACGCTATCTAGAGCGATATCTTTTGTAGGAGTTTTCTTTTAAAATTTGTCAATTCGCCGATGGATCAATACAAAAACACTTCCGAAACAATTCCGAATCGAGTTTATTATTTCGTCTCCTCTTTCTCTTATTTTGATTTGCTTTGATGTAAAATTTTCGGTTTTATAGAGAGGCCGAAATTCCATTGAATCTGGTGTTGTAGATAACAAATCTTGAAAGACTTTGTAGTTTACTTTTTGGAAATGTTTCTAAGCAAAGTAACATCTTATTGTCCGCGACATTATACGAATTGGTTTCGGTCAAAGACACGGATAATCGGTTACTTGAATTGCTGCCGAATGAAATAATTAGATAGAAAAGTCTTCAATTGAGAAAGAAAAGATTTGGTTTCTGAAACGATGCATATATTTAATTAAAAATATTCTGTGAAACATTACAATCCCCTTAAAGCCTGACTGCCGTGATTTTTGTTATTGCCAAAAGCTAGAAACCGGCGTATCCATATAACTATTTTAAAGGGTAGATTCAAATTGAAAATTTTTGTTCCGTCCTAGTACAAATACAAATACAAATACATTCTCATTCCAAAAAATTATTCGACTTAATTGTTTAACATTAATGAACTTTGATTCTGCTGAAAACAAAATTTCTCCAGAAAATTGGAGTGTTTTTTTAAATGAAATTTTTGTGCACTTAGAATTTTTTGCATTATGACTGACTAACGCCATTTTAAATTACCTATTGAATTGTTTAAGGCGGAGTATAGTCAACTCTTCGCGTTTTCCCACTTAACCAAATAAATATATCGTAGCATCTAGTTGCATATGGTATTCAGAAATCACAGAGGCAGTTAGTTTGGTCTGGTTTTGCTGCCGAAACAGATTTTCAAACTTGCTTGCGGTACTTTTTCGATTCATCTCTTTTATTAAATGAATTTATTTATCCGATCTCAATAATTAATCATGATTAAAAATTCAGTTTCGTGGGTTTTTGTTGAATAGATTTTCGTTTTATTTTGATAAGCGGTGAAGAAAAATCAACAATGAACTTCCTTGTTTTTATTAGAATGATAGACGAATTAGATGTCTTCATTCATCAAATTAGTTCATATTTGTCAAACATTCTTCAAATGGCAAGGAAAATTTTAAATTTGGAACTCGATTTACCCTATGAAAATAATTCACAAAATCTGAAACCAAACATGAATCGGTTTCATTTCATAGTTTCCTTGTGCAGCTGTTAAATTTTAGCGTGCACAACTTTCGAAACTTTCAGTGTCAAACTAATTTTTTTTTTTTAATTACCGACTCCAACACGAATAAACAATACCAAAAATCACATTCCGCTACGCGGATACTTCCGATATCTCATCAAAAACACGTTAATTGCAAACGAAATTCAATAAAGGTTTTTAATAGTTTCGGGGTTGCAGACGTATGTATTGAACTATTTTGGTTTGATTAACGTAAACTATTTGCGGTTTATTTCGCGTCATTTGTGCAATACGAACTTGTTGGCGGCAAACTGGCGGAACGCCGGATAGTCATAAAGCAACGACATTATTCTCGTAATAAACTTCTGGTTTTGATCAATAATGCCGAAGTTGCTCAGATTTCTACGCAACCCCAACGTATAACGTTTGGCGCCTTTTAAGTGCACGTAAGTATTTCGAAAACAAAGTGAAATATTTAAAAATAAATTTTATATTCCTAGACTCGAAACCGAAATTTTCTCAAAATATATTTTTAAACATTTGTCGAAACAACAAGCGATTCACATTTTTCAAAAAAACTTCCAGAGGCTATTGTTATACTGGGTCGGATTTTGTTGAGTCGAACTTGCTAACGTTTCGCTAATCATCCTGTGAGCTTCTTCAGAGCTTGACTGAAACTGCAGTTTCAGAAACCGACGCAGGAGGAATCCAGAAGTTTTTTAAAATGTAAGCCATTCAAACATTGAAAATGTGGAAATGTAGTAGATAATATGAAAGAAAAAAGAGTATATTTATCACCATTTTCTGTAGTTGTGTATTTCTGAATGGATTAAGTGTTTTACTTCTTATTGGCCCAAAATTCGAAACCTTTGGTGATTTAGAATTTTGGTTCTGAAAATTAAATTCAAATTGAGAAGATATTAATTAATTTAATTTAATATAAGTTACATATTTATCTTACAATATAGATTTGAATATGCCACGGCAAAGATAGGCTTAGGAATACCTCAAAAATACCCCCGCCCCCCAAATTTACAGAATACTTATGCATAATGAGAGGAAAGGAAATGCTGAATGCTGCTAAGAGGAGGTCTCTCGTGGTTATGTCGATGTGAAGGTTTATCCAGATGCGTTTTCATCTGCTGGAATTAACAAAACTATAGACACCAAACTACATCAGTTAGTTAGTTTCGTAAGTTTGCTCAGAAAGGCGAATCTTAATAAAGCACAAAAGTCCAAATAGATCAAATATTTCGAAGTAACAGACAGACCTAATAGCTAAATCTCGCAAATTGAATTTTGAATCTTGAATTTAAGGTTAATGTCAATTCAAATAAATCAAGCAGTAAGATATTTTTCTAATATAAAAAAGTGAAATGAACCATATAAAATTAAGAGGGAAATAAATAACAATATTTCATATATACTTCAATATTTTATCGGGTTGTTATTTTTATTAAAACGAAATTAAGCGTTATAATACTTACAAATCTTCTGGAATGATCCTGTTGGCTTCTTCAGAGCTGAACTGCTTCTTCGTTACACGTTACAGTGTATACACAGTTTTATAATCCGACCATTTTTGCAAGTTTCTGATTTTTGTTTTTCGACATTCGTTTTCCTGTGGTTTTCCTGTGGTTTGCCTTCAAAAACTAGTTCTGCGGTTACCAAAATAAGTCGTTTTCACTTTTAGTTCAAGCACTTTCGACAGTGGGTGAAAAGTCCACATCTCAAACGCTTCAAGTTTGTTCAAGTTTCCAAATAGTACAATAGAACGGAACACACTTAGGCCCAAACTGATATATCTGTTGATTTGTTAAGGACCACCTTTAGTCTGGATTTAATCTCCTCGTAGCAGTCTCAATCCATACAGACACCTCCCCAAGTACCTAAATTTTGTAGCTCGCTCGATGTTATTGTTATTTATTCTTAAGCCACAGTTCTTACTGGCGTCATTGAATTGATTCACAATTTGTTCTAAATCTTTGATGTTATCCGCTATTAACATCAAATCATCCTCATATGTAATGTTATTATCACATATTCAATGTACTTTGATTCCAATCTCTCTCTCTAAGTATGTTTCTATTTCTATTCCTGTATTTGAAGATTTCTTTGGCTCATTTTGAATATAGCGAAGTTCCTTGTCATCCAGGTTTGCCGATTTTAGTATATCAATTAGTTTTTGTGTCGAATTCGGTACAATGCCTTCTCATACTCAACGAAACAAAGAAAGACATCACATCACGAGCATCACGCCATTTCACTTCTAAATCCAAACTTTGCCTCTTTAAAATTGGCTTCACATATTTTATGTATAAGTGTGGTGCAGCAGAAGAAATATATAGGCATTCAATACAACTTCTTGCAATATTTTTTATTAATTAATTAATTAAATTAAATTAATTAATAATAATTAAGCCAGTGGGGGGGGGGGGTGCTATATTATTATTTTATCTATCAACAAGGATATGTTGTCATCACTGTTAGCTTCATAATTGCAGGAGGCATTTTGTCAGGTGCAACAGCTTCATTATTTTTTAAAGCTCAACCTTTTAATAGATTTCTTTTTTCGTGAGCAGATTTCATGACAGCAGAATATGCCAAATATTTATCAAGTATCAAGCGTAGGTATACGCTGATGAAGTCTTGATTAAAACAATCTTGTTTAATGCATAGGCGAGCTGGTACAGACAGGCGTACAAATTTCCGTCGTTGACGTCATTTGCTTAACAATTCCAATTCGATGCTCCATTAAAGAGTAATTTAGAAAGTTTGACGGTGGGTTAATCGAGTTGCCGATATTATTAAGTTTTACCTAACGTCGAAATTTCTTGAACGACACCGACGTACTTTAATATCTTGTAAAGATAGCAGATAATGCAGCCAGGAAATTTGGCCGTTCCCTATGTATGCTTCCCCTAAATTGCCCCTATATATCATCGATATATCGTTTTCAGTATCGTGCTTAATTAGGCCAGCGTATGTTAATATCGCTTGAAAGTTAGAGAACCGACCGTGCCTTTCAATATTGATGAATACCGTGGAAGACACTGGAAACTGTGAAACTGTTAAGCTTAATAATTATTGACGTTTTAAATTAATATCGGGTAATGCACCCGGCCTTACAGGGCGATTGGCAACCATTCTTGAAATAATAAAACTGTTCCGATCGGAACGAAACATTTTTCAATTATTTAAAATGTCCGACCACGATGCTACTGCATGTATATGAAAAATATATTCCTTTGTAATAGGTGTTTTTTTTCGATGTATAGAATTTTAAGTTGGCATTACTGTTCAAGATGGCGACCGATTTAACAGCTGTCAAGTGATTTATTCTCAGTTTGGTTTGGCAATTCATCATGAATAGACTCACGCCTGAACAACGATTGCAAATAGTACAATTTTATTTCGAAAATAATGGTTCTGTCTGGAATACATATCGCGCACTACGTCCATTTTATCGTCGACAAAATCGTCCATCAGAGCAGTTAATTCCATTAATTATCGAACGTTAGCGCACCACGTTTATTCTTATTGATAACTCGCATCCCCAGAGACGCCGTACGGTACGTACAGAAGAAGCTATTGCTGCTGTAGAGCGTAGCATTGAGGAAGAAACGAATGAGTCCATCCGCCATCGAGCACAGGAATTGGATCTGTGTCCATCCACTTTATGGAAGATTTTGCGGAAGGATCTTGGTTTACGTGCTTATAAAATCCAACTCGTGCAAGAATTAAAGCCAAACGATCATCTCGATTTTCATAAGCGAATTTTGTTTAGCGATGAAGCGCACTTCTGATTGAATGGCTACGTCAACAAACAAAACTGCCGCATTTGGAGCGAAGCTAATACTCAAGTGTATGTCGAAACACCGTTACATCCAGAAAAACTGACTGTTTGGTGCGCGTTATGAGCTGGTGGAATCATTGGTCCGTACTTCTTCAAAAACGATGATGGCCAGAATGTTACAGTCAATGGTATAAAGCTATGATTACTAACTCTTTCATTCCTGAATTGAATAACCATGATGTCCAGGAGATGTGGTTTCAACAAGACGGCGCAACATGTCACACAGCTCGTGCCACAATCGATTTATTGAAAGACACGTTTGGTGACCGCCTAATTTCACGTTTTGGATCTGAGAATTGGCCTCCAAGTTGTGATTTAACACCGCTAGACCACTTTCTGTGGGGCTATGTAAAGTAATTGGATAAGCCACAAACGCTTGACCATTTGGAAGACAACATTCGCCGTGTTATTGCAAATATACGGCCACAAATGTTGGAAAAAGTCATCGAAAATTGGACGTCCAGATTGGACTACATCCGCGACCGCCGTGGCGGTCATATGCCAGAAATCATATTTAAAATGTAATGCCACAAGATTATCTTTCGGATACATAAAATTCATGTCAATCGAATAATCTATGGTTGTTTTAGTTCAACTTAAAGTTCTATACATCGAAAAAAAGCACCCCTTATTAACATAATAAGTTTTTAACTGTAGCCATCTGATAAAAGACAATTGCAAAAAGAAACCTTTAAACCATACATAGAGTTACAGTCAAATACAGTCTTATCACGCCAGTTATCCAAAGTAGAATATGTCTGAATTATTTGTGTAATTTATTTTTTATTTGGAGGACACAATTAAACGTGAAAGTTTGTCGTAGACAAATCGTTAAACAAGCACGATAACACTGGTTTTGACTATACAGTGCGTTTTTCAATTAGTGTCCGACATTTTACAGTGCGATTCTTCAAGCATTTTTGGAAATTAAATCTACATATAAAATTGTACGGAAAAGAGATATCAAAAATTATTAATATTTCTGTTAATACAAAAGTTTACTATTTTGTAAACTTTGCTAACACTTTTTAGTATTTAATTTAAATTGCCGATAAAATAGTCAAAAATTAATTGTAGATACAAAACAATAATATCGAGATTATAACCATTTCTTCATTCCTGAAAATGATTTATTTTTTGACGCGAAAACAATGCGTTGCACCAAAAACAGCAAGATCATTCAAAATTTGTTAAAAAAATTGAAATTGAATTGAATTTAATTCAAAAATGTAAAGCAATATTAAACTTATTATAAAAAGCATTTTTTTAGAACTTTTTAGAAGTTATTTTTGATGAATGTTTTTTCTAAAATCTAAATAAATAAGACCTGTCATTTTAAATCTCGGTTTCGGCTTTGCGGCTTGCGGCTTTCGATAATTCGTAAATTTGGATCTGGTATTATTCCGCGAGAGTTATTTTCAAATTTTGAAAAAATCACATTAAGAAATTTCTAGGTAAACACGATTTAAATATGTGTGGACAGCTGTTACCAGCATACCAGAATGACTTAATTTCTCAAACTAATCTTCAAACGTCAACTCCTAAAGAAATGCTTATGCTTGTAAACCACAGACATATATTTATAAAAGTAAACAGACACACAAAAAATTACATTTTCCTCCCTACGTCGAATGGTGGTGGTATTTCGCAGGCACTGACGTCTTCTTTCATTGCTCAAAATTGGATTCTGAATGAGTGTGGCATTCTTCGCCCACCCATTTTCCAAGCTGTTGAATGTAATTTTTATAGTGGTCGGAAAAAAAATTGAAGGCAGGAAAATACCTTGTAATTTTCAAAAGGAAATCTTTGCTCCGGGATAACAATCGAGGACACGAAAAATTGGGAGTTGACGCTAAATACGTGGGAGGGGGCCGGGAACGCGTTGGGATTGGAGAATTTTCACACGAAGGGCCATACAAGGGAGACGGGAAAAAATTTCAGCTTAAAACATATTGTTTCGGTGCGCGTGCCAGTAAAGATAACGCGAATATTTGCTTCTACAAACGTCCAGATTTCTACAACGGAACTTAGCAAACTTTTAGTATCATTATTATTAAAATTATTTTATTTGTCTCGAATAATCCTCAAGTATTGAACACAAATCAAAATTCTACATACTTGGTGATTCAAATTTCAGTTGCGGGGGTTCAACAATTTCATTGACATTTTTGACATTCAAATGTTTTAAATAATATCAGAATAATTTATAAATTTCTATTAGGTAATTTTTCCCCCCATAGTATAAGCAAGACCCAAAGGCAACGTTTCCAAAAAAATGAACATATTTATAAAAATCAAAAATTTTATATTTAATTTATTACAAGAGTTTTTTCTTTTATAACTATGCCACCGTTTTCTTTTTTTCATTTTCTTCTGCTGCATCTCATAGTGATGATTTTAATAATTTTCAATGTCATTTTCTATTACTGAATAATACCAATGCCTATTTTTATACTTGTAAAAACAGAGTTTTTTTTCTGTTGTAGAAAATGCAGACTCAGTTTAAGCCGTTCAGCTTCTCTCTTCTGAATATTGGCTCGTTGTATTCGGACGTAGTGGAATTTAGGGATTTTTTAATAGATCTGAGACGTGGCTAAATACAAATACTACTGATTGCAGTGTGACTATTCCTGGCTACGTCTACATAGAAAGGATAGTGATAACAGGGGAGGGAGTATTGCGTTTTATGCTAGGGATATATTCAATTTTAGAATAATGCACGTACAGCAGAGTAATAGCGAATTGAAGCAGCTTTAGATTGGTGGTAAGATGAACGGCAGAAGTATTTGTTTGGACACCTTCTATCGCCTCCAAGAGCTAATTTGGTTGCCTACTTGGTTGATGTTGAGGATGCTCTGACTATTTTGATGTTGCAATTTGATTGTTTGTGCTTTAGGCAGACTGTACTGGTGATTTTATTAGTACGTGTCTTAATTATTAATTATTCTTAATTATTAATAAGTGTCTTAACCGTTTTTTGAACAAATACAACATTTATCAATTAGTAACACAGCCCACTCGTATAATCACTACGTCCCAAACTTGAATCGATATATTGGTAACGTCTTCTAGAGATCTTGCTTGTAACATTCGTGTAATTGATATGTCTGACCATTCTCACCATTCTCTAGTTAGCTGTGATTTGGGCCTGGTTAGGAGCAAGCCTCAAACGTCATATTGAACTTATCGTGACTATAATAATTTTAATTATGCGCAGTTTCTGTCTGATTTGTTCATTGTTCCTTGGAATATTGTTTATAGTATGACCGATGTTGATGTAATGCTTTCTACCTATAACGAAAATATAGATAATTTACTCAATATTTGTGCTCCCCTGAAAACATCACATAACCAAAGCGCCAGCACCTTAGTTTATTGATAATTTCAGACTTATGAAACGACTGAGAAATAAGGCCTTGTCTAAGTACCAAAAATTAATGATTTGGGCAGCAAAAAATGAATATAAATCCTTTTTACTATAGCTCTCAGAAATGAAAAAAATGCTTATCTAAGTTAGAAATTTCGCTCAGATCCCAAAGGCTTTTGGAAGACACTGAAGAATAATGCTGGGTCTCGCTGCAACCCAGCAGATATTTCTGATCCGTCCACATTTAATCAGTTTTTTAGTGGAAGTGTTCGTCCTCCTGCTGGTGAAGAGCAGGCTAATAAAGATATGATTTCGAAGTTGTATTTAGGTCGTGTTTATGACGAAATGGCTAGTTAGCTTAGCTTTGCAACCGTAACAGAAAAGGATGTGGAGAGAATATTATCCAGAATTAAATGAAACGCAAAGGGTGTGGGCGGCCTCGATCTGAAATTTTAATTACTCCTCATCTGACACTATTGGTGACGTTTATCATTAACCATTGTATTATTATCAGCAAATTTTCTTCATTGTGGAAGGAGGCTAATAAATACCTGTTGCTAAGATAACTGCACTATCTGAAATCTTACATTTTCGCCCTATTAGCTTACTGTGTGTAATATCTAAAATATTGGAGAGGGTTATGCATGATCAACTTAATAATCATGTTGCTGCTTCGAATATTTTGCCTGCTTCTCAATCTGGGTTTAGGCCCGGACACAGTACGACCATATTACTGCTTAATGTCACTGATAACCTTTTTAGGGCTCAGTATGTCTCAAGAAATACTTATACCTTAAAGTTCTTCGGTTTAACCGATACCGGTTATTACTTGGGAGGTAGCCGGCAGAATGTTGCGTTGGGATTAGCGTGTCTGACTATCTACCAATTCTAATGGAAGTTCCGCAAGGCAGCATTTTAGGACCTTTATTACTCTCTATTTATATCTCTGACTTTTCTAGGCACCTAAATAAATGCAATTCTCATCAGTATACATATGATATGCAAATATACTTATCATTCTCGGTCCAAGATGTAGTTTTGTCTTACAATGGCATAAATGAGGATCTTGAAGTGATTTTTAGAATCTCCAAAGCCCATGGTCTGAAATTAAATAAATAAAAAGAAATTATCCAGTATAATCATCTGAAACTTTCTTTGAATGGTACCCCGCTTGAATTTGTCGACAAATATAAAAACTTAGGAGTCTTCCTTGATAGTAAGCTGCTTTTTGATTCTCACTTGTCTTGTTTACTGCAGAAGTCCTACAGGAAACTAAAAGTACTTTACATATATAAAGACTACTTATCTACTGAGATTAGACTTAAATTGTGTGACTTTCTTATAATCTGTCTATGGGGATATGCGGACGTTGTACACTGCTGGCTCTAAGACGGAAAGATCAATACAGCTTACAAAAATTGCAAAATGCCTGCTTGAGATGCAGCGTTGGTTTGCGTAAATTTTACCATATAACGCCGGCAATTATTTTTTTTGTACATTTTTTGCTTATTGTTTTCCGTTTAGTCTTTTTTGAGTATTGCACTTGCTTTTTTCAATTGTCTTTTTTTTTCTTTCTATTTTTGATTTGTTTAAAATTGTCAAATTGTGAATCTTGGGTGGAGTTATTTATATTTGTTAGTTTTCTTCTTCTTAAATTCTCAATATTTTATTACATTGTATTGGTTGTTAGGTGGAGTAGCGCTGCTAGACCTCGTAACTCTATTGTAGTATACACTTTTTGTTCTACTTAAATAAAGGCTCTTTATTATTATTATAATCATTGCGTTATCACCCGACTGATACGCCAGAACAAAGACACGCCAATCAATTCCTCAAACATTCAACGGGCAAATTTACAGTTGAAGAAGACCATGAGAATAAAAGTAAGTCTACTGACGGATCACTGCCGATTAATGTCACTGATTTAATGGAAGCGGAGAAAACGAGGAATAGCGATTCCGTGGTGAGGACGAAATGATCACCCATATGTTATACCAATGTGAAGGAAGATTGAGAGCAAACCAAACCTATAGCAAAAACTAATTATTTATAAGTTAAACCAGAACATTATAAGTTTCATTTCACATTTTCAATCATTTTTAATAAACTGCTTAGTGTTTTCAAAATTTATTGAATGCAAAGTTGATGAAAAATAAATAATACTTGGAAGAGAGTTGCAGGTTTCCATTGCATTATGAACAGAAAGTGTAACAGAGCTCGAAAACTGAGCGTTTTGGGAGCAATAAATACAGTGATTAGTAGTGTTACAAAAACTACTAAAAGCAAGGAGAGGGACGAAAAATTATATGTTTTTTTTTTAATATTTGTCACAGATTGCCGCGTTGCGAGGTACTAATGCAGGCAGCAAACGTCTGTGCCACGGAATCTTGAAGTACCATTTCGCCTTGAGACTTCTCTACAGACAAAGGATTACAAAATTTCTTTTTATAATTTTGAAGAAAATATGAAAAAGTTATCGGCTATTATTGTTTTTATTTTTGAGGACTGTTGCAAAATACTTTGTTTAACGCCCAAACGAAAACGTTCTATGGCCTACATTTATCTGAAATTCTTCCTGTTGAGATTTGAATCACTCTATCTATATCTCGTTTCTGGCCATATGTCACAATTGAAAGGGAACAATTGTTATTGGAGGGGTTGCTTCCTATCTAGTCGTCGATACATTGAATTTATACGTACGCTCTCTGTGAATTTACTTTTATTTTCGGAGCTACGCCGATTTTCAAAGTAAATTGTCCGGTAATGATGGCAATTCCGTATAGCAGTGGAGTTCCTATTGTAAGGATTTCCTACGTTTTCAATAGTTGCGGAAAATGAACGAAAAAAAAAACTTCACCGAGACAATCAAAAATAAGTGTGGGAGATGTAAAAGCCGGCGGTTTTATTTCGACAATTTAAAAGCGTCAAGTAAAACTCGTTATTCGTCATTGATTTTTCCATTAAACTACTTGGAGTAAATTGCGACCTCGGCGGTTCGATTTTAAAATTTAAAATAAACGAAGACGTTGAAATAAAATGCTGCAGAAAGGTTACCGGTTTTTGCAATTTTCGTTGTTAATTATTTGAGGCACTCCTGATGGACATTGGTTGCATCGGTTTTTTGAAAGCAAAATCTTATGGGACCTTTCCGGTGCAAATTTTGGAAAATGCACCCTTAAAAATTCCATTCACATGTTATTAGTCCTGTTACAATTGGCGAAATTTTGCAATTTTGCAGCTGTGTTCTAGAGCAAAATTTTGATTCCAAATGAGTATATGGTTAAACTTGTCAGTGTCCGCTAAAGGTGACGCGAAGGGTGAAGGGTTGTGAGCCAATTTATAATGGGCTTCAGTGGTGTGTGTGCAATTACACCAATTAATTTAAGAACCAGAAGTATAATGTATGATTAATTACAGATATTCGTTTGAAATAAACCGATCACGGTCGTCACATTTTAGGGAACCTTTACATATTTAACATATTTAATGGTAGTAATCGTTTAGTCTTAATGCTATTTTATATACTTATTATATCTATTAGAACATAAATTAACCATTAAAATTAGCATCGCTTTGTACTCATTTCAATGTGCGTTTGGTTGGGATGGGGTTGGGAGTTTTTACTGGCAAATATTGCAAATATAGGAAACGTTTTCACTGCGTGAATTTGAGTCTACCTAATGCTGGAATTCTTAAAATAAAAATGGTAGTTATGTACTGAATTACGTCTACACGATGCTATAATAACTTGTATCACAAAAGCATACAGATTGAGGAGGACCTTTAGCAACTATCAATAATGCCATTAAAATTTATGGGCAGCAAAAGTAAAGCTCAGTAGGCACACATATAAGGGAATGTAGCTTTCATGTGCTTTTTGTACTCATCTGTTGAAATCAGAAACATTTCGCATAACACAATGCTGATGATGTTTAATTTTTAAAATTATATATAGATTTCGGAAATTAATCTGGTTCGTGGTTAATTCTAAAATTCTATTACTATAATGGCAACGGCAACCTTTAATCACGTTTCATCCCCTAAAGTCTCGGATTAAATCGAAACCACTCCAAAATATTAGTGCGATGTAAACGCAGAGTGTTTCCGAACTGCAAAATTTAGATGACGCAAAGACTTAATTCTAAATACCGAAACTGGGGAGATTAGTCTGTACCTTCCGTTTTCATTGTGGAATTTTGCATTATTGACCGCGCGATGTAGAAAATTTCATGGGGAAGCAATAAATTCAATGCGAAATAAAAGTTTCGTGTTAAGATGGTGAAATAAAGTGAGATTTGAAACTCTCCAGGTGTTCGTAGAGGTTTACGACTCAATAAAGTGGTAGTTGTAACAAGATTTCATATTATTTCGCACGTGAATTTTACGAAAGTTTTTGGAAATTGAAAATTATTGTCGCTTATAAAACCTCCCGCATCCGTTTTCCATGTTGTTGCGCGGGTGTAAAAATTGGTTGAAAAAGATTTTATTTTGAAAAATTGTATTATTAATCTACACATATTAGAAGTACGTAAAACTTGTAATACCAGGCCTCAAAACTTTAATTGCTGAAAATAAATTTCATTTCTTGGCAGCATTATTTAAATCGTAGATGTAGCTTAGTATGTTGATTTTTTATGTTTGTTTTTTTTTTCTGTTTTTATTATTTAGCTTCTATCTAGGTAGGCAATTTACATATTTTGATATATAACAAAATAAACATGTTCTCTGGCCTAAGTCAACATTTTCAAATAATTTTTTTAAGTTTATGGTGTTTATTTCACACAATAAAATAAAAAAATTAAAAATGGAATTTTGATACTAAAATTAATAAGTGATTAATTAGGTTTTATTAGGTAAATGTTAATCTTTTCTTTATTCTCGTTTTTTTCGTTTTTTATATATTTTTGCCATAAATTTTATTTTCCATCTCTCCAAATCTTAAAACTCATACAATATTTCTCAAACACCGTGAAGCCGAAGTCTGGAGGCAAAGTCCGAATTCCATAAAATAATTCGATATTCCGTAATATCAGCTCGAAACTTCCTAGAAAATGGTGCATGACAAACTGCAATAGACTGGTGAAATATTGCAGGACAGTGTCGCTGCTCGATTAATTTATTTCCTTCATTTGTTATTTGCTTTCGAGAAACTTAAAAGCGACGTCAGTGTATCATAAATCCTGGACGTACTTATATATATAAAGTTCACTTTTCGGATTGTCACAATAGAGCGAAACGGTTTTTCGCGAACGAAATGGGATCGAATGGAAATCTACCGTATAAGAGTTTGTTCATATCTGCGGAAAAATGATATCCTCTAGGTTATAAACTAGAAAATAGATGAAAAATCATAAATAACCATGAACGTTGTTAGGGAGGATTTTGCACGCTACATTGGACAAAAATGATATCGCGATGCACCCAGAACAATATAAAGTTGGACGGCAAAGTATTTTATTTCTTCAAAGGAATTTAACAGGAAAATACTTAGTTTACCACACCATAATAGTGGTCGCAGTAGTGGCTACAGGATCAAAATTTATTTAAAATTAGTTATTTACACAAATGGGTGTTTACTACTGAGAGTTATTTTCTTCGAATGTGTCTATCTATATTAGGCAACAAGACACTTTAGTTTGGAAATTGTTTTAGCAAGCGAGTGTTTAGTGAACAAGTATTTGAACATTGTCAAAGTGTGGCATACTCTACTGTTCCTATGATCATTAACTTTCGGGTACATTTCTGGAAAAACAGCACGAATACACTGAGTGACGTGTGATTAAAGTATGAAGATGACTATAAAATTGACAGTTTGCTCACGCGGTTTGGAATTTTCGAGTAGGGAATAAAACAAAATTAGAAAATATGTCAAAAGCAAATGAGGCAATAGAAGCAATAACTCCAGTGAAGTCTAAAACGTTATACCAAAAATATAATATAAATAATAAAAATTCCGAAGGTTTTGACGTCGTCTTTATACTGTAGTTTAAAGTTCTGAATGTGAGTTAACAGATTCACTAGCAAAAAGTAATTCAATCAGATAACTATATATTGTTTTGACTTAAATTTCAAAAAGATATTACAAAATAAACCGGATATATTAATAAATATTATAAATATAGATATTAATAAATACGTAAAAATATTTAAAAAAAGAACTTTTGCATTTACTTTTTTGTAACACCCTATAGAATCAGACGAATATATTAGACTTTCAGAGTATTTGGTCTATCACAGCGAGATTTGGTAAAATTTTAAGAGACTAAAAAAATCGGAGCATAAAACTTTCTAAAATGTCACACTGCTGTTTCGCAATTGTCTCAAAAATGAGCGAAAAGTTAAAACAATCTGTCTATCTAATCTATCAATCTATCAAATCTCGTTTTGACAAACCCAATACTCTAGAAGTTATGACTTGTCCGATACCAGTAATATAGAATTATAAATATTCATAACAAAAATGAGAATAAGGAACAAAAAACTCCTTAAAATGCGAGTGGTCGACAGCTTGTTATAACGCTAGGGGCTAAATTATATACATAAAATAAGGGCCGTAAAATCAAACGGATGCCGCCGTTTTCAAATTTTAATTAAGAATATTTTCTCAAAATTCGGAGAGGGCCTAAATTGCCTTATAAGGGAGTTTAATAACAGCAAAAGTTATTTAAAGTTAAGCAAAACGCGTATTTAATTATTAAACACGTGTGCGATTACAGACGGCGCGAGTAAAACGAATTAAGGTTTAATTTACTACGCGGTACAAACGGCGTAACGTTTTGTTGCTTAAACAAGTTTTAATTTGAGGTGCAAACTTTTCAACGTATGTTATTATATTCAGAACGTATGACACCCGTAATTAATATTTATATTTTAACGAATGCGTTGATGTGGTTAGAGCCTTCGTTGATTCCAAAATGAAAATAAAAGTGCCAGACGCGTTTTATTGATATTCGTTAGTATGTAACCAAGTCAAGAATTATGAGTTTGGACTGATTAAAACAAGCAAATGCACTGAGCAGGAACCAACCGAACAATTTTTGTTTCAGGTTAAAAGACCCAATGTATTTTCAGGAAATAACTGACAAGTTCACGAAAGGTGGCTAAAGGCGGGATCCCACGGTGGATTAGGTTCGCTCTTACTCGTCAAGGCTCAGATCGTTAAAAAAGAGTTGGCAAGATGGTGCCATCCCATGAGCTGTAGCAGTTCGTTCAGTGGGTGCTAGCTTGACAAGCCCAAAATTCATTCCGGTTTCGATATTGTCCCTGACTAGTATCAGTGACGTCGCATGCTATCTTCAGTAAAAAAATAAAGACGAATTATCGACAAAGATGAATTGCTGCTATGTATTTTATATTTGGTAGTTGTATAAACCTACAAATGCCTAAAAAAGAAGGTGGTGAAGGTAGGTATGAAAGTATCCTCCATGAGATCTAGAATCAGTTTTAGGTGTCTTTCTTAAAAACTTTCAAAAGAAGCCACAACAGCGTCTTTCTTTTCTGCAATTCTGTAATTAAAATTTTCAAACACGTTTTTTTCTTCGATGAATTTCCGGGCATAATGAACGAGGTTTCTATTTTTATAGTTTGTATCCCTCGGGTTTCATACGTCAGCTTCTTCCTTATGAGCACTTATAAATTCAAGGACTACCATTCCATTTTTATAATATTTTTGATCAAATTGGACCTTTCAACGCAAAGTGTGAGGACACTACTGACAGTAGTGACACCAACTAAAACTTTAACGCACCGTTGGAATGGGGTAAAAAGTATTACTCACCGAGCACGAAAATAAATGGTCTGGCTCTTCTTCCTTTGACTCATGCTAAATTTACCGACCGAACGCAGAAAAGTCCGAGCCGCGCCAGAGAAAACGAGCCAGTACATTCCCACGGCGCGAAGTTAGGCTAATCAGGCTTATGACTCGCCGATTCACGCGCTGTGGGATCTCGCCTTAAGACGATCCTATGGGCGGTGGTCGGACATCACTCTCTCTCAGAGCAACCTTATTAATGCGTCAATGCGACCAGGCATATTTTATCAGATGTATGGTCTGTTCATAGATATAAGAAAGTGACCAACCGCTTTTGAATGGGATTCTCCAAGGGTGGTCATTAACATACAACGCAACAAGATTATTACCTAAAGTTTCGGAATTTAAATTCAGGTAAAATTGTGGTCCGTAATAGAAAATAATTTTATACCTACCTGTGTTTAATATACTTTGGTTTGGTATACTACTTAATTTAAGTTTATTAGTAATCATTCTTATTTCGTGTGTAATACAGCGTGTGTTGTATCGTGTGCGAATTACGCAAAATATGTGCGAGACTAATATATCCCAGGAGATGCTCCCACCCAAATGTAGAAAACATTATTCTATTGAGACCAAGGAAGTTATAAACAATGTTTATTTGACTCTCGTTGAACGTGGTGGCAGCAAGCAAGTATCTTTAGAAGAAACGGCCACATTGACGAAAATTCTAACATCAACTGTATGGAAAATTGTGAATAATCCCATTTCAGGGAGGAAAAAAAAGCTATGCTGACATTTTCTCGAGTGTACATGAAAGTGATCAAGATATAATACGCTTTAAAAATGACCAATTATACGAGGAACAAAGCGTGTCTATATTAGGAGGCTTGAAAAAAATGAAACCGGTGTTAAATGTGGCAGAACTACCTTATGGAAGTGTATTCAACACATGGCTTTTAGATGTGAAAAAATTGACAAAAGGCAAGTTTTAATGGAATCTTTTAGAATTCGGAAATGGCGACTGGAATATCTAGAAAAAATTAGGATTTACAGAGAATAACAAAGGCCAATTATTTATTTGGAAGAAACCTGCTTCGACACTTATGATACCCCGGAAAAGGATTGGGTTGACTCAACTAAAACAAACGGGCCATCAAAAAGAGGTAAAAAACTAACTATTTTGCATGCTGGCTCTAAAGATGGTTGGATTCCAAATGGATTTTCTCTGTCTGCGAAAAATATTGAAGATTCTTCTCTGGATTGCACTGCTGGACCGCTGATTTATTTGAAAGTTGGTTTAAAAACAAACTAGTTCCAAACATTCCTCCTAATAGCGCCATTGTAATGGACAATGCAAGTTATCACAGTAGACAGTTGACTAAAACCCCTTCCTCATGTGACACATAAGCAACAATCCAAAACTACATGTATAATAACGACATTTATTTTCACGAAGATTATACCAAAAACCAATTAATTGAGGTTGTACAAAGCTTGAACCTACAAAAAGAATACGTTTGTATATTTAATATATAGTGTTAACTCCAATGTCCTCAAACTTAAAGACATTTTTTAACATCCCTCCACATAGTTGGATACTGATATATTATGTGAATAATTTTAAGTAATTTAAGTAGGTAATAAAAATAATTTGTAACTTTATTTTAGATTTAAACATTTTGTTCAGTATCTTTCGTAACAAAACCCCAAATAATTAAATTCTAAGCAAAGTACGGACCTGTTCGGCCATATTTCATTCTTACAGCTTGCCCGCGTCTTTCCTTAATTCGTATCAGTTGGTCATTTTCTTATATCTATGAACAGACTTTATCCGTACTTATGACAGGGTAGAGAACGCCGGATCTTGACTTATTTGCTCTGAGCTTTGAAACCTTTAAACGACACTTAAGACGGTATACCAATTAACATACTGTAATAAAAAGCTTTAATTAGTTCTTAATTAGAGTGAGCGTGTAAAAAATAATTTAATAATTTAAATTAGTCCACTGACAATGCATCTTTTCTTGTGATATTTTGTGCCTTCCTTTTATTTAACAACTGCGCCTGTCTGTCGGAAAGACTTGTTTTTATATAAATAAATAAATAAAGTGAGACAGACGATAAGATGATGATGACCTAACTAATAACTAATACTGGGCGTTTATTAATTGAGGCGATAATAACAACTTAAAAAAAATTGGAGTATTTATTTTTTGAGCAAAAGTGTAGAAAAGTAAGAACCAAAAAATTTTTTTCCGGTAAATTCATCAGTCTGATGATATTTTCTACAAATTTGATGGGCACCTAAAGCCGGCTATACACGATCCGGCAGGCCTGTCAGTTCGAACTGAATAGTCCGCCTGAAGACCGGTCGCCTGATGGACTGACCACCCTCCACACGTTCAGGCGAATATGATATTTCAGTCTCAATCGTCATCATAGCTTCTACTGACGACGACGCGTTAGCACTTCTCGGCTTAGTAGTGACTTTGAGTAAAAAGAAATAAAAACGTAAGGTATGGTGGAAAGATTCGTTGAAAAAAGGAGCGTTTTTCTCAGTCTTAACTGACAGTTCGACCGGAACATTTACACGTCCAGGCGACTGGTCTTCAGGCGGATTGTTCAGTTCGAACTGACAGGTCTGCCGGATCGTCTGTAGCCGGCTTGACATGCATGGAAATTTTTCTTTAATTTTCTACTTTCACCAGTGACCTTCATGTTGACATGATGTTTGAACAGTACAATTATAATTTAACATCATAAATAAAAAATTTAGTGATGTAATTACGCTATGTGCCGAAAAATGGGTTTCTATTACTACTTCAATCTGTGAGTCAGGCTTTTGTAGTAAAGACAGTTTTTTTTTAAACAGACCCAAAAAAATACCTAAAACATTTAATTCTTATTTAGATCCATGGTTTAATAATTATTTTCCATATTTGGTTGGTGTTTAGTCACGTCATTGTTTGTTAGTTTTGTCAGGCCCAAAAATCTGGCCAAAAAGAAATTAAATTTGCTGGGATGCGTTTATTCCAAGCAAAGTTTTCAACGGATCCCACGTAAAGCCCGTAAATTATTTCTCATATAGCCTAACGGTCCTAACATAATTTACTTTCTGAAAAGAACATAATTGGGGCAAAGGACAAGTGGATCCTAAAATTGGCCCTTTTCAAGTGGGCCCTTCGGTTTGAAAAGGCAGGATCCGGCTGTAGATTGGGGACATTGCTTTTTCTTTACTTCGTGACATTTTCAAAACAAAATTGCATTTCCTTTTTGTACGCCCCGCCGCGCGTTCGGTCAGTTTGGAAGGGCAGCTTTTTATTTGAAGAATAAAAGGCGGCATTGTCCGAAAAACACCTCACCTATAGGGCGACTTTCTAGAGGTTGATTTTATTTGGATTCTTTCGAAACTCTAACAGCTCGTAGTTTCGAAAAATATTTTGATATCCGCGTTAATAGGAGCGCCCAATAAGAATGGGTTACGAGAAACAAATAAAAATAAGCTTAACAGTCGCAAATGTAGGATTGCTTTCGGCCTCATTGCTATTGGAAAGGTTGCGGTGAAGTGTATTTTTTGATGGGACGCTTAATATCTTTAATGTGAAAATTATTAGAGAGAAGAGCAGAGGAAAGGTATCTTAATTCTCGATTCAGTGACTCGAGTTGAGATAGTTTTACGGCTCTGTAAACAAGAGAGTTGATAACCGATGATTTTTGGGTCGGATGGTCATGTGACCATGCATTAAGGTGTCGGTCGGTGTGCGTAGGTTTTCTGTAAACACAATAATCCAATTTTAGGTCTGATTTTCTATTGATAATATCTAAGAATGGAAGGTTATTATTAGTTTCCAACTCAATGGTAAAACGTATGTTAGTGTGTATAGAGTTCAAATGTCTAAGAAAATATACTAGGGTTTCTTGACCAAATAACAAAAGTATCATCGACGTAGCGTTTCCACAATTCTGGTTTTAAATGAAAGGTGTCGAGAGCATTCTTCTCAAATGCTTCCATAAATATATATAATAATAATATATAAGCCGAGAGTCTATAGAAATCTATAAACGACCTAACAATCTTAACCATGACTCTACCTGTCACCAATATCGGAATCAGTCATCCGAGACGGTGTTTATGCCACTCATTTAGCTCCGCCCCCCTCAAACAACATATAAGCAGGTACAGAGTAAAATGCGAGCCAGTTTCAGTCAAGCTCTGAAGAAACCAATAGGATGATTGATTGGTTGATTTAGCAATGGTTTGAAGTCAATCTTATCAAACAAAAATGGAAGGATTATATGGTTTAATTGCTTTTTATTTAGTGACTGTTTCTGTAGTGTGGTAAATTATTTAAAATTCGTTTAAATTTTTGTAACAAAACTGACCATTTGTTTAAAAAATTTATTGACAGCAAACTGCTGTAAAAAAGAAATCACATTTTTGTTTATATTATCAGGAGGCACACTCAGCTCATCATTTAATGCGTTCTTTCCTTTGCAGATTAAAGTGACAAAGACCGTTTTGTAAATTACAAAATCAGTTTGGATTACGACGTCGTCATCAACGTGTCGTAAATTTGAACACACATGTGTATAAGAATTTGGTCGGCAGCTTTATTATTTTGAGCAAAAGCTCTGCTCCATTATATGCGATAAAGTCGAGCCCATTTGGAAACTTTTAAAATAAAAGCGAAAGATAAGAAGCTTTAGAGTTAGAGCCCTCACAAGAGAAACGCCTGTATGTCTGTTTAAGCTATTGTATTCCATAAGGAAGCCGGGGAAATGAACCAAAATGGAGCAGATACGGAATCCAGTCAATGACGCTTTTATTGAAAAAGTTTTTCTGAAATACTATGTACGTACTAATTTTATAAAAAAGCACTAGATATTTTTGTGTATTTTCCTATATTTTAAATATAATTTATTACAATTCAAGCAATTCGTTTGATGATTCCCCTACTGCTATTATTTATTTATTATATTTATTTTTTATATTTATCTTATAATATTTCTATTCATATACTCACCATGTAGTTTCTGACTCAAACTAATTCTCTTCAACTATGTTTAGTTTAGTCCAAATGTTGACATAAAAAATACAGCGCATTAAAGTTGAAAAATAATATAAAATGTTTGTCGATATTTCGGAAAGTGAATAAAAATATGCTGTCATAAATACAATGATAGAAATTTTTTTGAGAATGAAATGATTTTTCGAAAATTGAACTATATTACGTAGGCGTGGCTGACATGTATCATTCGATATTCGACAAACCACTCACCGTCACGCCACTTCCAATGTCGGTAACTCGAAGCACTTTGAAACAGATACATTTTTGCGAACAATCAGTGGAATAAAAATATTTTTCTCTCGTCTAGACGCACGGAATCAAATTTTCGGCCAATCATTCGCAGGTTGAACTTTCTGAAGTGGATGTCGAATTTCAATGAGGTTCCCAAATTACTTTCAGCTTAAGCTCCAATCTTTTTATATTCTCATATCACCCCGCCATTGACGCGGGTTTCCATTGTAACATTTTTATTTCAGTTTCCGAGGAAACGAGATGAAAATCTAAACCCCTTTTCCGTCTAGTGCATTCTAGAATTATAAAGTGGGTCATATAGTCATAATGACGCCCGAAATGGAAAAACGCGGACACATAATTTTAACGGCTAATTTTAACGTTACAGCGTCCCGAGTCCTAGCAGATATGTAAAATAAGGCGATAGAAAATATTATTCTATAATATTTGTAGGGCGTTAGTTTATTAGCATGCAGGGATTGTGAAGTTAGTGTATGATAGAGCTTTTAGCAAATTATACCCTGATTTTGAGTATCGGTTGGCCACTTGATGCTTTTTTTTCGTATCCTTTTTAAACTAATTTTAACGACCTTTTATTTTTGTTTTCTAGTCAAGCCCTGAACAATCACCTTCTTTTGATTTTTGGTAGCAAATTATCAGTGGTAGTAAGCAAGCGCTCAGTTTATTTTTCTAAGTCTTGTATAATTTTTGTTCTTGTGTAGAACAGCACTGATCCAAAGCAACAAAAATAATCAAAAATTACCTCTAAATGAATTGACGAGGCTCGTTCCCAGTATAAAGCCAGTGTGATTCGTGAAGAACTTCATGAAGAAATTAATTAGCTACTTCACGAATTTATTGTCAGTGGAAAACTATTATAATAGGACATTTTTTTTTTAAACGGGTGATTTAAGGTTCGGATATTTTCGTTCGTCGTCGTTTCTTAAATCGCATACTACTGGTGAAGATAACAAAAATTGCTCGAATTTGTACCTGAATTTTAGCGAATTACGAAGACATCTATTGCGAAGCAGGACAAAATTTTGTGAAGCCTAAAACGGGCTTCGTAAATTTTCGGGAGTATAATTGAAAATACCGAGATATAGTGACATCTATTAAAATAGCAACTAGGCTATTAGCTTGAATTTAGGGTTGTATACACAATGCAGAAAACTGCCATGGGCTTCCTAATGATGTTGTATATCGCAAGATATACGTGTGTAGTGTGAAGCACACTTAATTTCGTCACGAGTGCATGATCGCTCCGTAAAGTTGATGAAACTTTGAAGAGGAGCTTAGCAAGGACTAATATTAGAAGATTTTTCCTCTTACGTTGCAGAAAATCGACACATTCAACATACCCGATATCCCTTATTTAAAATGAGCTTTGTACGGTGGAGATAAGAAGAAATGAATATATATATATATATATATATATATATATATATATATATATATATATATATATATATATATATATATATATATATATATATATATATATATATATATATATCTATATATATATACACAAAACGGTAGTCGTGACCGGCTAGTTGAACAACAAATTTTAGTTAATTGGGGTATCGGTCCTGATGAGGGCTCAAATAAAAGGCTTTTGTGCTACACCAAGCTTTCGAAAATGTTTATTTTCTTCTTCAGGGGCTACAATATGAAAGCGGCTCTTAGTTATTTAATACTAAAGTCTTATAGTTAAAGTACTTACTGCTACAGTGCCATTATAGGCCAACACCAAACTCATCCGGATAACAGAAAGAATCAAATACGACCGTTAATTATTATAACCGAGGGCAGCCATCTAGACGAAATTGTTATTACATTTTATTTAAACGAATTTTACTTCATCCGCAAAACGCAAATGATGGAAAGGTTTTATTAGTATGACCACCGCCAGCCGTCCAGTTTTTTTCCTTTCTTTTTTTCCTTTTGTTACCTCCTTTTTGCTTACAAGGCCCTAATGTATAGAGGCTTGGGACTATTTTTCTAAATTATAATTACATTGTGACGACACTATTATCAGCAAACGCAATTCGATTGACGGTTGGTTGTAAAGTTAAGACATTAGAGTAGATCACACTGAGGCCATCAATGTCAGATCTTTTATTGACCGATTTCGGTTCCAAGAAAATCTCCACCATTTCCAAAGTTGCTCTTTTGTTGTAGTTGCTTTCTTTATGGAGAATTTTTGTTTCAACAAAGTTAACATCGTGATCCATTTGGTTAGAGTGTGTTGCTAATGAACAGGTGTTCTTATTGAGTCTGGAATCACTCTTGTGTGACGTAATTCTATCTTTAAGTACTCGCGATGTCTGTCCTATGTATACCTGATCATACTGATTACAGGGGATGCTATAAATTACTTCTGAATTCTTTTGTACCTCATCCTTATCTTTTAGTTTGCTAAAGACACTCCCCAATGTTTTTGTTTGTTTATATGCTATCTTAATATTTGTTTGTGCTCTCAGAATTTTTGTGAGTGTGGTCGTTAATTCTATAATGTATGGCAATGAAAAATAAAAACATCTCTGATCGTCCATTCCTGGACTATCTGAGTGGACGACCGTGTTCCGCGGGTTTGGAGCTCTTAGTGGGGTCGTGCTATATAACAATTTTTTAGTTAACCTACTTGGGTATGAGTTGTTAATCAGCATGTCGTAAAGCTTATTAAGATTTTTTTGTCTTAGTGATGGGTGAGAAATCCTCTCGATTCGTGTCTTTAATGCTATGACCAAATTTATTTTTGTTTTCGTTGTATGGTAAGAGTGGAAATTCATATATCTCCCCGAACTGGTCGGTTTTATGTACCAATCTAATATAATTTTGTTATCGTTGTTCCGGATCACTTTGGTGTCCAGAAATGGTACGCTTTTATCAATTTCCTCCTCTACTGTAAATTGTATGTGTGCATCATAGCTGTTAAACACTGTGAGCGTTTCCCTCACGCAACTTTCAGGTATGGAAGTAATTATATCATCCACATATTTTTTCAGAAATGGTAACTGAAACGACAGCTTATCTACGCACACCTCAAGTAGGTCATCCATAACGTATGGAGCTAATATTGGAGAAATGATGGCACCCATCGGTGTACCTAATTTTTGTTTGTAAAATTCATTGTTAAATCTAAAATACGTTGTATCAAAGACAAACTGAAGTATCTTCAGGAAACTAATTTGTGACAAATCAGTGTGGTTTCTAATTCTGTTCCAATGTTTTTTTATACTTTTTTCTACCAAATTATATGGAATATTACTAAATAAAGAGACGACATCCAAGCTCACAAGAACATACTTATTAGGTAATTGTTTGTCATTGATAAATGAAGAAAACTCAAATGAATCACCTGTGAAATAATCATTATTCTTATTATATGCTTTGGTTAAAACCTGAGTCAACAATGAAGCCAGTTTACTGTTCGGAGCATTAATTGATGAAATTATCGGGGTTTATGTATTTGTATTTGTATATGTATTTTGGGTAAGCCATAAAATTTAGGACAAGTTTGATTATATATATTTAAAGTTTTGGCTACCTCATTTGTTAATTGTTTTTGATCTTTTAATGATTTGACAAGTTTGTTAGCTTTTTGTTGGTAAGTAGATGTAGGATCGCATCTGAGACGCTCGTAATAGGTCCGATCCATCAGAATTTCGTTTGATTTTTGAATGTATGTATCTTTAGACATAATAACTGTCACATTCCCTTTATCGGCCCTAGAAACGACCAACTCAGCGTGATCCTTAAAAAATTTTTTTGTCTTTTTTAACAAAATGTCTATATAGCTACGCTTTGCCGGTTGTTTTAAAAAATTAGTCAATACATTAGTAAACTTAGCTCTTACAGTATTTTTTGCGTTCTCTGGTACAACTTTAATTATAGTTTCTACATCAGCAATTAAATGTTTGACTGAGATTTCATTGCATCTTGGTGGCACGGAAAATTTCGAACCTAAAGAGAGAAACCTCAAGACATCATCCGGGACCTCAACCTCTGAAATATTCTTAACCCAATTATCTTGTGTTTTGATTGTTAAGTGATGCTGTTGCGACTTCAAGTTTTGAAATTTGTTTATGTTCTTTTTTTTGATGGTTTTGAATTTTTTATCACATGACCCTTGTTGTCTTTTACCAAATTCGTCAATTAAATAACTAAGAGCCGCTTTCATATTGTAGCCCCTGAAGAAGAAAATAAACATTTTCGAAAGCTTGGTGTAGCACAAAAGCCTTTTATTTGAGCCCTCATCAGGACCGATACCCCAATTAACTATATATATATATATATATATATATATATATATATATATATATATATATATATATATATATATATATATATATATATATATATATATATATATATATATATATATATATATATATATATATATATATATATATATATATATATATATATATATATATATATATATATATATATATATATATATATATATATATATATATATATATATATATATATATATATATATATATATATATATATATATATATATATATATATATATATATATATATATATATATATATATATATATATATATATATATATATATATATATATATATATATATATATAAGATGTTTCGCCAAGATCTCACTTGGCATCTTCAATGCCCGCGCTATGTATATATATATATATATATATATATATATATATATATATATATATATATAGCGCGGGCATTGAAGATGCCAAGTGAGATCTTGGCGAAACATCTTATATATATATATATATATATATATATATATATATATATATATATATATATATATATATATATATATATATATATATATATATATATATATATATATATATATATATATATATATATATATATATATATATATATATATATATATATATAAGGATATTATCCGTTCGCTTGTTGAATTCCGACTGGAATCCTGCAGATGTTTCGCCAAGATCTCACTTGGCATCTTCAACGCCCGCGCTATATATATATATATATATATATATATATATATATATATATATATATATATATATATCATTTCTTCTTATCTCCACCGTACCAAGCTCATTTAAAAAAAAATTTGGAGTTATCTTAACTTGGTGGGATTTCTATTATTTAATTTTGGGCGTGCTATAACACCATATACCGAAGGGCTTCGGCTCAACACCATTTGGGAATTTTACTATTCACTGAATGAATGGAAAAATGGGTAAAATTAGCTTTCGAGGTTAGCTTTTTCCGAGTTGTTTGTTGTTGCTTTTATTGATTACTAAGATAAAACAAATAGCAGTTGCAATTCGTCTTTATTTTAATTAGTACTTCTTAAACTATTTTCAACTGTCTATGTATTTTCTCATATACTGCGTACATTTATGGTATCGTCGTTTAAAAATACCCAATACTGTTTCTCCAATTTCAGGTCTCCAATAAAGGAAACAAATAAACAAATAAAAACGATAATGGCAATTATACGTCTCCCTCATTCGCATTCGATTGTAATAAAACGAATGAAATAAATACACACAAATTTACGTGCTTCGGGGCAATAATTCTTTCGGTAGCTTAAGAGTGGATTCGACATGTGAAATGCAAGGAAAAAAAATCTTTTGTCCCCTGTTTATTTGGATAAATTGTCTTACGGCTGTTTTTCCTTTGTACGTTTTCATTGAAATCCCATCCGGACACTGTTTAATGGCAGAATGAAAAGGAGCTTGTCTGTTGAGTTTACGACTGAATATAAAATTTTAATTAGCCCGAATTCACGTTGGTTAGTTATGAGATCTTATTAAGATTCGCGTCTTTAGGGGCATGGGAAATGAATATATTGTTTTAATACAGATTTTTACGTCACTAAGCGCGCTTCCGCGATTAATGCGAGAAATTCCGCAAAAACGTCCCAATGAAATTTTATCGGGCCATTTAGAAGCCATTAAAAGTGTTTACTTGCCTTCTAAGTGTCGGATTATTTCTTACAGGACATTTGCCAGAGAGGCCCGAGACACCGAACGACTGCTTAACAGCGCTTAGCATGCTTCTCAAGATTTTTCACGTCCATTTGCAATTGTTTGCGTCCAGCGTATTGTTTTTCAGTCAAGGTAAGTGAACCATGTTACTTCTGGTTTGTAGTTTTATTTTTGGTGAGCAACAAAAATATGTACTGCGTGGCATAAAAATCGCAATATCCAGTTTCTTATATTTCGGACAAAAAATTTATTGAAAGGAATTCAATTCAGTAGTGAGTTTGACAGTTTTGAGATGTTGCAAATCAGATGATCGATATATCACTAGGATAATCTTCCTTCGTGACGAACACTTTGTACTTATTCAAACTGACATATGTTATCTCGCTTCCATTTTCAATCATCATACGGTAAGTGGTCTTGCTGAAAAATTGGAATTTGCAATTGCCGAAGGTAGTTGATAGGATGTAACACTTTATCAATGACTGATTGGATCGTTCATGTTTCATGTTTAGAGGTTTCCAACTGCTCAATGATGTTTATAATGCCCAAAAGGTAACAAAAATGAATAGTTCTAAGCAAATTAAAAAAATTATAAAATCGGTTTATCTCATTTTGAAATTTAAAAAGTGTAGTATTACAATAAAAATGTTGACTTTCTCTCCTAAATGATGGATTTATGAAAAGTACAAATCAACAAGAAGGAAAGGCACGCACTGTTTATCCAGCAGTAATTTAACTGTCTCGACAATATGGCATTTGATTGATGAGAAACTTTTCCTCTCGCACTTAACACAAAATAACGCGAATAAAGGAATACAAAAATGGTGATTCGTATAAGCATCTTCAAAAACTTTCACTTTTGAGATATCTGAGAGTTTTGTTTTAAATTATTAAATTTTTATGAGCAATCTTCCATTAAAGACAGCTGTCATTAATATTAACGTGTATGATTAAGAAAACAATCCCCATTACTACCAGTCTTACTCTAAATAAAAGTTGTTTTTCAAAATACACGCCGACATTACGAAAATCATTCAAGTTCATCCAAAATGACTTTTTGAATGGGTAATTAGAAAGTATGTTCCCTGATAAGTTAAATATGGCGTTATATTAACAATTGTGATTCGATTTAAATATATCTTTACTACAAATTTCGCTTACATAATTGAAATGTTCGGTAAGTATTCGAAAAATTAAAATTAGGTTATATTTGGAAAAATTAAAATAATTTATTAAACATTAAGGTTGAAACTCACACTAATTTTGGCCACACTCGAAATTGCTACAATATGCAAAGCAGTTCAATTTATAAAAATATAACTTTTATACGTTTTGCACTTCTGGATTCATCGGTTGTTTAGTTTTGGTTAGTTGTTAGATGGGGTCGCAGTGGTAACTCTAGTTTGAAGTTGTATTTCTTTCGATATGTGGTCGGTGATATTTTGAATGTAAAGAAGGACAACAACGGCAAGTCTGAGGTTGATTTCGGACTCATTGTCTTTGGAAGGTTGTGGTGAAGTGTATTTTGTTATAGAATGCTTAATATCTCTAATATGGAAATTATTAACGAGAAGGGCAGATGTAAAGTGTTTTAATTGTGGATTCCGTGACTCGGATTGAAATAGTTTTATGGCTCTGTAAACATGAGAGTTGATAACATTGATTTTTACGAGGGATGGTGATGTGAAAATGCATTAAGGTATCGATCTGTGTGGATAGGTTTTCTGTTAACAGAATGACCCAATGTTAGCTCTGATTTTCCATTGATAAGAATATCGAAGAATGGGAGATTACTATTAGTTTCTAATTCAATGGTAAAATGTTTGTTAGGGTGTAAACAATTTAAATGGCTACGAAAATCTCGGAGGAATTTGTGACCATGAGGCCAAATAAAAGTATCATCAATGTAGCCTTTATATAATTTGGGTTACAGATAGATGGTGTCTCAAAGGGTTCCATAAATATATTCGTAATGACTGGTGATAATGGAGAAGCCATAGCTGTTCCCGACGTTTGTTTAAAAATTTGACCGTTTTAAGAAACACATTTTTACTAGGCAAGCATTTTTCAATTAAAATGAGAAGGTTTGGTTCCATATCCTCGGATTTTAATATATTTGAAATAAGGTTGTGGATCTAAAGTAATGGTTTATTCACTGAAATGAAAGTAATTAAGTACCAAACTATCAGTTTTCCCTGTAAAGGATTTTAATATAGAAGCTAGATATTTTGCTAGAGAACCATGGGTTTGTGAATCTTAGAAAGTCCACAGAGACCAGGAATTTTAGAGTGCTTATAGCCTTATAGCCTTAATAACACATTTAGGACAACAGCGGCAAGTGTGAGGTTGCTTTCGGACTCATTGTCTTTGGAAGGTTGGAAGGTTCCATAGATGACATCCGTCTGAAAGGATTACCTGATATTTGACATTGACTTATGTTAATGACGAACGCAGCATTTACTTTTTCTACTTGTGTCTCCGGAATATTAGATTTAGGGGGTTTGGATTTTTTAAGGGTTTTCGTGGTTTCGACATTTCGACTTTTGAAATGACTTTCTCTTTTGGAATAATCCGTGGGACAAGGACGAACTTGGAACCTTTCCGTCTGAGAAAGTTGGTGCGATGATACATTTACCACAGTGTTTGATGCTTTCCCTAGAGTTAAGGTTAGTTCTTCAAATTTTGAAGTGATGGGTAGAAGATAAACGAAGATTTTCAGCTTTGTCATGAATCATATTTGAAAGGGTGTCGAACCCGGAAAAGGACAAGATGGAAGCAATTTTAAAATGTACACACAGAAGAGTCTTGTTAATTTGGTCTCTTTCTATACGGGAATAATTTAAGAAATATATTATAGTGAATATAACGTCAGAACCAGATTTACCACTTGTTCAAAAATTTCCCAACATCTTCGATTGGTCAAAGACAAAATTTCATTTCAAATATCAGGAGTTTACCGCATTCCATGCATATGAGGGAAAGAATACATTGGAGAGATCGGACAAAAAACATCAACTAGGCTCACAGATCACGAAAGAGACTCAAGATTACGACAAATAGACAAATAAACTCCTCATCAGGAGTCGCCGAACACAATCACGAAACCGGACATCAAATCTTATTCGATAAAATAAAAATTTTTGCATGTAGTCAATTATTCTCCGTTATGCGTTATGTCCGTCCCCTTATAACCTATTTTAATAACTGCGTGCCATATCTAGTCAGTTCAGTGATTTTTAGGAAGTTTTAATTGGTGAAAGCTATGTGAACAGCCTTCAGTAGTTGACTATATTGATCACAATGTATTGTATCGGAAGTTGGAGTGGTATGGTGTCAAGTCTTACCTCAACAATAGATTTCAGTTTTCCGAAATCAACGGAACTAGGAGCGACCAACTTCCCGTCAGGTGTGGTGTTCCGCAAGGCTCTAGCCTAGGCCCCTACTTTTCGTTATATACATTAATGATCTCCCCTTGAACATCCCCCATCATGTTACGCTCTACGCAGAGGATACTGCCCTCCTTATAAGGGAAAAGAATCCCATTCCTCTGGCGGTGTGTCCGGGCGGGGAAAGTCACGGAAACCTGGTTCAACTGCTGCAATGTTGTTCACAGCAAAACTCAGCGTATGTCCTTCTCAGGCAGTAGAGTCAGCCATCTGAATCTGGGCGTTACACTGGATAGATCGTTGACAGGGGAATCACATATCGAACTCCTTTGTAACAGATTGTCCACTAGACTTTACCTGCTGAGGCATCTTAAATCCTTTGCCCAACGATCATGCTGAGGATAGCTTATTTTGGCTTATTTCATTCTTTACTGTCGTACGCAGTCCTAAACTGGGGCGGGTCTGTCCATGCAGCCAAAGCTTTCCGAATGCAAAAGAAAGCTATAAGCACAATTCACGGATCAACACCTCTGGCACATTGTCGTCCTATCTTCAAGAGACTAAAAATTACACTTCCTAGTCTGTTCATTTAGCGTGCACTGACCCACGTCCATGAAAATATACATGCTTTTGAAAGATATTTTGACAGACATGCACACAACACCAGACAGGCAGACCTCCTCGTACCATACTATTGCAGACTGACGACCTCGGCAAGGAATAAGCCTCGCACCGACGTGTACAATGTTCTTCCTCAACATATCAGAGACTTATCACAGTATAAATTCTCCAGAGAAATTAGACTGTTTCTTCTGGAGCTTGCTTTTTACTCAATTACAGAATACACCGTTTCGGCCAAATACGAATTTTAGATCAACATATGTTTTATTATCTACCAATCGATATTTATGATTTCTCTTAAATTTTAGATTCCACCGTTTTTACAATTTATAATTTATGTATTGTACTTTTGTAGTGTATGTCTATTGTATATTTCGTCATATTGTTTTCACGCATGGAATTTTTCTATTGTTTGTACGATTTATTTATCCACAACCACAATTTGTCAGCGTTAATCTTTCTTTTTTTTTGTACTACTGACGTGCCATTTGTTGTAAAGACTTTATGTAAAAAATGGCTAAATAAATCTATCTATCTATCTATCTATTCTAACTACGAAAGATCCCAAAATCTATAGAAATCTATCAGCAACCAAATAATCTTAACCGCGACTCAGGCCTTAACCTATTACCAATATGGGAATCAGTCATTCGAGACAATGTTCACGTCCCTCCTTTAACTCCTTAATAATATATATATATATATATATATATATATATATATATATATATATATATATATATATATATATATATATATATATATATATATATATATATATATATATATATATATATATATATAAGCAGGTACAGAGTAGAAAGTGTGCCAGTTTCAGTTACGCTTACGCTGAGATTGGCGAAACGTCAGCAAGATTTGTTAATATTAGCATTGATAACTTCTTTTATCAATGTTGGCAAGTACTAAAAAAATATATTATAAAAATCTCATCTAGTTCGAAGTAGTAAAAAAATAGAACGGCTAGATTACGACCTTGTATATTTAAATTTTTGCAAATAAAAAAATATTTTTATGAAATTTTTTGATTTATTGTTCCAGACATGGGCGTCAATTTTAGTTTGCAGTTTCGAGTGTATATCTGTTTATTTCGTACAAAAATATTGTTTTTTATTTTTCAACTGTTTGACCAAATGGCCCGCCGATCACCGCACGACTGGAAATTCACTTTCAGTCGTCCATTTGTGAGAGAAACTAATTATTTCAAAATTCTCTTCGCATTATTCCAGCCAAACGCCGACCGGCAAGCGAGCGTCTCTATTTCCTAGAAATTCTCCGTTGATTTGCGAGCGGGGCCTTTCAATTCAAAACATTTCTTGATTTTTTCGTTTCCGCTAAAAATGCCGGAGCCCCAATCGGTATAAAACTGTCAACCCAACCGGAAAATGTTTTATCGATGCTGCTGCAATGAATTCTCTCCCTACAAATTGCTTCGGAATTTTTCCTTACAAAATTTTTCCAATTTATTCTCGGTCGTTTGGCTCTAAACGGAAATTATTTTTGAGAGAATGTTTTTACGACAAATGCCCCCTATATAAGTTGTATGGGATTTTAAACGGATGCAGATTGAGCAGTGCAGTTTTAAGATGCAATTAAAGAAGGCGGTTTCGGTTTTTCGCCGAGCCGTTTTGACATCCTTTTCAAGCCCTTCGCGCTATTAATGAAAGGGGTGCTTTTTAACAATAATAATAAAAAAATAAATGCATGGAATTATATAATAAACAACATAAAAAATTAAGCGCCGGGTTTAATTAATTATTATAATTAAGGGTTCGTTTTTGCATGACGAATTTTTTCGAAACATAAAAACGTAAAACTTAATTTTACCCACTGGTGCAAATCTGTAATACTTAACGAACTATTAATGTATGTATAGAACAAAAAAAAAGAGAAGAACAAGAAAACTGCACACAAAACTTATTGAGACTTCAAAAGTCAAGTTATCTTAAATGTGAGCATCGACTAGTCAACATCATCACATTTTTAATTTATTAATAAAAAAAGAACTGAGTAAGAGGCTTGTTTTTGACATTCTCAGCACTCAGCTTTTTTTGAGAAGACACTTTGGCCTTTTAGGTGTAAGTATTTAATAAATAAAGCTTGATAAATACAACAATCTCCTGTTAAACATATTCAGTCATTGCAAGTCGTGAACTTTGTAAGACTCCTTCTGATGCCTACGTATTCAAAAAATAAACCTAAAGCTCCAATTTTGGACTTTTTGTATTCTTCGTTAATTAGGGACGGGCCATATATTTTGTGGTAACAATTAAAATGTGACAATATCAAACAATTACGAAGGATAACTTTGGTTCTAATATTGAGGTAATGTTTATGTTGGTAAAGGAATTTTAAAATAGAATAAACCTTTTTAAACGGAGATTAGGTTAGTAAAATTCAATTTTGAACTAACCAAAATTATTATTATGCTAGATTTTAAGTATAAGACGGATCGAATTATAACCGAGATTATTTTAAGGGTTCACCCATTTTTTAACATTTTTAAACATCGTTGAGCTTTAACAATTCATAAATCCTCACTTTATTTCTTGTTTAAACAAAGCTTTTTGTGTAGCAGGCTAGTTGATGTAGTGAAGCGGATGAAACAGTGAACTAATTTTTTCCGCTTTTTTTTTTGGGTACACATATTTGTAGTAGTTTCTGAGTGGAAAGTTTATGCTCACCACTTTGGAAAGCAGCGCCGTGTTAAAACCCTTATCGAACTATCGAAATATACCGTATGTAGAGAAATACATACATACATACATACGTGCGTATATACATTTTATGTTTTGATTTGCTATTAAAAGTAGGAGAAAAGGTGGTAAGTGTACG